>NC_090319.1:220565346-221785346 GCF_040869045.1 Eurosta solidaginis
TCTGTTCGCTCCATATGTCCTAATTCAAGGTATTCCTTAACGACATTGTCGTATTCTTCTTTTAACGAAGGGGTTTTTAACAATCTCTTTTCGTTGCGATAAAATTGCTGCAGCGCTATTGGCCGAGATGTACATAATTTTAAATCCGTTGGATAAAAACTTTTAAACGGTAACGACACGACATATCCCAATCCGGGTTTCGTATAGTCGTCTTCGAGTACAGTTCTTTGCAAAACGAGTCCTCTGCAGACTGAAGGTTTCTTTTAGGAATTTCTTCCAGTTCCCAGAAATTGCGCAGTTGACAATCTAACTAGATGTCCTCCCCTATTGAGACTTTGGTAGCAAAGCAAGAAACATATGCAGTGGAAGATGCTCCGGTGATGATCCAACCGAACACGGTCTCTTGGGACAGGAAATTGTTATTTAAACTGCGCTTTACGCCACCTAACATTACTTTGGGATATAAATCCCCTCCTATCAAAACATCTATCGGACCGCTTTGAAGAAAATTAGAATCTGCTAAAGGTACTTTAGGTAGTTGATCTAGTATCGATTCATCTATTGATGTTGAGGGTAAGTTGCCAGTGATTTTTGGTAAAACGAAAGAATTGGCATCTATGAAAATATTTGGGTCATGGTGTGAGCCCAAAACGAGCGTGGAACTTTTCGAGGTATTGTTGCAAACTGTTTGATTAAGTCCCGAGATAACCGCGTTGGTTTTTGAGCATGGCAGCTTTAAAAGTTTCCGAAGTCGCTCCGGGATGAACGATGCTTCGGCAGCTGAATCAATTAAAGCTCGAGCGACATATGTTGCCCTAAGTGGCAAATATGAACCATCGCAGTTCCTATAGAGCTGAAGAAAAATTCGACGATTTCAAATTTTCTTCATTCGATTTTGGACTACTATGCGAAGAAGTGGACTGTATATTAGTGTGAAAGGCTTGTGAAATAGTTGCGTTTGTGGAGTCTTTTGAAGGTTGAGTGTTAGAGGGCACTCTGTGGAGTAGAGTATGATGTCTACCAGCACGCGAACTAGCTCTTGCAGTCTTTCATTGCGTGGCCTTTTGTCAGACAATTCAAACAGCAGTTGTGCTTTTTAATTGCCGAAAACTTATCATTTACTGAAAGAGCTAAAAATTTTGTACATAAACCTAAGGGATGTTGTTGTTTGGACATAATACGCAGTTTGAATGGAAAACATTGGTAGCGAGCGCTATTTTCTTTTGGGCTCCCCTATTGCCCGATTGTTCAGCTGCTTTATGTGAAAGAGTCGTTGACGATGTTGAAGGTACACCTTTCACATCCAGTATAGATTCCAGGGCCCTGTACCGTTGCGTCAGAAATGTATCCATTTGACTCCAGTTCGGTGGAGCCGATTTGTCCGCTAATGATTGTACCCATAATCCGAGCGTTGTTTCCGGTAGGCGATTCGAACACAGATAAATTAGAATTGGGTCCCACTCCTTGACCTTGACGTCATACACTTCCAGGGTAGGTAAGCATCCATTAATGCTCGGCTGAAGCTCCTTTAACGCTGTTGCACTTTCAGTCCGAATGACTGGAAGCGAGAAAAGCACCTTTAGATGACTGTTGACCAACACCCGTTTATCTTCGTATGCCGTCTTCAATTTAGACCACGCCATTTCGAAGCCTAAATTGGTTAGCGGGGCTTTCGCGACGATTTCCTTTGCTTCACCACTTGTTTTCTGAAGCAGGTGGTAAAGTTTTCCGACGTCCTCCAGTCACGAATTTTTAATGCAAATCGCTGTGAATAGATCGCTAAAGGATGGCCAAGACACGTACTCACCATGAAATATTTCCGTATCACATGGTGGTAAACGCAAACTATTTGAGGATGTGACTACTTGGGCAGGGACAGTAGTGGCTGGAGAAACGCTTGCTTCGGCCTGTTGGATGCATTCAGTAATGCGTGACAAGCAGGATATATAATCCCTAAGAGATGTTGACTGATTTGCTTTGACCGCTTCTACTTCATCCTCATTCTTCAAGGTTTGTAAGCATTTTTCATATGCTAGCTTTGTGTTCCACCAAGCGTCGATTAATTCTGTTATTAGAATTACCAGGAAGTTTTTCGAATTTTCCAAAAATATACATTTCATCCGAATTTTTAAATTGATCCAAATGGGCAGCTAAGGTACCAACAACGCACTGCAGGTGATAAACTTTTTTACAGTTTTCACACTGCACACTGCTTTGAGCGTGTTCAACTCTGTGTCCACAGAAACAGGGCATATTGTTTGTGTAAAACAGCTATGAAAACAAAAACAACGTGTAGACAAGGCAAAGAATATACGAAGCAGACTACTGTCAACAGCTCAAATCAACATACACCTGCACTGCTTTATAATTTATATTGTTTATATATATAATGAATTGCACGGAATTGATTTAAATCTGCTTTGCACAAATTGTTAATATTTGTTTAGCACAAAATACATTTGTATTACACAAATAGAGTAGGTTTTCCTAGCAAGAAAAATACGCCTATGGTACTATGATAATCTATCAAATCGACATAAATGATACTCCTCCGGGGATATTATAGGAACATAAAGTCCGATGTTTTGGTCATATCGCAAGTCTGCCAGTATCCATAGAAAAGCTGGTCATCCTTTACCCTCTCAGACGTGTTGATGAAATACCAATAAGTTTCATGTTAAACTCAAGGCGACTCTTATCGCAAATCGACGTTTTGATTAGCTGTTTAAAGGCGGTTGGATGTCAGCCCTTGTGGCTGCTTTAAATGCACGATCTCTATTCACAGTTTTTATTGGACATTTATGTTTCCATAATTTGGTGCATATGCTACACATGGACGTATATGTATTTTGCAATTTCTCAGCTATTGCTTCGTATTTTAAAAAGAAGTTGAGTTAGCTGTTGTTGCACTGCACTTTTTATTAAAGTTCGATTAAAGATTTAATTATATTTATGGCCGGTCGATAAATTAAATATTAAGATTTGCTTTTATAGTGTGATCAATTCCGCGGTGAAGGGCAACTGCCTACACTTCACATTATCTATGTTTGTTTGAATGTGCAAGTTTATAATTTTGCTGCATTTATCGTCGTCATACCCTGCAGAAATTGCTTTTATGTTTTTATATGCACGTTCCTGCATCACACAGCAAAAAAAAGCAAAAGCACACTACACCTTATCACTCAGGTTTTCTATCGCGTTATTCATAACCGGAGCGACTTTTAACTTTCATTGCTCATCAGGAACTAACTCTTTTTTTCCAAGTCAGCTTGAAGTTAAGCTTCATTAATTGCCCGGCATCGATTTATTCTGTATCAGATAGCGGTCCCCAAGCAAGTTGTTGCTAGACATCGGAATGCAATTTGAAAAACAAATAGAGGTCATAAGCAAATGTGCAAAAAGTTCACTCGCTCGCCGGATTTAACGGTATCATTATGAAAATGTACGTACATACGTCTGTAGATATTTATTAACATCTTGCTTTTAGAGGCTAGCATCAGATTACCGTTTTCATTCGATCCTCGAATGCCCCAGTGCGAAAGTTTTAGGGTAGTGCGCTACAATATAGGCACTCACCACACATATAAATAATATTGCTGTTCTTTATAAACCGATCCATGTGAAATTCAAATACGGATTCGCAGCAGGCGCGATGAAATATTTTTCTACAAATCTATCTTTGTTTGTAAACAGCTTGTCGCATTTACCGTAATAAAGTATCCATTTGTTTTTTAATGTTCAGAAACAAACAAAAATGTAAAAATTATAATATAAAAGTATTAAAAACACGGAGCGAGCAACAACACGTATATCCAAAAAGCCGTGAGGAACTTGGGCTCGCCAGAGCCTCGGCTGTTAAAGTAAAAGGATTCGCCACGGGTAGGTGAGGTTGACAAATGGGTGATAAATCCCATTTCCTATCGTAAAGCAGATCTTGTTGTGAACTGAGTCTCTGGGATCGCAGCAATGCGTATGTTGTGCAGCTGTATAGAGTTAACTATATCCGTGATCTTCCCAGCTAGCCGATTGCAGTTTAACTGAAGTATTCTGGATGGAAGAGACGGGTGAATGCACCTGGGTGGTGGAAGGCTAGGTCGCAAGTGCTGTTGGGGCCCTGGGAATGGACAAACCTGGGTAAGTATCGGGGTACCCGGTGTAGCTCATGAGCTACGCGTCACCAGTTTGGTCGCCTGGTCTTAAAAAAGCACACTGAAAACGGCTATAGTAATAAGCGCAAATAACACAATTGAAGCGTTTGAATTCACAGACATAGTATTAGATGATAAATATCACTAAGGAATTCAAAAACAAATATGGCGGGAAAAAGTTTTTGTCGGAAGGTGTATTTAAGATGTCATGATATACACTGTACACTTTTACAAAGAAGTCATAAACGATTCATCAAATAACAGCATTGTTCCTAATTTTTGGAATGTAACTACGGTTTTTATAAATTTGTGTATCTTATATTTTTAATTTTTATATAAGTATTTTCATATACATAAGTTTTATGTTTGTATTGCGCAATAAAGGATTTTAATCTTGGTGGGCTAATGTATTAAAACTAACACAGTTTTTATAAATGTGTCTATTTCATATTTTTAATTTTTATATAAGTATTTTTATATACATAAGTTTTATGTTTGTATTGCGCAATAAAAGATTTTAATCTTAATGTGCTAATGTATTAAAACTAATAACTAATAAATGATGATGATGAAATGTGAAATACCTGTGGAAAAAGTTAAAAAAACAGTGAAGCCGGAGGAGCTACGGCCAATCAATACGTTAACTGCAGATAAAAAATAAAGGAAACAGTGGTTAATAATCAATTAGTAGCATACCTAGAAAAACACGATGTAATTATACCTGAGCAATCTGTGCTTAGAAAAAGTCATTCTTGTGAACCAGCACTGAATATGGTAATTGCGGAATGGAAAGAAGATATAAGTGATAAAAAAGTTGTGTTATCGGTCTTCCTAGACTTAAAACGGGATTTCGAAACAATTGATAGATGTTTAAAATTGGTAGAGAATTGGAATGGTTCCGAAGTTACTTGAGCAACACAATATACAATATACATTAACGATATTAAATCATGTTTAAAACATAAAAACATCTATTTGCGGATGATGCATTGATTACCATCAGTGAAAGAAATGCGGATTGTGCTATGTCAAAGATGCAAGAGGATTTGGAAACCCTATACATTTGGCTATGCCTAAGAAAGTTGAAAGTAAATGTAGATAAAACCAAGTTTATGGTATTTTCGAAAAACCTAAGTACCACTGTTATCAATTATCCAAGCAATGTTGTCTTGAAAATAAGGAACAGTGAAATTCAAAGAGTCGACAAAATGAAGTATTTAGGGATCTTGGTTGATATGAATTTGAACATTGGAGAACATATAATTTAGAAGCTAAAATTGCAAAGAAAATAGGCTTCATGTACCGAATATGTAAATATATTAACCAACGTCACAAAATATTAGTATACAGATCCATTATTGAACCACATTTTATCTGCTGTCCTACAATTTCTACTATTAGCAAATGATACACAGCTAAAAAAAAATTTCAAATACAGCAAAACAAGGCATTGCGATTAATTTAAAAAATAAATAAATAAATAAATGTTAAATATGCTAAATTTGCTTGTATAAAACAGTCCATAGTTACTTTACTTACTTTGAAATTTATTCATCGTGTGAAATTAAGAATACTTCCGAGGTATCTGTGCAACAAAATACATTTTAGTCATGAAATTCACAACAATGAAACTAGAAGTAGCAAAAATATAAGACTACCTAGGGTAAGAACTGAGTTTTCTAAAAAGACTTTAGAATATATAGGTTATAAAAGCATAATGAATTACCAAATGAGATACAAGGCTGTGAAAATATTAATAATATTAAGAACAATTATTTTTATACTGTAAATAACTAAATTTGTAATGAACTTTCTCTTTTTTAATTTAAACTAGGTCTTAAAGGCTGTGAATAAATGCACACAAAAAAATTCTGCAATCAGAACTGCCAACGGATGTCTTCTTATGACCCCCGAACACCATCTACATAGCAAGGCTAAAGAGCTCAATATTTAAGAGCACAAATAAAACCTGGACATCCTAGCAAACAACTGCTTGATCTATCCCCGCATCCACGGGGATTAAGGGAACATCTCCATAAGCACTATGACGAGATCTGGCACCTGCCAAAACAGCCGTTTGATCCAGACAAGCATAAGCAATCCCAAAGCCAAATCCACACGCAGGCGAACCCCGTTAATAATATGCAATATCCCACCCTTGCAGAGGAAGAAAGCAACAGGTTAAACTTTTACTTGTCTAAAATCAACCCCAATATGCGTAATTTAAGTTCTGCATGCGATGTGTCTCCACATGACACCAACTATCTTTTCAATTGTAATGTGGAACCTACGCCCCTAATACCTACATATCTCCCTATACTCCGCCCCTGTATAAACAACCAGATTCCGTTGACTCCCGTTAGAGTACTTTGATGACAATTTGTGAGTGGTCGTGCCCATTGAATGGGGCGAAGCACCCAGGGCAGTCGGTTCTATGTACCGGAGCGACTCGGGATTTTTCTCGAACAATGGCTGTCATTTCAGTGTAATCCCATTTAATTTGTTGCGTCTTTCCCACAAATTGTCATACTCCCAGATCTTCTGCTCCAGAAAGGTAAGACTCTTAGTCCCTACCACCTTTTACACCATTTAGCAGCACAGAATATACTATATGTTTGCGTCATCTGCCCAATGCAGCTCCTGCCTTGGACGGTGCCACTCTCCTAAATGTTATGGACTCCGCGATGGCAGCCCCCCACGGGTTTCATTGCGCCATGATGCTAGGCCACAAACCCAACTACACCAGGTACCCCAATGCTTGCCCAGGGATGTCCAGACCCAGCACCACAACAGCAATTGCGTCCTAATCTCCCTCAACTCAGGCGTAGTCACCCGTCACTTACCCCTAGAGTGACGACGTCTCCCCCGTTGCACTTCAGAATTCTGCAGTTAAACTGTAATGGATTAACTGGTAAGATCACCGAGATAGTCGATTTCATGAAGCGGCATAACATCCGCATCGCTGCGATTCACGATACTAAACTTACAGCAAGATCTGCTCTGCAGACCTATTCTGGGTATAATGTCCACATAAAAGATCGCGAGAGTGGAAATACACAACTCAGTGCAATACAATATATTTGATACCGACATCGGCCGCAGGGACAGTGTCCTAAAACGTCACGGCTTATCTGTCTAATCAGGCGATGTAAACCTAGAAATCATCATCTACATCCCTCCTGCCACCTGTTTCCCCAGTGGATACCGCCCTAATATCAGAGCCCTACTCACTGCCGATAATCGCATTATCTTAGGCGATTTCAATGCCCATCACGTTCTATGACATTCTAACCTACAAGCGGACAGGAGGGGTGAGATGTTGGCGGATCAAATAGAAGAAACGACGTTCTGCACAGTAAACAGTACCCCACTCGTATGGTAGGAAGCTGTCACAGTTCGCCAGATCTGTCTATCGTGAGCGCAGGTATGGTAAACTGCGTCAACTGGCAGCCGATGGTACCATTGGCATCCGACCACCTGCCTATACTTATTTCGCTCGATCGAACCGCCGACCGTCACCGAAAACCGTCCTTTCATAAACTTTAAGAAAGGAATGTGGGATGAGTACAAATCCTTTACAGAAAATCGCTACGCTGCGCTCCCTATCCCGACTGATACTCGCCAAGGGGAACGTGCTTTCCGCAAGGTCATTGAATCCGCCTCAGCTCCTTTTATTCCCGCCGGAAGAATCCGGAAATCCGGTCTCATTTTCCGGCGGAGGCCGCAAATTTAGCGAGGGAACGTGTTATAAGGCAGCATGATCCCGGCGACCCCTAAATAAGGGATATAAACCAACGCATCAGTTTGCTTGTGGATGAACACAAGCGGGCGAAATGGGAGTAGCATTTAAGGGATTGTATCCTATCTGCCGATGTGGGTAAGCTTTGGTCCACCGTAAAGTCCTCATCGAAAACGTCTAAGCACAATGACCAAAATTTATTTATTTATTATTACGGCTGTTTAGGCCTAAAACATAAACTACTAAATACAATTCATTATTAAATTGTTGTTGTATTGATAAGGTCACAATCACTTAGTTCCATTGAATATGCTGTCGGACTGCCATGTGATTTCGATCAGCATATTTACTAGCGTGTAGCCAATCTTTTAAGGGAGGTTGGAAAGGGCACTTTTCCAATCCTCCAGTGCTCCCAGCATAAGGCAACAAAATTTGGAACATATATTTTTCTTTTAACACAGTTTCAACACAGTTAAACATGTATTTGGATGTTGGAAATAACGTGTATCTGAAAGGTTGGCATTTTAACGTGACATTCAAACTTGCTAACCTTAGCGGGAAAGTTTTACAGTGCTCTAGCAAACTTTTCTTGAATGTTTTCAAATTATTACTATTTTTATATGATTTAGAAGTTCGTTAAAACTTTTTAAGCCTTTATGAAATATATTTTGCTTGCCCAGTTCTGCTTTGAAGAGAGGAAGTCTATAGTTATTGTTTTCTCTGACTACGTAAGAGTGGGTTTCATTAACATAAATTAGTTTATAACTCAAGTACTCAGGCAACACATATTAAACACAAATTTCATACTGTGATAAAATATAAGCTGTCTTACACTGAGCCAATTACGTATTTCGATCATAGTTTTTATTGGAGTGTCGTATGACAGCTTAAGGATAATAAGGATATGCTTTATTTTTATTTCTGTCAAAGGATATAAGCAAAAAATCGGTTCAAATTTTCATGTGGTTGTTGTACACACACACACTAATGCAGAAAGTTGTTCTGCGCGCATTTAGTTTTGATCCCCAAACTGATTTCGGACCCACCCAGGGTAATTTTTTGTAAGTGAAGTGAAAAGTGTTCTATGCAAAAACAACTATGGATCGGGCCCCATATTTCAGACCCTCTCGGGGTCATTTTACAGTTTTTTGTAAATAAATTTCGACAGAAATAAAATTTTTGCTTTCGGATTCTTAAAACGGAGGTCGAGACGCGTCTTTGATACCACCTTTGATAATTTTTGATAAACATTAGGTGGTGCACCCTCTTGGACAGTATATAAAGTGCGGCTCAATTATGGATCTGTAGACTTTCAGTTTATATTTTTTACTTACATATTTACATGATCTCTTCCAGAATTCAGTTTTATTGGCAATTTTAGCAACTATATATTCAAAGTCATCACTGAATTTTAACTTGATGTCAATCTGTACCCCTAAATACTTAAATATTTGTACTTTCCCAATTCTTGTATTCCTAATTTCTAGATCAATTTTCGGCGAATCTTTATTAATCGTTCTGGATATGATCATAAAGTTTGTTTTGCTAACATATAATTATAGTTTATTACTGCAAAGCCACCTGTATAATGGATTTAGATCTTTTTGCATTTTACTCTTAGCTAACGTTAAGTCCGATTCACTTATTTCTAGTAGGGCATCATCCGCAAGCAACCACCGATTCTATAGCCATTCTTTGCTTCCGGTTTGTTAAAAAACTCTTAAACCATTTCAGCTCAATGTCCCTTATCCCGATTTGAGCGAGCATTATATTTCTATCAATTGTTTCAAAAGCTCTTTTTAAATCAATAAACACAGCGACTGTACTTTTCTTTAAACTAAGTTCTTCTTTCCAGTTTGATATGACATAATTTAAAGCAGTTTCACAGGAGTGTTTCTCTGAACCATTCATTCATTCTCTCAGTCACTCATTCATTTGTACAAATATATATTTTGAACCGTTTTGGCATGTCTTGAGATGCATTGACTCTTACATACATATTCATTCAATTGTACATACATATGTTCCGACACGCGCCGCGACTAATGTTATTTGCGCTGAGCTTGCGCTTCCCACCGACCTGCATATATGTATCTACGCAGTTCATATTTTGTACACTTAGGCCACTATTATGAAACAAATTCGATCTTCGACTGTGGTCGAACGAATTTTCATTTTTGGCGTGCGTTCGATGAAGACTAGCGTCATTGTGAATTTCGATCGTTTCAATTATTCACAATAGCTTATTTCTATCAGCTGTGAAACAAAAAAAGCAAAAGTGAAAAAAGTAAAGAAAATATAAATAAACCCAAAAATTAACAAAAAAAAAGCATCGACACATAAAAACATAACTTCAACGGAATTTTGGTTCGATGATTCGTCAGATGAGGAGGAAAGCATATTGGAATTAGCCAGAAGTAGAAAACTATTAAGGGATGCTTCCAATCCTTTAGAAATGAATGAATGAAACAAGTCATTGAATGCGTAGCAATGAAAATTTTGTTTATATATTTATCAAACACTTCAGGCTGTCCACGGAAGCTTTCATGGACTTGCTGTCCAGTATAGACAATCTTCTCCAGCAATGCTCAAGTGCTAAATCTATACCAATCATTCTAAAATTGGCCACATTTCTCAGATTTTGTGCTCAGGGATCCTACCATTTGATCATTGGGAATGAGAATACACTCGGACTTGCACAACCCACGGTCTCGGTGGTGCTATCAAAAATTGTTGCTCCCAAAAAAGAACTACAACATTTGTACTACAACAGAAAAGGATTCTACAGCATTAATGCCATGATTGTAAGTATACCAATGTGATATTAATTTCAGGTTGTGAATGCATAAATATTGATCTTTATATGTTTTAAAGTTTGCGACTATTCTATGACTATACGGTACATAAATGCAAAATATCCGGGAGCAACACATGATTCAATGTTGTTCAATATGTCGGCATTGAAATCACATTTGGAACAGCAACATCATGAACTTGGAAAGGTGATTTCTCAGAATAATATACCCATCGCGGAATTTCGATTTCCTCTACAAATTGGTAATTTTCTAAAAATGCTTTCCATTTTGAAAGAGTTTGATGAGATAAGGGCTTATCCCAGGGAGTACCATAAGACCATATTTGCTGCATAACTATTTTTGCTAGCACCACGATTAGTGGTGTTATTATGAATGATGGTGGTGAATTATAAGAAGAGTTAAATCCGATTGCAGAGCCGGGCCTACATTGAGAATATCATTTAACGAGACGCCATTCGAAGAGTTATATGACGCGTTAAAAACTAATCTCAACTTCGTCGAAGTACTTTCAGGTTTCAGAACCACATGATGTGGCTAGGTGAATGTTCGAAATTTGGAGCTTCTGTTCGCTCCATATGTCCTAATTCAAGGTATTCCTTAACGACATTGTCGTATTCTTCTTTTAACGAAGGGGTTTTTAACAATCTCTTTTCGTTGCGATAAAATTGCTGCATCGCTATTGGCCGAGATGTACATAATTTTAAATCCGTTGGATAAAAACTTTTAAACGGTAACGACACGACATATCCCAATCCGGGTTTCGTATAGTCGTCTTCGAGTACAGTTCTTTGCAAAACGAGTCCTCTGCAGACTGAAGGTTTCTTTTAGGAATTTCTTCCAGTTCCCAGAAATTGCGCAGTTGACAATCTAACTAGATGTCCTCCCCTATTGAGACTTTGGTAGCAAAGCAAGAAACATATGCAGTGGAAGATGCTCCGGTGATGATCCAACCGAACACGGTCTCTTGGGACAGGAAATTGTTATTTAAACTGCGCTTTACGCCACCTAACATTACTTTGGGATATAAATCCCCTCCTATCAAAACATCTATCGGACCGCTTTGAAGAAAATTAGAATCTGCTAAAGGTACTTTAGGTAGTTGATCTAGTATCGATTCATCTATTGATGTTGAGGGTAAGTTGCCAGTGATTTTTGGTAAAACGAAAGAATTGGCATCTATGAAAATATTTGGGTCATGGTGTGAGCCCAAAACGAGCGTGGAACTTTTCGAGGTATTGTTGCAAACTGTTTGATTAAGTCCCGAGATAACCGCGTTGGTTTTTGAGCATGGCAGCTTTAAAAGTTTCCGAAGTCGCTCCGGGATGAACGATGCTTCGGCAGCTGAATCAATTAAAGCTCGAGCGACATATGTTGCCCTAAGTGGCAAATATGAACCATCGCAGTTCCTATAGAGCTGAAGAAAAATTCGACGATTTCAAATTTTCTTCATTCGATTTTGGACTACTATGCGAAGAAGTGGACTGTATATTAGTGTGAAAGGCTTGTGAAATAGTTGCGTTTGTGGAGTCTTTTGAAGGTTGAGTGTTAGAGGGCACTCTGTGGAGTAGAGTATGATGTCTACCAGCACGCGAACTAGCTCTTGCAGTCTTTCATTGCGTGGCCTTTTGTCAGACAATTCAAACAGCAGTTGTGCTTTTTAATTGCCGAAAACTTATCATTTACTGAAAGAGCTAAAAATTTTGTACATAAACCTAAGGGATGTTGTTGTTTGGACATAATACGCAGTTTGAATGGAAAACATTGGTAGCGAGCGCTATTTTCTTTTGGGCTCCCCTATTGCCCGATTGTTCAGCTGCTTTATGTGAAAGAGTCGTTGACGATGTTGAAGGTACACCTTTCACATCCAGTATAGATTCCAGGGCCCTGTACCGTTGCGTCAGAAATGTATCCATTTGACTCCAGTTCGGTGGAGCCGATTTGTCCGCTAACGATTGTACCCATAATCCGAGCGTTGTTTCCGGTAGGCGATTCGAACACAGATAAATTAGAATTGGGTCCCACTCCTTGACCTTGACGTCATACACTTCCAGGGTAGGTAAGCATCCATTAATGCTCGGCTGAAGCTCCTTTAACGCTGTTGCACTTTCAGTCCGAATGACTGGAAGCGAGAAAAGCACCTTTAGATGACTGTTGACCAACACCCGTTTATCTTCGTATGCCGTCTTCAATTTAGACCACGCCATTTCGAAGCCTAAATTGGTTAGCGGGGCTTTCGCGACGATTTCCTTTGCTTCACCACTTGTTTTCTGAAGCAGGTGGTAAAGTTTTCCGACGTCCTCCAGTCACGAATTTTTAATGCAAATCGCTGTGAATAGATCGCTAAAGGATGGCCAAGACACGTACTCACCATGAAATATTTCCGTATCACATGGTGGTAAACGCAAACTATTTGAGGATGTGACTACTTGGGCAGGGACAGTAGTGGCTGGAGAAACGCTTGCTTCGGCCTGTTGGATGCATTCAGTAATGCGTGACAAGCAGGATATATAATCCCTAAGAGATGTTGACTGATTTGCTTTGACCGCTTCTACTTCATCCTCATTCTTCAAGGTTTGTAAGCATTTTTCATATGCTAGCTTTGTGTTCCACCAAGCGTCGATTAATTCTGTTATTAGAATTACCAGGAAGTTTTTCGAATTTTCCTTTAAATAGGCTTCATTGAATTCCACATTGAATTCAACAATTTGGTCTTAACACCTGGTAAAATAACTCAGAGCCATATCTATTGTTTAAAGGACTACGCTATGTATGCCGAAACTTAGAACCGATCGAATAAGATATGACGAATATTGGAACATACCCAAATACTATAAACCGTCAAAGGGAATGATAAGCGCCACCCAATCCGGGTGGGTCGTTTCTGGCCCATGTGTCCTTTAAGGCACAGCGAACCCCTAATGAGTCACGTTCGTTTATGTATATATATATGATCTCATGGACCCCTAATGGGTATAGATTTAAGTACTGAATTTGTAACGAATAATGAATTAAAGCACATTGAAAAAGCTCAACAATTGATTATTATTGCACGCATGGTAGGATAGAAACTAGTACATTCTTATAGTTGAATTCATGTAAATAATACTTTCTTTCACGTTACCACCTTAAGGGGCTTCTCCTTTAGTAGTTGCAATTCCTCAGTAATGCAAGGCAGGCAGCAATGTTGAAGCAAAAGGCCTGCAATGGTTGGGAATCGCTGGTGTTCTTCCAATTCAGCAGTTCCCTACAAAGGAACTCTGTCATTGGAAAATCACCGGTGATCACTTGCATACTAGGAGAGAAGTAACTAATGATTGGCTGGAACGAGGAGTCTTTTGATAACTATCATCGGAATTGCATCCAGCCATCATTGTGTCTTACAGGTAATATATAAGTTTTTCTCTTGTGATTCACTTTATAGTTTACCTACAAATATATATCTTACTTTCGGTGTATATCTATGTATTTATATTTTTAAATACACCTTTATAACGTTGGTTTTTATTTCTTTTGGTACCAAATCTGCCGTGAGTTCGTACCGGCATTTTCTCCGTTCGATCCCCGGCCCGATCACCTTTAATACGAAGAAACTCATTTCTGATCGCCCTCGCTTCATCTAGTAAAAAGACATCCTGAAACTCGGTCATTTTTGCTAAATCTCGAACTCCTGCAATGTGGGAATTTTTTTTAGTTAAAATTCTTTTGAGTGGTGTATATCTTTAAATTATATTGAGTCAATGCATTAACAAATGCTGTAATTCACTTCTATCTTTACGCTGTATTCAGGAAAAAGATTAAACACTATCAATAACTATCGGATTACACGTCGCGAATCGCGTGAGCAACAAATTATTAATAGTAGATAGCAACTAGCAACTAATTGATGGAAAATTAAAAAAATCAATAACCGTACAACATAAGCAATTTCCAACATTGCCCAAAATATGATTGAATTTTTATCGCGCGTGATTCGTTGCTTAAGTCGCGGAGGGGCTTTTTAAAAAGAAAGATATAAACCAAAGGCAGAATACGCTAAGAAAATCAACACGACTGACTAGGGTGTAACTCTGAATCAAACTGAACTTTCACTTTATTACCATCAATAATGAAACTTACAATTTGCTGATAATAATATTAATACTTATTGCTAACTGAATGATATTATTGCTTACTAAGTAGAATTAACTAGCTGTGTACTTAATATTTTGTTAAATAGCAGAATTCCCAGAATTGCCAGTTTGCAACTTTAATTTAGACCGGATATTAATACTTTTCTTTATTTGTGATTTTTAAAATGAATTGGTCAATATCGTCTGCTGCTGACTCTGCCCTTATATAACTTGGCAAGCTATTGACCTTATTTGTTAGAGTAGCGGAATTATACGTAACTACCCTCCCTTTTAGATTGGAATTCTCCTGAATTCTACTATTTAATTTTATAATTACTTTATTATGTTTAAAAATTGAAAATATTACAACCATTATTATTATTATAATTATTCTTACGATGCATACATATTAAACTTTGCTATGGTTGTACAAGCTTGCAATACTCTGTAAATTTATTTTATTAAGTTTAATGACATCCGTTAAAGTTATTTTTTCTGTAAAATTGCGTATCATTTCATTTTGAATGTATATCGTTTTTTCTTCAATATTTTCTTTTGAATTTGAAAAATAATAATCATTTATTTTTAGTGAACAGTTCGTATATTGTAACAAATTATTTTCTACTAGAATAACTGTGTTTTCTGTACAAGTTTGATTTATTAATAAGTTTCGGGCATTCTTAATAAGAATTGTATCTATATCAATTTCCATTATTTCTAGCTCTTTGTTTTTAGTAAATTGGCAATTTGAGTTTAAAATACAATGTGTGCTTGGCTTTAATTTTTCTAGCTGTTTATTTTCTTCAAATTTATACGTTTTGTTGTTGTATTCAAAAATTGCTTCGATTTCGTAGTCAATCTCATGATAGGAATCGTTTGGTATTAGTATAATGTATCTAACTTGAACATTTACAAAAGTTACAGGTATTTTTATACTAAGTATTAGAAATGTATTATTAAAAAATGCTGTTCCAGATTGTAGGTATTTTAGCTTATCGTAGTCAATATCATACTTCATTATTTCATTACTTGTTAAGATATTAGGGTGTATTATCTTGTACTTGGCTGCCACTACGCTATCAAGTATCTGTTCTATTCTAGTTTTCAGCAGTTGAATTTTTGTTAATTGCTCTAAATATAAGCTTCTTTCATATTCCTCATCAAGTGATTTTTGTATAAGGTTGAGTCATTTTTCTATTTTAATTTTATCGTTATTTATAATCTCGTTAATCTGTTCTAGGGTGCTGCTAAAATAATCGCTTATAAGGACCTGTTTATTAATTTTTCCTCCTGTTTGTAAGAGGTGATTTTTTATATCCTGTCTATCCTCGTCGTCCATCGTACCAAATATCCATTTTGATAAGGTACCGCCTGCATTTATCAGCCCTCGTTTGTGTCGTTTGTTTTTCGGTCCTAGCGTTAGTAATTTGCTCCTTGTGTCTGCTATTTCGAGTAATAAGGGGTCTTTGTATTTTGCTTTCGTTGATACTAGGTTGTCCGTAATTTTGTTTAAAATGTCTTCTATCCTGGTTATATTAATCATGTGTAAGATAATTTCTGTTTCTTTCACGATTTCTTGCGTCTTAAATTGAATGTCTGTAAATCCTGACTGATCCTTAATTTTAGTCACGACGATCTCACAATTGGATTTAGACGTCCATTGTATCATCAATATTATCATCATTATTATCTGTAAATTTAAGAGGTCTTCTAATATTACATGGATGAATACCCTTGAGACTTTTCTTTTAATATTTTGGTTGTTCCTTGTGCCTTAATGCTTTATAAATTTTTATAAAGCCTCTTCTCCTAGTTTCTACGTAGCTTTCTCGTTTCTTGTTAAGTTTATGGATAAATTTTCCCTTAGATAACTCCATATTTTGTCTAACTTTTTCTTTACTAATCTTGCCATTTTGTACTTCTACCGGGATACCTTTTATTGTTGAATGATATCTTTCATTATAAGTTCTTATTGCTTTTTGCATAATTTGATTGATTGGTAATTTCTTGTTCAAATAATATATTATCCTAAATATCTCAGCCACAGAGTTGTGCATTCTTTCAATATCTGCATTTCCTGTGTGGCTATTAGGTTTCGTTAGGTGTAGTTCGATTCCTTCTTGATCTAAAAATTCCTTCAAACGTACTGTTTTGAATTCATTATCCGCGATTATTTTCTCTGGTTTGCCTATTTTCGAAAAATGATTTTCTAACTGTTCAATTATTGTAATGTGATTTCTATCTGTTAAGGCATATACTGCTCCAAATTTGGAGAATTTGTCTATTATTGTTAGAAAATGAAACCGCTTTAGAACGTAAGTGTCTATATGTATTACTTGATTTATATTCGATGGTGTTTCAGTGTAAAAAAATTTACGTTTGATGGGATTTCGATCATACTTATGTAACTTCTTTACAAATGTCACATTGGTTAATGACTATTTGTACCAATTCCATTAACTTTGGAAAATAAATTTTTTCTTTAATTTTATTATATGTCTCCTGGATGCCTGAGTGCATACTCTCTTTTACATGGTACAGTGATATCTGTTTCACTGCCTCTACCCCCGTTTCAATGTCCCTCGCCCTCATTGTACATTTATAGAATTTTAATTGATTGTCATCTGAAAACATTTCCCTCAACTTCTGTTGGACAATGTTATATTTCGTATCGGTAAGCTCTGAGTATATTCCAACTGATCCTTTGGTGATATACTTTCTAAAGATTTCTCTCATTGTATTAAAATCGCTTTCCGCTATAAAAATTATTCTTTTTCCATGTAACTGTTTCATTTCTTCGATCTTGTTATTAGTTAAAATAATTTGTGTATACAATGCAATTTCTTCTTTGAAAAAAAAATGATCTTGAAGATTTTCTTTCGCTGAATGCATTGTAGCAATCGTCTCATCTTCTAGGTTATTTATCGTTTCCGAATCAATTTTCATATTGCAACGAATTTGCTTGCAAATCCTCTTATTTGCCTTTTTGCTAAGTTCGTATCGCTAAACTGTTGAATAAATAACTCCAATATTGAATAATGGAAAAATGGCCTTTATTAAAGTACTTCACAATAACACTTATACTTTGCAACTAGCTGGCTTAATAACCAAACTGATAGATTAAATTTTTATTTTTATTTTTTTTTATAGATTAAATGAAACTAACTTTCAAAATAATACTGCTATTGCTCGCTAGATATCGTCTTAATCGAAACTGCTTGACAACTCAAATCAAACTGAATTCCAGCGCCTCTACACTTGTTGCCTTATATACTGTCTGATTTCAACGTTGCATCTTCTAGGCGCTTCCAGAATCTACTAGTTGCCATTAGATCTCAAACTTCTCAGCTGTAACTACAATTGCACAATTTTATGGCTTTTCTCATTGCATACATATAGGAGTATCTCAGATATATGCATGTGTTTGTGGATTGACTCTCCGCTGCTCGTATACGTACATGGTACATATGTGTAGACGCAATTATTGTTTCGTTTATGTAGATACATAATGATTGAATTATTGATGTGAATTCGCGTCACTGCTTAGCATTGGCTTAGAGATAGCAGCACCCCTTAGTTTTGCTAATATTCGTAACACGGCCCTCCACCTAAGTCTGATCGTCCCGATCAGAAAAATTTCTCGATCTAAACGCTGCTAGCATCGCCAAATGTAACACTCTTCTATTTCGTGATTTCCCAATTGCTTGTATGCGGTAGACGACATCACTGATCGTCTTCACAACTCTGTACGGGCCTTCCCACCTGCACCGATACTTGGACGGAACACCTTTCCGCCGGTGAGGGTTGTATAGCAGTACCAGATCTCCCTCCTGGAAACCTTCCAAATTATATTCCTTGTCGTACCGGTATTTCATCTTACTACTCATTATCCTGGATCGTTCCCTCGCACTCTGTTGCTTGGCCAATGAAGAACTACTTCGCAGAGCTTGATCTTGACGGATTGACTTTGCATCATCAGTATCGTCTTGACGTTTCACAACAGTAGTACGCGCTGGCTTGAAACCACTCTTGCCTTCTTTCTGGAAAATTCTTTCAGTCGCTTTGCTTCGACGTCCCGTATGCCATTTATAAAGCTCTGAATCTTTACCCGTTCAGTGTATTCCACGGGTGCGTCCGAATTCGCTAAATGCGCTAGCCTTTCAATATCCGACGCAAACTCTTGCAATGTTTCACCAGGCCTCTGGAAGTGGTTCAGCAACTCCACTTGGTATATCTGTCTCCTATGCTTAGTTCCGTATCGTCTCTCTAGTGCGCCCATCAATGCTTCATAACAGTTCCGTTCGCCCTCTGGAATGGTTTGTAAAATCTCAGCTGCAGGCCCTTTCAACGCCATGAACAGTACAGCAACTTTATCTTCAGCATTCCAGTTGTTAACTGCTGCGGTCTTCTCAAACTGTAGCTTAAAGACCTGGAAAGGAACAGAACCGTCAAAGGATGGTGTTTTTACCTTCGTATTGCTTGCTGAAATAACTGGGCGATTTAGTTGCAACTGCTCCATACGACCTTTTAAATCATCTACTTCTGCCTGAAATTGAGCCATTTTTGCATCCTGCGCTTCCAGTTTTGATGATACCTGTTCCAAAGTTTCTGCCGACATTTCAGATATACGTGCCTCTTGCGCTTCCAATTGAGATGCCATATACGTCTTTTTGTCTTCCAGTTGAGATGACACTTGCGACGTCATTTCTGAAATACGTGCCTCCTGTGATTCCAGTTGGGATGCGATATATGTCTTCTGTTGTTCGAGCTGTGTTTCCACCTTCGATGTTATGCGTGTCTCCTGCGATTCCAGCTGAGATGACATGTTGATGGATATTTGCGATGACATTTCTGTTATACGTGCCTCTTGCGCTTCCAGTTGGGATGCCAATTGCGACGACATTGATGCTACTGTCGATGTTTGTGCAGATATTGCAGCCAATATCATGTTCAAGTCTGTGCTGGTAACCGTCTGCGATGTTTCGTTTTTCTCTTCAATTTTTGTTGTTGTTTCGTCCCCATCAGGATAAAAGACAAACTCGTCCACATCAATTCCTTGCGACTCCATTACCTCTCGTAGCCGTGCTTGAAGTTCGATCTTATTGCCGGTTGTATTTAATCCACGGTTCTCCAACTCCTTTTTCAGTTGCTGGATCTTCAATTCACTGAACTTTGCCATGTCCAAGTTGTATTCCCAATCTTCGGAATTTATTCAACAATTCCTCTTCTGACACCAATTGTAACGAATTTGCTTGCAAATCCTCTTATTTGCCTTTTTGCTAAGTTCGTATCGCTAAACTGTTGAATAAATAACTCCAATATTGAATAATGGAAAAATGGCCTTTATTAAAGTACTTCACAATAACACTTATACTTTGCAACTAGCTGGCTTAATAACCAAACTGATATATTAAATGAAACTGACTTTCCAAATAATACTGCTATTGCTCGCTAGATATCGTCTTAATCGAAACTGCTCGACAACTCAAATCAAACTGAATTCCAGCGCCTCTACACTTGTTGCCTTATATACTGTCTGATTTCAACGTTGCATCTTCTAGGCGCTTCCAGAATCTACTAGTTGCCATTAGATCTCAAACTTCTCAGCTGTAACTACAATTGCACAATTTTATGGCTTTTCTCATTGCATACTTATAGGAGTATCCCAGATATATGCATGTGTTTGTGGATTGACTCTCCGCTGCTCGTATACGTACATGGTACATATGTGTAGACGCAATTATTGTTTCGTTTATGTAGATACATAATGATTGAATTATTGATGTGAATTCGCGTCACTGCCTAGCATCGGCTTAGAGATAGCAGCACCCCTTAGTTTTGCTAATATTCCTAACAATATCCTTGACTATTTGTAAATCCCTACATTTATCAATTTCTTTCACACTTTCCATTTTATCAACTTCATTATCTATTCCACTCAAAAAGTCTGTTACTTGATTTTCCTTCCCTTTTAAGTATTCTATGTTGAACTGATACTCTCCTAATTTTAGAAGCCATCGTTGATGTCTATGTCCTTTCCTTTATATTTAGCATGTAGGTATTTTATTGGCTGATGGTCTGTAAAAATTGTAAACTTTCTTCCGTAAAGGTATGGTCGTAAATAATTAACACTCCATAAAATCGCTAGAAATTCTTTATCTGTAGCAGAGTAATTTTTTTCGTGATCATTTAGTGTTCTGGAAATATAGCATATCGGATGTCCTTCTTGTGACAAAACAGCACCGATTGCATAGTTCGAGGCATCAGTAGTTAGAGTAAAGGGTTTATCAAAATTAGGATATCTCAAAATTGGGTGAGAACTAATTAGTATTTTCAATTTTTCGAATGCTTCTATATAGGTTTGATCCTTAGTATTGATCTTTACGTTTTTCTTTAAGTATTTTGTTATAGGATGTGCTACTCGTACGTAGTCTTTTATAAATTTCCGGTAGTAACCTGTCACTCCTAGGAAACTTTTTATTTGTTTCTACGTTTTAGGTAACTGTAACGCTTCTATTTATTACCTTTATTTGGTTTTCAAGCCATTTTCTGTTAAAATGTGCCCCAAAAATTCAGTTTCTTTTTTCATGAAATTGCATTTGTGCATTTGAACCTTTAAATTTGCTCTTTCTAGCACCTTAAGAATTTCTGTCATTGTCCTTACATGCTCCTGAAGGGATGTACTAAATATCAAAATGTCATCCAAGTACACCACACATGTTTTATTGATGAAGTCTCTTAGAGTTTCATTCATTAGACGTGGAAATGTTGCCGGGGCATTTTTCAATCCAAATGGCATTCTAATAAATTCATACAACCCGTGAGGTGTTGCAAACGCCGTTTTCTCTCTATCTTGTTGCCTTATTAAGATTTGGTGATAGCCTTTGCCTAGATCTAATGTTGTAAAGTATTGTGCTTTACCCAGTTTGTCCAAAATTGAATTAATATTAGGAAGAGGAAATTTGTCATCTATTGTTACTTCGTTCAGTTTTCTGTAATATATCACAATTCTATATTTCCTTTCTCCCGAGTTGTCGATTTTTTTTTGGTACTACAATTAAAGGACTGGAATATCGGGAACGACTTTTCCTAATAATCCCTTGGTCTTCCATTTCCTTTATTTGTCTTCGTACTTCTACTTCATGTTGCGGAGGGTATCTATATAACTTACTGTTTATTTGCTCATTTGTCGTTGTCCTGATTTCGTGTACTACCTTCGTAGTGCTGGTTAATTGATCTCCTTCTTTAAAAAATAAATTTTTAAATCTTTTTACGATTTTTACTTCTTCTTCTTTTTCTTCCTTGTTAAGATGATTCATATTAATTCTACCCCAATCGAATTCTTTTGCTTCTAATGCATGAATTTCTAAATTGGTATACGGATTACTCTCAAAATAGGTAGTTCTTTTATTTAGCATTATACAACCATCCACCAAATTTGTTGTTGCGTTGAAACAGTTAAGTAAGCCAATGCCTATAATGAAACTATACTTTCGACCTCTTAGCTGAGTCATTTTCTATTTTATTTCTGCATAATGTGGAAGATTGAATTCTTTAGGTGCATCTGTAAGCACCCCATATTTAATAACATCGCTTTTAGTTATTGTGCTAAATGTAATAGCTTTTTTTAATAAATTTCTTTTGAAATCATTTATACTACTGTCAATTAAGCGTATGCTTGCTCCAGTATCTATGAGAGCTTTAAATTTTTTCGTTTTAAACGTTAAAGTTATGGTGGGAAGACAGTCCGAGCTGGTCCCTCGAAAAAATTTTGCTCTTCATCATTAACTAGGTTTTTATTGTCCTGATTTCTGCAACATTCGCATGAATTTAATTCAACGAAATCTTCTTGTTTTTCTTTATTTATATTGTCAACTTCGATCGGTTTCTCTCGGTCTTGCCTAGGTTGATTCCAGCGATTTTGGCCGGAATTTGGCCTAGGGTTTCCTACCTTTGGGAACCTGTGAAGTTGTCCTGAATTTCCCGAGATGTGGGGATTATTTGAAGGTCCCTGCCTTCTTTGGTAAGACATATTGTCTTCATTTTGGTTTTAATATTGGTGGGGTTGCCTGTTTTGCCCTGAGCAGGCTTGTAAGCTAGGTATTTTGATTAAAATTCTGTCTTACTTGTCCTGAAGTTTTGTCGTGATATCCTGTATTTTTATCAGTAGTATATTGAGGTTTTTGGTAGTCGTATCGGTCTGTGTTTAGATTCTTCCTTGTCCATTCCCTGTAGCTTGACTTTCATCTCTTCTATTTATTTTCCTGTATTCTGGTCGTATGCATGTATCCTCAAATCTGCTATGGTTCATAATTTTCATTATCTCCCCTAATTGTGTACACTCGTATATTTTATCTAACAAGGTACCCTGTGTCATCTCTTTTGACGTATTTACTAACAAACTTTCGATATTGGTGAGGTCGATACCCTGTCCTCCTCTATAATACACAATCAATTCATCTGCCTTATATTTTATATTTTGTAATTCTACCGCTAGTTCACTCACCGTATTTACCCGCAGGTTAGTTACTTTCCGGTATATTTCATGCGGCCCGTGTCAGGTTTGAACCTCATTTTTAATATGTCCTTTATCATCCCCCAGTTGTCCGGTTGAGGTATGTTAATGATGACATTTTTTGCTTCGCCTTGAACAGTTTTATAAAAAATTGTCCTTACTGCCTCCTTCTTCAGTTCTTCATCGTTGGTTGTTGATAGTAAATATTCCGTACTGCAGAAGAATGAATTCACTGTTACATCGCCTTGGCCGGTGAATATAGGAAGTTGATTGATGCTTTTAAATACTCTATCAATTCTGTGTTAGTCCGCTGTCTGTCTTTGAGGTTGCCGTTGTTGTTGGTGTTGTTGTTGCAACTCAATATAGGCATTTCTAAACTGCTCTAATTGCTGCTCTCGCCTGGCGAGCTCTTCCACCAGGTTTACATCTATTAGTTGAGCTGGATCCTGAGCCATTGCCCTTCTTAAGTCGTATTCTCTTTGCCTTGCTGTGCCTATTTTTTTTTGTTTTTGTTTTTTTTTTGCACTATCACTTTGTATTTATGCCCGCTATTTGTGGGTGGTGCACTGCAATCCTGTTGCGTTCACTTCACTGCCACTTATTTCAATATTCTGTGGGTGGTGTTCTACAAGTTTATTGTGATCACTGCACTACCACTTATTTCAATATTTTGTGGGTGGTGTTCTACACGTTTATTGTGATCACTGTTTTTATTTATTTTATATCCTAGAGGGCCCGGCCAACTCCTGAGTTGACTACGGAATCGCAGGATTGTATACGGGTGTTAATTAGTATTATATATTTTAAGGAGAACGTTTTCCGTAACCGATCCTTTTTATTTTAAAAGGACTTTCGACTGCGCCAGATTCGTTGCTTAAGTCGTGGCGGAGCTTTTTAAAAAGGAAGATATAAACAAAAGGCAGAATACGCTAAGAAAATCAACACGACTGACTAGGGTGTAACTCTGAATCAAACTGAACTTTCACTTTATTACCATCAATAATGAAACTTACAATTTGCTGATAATAATATTAATACTTATTGCTAACTGAATGATATTATTGCTTACTAAGTAGAATTAACTAGCTGTGTATTTAATATTTTGTTAAATAGCAGAATTCCCAGAATTGCCAGTTTGCAACTTTAATTTAGACCGGATATTAATACTTTTCTTTATTTGTGATTTTTAAAATGAATCGGTCAATATCGTCTGCTGCTGACTCTGCACTTATATAACTTGGCAAGCTATTGACCTTATTTGGTAGAGTAGCGGAATTATACGTAACTCGCGCAACTGACATATTTCACCTTCCCTATGAATATAATAGGTGCGAGAGAGCACGATACATAGTGGAGAAGCTAAAATTGCCAACCTGCTATTTCATTTACAGAATTTTTCATTCCAAATCGTCACCTCTGTCAAAAATTCGGATAGTAATGCAGTTTATGGTACCCAATGTAAAAGTTAAGGGCGAATTATTGGTGACTTATAACCATAAAGCCATAACCAGATGAAACAGCTGATCGAACCTACCTTAGAAAATCAATGTAATCGATTAATAGTGCCATACCATAACGCTAACTCGATTACATTGATTTCCATAAGGTAGGTGTGATCAGCTGTTTTATCTGATTATGGCTTTATGGTTATAAGTCACCATTAATTTGCCCTTAAGGCAAGGTGCACACGAGGCTACGTATATTAGACGCTGCAGGCGAAATCTGTACGCTTAGATGTCGAACACGTGTACTTGAATGGAGAGCTGCACACGAGGCGTAAGCTGCATGAAGGCTTCATGTAGCTAAGCGTACAGCAATGTTGGTCGCTGAGCGTACGTACGCTTGAAAAAAGGAAGAACGAGATGTTTGTTTATATTTTTTTGTATGCAAATTTGTGTAATTAGCCCTGCAGTCAAAAGCCAAAGTAGTCAACAAACATTCTAGTCCATTGACTAGAATTTTGTGGGGTTAAATCAACGGGCACATAAACACAAGCATGACGAGTCGACCCTCACCGTTACCTCAACAGAGGTTAAAGAAGATATCGAAAACGCCAAGCCTTCCATATCAATAGTCCCAGACGGATAACCTATGCCGATGCCAAAACACCTTGGCCATGAGGGCATAGAGCGAACAATTGGAGTCTTAAAAAATAGGTTTAGGTGCTTGTTACGGGCAAGAGCCCTTCACTACACACCAGAAAAAGCAACAAAAATTATAAACGTGTGTGCAGCTTTGCTCAATATTTGCATGTTTTACCAAGTAGAAATTTCTGTAGAAGAACTTTCAGATGAGGAGCACGACTATGACATCACACTCGCCGAAATCGAATCAACCATCAACTCAGAAGCAGAAGAAATAAGAAATCAAATATTAAGAACTTTGTAGTCAATCCATTTTATTGAAATACAAAACTATTATTCCTATAAATATATTTTTATGTATATGCACTGTAGCGCACTACCCTAAGAATTTCCTACTGGGACATTTGAGTATCGAATGAGCACGGTAATCCGATGCTAGCCTCTAAAGGCAAGATGTTAATAGGCATTTACAGACGTATGCACGTACATGTTCATAATGATACCGTTAAATCCAGCGAGCGAGTGAACTTTTTGCACATTTGCTTATAGCCTTTATTTGTTTTTAAAATTGCATTCCGATGTCTAGCAACAACTTGCTTGTGGACCGCTACCTGGCACAGAATAAATCGATGCTAAACAATTAATGAAACCTAATTTGAAGCTGACTAGAAAAACAAGAGTCAGTTCCTGATAAGCATTGGAAATTAAAAGTCGCTCCATTTATGAAGAAAGCGGTAGAAAACCCGAGTGGTAAGATAATGTGAAGTGTAGGCAGTAGCCCTTTACCGCGGAATTGACCAGACTATAAAAGAAAAACCTTAATATTTAGTTTATCGACCGGCCATAAATATAATTAAAACTTTAATCGAACTTTAATAAAAAGTGCAGTGCAACAACAGCTAACTCAACTTATTTTTGAAATACGAAGCAATAGATGAGAAATTGCAAAATACATATACGCTCATGTATAGCATATACGCCAAATTATGGAAACATAAATGTCCAATAAAAACTGTGAACAGAGATCGTGCATTTCAAGCAGCCACAAGGGCTGACATCCAACCGCCTTTAAACAGCTAATCAAAACGTCAATTTGCGATAAGAATCTCCTTGAGTTTAACATGAAACTTATTGGTATTTCATCAACCAGTCTGAGAGGGTAAAGGATAACCAGATTTTCTATGGATACAGGCAGACTTGCGATATGACCAAAACATCGGACTTTAAGTACCTATAGAGAAGGGAGAAACCTTTAGAAACCCTAGGGCAACGAATTGGACTAAATTCCAGAAACATGTAGAAACAAAACTGGGACAACCCAAAGAGGTTGCTAATGTAGAGGAACTGGAGGAGTCGAATGAATTCCTAACAAGGACGCTTATGACTGCGTATAACAAAGCTTGCCCTCTAAGAAGATTCAGAGGAAAAGCAAAGCCGCCATGGTGGAGCAGTGAGCTGAGTCTTCTAAGAAGACAGGTAAAAGAAATGTTTAAACTCGCAAAAACCGTGGAAAGCGAAGCGTGTCGGGACGAGTACAGGGATCTACTGAGGATATACAAGCGTGAAATTACCAGGGCGAAGAGAAACTCATGGAAAAGTTTCCGTACGGACATAGAGTGCTCCAGTGAAACAGCACGGTTGAAAAAAGTCCTAGCAAAGGGAAACATAGTCCAGGGACTAATAAAGAAAGAGAACGGGGAATGGTCACGTGATAGTGGGGAATCCCTTGAGGTGCTTCTCGATACACATTTCCCATCGGGAGACGGTTTAGAAGAACCAGCAGACATCACTCACACTTCGATCACGGAGCTAGTGGTGCCGGGCTTGGTGACCGATACCAAGATCGAGTGGGCAGTGAAGACGTTTTCTAAGTTTAAATCGCCGGGCCCAGATGGTATATTCCCGGCCATGCTACAAGTCTCAAGTAGGGCGGTCGTGGAATGGCTTTAAATAATATTCGATGGGTGTATAAGACTGAATTATGTACCGCAGTCTTGGAGAACTGCTCGTGTAGCTTTTCTACCAAAGGCGGTGAAGATCGGTCACGTGTATCCCAAAGACTATAGACCCATTAGCTTAACATCATTTCTTCTCAAAACCTTTGAGAGGCTGATAGATGTGTACATAAAGTCCAACGTGGATGAAAAGCTGCTCTCCACAACACAGCATGCGTACACCAAAGGCTAGTCGGTAGGCACCGCATTGCATAGGGTGGTAATAAGCATAGAGAAATCCCTGGAATATAAGGAGTATGCTCTAGGAGTCTTCTTGGACATTGCCGGGGCTTTCAATAATGTTGCAAAATGGGCGATTATGGATGGTCTTAATTACATTAAAGTACATCCTGCCTTAACCAGATGGATCGGCTGCATGTTAAATTGCAGAAAGGTTACATCACAATAGGGATTGTACGAGGCCACGAAATCAGTGGACAGGGGCACGCCGCAGGGAGGGGTGCTATCACCTCTGCTGTGGACACTGGTCATCAACCAACTGCTCAGGCAATTCGATGAGGGACCCGTAAAACTTACGGCTTACGAAGATGACGTTGCAATTGTCATAAGTGGAAAATTGCTTCTTGAATTAATATTTTTCCAACTTTATGTTTGTAAGTTGACGTGCGCAATCCGGTGGCGGTGCATCGTATAGTGCGATCTCCAACGCTGGGTCGCGGGGTTGAATGCGCGGTTGGCGCGCGACCATTAGCCGTAGTAGTCTGCTGTGGACGTCGGCGACGGGGATGCGTAGCGACGCGGTGGCGTGGTTGTGGAAGGGATTCCTCTACGGGTGGTGCTTGGCGGCCTCCGGTGTCGCTGTGTAGCAGAGTGTGGTGGAAGCCCCCGCAGTCTCGGCATCGTTCGTTTGAGTCGCAGTCGTGCGTGCGATGCGATAATGCTAAGCAATTTGCACAGAATTTGTGTGCCTTGACGATGGTCATACGTTGGTGAGCTGGCATTGCCTTGAGAAGAGGACACACCGACAGAGCGTGATGTTGCAGGCATAGCCGGCACTTGCGGTAATCGGCCCCCGCGGGGTTGATTCGTCGTGACGGGGCTGCGGGCACTATGACTCGCGATTCCAGCGAACGGCGTGGTGCGGGTACAGGAGGGCGCTGACGATCCATCTGAGGAAGATAGGATAAAATTACGTTTTAGTCGCTCGTGAGGTTGGGAGTGAGTATTGATAGGGGGTTAAGACTGTTTTTGTTGATTTTACGATAGCATAGGGAGGTGGACTGTATTATGTTCTGGGGATGCTACTGAGCCTTGAGGGCCTGAGTCACGCTCGGAGGGCGGTAGAAAGCACAATTTTGTGATGGGCCTGGTGAGTACGCCATTTTGGATGCGTACGTCGACTACTCGGATATGGCCGTCTCTTCCTAGATGGGTGTCTTCCACGCGTCCTAGGCGCCATTCGGTAGGGGGTAGGTTGTCTTCCTTGATGACGACTAGATCGCCGATTTTAGGGGGAGGTTGAGCGGTTTGCCATCGATAACGCTTGTGTAACACCATGAGATAGTCACTCTTCCAGCGCTTGCTGAGTTGGTTGTAAGGATAAAGTAAACTCTCACATCCGTTATATAACATAAGCTATGTGCGTGGAGCTTTAGTTGCATTTGACAGGTGCGAGCAGTTGGCAACGCGCATGTCAAATGCAGCTGCAGCCCACGTCACTGACAAAAAAAGACGCAATAAATTAATCTGAAAAGGAAGAAAAACGTGAACGAGTGTGCGGAACAAAACTAAGCTTTTTTAATTGTACAAACATAAAGAGTACAAACTAAAATAAAACTAAAATATAGTAGTAAAGAATCTAAGAACATTTATTGTGCTGCAAAATTAAAAACCAACATAATAAAAACTTAAAATTAAAACATATAAATACGTGTTAATTATTGCAGTGGAGCGTGCGTGCGAGTAGGGTGTACGTAAGTACAACTATTCCGGAGGTTCCGAAGTGAAACCTTATATGGCGACCGTGAGGCTGGAGCCTCGTGGTGGTGGTACAGGTGAGTTGAGTGCGTGTGATCCGAACATAACAAAATTAACTTAACAAATGTAATAAAATTACAACAAAATGCGAAATAACAAAAATCTACAAAATACTATTTCCTAATTCAACAAATTATCTAAAAACTAAACACTACGGAAATAACATAAAGAACTAAATTCTACGAACTACAAATTTTTAAAGTAAAAAGATCAAAGTTAACATAAATCATTTAAATATAATATACATAATAACGGCATGCGAAAACCCACGCCACTCAGATAACGGATCCGCAAACCGTACCACCGCCAGCGGCAGCGAACGTCAGCAGCAACGAACACCCTCAACAGCAAAGCCCAGCAGCAGCAACCACCGTCGGCAGCGAAGGCCAGCATTAACATCAGCGGCAGCCATCATCATAGCAGGAGTGAAGCAGAAAAATAAGTATATGATATATGTATGTATGTATTAATAAAATTTTTCCTAAGGGTTTTTTTTACATATATGTATACAAAAATTTACAATTTTTATAAAGTGCGGTGCGTTCACATTAAATATGATAAATCTTTTTTTTATTACAACGGTGCGTCCGTTTATGTAAAACATTTTGGATTTTTTTACTTTAACTATTTCAGTTTCCAACAATTTTTAAATTTTCGAAGCGTTTTATAAATTCCAACATTTTCACCAATTTCTTCAAATTTTTCATGTTTTCAAAATTCTAAATTAAAAATTCATCAATCTATTTTACAAATTCACATATTTTCAAGCTTCCATTCTTCAAATTTGCAACTCATTTCACAAACCTTCTATTTAAAATTTCAAATTTCGGATTTTCCATTTTTTTAGACTTTCATTTGCTACATGTAAAAGGAAAATTTTGTATAGATACGCCCATTTTCCAACATAATATTAATTTTCACCATATAAAACTGTTGTAACGTGTAAATTTTGAATTTTGATATTACGGTGGTTTTTGAAAAAAACCAATTGAATTTTTTAATATTAACGGTGGTTTGCGAAAAACCAATTAAACATTTTTTTTTTGATATAAACGGTGGTCCCGTGAAAAGCCAAGTGAGATTTTTTTTTATAAAGCGGTGCGTCCGTGAAAATATACAACTTTTTTTTAACAAAGCGTGAATATAAATGGATCTTTTGAACAAGTTACAACAATTTTGATATTTTTACCAACTAATACCTATATACTTTTGTGCAAAGTTTAAATTCAATTACTTCTTAAAGATTTTTCTATACAAGTATAATGCAGTTTTCACTAATTCTTCAAATAAATTGTTAATATTTCTTTAGCGACTATTCACCTATAAATCAGTTCAATTTAAAAAATTTTTTTTTCTTTTTCCTCAATATTTCAGCTTAAATATAAATTCAGACATTCAAATAAATACTTCATTAATTTCATAGTTTGAACTGAATTATCTGTGCTATTCTGATAATTTCATATGTACAACCTTAGAAATGGTAAGAAAGGGCAAAAAACTTCAGATTCAGAATCCGATTCCGATAAATCAGCCTCAAGCTACGAAAGTTTAACTTCATCTTCGACCGATAAAGTCACCAAACAGGAAAATAGATTTTCTTTGTCAACAGATTTTCCAGGCTTCGAAAATTCTTCCATTAAAAATTTAACTCCTAATTTACATTCAAATCTTAACGATTCAAATAGTGAAAAATTATCTTCAACTTCTTCTAATTTAGAATCAGATCTTAACGATCCAATTAGTACAAACGTTGCCTCACCTTCTAATCCAGCTTCAGATCTTAACGATCAAATCATGGCAACAATTGAGGAAAAGAGAATTTTTATTAGCACATGTGCTAATTCTATTAGAGAAAACTACAGTGGTGATCCTATAGCACTCGATTCTTTTATAGATAAAATCGCATTACTTGAACAATTCGCTACTGCAGACTTAAATGATACTTTTTATAGCTTCTTAAAATCAAAATTAGAGGGTAAAGCACGTGAAGCAATTCCAAGACAAGTAAATTCAGTTAATGAAATTAAAACAGCTCTACGAAATAGGATCAAACCGGACAACTCGAAAGTTGTAGCAGGGGAATTGCAGCGTTGCACGTTAGCGGTAACAACTATACAGATTTTGCCAAAAAAGTTGAAGATTTAGCTGACTCACTTGAGCGGTCTCTTATTATTAAAGGGATCACTCAAGCGAAAGCTCATGAAATGGCAGTCGAACAAACTGTTAACGTGTGTAGATTAAATGCAAAACCCAATTTAGTAAAAACAATTTTAGCCTCAACGGCATTTACAGATCCGAAAGACGTGGTAGCAAAATTAATTGTAGAACAAAACAACGAAGTAACTGAACTTCAGGTTTTAGCTTTTCGATCACGTGGTAACAACACATTCAGAAATTCACGTGGTAGTTATCGAGGTTTTTACCCAAACCGCGGCTATACTGGTTATAGAAACAATAATTCATTTTCATACAATAACAACTATAACGGCAACAATAATCAAAGATATAGGAATTATAACGGAAATAGATATCAGAATAATAACAATAACAATACGCGTCCAAATACCAATTCAAATACAAACAGCAGTAACAATAGAGGTAACGATTCTAGATCATCCAACGGTAGAGGTAGAAACGCAAACGTCCGCGCTTTAAACGCCAGTGCCCCTCAGGAGCGAACACTGAGGGAGGACGAACCAAGCCAGTAAGCGAACTTCCCTCACCAATAGGCATATATTGTTTAAATTTAAATTACTCTGATTTCATAGAATTACAACTAAACGAGTCACAAAAATTTTGTTCTTTCCTAGTAGACACTCGAGCCCACATTTCTTTAATAAAAATATCATGTCTAGACAGTAACTTTCCTTAAATACGAACGACATTATTAACATTACCGGTGTCACTTCAAATTCAGTTTCGACTTTAGGTAAAATTACCGTAAATTTAAATTTTTCTAACTTTTCTATTAAACATACTTTACATGTATTAAATGAAGATTTTAATATTCCATCCGATGGCATATTAGGTAAAGATTTTCTGAAAATTAACAATTGCATTATTAACTATGAAATAAATAGTATTTCCTTTTGGGTAGGTAATGAAAAAGTCGCGATACCAATCCTGCACGGAACAGAAAGCGACAGTTGTATCATTCCACCTAGATGTGAAATATTCAGACTTTTTCATTTAGGAGATTCACCCGAACCACTTTTCGTGGACTCGCAGGTAATTGAAAAAGGCGTTTTCACAGCTAGGTGCATTGTAAATTCCAGTAACCCTATAATTAAAGTCATAAATACCACGGATGATATAAAGTATGTGAAAAGTAACAGCATTCGAACAGAAAAAGTTTCAAATTATAATGTTTATACAATTAACAAGACAGAAACAGAAGACAAACGTACGAAAAAACTAATTTCAATTTTAAAAATCAAATACCTCAACATGCTCCAAGTAAATTAATTGACCTTTGCATAGATTATGCCGACATTTTCGCTCTTGACACGGACAAAATGACTTTAAATAACTTTTACGAGCAAAAATTAAGCCTGACAGACAACGAACCGGTATATGTTAAAAATTATAGATTGCCATACTCTCAACGCGAAGAAATAAATCGCCAAGTAAATAAATTGTTAGACAACGATTTGATTGAACCCAGTTTTTCGAATTACAATAGTCCCTTGATTGTAGTCCAAAGAAAGATACAAATGGTCAAAAAGCATATCGTATGTGCGTAGATTTTCGCGCAGTAAACAAAAAACTCATTGCTGATAAATTTCCACTAGCTGGAGTTGACGATATTTTAGACAATCTCGGTAGAGCAAAATATTTTTCCACATTTGATCTTTTTTCAGGATTTCATCAAATCCCCTTGCATCCTGACTCTCGTGACATTACGTCTTTCAGCACTGACCGTGGCGCATTTAGATGGAAAGTGCTTCCATTCGGCTTAAATATAGCACCAAATTCATTCTCACGAATGATGACAATAGCTTTTCGGGTATACCACCCAATGTCGCATTTTTGTACGTCGACGATATTATCGTCATAGGTTGTAGTGAAGCACACCATATTAAAAATCTTTCAAAAGTTTTCGATACTTGTAGGTCTTTTAATCTCAAACTTAACCCAAATAAATGCAACTTTTTACGACCGGAAGTTACATTTTTAGGTCACAAATGTTCAGCCAAAGGTTTGTTGCCAGACGACTCTAAAATAAACGCAGTTAAAAGGTATACGAAACCGACTGATAAAGACGCGGTACGACGATTCGTCGCGTTTGCAAACTATTACAGACGGTTTATACCTAATTTTGCGTCTCTGGCAGCGCCTCTAAATCGATTAAGCAGAAAAAGAGTTGAATTTGTATGGGATGTTGAGTGCGAAAGATCATTTTTGTCTTTGAAAGCAGCGTTGCTTTCACCAAAATTACTTCAATATCCAGATTTTACTAAACAATTCGTTATTACAGTTGATGCTTCCACAACTGGATGTGGCGCTATTTTGAGTCAAGAACAACAAGGTAGTGATTTACCAATTTTTTTCGCTTCTAAAGCATTTAATAAAGCCGAACAGAAAAAACCCATTACAGAATTAGAGCTTTTAACTATTTACTTTGCAATCAAGCAATTTCGACCATATGTTTATGGTACCCATTTCATTGTAAAATCAGACCATAGACCTCTAGTATACTTATTCAACAAGAAAGACCCATCTTCAAAACTTTCAAGAATAAGACTGGAACTGTCTGAATATAACTTTACTATTGTATATATAAAAGGTAAATCAAACGTTTGTGCTGATGCACTATCGCGTATAACAATCGATGAGATTAAAGAAGCTAACAAAAAAATTTTGGCAGTACAAACAAGAGCCATGACAAAAAAGGCAAACGACAAAAATTTACATAGGAAAGCAGACAAAAAACGACGAAAAACAAATTACTTTACATGTCGACGACAAATTTTCATTTAATTTTTCGAAAAAAGTTCCACGAATAAGATCTGCAATTACGTAAGATAAAAATAATAAAACAACAACTTTAAGAATTTTTGCGCATATTAAACATAAGAAACTCGAGTTACTTAGTTTTGAGCTTGTTAACGAAATAATGACTTTAGAGAAATTACTTTCGAGGCTTGAATCAGAAGCCGGCAAACGCAAAATTAAGCAGATTGAATGGCCTAAAAACGATATTACAAATTTCAAAAATATTGGAAATAAAATTTTAAAATCACTAGAAATTATACTAACAGATCCAGTGGAGACAGTAACAGATGAAGATACAAAATTAAAACTTATGACAATTTACCATAATGATCCCATTTCTGGTGGACATTGCGGAATGAAAAGACTTTACGCAAAACTGCGAACAAAATTTTATTGGAAGAACATGACTCGTGATATATCGAAATATATCAAAAATTGTAATGATTGTCTTTTAAACAAGGTTAAACCTAAAGCAAAAGAAAAACTTGTTTTAACACCAACTCCTTGTAAACCATTCGATATATTAGTAATTGACACAATAGAACCCTTACCTGAGTCCAAATATGGTAATAAGTTCGCACTTACCATGATTTGCGACATGACTAAGTACCTGGTAACAGTCGCTGTACCAGACAAATCGGCAAAAACAATCGCTTCAGCTATTTTTGAAGGATTCATTTTAACTTACGGCACAATGAATTCCATAAAATCAGATTTAGGTACTGAATTTAAAAATGAATTATTCGAAGAATTAACAAAGCTTTTAAATATTCAACATAATTTTTCAACTGCATACCATCATGAAACTGTTGGCACGATTGAACGTAATCATACAGTTTTTAATGAATACTTACGTGCATATTTAAAAGATACTTTTTCTGATTGGGATGTTTATTTAAAATACTTTACTTTCCTACACAATACTACGAGTAGCACAGTTTTCGATAATCAATTTTCACCTTACGAGTTGGTCTTTGGGAAGAAGGCAACTTTGCCTAATGAATTAACAAAAGAGAAAATAGACCCAATTTATAATGTCGAAAACTATGCCAAAGAAGTTAAGTTTAGGATGCAGAAAACGCACAAAATGGCACAAAACCTAATTAATAAAAATAAATTACGAAGTAAAAAGCTGTATGATAAAACGGCAGGTCCTTTAGTTGTAAAAATCGGAGATAAAGTACTTTTACAGAAAGAACCACATCATAAACACGAAAATATTTATCAAGGTCCGTTTACAATAACTAAAATTAACGAACGTAATGTAACTATTTTCGATGAAGTTAAAAACAAAGAAAAAGTGGTACATAAAAACCGCCTTAGTAAAGTAAATTAACATTACCGCAATACCTTGATTGAACAAAATCCAAAATTTTTAGAACTAATTTCATACTCGTAATTTTTAAATAGCCACGATGGCAACAAAAAAAAATATATATAAAAGCAAAACAAAAATATATATAGAACACAAAATTTTGTATATCGAAACGGAAAAATGTAATTTGAAATTATTTATAGTATAGTACAAACGAAAAAATACAAATTAATGTTTTATAAACAAAAAAAAAAAAACCACAACCCTTAATTTGAATATATAAAATGTAAATATTGTACAAACAAAAATTCAAAAATACCAAAATTGTAATTAAAATATTTTAAATAGTCACAGAATTGCTCCGAACGAACGAATTACAAAGGAAGGTACACCCTAAAATTCGAACCAATTTTTATTGTATGTATTAAAGAAGAATGTGGCAATTGCAATCGGCCGAATTGCGAAATTCTTCTTTTTTTAAAGGAAGGATGATGTAAGGATAAAGTAAACTCTCACATCCGTTATATAACATAAGCTATGTGCGTGGAGCTTTAGTTGCATTTGACAGGCGCGAGCAGTTGGCAACGCGCATGTCAAATGCAGCTGCAGCCCACGTCACTGACAAAAAAAAACACAACAAATTAATCTGAAAAAGAAGAAAAACGTGAACGAGTGTGCGGAACAAAACTAAGCTTTTTTAATTGTACAAACATAAAGAGTACAAACTAAAATAAAACTAAAATATAGTAGTAAAGAATCTAAGAACATTTATTGTGCTGCAAATTAAAAACCAACATAATAAAAACTTAAAACTAAAACATATAAATACGTGTTAATTATTGCAGTGGAGCGTGCGTGCGAGTAGGGTGTACGTAAGTACAACTATTCCGGAGGTTCCGAAATGGAACCTTATATGGTGATGTAAAACTTTCAACCTTTCCCAACGGTTGATCAAAGAGAGGTGTTCATAGTTCGGTTCGGGGATGGCTAGAAAGGGGTGCGCCTCGGAGAAAGTGGCCGGGTGTGAGGGCAGTGAGATCCGCTGGGTCCTGAGAAAGAGGGGAGATAGGACGAGAATTGATAACGGCCTCGATACGAATTAATAGCGTCGAGAATTTTCCAAAGGTGAAGCTGTGTGTTCCGGCGACCCTTTTAAGATGGGTTTTAAAGCTTTTGACGGCGGATTCCCATAATCCGCCCATGTGGGGTGCGCCGGGGGGTATAAATTTCCAATCGATGCCTTGTGGCGCATACTTTTGGACAATATCTGTCGAGACTTCGTTGAGGAAGGTGATGAACTCTATTTCGGTTGCTCGCTTAGCACCAATGAATGTTGTGCCGTTGTCGCTCATCATTTATTTCGGGTACCCTCGACGCCCTACAAACCGGGTGAAGGCAGCGAGAAAAGCCTTACTGGTGAGATCCGAACATAATTCCAAATGGATCGCTTTGGTGGTGAAGCAAACGAAAACGGCCACATAGCCTTTTACGAGTGTTGGAGATCGGAGCATCGAAGCCTTTATTTGGATCGGACCGGCGAAGTCTACGCCAGTAGTAGTGAAGGGGGGCGCGAAAGTGCATCGTTCGGGGGGTAAAGCTGCCATTATTTGGGATTGCGTTTATGGATGGTGCAGACTTTACATTGGAAAATTCATTTTTTCAGCTGAGGTTTGAGCCGGGGGGTGTAGAATTCCTGCCTCATAGATTGTTGCAGGAGGCGGAGGTCCGCATGGAGGAAGCTCTCGTGTAGAAACCTTATATAGAGGGAAGTAAATCGAGCCTTTTCGGGGAGAATGATGGGATGACACTCATTGTAGGTCATGTCGGCGTTTACTAATATTCCGTTGGCAGGGAGAATCCCGGTTGTGTCCAGGAAGGGGTCAAGTGTCAGTAGGGGACTTCGCTTTCCGATTGGTTTTGAATTTTCGAGGGAGGTTCTTTCGGAAGCGAAGAATCTGGACTGAGTCAAGCTCAGCAGACGGATTTTCGCGCGCATGACGTCGGCGTAGGAGAGGGCGGGATCGTTAGGGGTACGATTGCCTCCTACAGCATTTCTAAGCCGAGTTACAAATTTCAACACGTACGCTGTTACGCGTAGGGCGCGGGGATAGGCGGAGAACCGTTCTAAGAAGTCTTCTGACTCTTCCGCTGCATGCAGTGATTCGACTCGGCGAAGTTCGGGGGGTACAATATTTCTGGCCGTTGGTGTTGGCCAGTCCTCGGGGGGTCGGGAAAGCCACTCTGGACCATTCCACCATAGCGATGAGCTAGCTAGCTCAAGTGGGGTGCATTCTCTGGTGCCCATATCTGCGAGATTATCCTTGCTGCGTACATGTCGCCAAGTGGCATTGCCGATGAGGTCGATGATCTGCGCAGTTCGATTGGAGACATAGGTTTTCCAGGAATGAGGTGGTTTCTCAAACCAGGCTAGAACGATTTCGGAGTCAGACCACATGGTTAACTTTCGCTGATTGAGGCCGAGATGGGATTGGACAACTGCGACTAACTTGGCTAATAAGACCGCGCCGCATAACTCTAGTCGTGGCAGACTTATGGTTTTTAGGGGGGCTACTTTCCCTTTAGAGACTAAAAGGTGAGAGAAGACTTGAGTTCCTACGGTGGGTCGCGCAATAAGCCTTTTCCGAGGCGTCGCAGAAGCCATGGAGCTCAACTGGTTTATCGGGGTGGTAGTTTATCCAGCGTGGTATTTAAATATCCGAGATCGTTTGGAGATTTTCGGCGAACTGCGCCCACGTGATGAGACGGAGGGGTTTCACTGGCTCATCCCAGTCAGTCCCGTCTAGCCATAGCTCTTGCATCAAGATTTTTGCTTGGATCATAATTGGCGTTAGCCACCCTGCGGGATCGAAAAGTTTTGCTATGGAGGAAGGAATTTGCCGCTTCGTGGCTGCAGTGGATGCCGGATTTGAGTCGACGGTATGCGAGAATGTATCCGTTAGGGCGTTCCACTGGATGCCCAGGGTCTTGGCGGTGCTAGTCTTTTCGAACTCGAGAAAGCTTGTTTCCAGCAGATCAGTTTTTGATATTTTTTGGAGGATGTCGGGATGGTTTGCCGTGATCTTTTTTAGGGGGAAGCCGGCTGAATTGAGGGCGTCTATAGCCTCTGTTAGGGATTGCTCGGCTGATTGGAGATCATGACTGCCAGATAAAATATCATCAACATACGTATCGGATTTTAGTATTGGGGCTGCGCGTGGATGGGAATCGGCTATATCTTTCGACAGCTCGTGTAGAGTGCGAATAGCCAGGAAAGGCGCGCAGTTAACCCCGAAGGTGACCGTTTTCAACTTGTAGTCCTTGATTGGATTGTGTTCGGGGGTTCGGAATATTATCCGTTGGTAGTCTCGGTCATCGGGGTGCAAGAGAATTTGGCGGTACATTTTCTCGACGACGCCATTAAACACATATTTATATGTTCGCCATTTCAACAACATAAGTCGGAGATCGGGTTGGAGGGTTGTTCCGGTACATAAAACATCGTTGTGGGAGTGACCGGAACCCGACTTTTTAGAGGCGTTGAATACAACTCTGACTTTTGTAGTCTTTTTGTCTGGCCTTACGACTGCATGGTGAGGGAGATACAATGAGCAGTATTTACCCAAGGATTCAATTTCATTGGGACTGCATTCTTCCATGTGGCCTAGGGACAGATATTCTTTGACTAAGTGGTCGTATTGCTGCTTGAGATCGCCCTTTTTTGAGAGGGAACGTTCCATGCCGTGGAACTGTCGTAGGGCTGCAAGACGGGATTGACCTAGGTCGATATCGTTCGGGAATTTTGATTTAAATGGGAGCCGAACCATATATCGACCGTTATCCATGCGAGTGGTTGTGCTTTGATAAAAGTCATCGCACATTTTATCTTCTGGGGTTTCCACTCGCACTCTGGGTATTTCTTCGATTTCCCAGAATTGCCGTAGCTGTTCATTCAGGTCGACACTCGTCACTTCCCACGCTTGAGCGGAGTGTGATCCGACCTTTTCGGGGGTTTGGCCACTTATTATCCAGCCAAATATCGTGTTTTGTGCTAGCAGTGTGGGCGAGATCTTTTCTATGCCATTTAGCATGATTTGAGGGATTAGATCGCTGCCTAACACCAGATCGATTTGGGAGGGATTCTGAGAATTCTGGTCTGCTAGCTTGAGGTGTGACCATTTACGTATTTGGTCGTTATTTAGCCTGATTGTTGGGAGTTGCCTCGTAATCCGCGGTAGCACTATTGCCTGGGCCTTTATTTTCACCTTGTGGTCATTTTAAACTAGGGTCAGTGAGCATAACTTGTTGGAGGTTGTACTACTCCGCCTCCCATGTCCGATATTTCAAATAGGGAGTGGGTATATGGGAGGCCTAGCTTGATTTGAGCTTTTGACGAGATGACCCTTGATCCACTAAGGCTCTGAGCCTGAAGCAGTCCCCTCGGTGTTCTATGGACACTATCGCTGTGGGGAGAATGATCTTGCTATCATTTTCTGCATGCAAAGATTGGATGCGGGCAGCGTTTGAGGTGGTGGGAAGTTCCTCGTTGGGATCTGGGTTGGCAACGTCCTGACTAGTTGCTACTTGATCTGTTGTTTTCCGAGGGCCATTGGTTTTATGAGATACTCCGGCGTCGTGGAGGGTGGAGTTGTGGCGACCTTGGCAGTGGAGGCACGTTCTTGTGCTTGTGCAATCGTTTAAGAGGTGGGTTTGGGACAGGCAGTTTTGGCATAGATTGCTTTCTCTCACGAATTTTTTCCGTTCAGGGATTGCCAGCTTATTGTAATGCAAGCAGCTTTGTAGCGTGTGGGAGTTCTGCTTGCACATTCTGCAGGCGTATACTTTTTGATGCTCGGCCACATGAGCATTTGTACGATTTTGGGAGTAGTTGTTGTTCTGCGGGGGGTTGCGGTTTTGGTTAGGGGTTTGAGCCTGCCTGAACTGGTGATTGTTTTGACTTGAGGGAGGCTTTGAGAAATTGGTGGAGGGTGGATTATATCGGGGTTTGGCTGGTCGCCATTGATCTACCCTTTCCACTATCTCGTAGCGAGTAGTCAAAAACTGTGCCATTTGGTACCAGTTCGGTAGGTCTCTTCTGGAGCTTAAAGATTGCTCCCAAAGCGCAACTGTATTTTCCGGGAGTTTTGAGGTTACCAGATATATTAATATGGGATCCCAACTATCTGTCGAGACTTGTTGGGTTGCTAATATCTGGAGACAGTTGTTTACGGAGGATTGCAATCGCTGAATGTCTTCGCTGTTTTCCGTCGGAATGGGCTTGAGGTTCATGAGGACTTTTATTTTATTGTCGACCAGGACTCTTTTATTTTCGTATCGGGATTTCAGAGCTTCCCAAGCCAGAGCAAAGTTGTCATCGCTAAGTGGGAATTGCTTTACTATCTGGCCGGCTTTTCCTTGGGTTTTGTACCTGAGGTGGTACAGTTTTTGGGCGCTCGAGAGTTTGGGGTGGTTGATATAGACCGCCGTGAATATGTCACGGAAGGACGGCCATTGATCATAACTCCCGTAGAAGACTTCGGTGTCACAGGCGGGTACTTTGAGGTGCATCCCGGAACTTTCTTGGGGAGTGGTGGTTGTAGCGAGGACGGGATTGCTTAGTACCCTTAGCTGAAGCTGATCGCCTATTCTTGCCTTTGTGTCTTCATATGCTATAAGGCAGTCGCGGTATTTGTTGAAGGCTGAGGCCTTAAAGTCGACGGGAAGATCGTTGTCATCTGACTCTACGACGGCGTCATATGCGCTCTGTAGCCTTTCCCAGAACACATCGATATTTTTGTCTTTTATTTTTAAGGATGCCTCGGTGTTATCTTGGATGTCGGTTGTACCGAACCGAGCGCAGTAATCCGAAAAGAGATCCGTTTCGGATATAAATTTACTTTCGACCACGCTAGCCATTCTGAAGAGGGACTTGCTTAATTTTATTTTGGCTATTTTGGTTATTTTTGGAGATTGCCGAATGTTTATTTATGCGGGGAAACCAAAGGGATAAGTTTTCCTATTGGTCGAGAGTGCAGTAGGCTTGGACCAGTTAGACTCAAGTGGGAGTAGTCTGGGAGCAGTTGGGATGACCTGCAGAATTTGCTGCTGGGTATTTCAAACTATGTGAATGTGGCTGAATTTTTTGCTGGGTGTCGCTATCAATGTAGAAGTGGGGATATGTATTTGAATTATACCGCAAGGGACTCAAGTATTAAAGGGCAATGAGCTAACTTTGTGCAAGTGTATGGGATTTGCCTCGAAATTTTTTAATGCACCGCTTTTATGTACAGGTGTATATTGGGGTGAGAATGTACATATACATATATATGAAATGTATTTTTTGGCGGGAGAAATTTGTATTTGGCGGGAGCCACCAAAATTTATTCGTGGGGATATACCGAATATATGTATATGTATGTATATTATTGAAAAACGCTGGTTTCGTCAATGGCGACGAAGGACCATTAGTTATTTGAGAGGTGGGTACTCACCGATTTTATAGTGATGGGGCTGGATAGCCGATTATGGTTCTTGCTGCTTCTGGGTAAAGTGTCCACAGGACTTGTTGCTGCTTCTGGGCGAAGTGTTCGCAGGACTTGCTGCAGATGGGCAGGTTGAGCGTTGCGACCTATTGTATAGGTATTCCTGCTGCGAATGCGGCGGTGATGGCGCTTTGAAGTGGCGATAAGGTTGGTTACGGTGGCGGTGGCGAAAGACTGTCTACTGGTGGACCTTGTTACCTGTTTGTAGCGTTCTGTTAAGTGGGTTCTGAAGTGTTTAGTTGCGGAATTTTGCACTTTGAGCAAGCTTAACTAGATAATAGTTTTTTGGAATGGAAAGGACTTCTGTTTTCACAACTTTAGTATATGTTCTACCGAAGCAAGAAAAAACTCGTTTGCGTGGCCAATTCAACGCAACTTTACTCGAAAAAATTAAACTGGAATTTGATTATTGACTTTAGGGAATATTTCACTATATTGTACTTTTCTTTCTTATTTCACTGAAGTTATAAAGAGGTTTTACAAAGCTCCGGGATAGATATATTCTCGAATTAATAATAGCCGTGTTTTTTAACACGCGTATATCCGTTTACGCTTAAACTTTATATTGACTGCTAAGAGACAAACTATAAATACACCTCTGAAATTGCTGCGCATAAATTTTGTCCTACTAAATTTCAATACGCATTATACTCAGATGTAACTGAAATATGTGTCTTTGTTTCACCCTGTACACTAATTCTATGTATTATATGTGTGTCCACAATTCATCGCAACTGATTCAGCTATATGTTATACCCTATGGCCATCAGAGCGTTGCGTCTCCGCTTTTCGGTACACCCTGTTGCTGTAGCTAGTTGTTTTACCACAGCCGCTAGATGGGTCTCCTAAGCATTATCTAAGCGAATATAGGCGTTTTTTAACACGCGCAAACGAAACGTATACGCGCGTGTTAAAAAACACGGCTAATAATGAAATATTTCGATGACCAAAAGGTGGTGGTTTTTTTTTACAGGTAGCGATCCTGCCGTATCGCTACTATGTAGTTGCGGCGAATTCCATTTGGTAGATTTTCGCGGTGGAGGCTGCCACACGTCCATGAGGAGACCCAATAGGGAATTTAAGGGTAAATACAATTCATTGATTTTGTGGGTAATTCAATGTAATACAATTCCATATAATAAAATACAGTACAAGATACGGAATATATAAAATTCATGGATATACGTATGTACAAGAGGGAGATGGGACGGGTGGCAGCCTACGCCGCGTAAACAAGTTGAACAAAATGTAAATATTAATTTTAAAACCTTATTTTTTAAAATCCCTTTCCAAACAGTAACGTTCAAAATGCCTCAATCAACAGTGGAGACAGCTTCATCAGCGCTATCTAAGTTCAATGGCAAACCAAGAATTTTAATAATTTTAAAGAAAAGAAAAATTCATGTACTCAATCTTCAGCTAAATAGCTAGATATGTATAAAATATTTCTCTCTTTATAAGTACAGGAGCAGCTACAATTCGATAGTATTATCATAATTAATACTTCAAAAAGTAAATAGAAGGAAAAGAAAGTGGAAACATACATTGACCAGCCAAGAGCAATATTACCAACAAGAATGGAGAAAATAAAGAGTCACAACGAGAGCATTATTATAAATAAAGCGCTTAATAAATAAATAAATTTGCAATTAAACATGTCGTGCTCGTTTTCATCCAAAAGGATAGAAAATGTGTAACATAATAAATACAAGCGACCGGATTGTTGAGGAAGTTATTGACTTAGGACAATATTCGACCAGGGTGAAAAATGCCAGCAATCTAGGACTTGTAAGAGAAAAAGACAGTGTCCCCTAGGAGACAAAGTGGCCCACAATAATGAATACTCGAGTAAGCAAATTTAAATAATATAAAAAGGTACCCAAGTTCTCAAAGATCTAATAACTGAATTAACCCTGGAGGTTATGACTGTGACAAATCCCGGAAAAATTAAAGAAATTCTTCATAAATATCATGACGATCCTATCTGGGGAGGCCACCCAGAATATAGCATGACACACAAGATCAGATAAAAATATTGCTGGAAAATGTGAAAAATGGTTTAAGAAAAGATAAGAATTTTTTTTTTGCATCCACTGTACCCATTGGTTTAACTACTCACAATACAACTACTTCTTTCTCTAGCAGCAACAGAATCTACCCAATCTACTGTACATAATACGCTCAGAAATCTCGTTTTTAGAAAAATGTCAATTTTCGGCCGATGATGACTGTAACCATCATCTTATTGTATATGTTTCTTAATAACACTACAGAGGCTTTGTTTGATAGAGATGGTCAAATAAGGAAATCTAAATCATTTATCTTTATTGCTTAATATAACATTAAAGAAATAAATATAAATATAAGTTTGACTTGATTCGTCTATAAATATTAGTTAGGCTAACTGAAAAAAAAAACACAAAAGCTTTGTTTAACCGTTTTCATCTAGGAAAACCTCGCCTTTTAGGGAGGTCATAATTTTAGTTAATATGTTCCGTAATATTGATAGGAAAAATAATTTTCGTTAATAAAATATAGAGTAGAAAATATAGATAGTAAACATAATTACACTCCCTATAATATAGAAAATGATAATAAGAAAATAATAATTCACAAAAATAGGCTTAAAACACTATAAATTTAAAATAAACAAAATAGTTAACCAGAGAACCAAATTACAATAGCACACACTTAAATAAATAAAAGCACTCCACTTTACTCATAATCTCCATTAAGTACTCACACCATAATATAATATAATAAACAATTGTAAACAAATCAAAAATGAACATGAGAGTACATAAACAAAATAAGCACATACGGATTCAAAAATTTAATTGTGCCATTTGAGGAGTCATACATAATTAGTGCACGAGTTATGTAAGACTATTCTTTCAAAGGCGGATGGTGTGGCATTCATTCATTCACTCAGTCACTCATTCATTCATTCATTCGTACAAACATATATTTTTACTCGTTTTGGCATGTCTTGAGATGCATTGACTCTTACATACATATTCATTTAATTGTACATACATATATTCCGACACGTGCCACGACAGTCGCCTGTCTCGTTAAAGTTAAAGCTGACGATTTGCTCACCACCAACCTTTGCCTGCACACAACATATTCCCACGACGCATTGACACCTAACTTATTCTATTCTGTTTTTGCTTACTAAGCGTTTCCCACAACTAATGTTATTTGCGCTGCGCTTGCGCTTCCCACTGAGCTGCATATATGTATCTATGCAGTTCATATTTTGTACACTTAGTATGTATTAATGTAAATATATAGTGTAGGTACCTCAAAATAATTAATTAGAATAATTTGGTGTAAATAATAAAGCAACTTCGCTGATAAAGACAATGATTGGTTTGACACCAAAACACAAACAAGTCTTTTTCTATTTTTCTAATATTATGCATTACAGTAGCTAACAAGTTGATTTTTTACTCAAAAATTTTTTCTAAATTTGGCAATGTGCTAATCGGTCTCAGATCTGAACTGAATTTTTTATCTTCCGAATAGGTACTATTGTTCATATTTCCCATTATTCAGGCACTATTCCAGCTCTGAGGGATTTATTTCCAATTTCGGCATAGAAATGTCCCATATAGGATACCGAATCTTTAATAACTCCTTCAGAAAGAAGGTTTTTCCCACGGTTAACTATCCGAGTTAACTCTTCAACCGAAATTTCTTTAAACCCTAGGCATGTAGTCGTACTGGACTGCAAATTTTGGCCACTATCTAGACTTTCAATTCCTTGGTTAATATCAACAATACTTTCAATAAAAAATGAGTTTAATGCTTTAGCCATATCCTCTGGGGTTTCGTAAGTAATATCCATTACAATTACCGTCTGTGTATTGTCTTTCACTTCAGTTAATTGCTTGTTTAAGATGCCTACACATTGATTTGCTATCCGAACTGTTTACGTCACCCCTATTCTACATATACTTAACTTTTTTCTTTTTTATAAGCTTTTTATAATACTTCGCAACATTGTTGTACTCTGTAAAATCAGCCGTTGAAAAAGCTTCGGACCGTAAGTGGTATTTAAGCTTCGTTTATTTCGGTCAATTCGTGGTCGTAGCACTTATTTCTCAGTTTTACGTATTTTGCCCTTCTCGATCATTAAAACCCCCATACAAATGATTAGACAGGTACTTATGTAGTTGACCATCCATGTCATCTACAATCATGCCATTCAATATACTGAAGTCGCAATTTCTTAATAAATTTAAATGGCTATCAGCAGTATAATTCTTTGAGGTAATCAACCTTCGCAAGGGATTTGAATTATTAACTTTGATGGAAAATGAGACGGTTTCGTGATCGGAAACTCTATTATTTAGTAGTTTTACACAATACTGTTTGTTTGCATTTGTGTATAATAGATCGATTTTTGTTTGTGACGTCTCTGTAACTATTATTAAAATTTATTACTTGTTTCGTAGCGCAACGAGCGAAAATCTCATTTAATTTACAGCTACATATGTGCGGAGGCTACATTTAGGTTTATATTAAAATCACCAATTAAAAGGGAATTGGTGTCACTTTCGTAAACATCTAATAGTATGGTATCTAAGTAATCTAAAAATTCATTATCGTTAGCGCTGGGGGAATGGTACAACACACCAATTTGCCATTTGAAATCAAAGTTTTTAATTTGATTATTGCACATCAGACGTTTTTTTTCTATGGATCTATTATAGGTATCTAACTTTAAAATCGATTCCTTCTTTCAAAATTAATACAACCCCTCCTGTGTGCCTGCTATGCGAATCGCAACGAACTGTTTTATAAAAAGCAATATTTACATATTTCCCCATGACTAATATCTGATCTTATGCAATCTAAACGCCTTAGAAGTTCTGCTTTATTAGCTAACAAACTACAGATACTTAAATAAATAAATTTTAAATTAAAAGCGTTTCTTCCCAGTATATTACATTTTGGTTGCTAAACACCTACTCTTTGCTTCTACAGTTTGAGTTTTCCTTGATAAACTGGACAATCGATACTCATAATGTTATGATCAGTACATAACTTGAATCCAAACTGGTTATTGACATCCAAACAGTTTCCGCATTTGTTTAAAGGCGCACTCTCTTTACATTCCTCAACTCTATGCTCCCCTAAACACTTTCTACATCTTTGTTTGTGAGTACAATTACTTGCTATGTGATTGAAGCTTAAACATTTATAGCACCTTCTGACCGTTCGCTCATCGTAAACTGGGCATCGGTCCCAACCAACATTAATTTTCTTGCATTTTAAAGCGTCTTCAAAATATTTGTGCTCTATTTCAATTATATGTGCAGTTCTGTTATCTTTCTTATAATGGATAATTTTTACACATTTCAATTTGGCCACTCTCAATACTTCATTTTGAGCAGCAAACCTGCTAACTATTTCTTCTTCGTTATGTTCCGGACTGGTATTAGTAGCAACAATTTTTGGTCAATGGAACTTAGGTTCTGCAATATTATAGGAATTTTTATGTTGTTGTTGTTGTAGCAGTGCTTAGCCCCATCCAATAGGTGCGACCAAGGACGCAACAAATTAAATGGGGTTACATTGAAATGTCAGCCCTTGGTCGGGAAAAACCCGAGTCGCTCCGGTACATAGAACCGGCTGCCTTGGAAAGCGTGCTATTTTTATCTAATCTTTCAGTTAGGGCATCTTTTATTTTTTTTTTATCATTGGTTGACTTTCCACTTATAATTATTTCTCCATTGTTTTTATTTACTACCCTCTCTATTACTAACTGAGAGGGATCTATCTTGTTCAAATCTGTTTTGGTTTCCTCTAGTGTTTGCTTAACTTTTGGTTTTATTACAATAGGAGGAATTCATTTTGCAACACTCGCGTAGGAAAACGTACCACTTGTACCGGCAATTTTATTTTGGTTGGCAACCTTTTGCACTTCTTATATTATGTCTTCCCTTTGTTTAGCAAACGACTCATTTGGCAAACTCACTTAACTCAACTTTTCTTTATTTTGTTTGCACAAATTTTCAACCTTTTCATTATATCTACCTTCTCTGCATTTACGTTGTTTATGTTTTCCATTACCCTACTCATTTCTTTTTCAGTATGGGTTATGGATGCGCTGATTTCTTTTTTATGGTGGCGCAACATTTTTTCAATCTCGGATTTCTGTCCTTAATATTTTTTATTTGTTTCCGATATTGAGATTATTTCTTTAAAAGCCTAATCGACTTTCGCTATGTAGGGAACACATCCATCGCACATCATTTTAAGAAAAGGGCAACCTATTAAGCCTTGCATACAATAATCATCTATTGATACGCAAGCAATACTTTTGTGGTAAATTTTACCACACATACCCTCACATCTTACGCCACTCTCCCTTTTAACTTTTCTTTTGCATTTATCACATTCTTCCATTTTGCTTTATTTTATATTATATTATATTTTTTAATATGTATTTTTATTATTACTATAACTAAATATATGAAATTAAAAGGCGCCTTAACTTTAAATAATTATGGCAGTCCACTTTGCTGCTGCTCGCTATCGTTGCAACTTTATTTGCTTAATTACCGCCACCAGCGATATATATATTAATTATTATTACCCGCACTCAAAACCATGTCCGTTCGAACCGCCGATCGAAAAAAAAAATGAAAAAAAAATTCCATGGCCTTTGGCGATAAAGTGCTATCGGATGCGAAAAAATGCGCGAACGCTTTTTGCCGACAATATACAATGCATTCTACGGTTGACAAAGTCAGACGTCGGGCAAACAGACGCGCACATAAACATAAATACAGCGCGCCCCAATTGCCATCACCGCCAAAGAGGTTGAGGATACCATCGGTCATGCTAATTCATGTAAAGTAGTGGACACAGATGGCATAGCCACGCCGATGATTAAAAACCTTTGTATAGAGGGATTTAAATATCTAGCACATGTCTTCAACCTGTCCCTTTCCACATTTGTCATCACCAAAAAATGAAAAATAGCCGAGGTGGTCTCGCTACTAAAGCCTGGGAAACCAGCTTATATCTCTCTCATCGCCAGCAGCCAAGACACTTCAAGCCCTACTTTAAAGCAAATTTGCAACTAGCCTATCATCAACATTGCTTCCAAAAATTACATAGCACAACCACCGCGCTAAATGCCATTAGTGCTCAGATAAATTGCGGATTAAATCAAAACCCCCACCATAGGAGGGTACTCTTTGCGTTAGACCTGTCAAAAGCTTTTGCTACGGTCAACCATGGCACGTTACTGCAAGACCTGGAAGGGTCTCTCCTTCCAAGTCTTAAAAGGTGCACCGCAAATGATCTGTCTGGTCGGCAAGCATCGATACAATTCAGGAATGCAACATCCAACCCAAGAAGAATTAAACAAGGGGTGCCATAGGGTGGTGTCTTATCCCCACATTTGTTTAACTTCTACATATCAAAGCTACCTTCACCATCAGAAGGAGCCACTATCGTAACACTAGCGGGTTAGGGGATTAGAATATACCCGCAGTAGGTATGCCTGTCGTAAAATACCAAATAGATTCAAGGGGTTGTGTAGCGCAACCCTTTCAGGTAGCCAGCGGAATATATAGCTTCTCCAAACCCAATTGTCAACCACACCTTTCCGTGGCGAATCCTTTAATTGACAGCCGAGGCTCTGGCGACTCCGAGCTCCTCATGGATGTAGGGGATGGGAGGGCGGGATGGCCTAGAAGGCCGCATGTGATCATAACAAATCATTCCCGAGATGGTCGGGCTTGGTACCGGAACATACCGGATCTGCATCCGGCGAAGGACCATCAACATCGATAACACTCCCCAAGGCCACAGATCGATGAGATTTGGAACAAAATAAACAGCTATCTCCCCGATCTCTCCAGTTTCTTCGCCTCGTGAAACCTGACATTGTCACCGACTAAATCATCGGCGCCCTTATTTACAACATGGACGTCCCTAATGTCGACCATTTTGAACATCCACGTCAATGGCACCACGCTACCGACTGCCTTACAGCCCAAAATTTTGGGTGTGACGTTCGATCAGGATCTACATTTTGGTGAGCATATAGCCCCAATTGTACCTAAAATCCATAGCCACAATAAAGTCCTCAAATATCTTGCTGGCAGTATTTGGGGTAAAGACAAAGAAACGCTTATTACCACTTACAAAGAAATTGGCCAGCCGATTGCATGCTACGCTTCCCCGATATGGTCGCCAAGCCTAAAGACTACTCACTGGAAAAAGCTACAGGCCGGCCAAAATACCGCCCTCAGAATCGCCACAGGCTGTCTTCTTATGTCCCCAGAACACCATCTAAATAACGAGGCGGGAATACTCCCTATTAGGGAGAGAAACGAAACGCTAACCAAACCTGGCTTAAGGAGTCATCTCCGTAAGCATTATAACGCAATGCGGCACCTGAGAACATAGCCGTATGAAGCAAAAAAGCACAAGCAGGTTCCCAGTGATATCAGTGTAACCCCAAACAGGCGTCGGTCCTCTATGCCAGGAATTGCCCGGCAATCCAGTACTTAAGGAGAAACACCCAGAACTAGCGGACGAGCAACGCACTCTCCCTAGGGAAACGCGCGTCGCTCTAGCTCAACTTCGATCTGAGTACTGTAACAGGTTAAACTCTTAGCTATCCAAAATCAACCCGATATACAAAATGTATGTCCTGCTTGCAATGTTTCCCCACATGACACCAACCGCTTTCCAAAGCAGCCGGTTCTATGTAGCGGAGCGAGTCGGAATTTTTCCCGACCAAGGGCTGTCATTTGGCGGCCACCGTTGTGTGATGGTAGCGTGCTCCGCATACCACACCTTATGCTCTGGGTTCACACCCCGGGCAAAGCAACATCAAAATTTTAGAAATAAGGTTTTTCAATTAGAAAAAAAATTGTCTAAGCGAGATCGCCCGTCGGCAGTGTTTGGCAAGCGCTCCGGGTGTATTTCTGTCATGAAAAGCTCTCAGTGAAAACTCATTTACCTTGCAGATGCCGTTCGGAGTCGGCAGAAAACATGTAGGTCCCGTCCGGCCAATTTGTAGGGAAAATCAAGAGGAGCACGACGCAAATTGGAAGAAAAGCTCGGCCTTAGATCTCTTCGGAGGTTATCGCGCCCATTTATTTTTTTTTCTAAGGGCTGTCATTTCAATGTAACTCCATTTAATTTGTTGCGTCCCTCCCACAAATTGTCATCCTCCCAGCAGCTCCTTGCAGCAGTACTGCGCCGTACTCTCCTGCTCCGGGAAGGTACCGCACCCAATCCGGGTCCACCTCCTGACCCTGAGAAATGGTTTTGCTGTGTTTGCCGGAAAAGGATATTTTTAGGACGGTCATACTCTTGTCAGTGTGTCACGTGCAAGGGATGGTTGCATCGGACAGGTTGTTCTGGGCTAGATCCCAAAACCCGACGTCCTCGTTACTTTTATAAATCTTTTGTGGTTCCTTGCTGTTCACGCCCAAGGGCATCCCGTAGTCTACGCCGCAGCGCCCCCCTACTTTCCAGCAGCTCTGCAGCTTAGCAAGCCACAACAAGTACCTGTTGCTTCCCGCGGCCTACGGCGCCACCAGCTCATACGGCCGCTCCCACGCATAACTACAATCTCCGTAGTAGAGTCGGTAGCAATGCCGAGCATCAGCCCCCGCCCCGTCTTCCTCCCGCTCTTTTCCGGCAGCAATCGTGTAGGTCAGGGAAACAGACTCTTAGTCCCTACCACCGTTTGCCAGCACAGAAAATACTATATGTTTGCGTCATCAACCAAATGTAGGTCCTGCCTTAGACGGTGCAACTTTCCTAGATGTTCTGGTCTCCGCGAAGGCAACCCCCCGACGGGCTTCATTGCGCCGTGTTGCCAGGCCGCAAACCCAACTACACCGGGTACCCCAATGATTACCTAGGGACGTCCAGTCCCAGGACCAGAACGGCATTTGCATCCTGGCCTCCCACAACTCAGGCGTAGGCCACCCGTCACGTACTCCTACAGTGACGACGTCTCCCCAGCTGCATTTCAGAATTCTGCAATGAAACTGTAAAGGATTAACTCGGCAGATCACGGAGATAATCGTATGGTAGGAAGCTGTCACAGTTCACCAGATATATCAATCGTGAGCGTAGGACTCGTAAACTGCATCAGCGGGCAGCCGATGGTAACATTGGCATCCGATCACCTGCCATATACTTATTTCGCTCGAGCGAACCGCCGACTTCATCGTTACCGAAAAATGCACTTTCATAAACCTTAAAAAAAGGAAAGTGGGATGAGTACAAATCCTTTACTGACAGCCGCTTTGATGGCCTTCTTATCCCCACATTTGTTTAACTTCTACATATCAAAGCTACCTTCACCATCAGAAGGAGCCACTATCGTAACACTAGCGGGTTAGGGGATTAGAATATACCCGCAGTAGGTATGCCTGCCGTAAAATACCAAATAGATTCAAGGGGTTGTGTAGCGCAACCCTTTCAGGTAGCCAGCGGAATATATAGCTTCTCCAAACCCAATTGTCAACCACACCTTTCCGTGGCGAATCCTTTAATTGACAGCCGAGGCTCTGGCGACTCCGAGCTCCTCATGGATGTAGGGGATGGGAGGGCGGGATGGCCTAGAAGGCCGCATGTGATCATAACAAATCATTCCCGAGATGGTCGGGCTTGGTACCGGAACATACCGGATCTGCATCCGGCGAAGGACCATCAACATCGATAACACTCCCCAAGGCCACAGATCGATGAGATTTGGAACAAAATAAACAGCTATCTCCCCGATCTCTCCAGTTTCTTCGCCTCGTGAAACCTGACATTGTCACCGACTAAATCATCGGCGCCCTTATTTACAACATGGACGTCCCTAATGTCGACCATTTGAACATCCACGTCAATGGCACCACGCTACCGACTGTCTTACAGCCCAAAATTTTGGGTGTGACGTTCGATCAGGATCTACATTTTGGTGAGCATATAGCCGCAATTGTACCTAAAATCCATAGCCACAATAAAGTCCTCAAATCTCTTGCTGGCAGTATTTGGGGTAAAGACAAAGAAACGCTTATTACCACTTACAAAGAAATTGGCCAGCCGATTGCATGCTACGCTTCCCCGATATGGTCGCCAAGCCTAAAGACTACTCACTGGAAAAAGCTACAGGCCGGCCAAAATACCACCCTCAGAATCGCCACAGGCTGTCTTCTTATGTCCCCAGAACACCATCTAAATAACGAGGCGGGAATACTCCCTATTAGGGAGAGAAATGAAACGCTAACCAAACCTGGCTTAAGGAGTCATCTCCGTAAGCATTATAACGCAATGCGGCACCTGAGAACATAGCCGTATGAAGCAAAAAAGCACAAGCAGGTTCCCAGTGATATCAGTGTAACCCCAAACAGGCGTCGGTCCTCTATGCCAGGAATTGCCCGGCAATCCAGTACTTAAGGAGAAACACCCAGAACTAGCGGACGAGCAACGCACTCTCCCTAGGGAAACGCGCGTCGCTCTAGCTCAACTTCGATCTGAGTACTGTAACACGTTAAACTCTTAGCTATCCAAAATCAACCCGATATACAAAATGTATGTCCTGCTTGCAATGTTTCCCCACATGACACCAACCGCTTTCCAAAGCAGCCGGTTCTATGTAGCGGAGCGAGTCGGAATTTTTCCCGACCAAGGGCTGTCATTTGGCGGCCACCGTTGTGTGATGGTAGCGTGCTCCGCATACCACACCTTATGCTCTGGGTTCACACCCCGGGCAAAGCAACATCAAAATTTTAGAAATAAGGTTTTTCAATTAGAAAAAAAAATTGTCTAAGCGAGATCGCCCGTCGGCAGTGTTTGGCAAGCGCTCCGGGTGTATTTCTGTCATGAAAAGCTCTCAGTGAAAACTCATCTACCTTGCAGATGCCGTTCGGAGTCGGCAGAAAACATGTAGGTCCCGTCCGGCCAATTTGTAGGGAAAATCAAGAGGAGCACGACGCAAATTGGAAGAAAAGCTCGGCCTTAGATCTCTTCGGAGGTTATCGCGCCCATTTATTTTTTTTCTAAGGGCTGTCATTTCAATGTAACTCCATTTAATTTGTTGCGTCCCTCCCACAAATTGTCATCCTCCCAGCAGCTCCTTGCAGCAGTACTGCGCCGTACTCTCCTGCTCCGGGAAGGTACCGCACCCAATCCGGGTCCACCTCCTGACCCTGAGAAATGGTTTTGCTGCGTTTGCCGGAAAAGGATATTTTTAGGACGGTCATACTCTTGTCAGTGTGTCACGTGCAAGGGATGGTTGCATCGGACAGGTTGTTCTGGGCTAGATCCCAAAACCCGACGTCCTCGTTACTTTTATAAATCTTTTGTGGTTCCTTGCTGTTCACGCCCAAGGGCATCCCGTAGTCTACGCCGCAGCGCCCCCCTACTTTCCAGCAGCTCTGCAGCTTAGCAAGCCACAACAAGTACCTGCTGCTTCCCGCAGCCTACGGCGCCACCAGCTCATACGGCCGCTCCCACGCATAACTACAATCTCCGTAGTAGAGTCGGTAGCAATGCCGAGCATCAGCCCCCGCCCCGTCTTCCTCCCCCTCTTTTCCGGCAGCAATCGTGTAGGTCAGGGAAACAGACTCTTAGTCCCTACCACCGTTTGCCAGCACAGAAAATACTATATGTTTGCGTCATCAACCCAATGTAGGTCCTGCCTTAGACGGTGCAACTTTCCTAGATGTTCTGGTCTCCGCGACGGCAACCCCCCGACGGGCTTCATTGCGCCGTGTTGCCAGGCCGCAAACCCAACTACACCGGGTACCCCAATGATTACCTAGGGACGTCCAGTCCCAGGACCAGAACGGCATTTGCATCCTGGCCTCCCACAACTCAGGCGTAGGCCACCCGTCACGTACTCCTCCCGCTGTCTCCCCAGCTGAATTTCAGAATTCTGCAATGAAACTGTAAAGGATTAACTCGGCAGATCACGGAGATAATCGTATGGTAGGAAGCTGTCACAGTTCACCAGATATATCAATCGTGAGCGTAGGACTCGTAAACTGCGTCAGCGGGCAGCCGATGGTAACATTGGCATCCGACCACCTGCCATATACTTATTTCGCTCGAGCGAACCGCCGACTTCATCGTTACCGAAAAATGCACTTTCATAAACCTTAAAAAAAGGAAAGTGGGATGAGTACAAATCTTTACTGACAGCCGCTTTGCTGGCCTCCTTATCCCGACTGATTCTCGCCAATGGGAGCGTGCTTTCCGCAAGGTCATTGAATCCGCATCGGCTCGCTTTATTCCCGCCAGAAGAATTCCCCGAAATTGGGCTCATTTCCCGCGGAGGCCGCAAACTTAACGAGAGAACGTGACCTTATAAGTCAGCTCGATCTCGGCGACCCCCAAAAAAGGGATATAAACCAACTCATCAGATTGCTTGAGGATGAACACAAGCGGACGAAATGGGAGGAGCATCTAAGTGGGTGTAACTTCTCTGCCAGTGTGGGTAAGCTTTGGTCCACCGAAAAGTCCCGACCGAATCCGTCTAAGCACAATTAGTTGGAGGACCAACAGACGCGCACATAAACGTAAATTCAGCGCGTTTCCAATTACCATCACCGCCAAAGAGGTTGAGGATGCCATCGGTCATGCTAAACAATCTAAAGCAGTTGACCCAGACGGCATAGCTATGTCGATGATTAAAAGCCTAGGTAAAGAAGGTTTCAAATATTTAGCACATGTCTTCAACCTGTCCCTTTTCACCTTTGTCATTCCTGAAAAATGGAAAATGGCCAAGGTGGTCCCGCTACTAAAGCAAGGGAAACCAGCTAACATAGGGGATTCATATCGCCCGATATCTGCAATTTAGAAACGCAACATCAAAACCAAGAAGAATTAAACAAGGGGTGCCACAAGGTGGTGTCCTATCCACAAGGCAGCCGATTCTATGTACCGGAGCGACTGCTGCAAGGAGCTGCTGGTAGGATGACAATTTGTGGGAGGGACGCAACAAATTAAATGGGGTTACATTGAAATGTCAGCTCTTGGCCGGGAAGAACCCGAGTCTCTCCGGTCATAGAACCGGCTGCCTTGGGAAGCGTGGTATTTTGATCTAATCTTTCAGTTAGGACTGTTGTGAATAGTACATAAGCAGTTAGTTAAGTTTGAAAGTGTGAACATAACATAATGATACAAGAGCGACAACAATGTAAGTCGGTCACTCTGCAACTCTGAATGCGAAAGCACCTGAACTAATAAATAACTCGGTATTATTCGGTGGTTTTATTTCAAATATAAAATGGCGCTGCGGCAGAGGCGTACAAATACAGTTTAAAAAAGGAAAATCGGTATAAATTAATGCAAAACAATAAATTAAATAGAAAGACTCGCGAAATATTGTGCAAATAATAAGTTAACGGGATATATGGCTACAACGGAAGATAATACGAGGACAAGGAGGACGATGACCACAGTATTCACGTCGGTAACTGGATTAAGCCCCCCAAATAATCTACAAAACTTGAGTGCGGAAGGTTGGACAAGATGGAAGCAGCTCTTCGAAATATACAGAATTGCATCAAGGACAAATAAAATGGTAGAAGAAGTACAAGTTGCGGTATTACTGCATAGCTTTGGTGGAGCGAGTGTAGAAATATACAACACGTTGGGACTAACCGACACAGAAAAGAAAAGTTATAACAAAGTAGTACAGAAATTCGAGGAGTACTTTGTTCCGATTAAAAATGAAAGTGTTAGTTCGCATCTGTTTTTTACCAGAAATCAAGAAGCTGGGGAATCATTCGACACTTATGTAACAAGTTTAAGAAAGTTAAGTACATACTGTAATTTTGGCACTCTAAAAGACAGGCTAATAAGAGATCGAATTGTAGCCGGCTTACAGGATAATCGAGTCAAAGACAGATTATTACGTGAAATTGATTTGACATTGGAAAAAACTATAAAAATTTGTAAAAGTGCGGAATTATCAGAGCAGCAAGTTAAACAGTTTGAAGTGACCAAAGAAATCGCCAGCATAAGCAAGTAGAGTAACGACACATATAAAAATGGAATGAGTAACAGCAAAAATTTTCAACATACAAAGGCGGAAGCAAAAGCAGCATCACAACCAACAGCCAAAGAGACAGGCGAAGCAAAACACGGAGTATGACAAAGGTGCGGTTATAATCACCGCTACAAGAATTGTCCAGCATACAAAAAATAACATAGGCAGTGTGGTAAGAAAGGGCATTTCGCGGGAAAATGTAAGAATAAAGAAAAATGTACAGTAAGGCTATTGAGGTAAAAGAAGAAAATAGTGACTTAGAAAATTTTTTTTGTGATTGGATTACTGTAGACATGGTAAATGCACATAATGAATGGGTACAATATATATATATAGTAGATGCGAATAAAAAAGGAGCAGTTAAAATCGACACAGGAGCGCAATGTAATATATTGCCTATTGATGTGTGTAAAAACTGAAATTAAAAAAGTGTGTAAAATCCAATGTAATACTAAAAAGTTATAATCAAGAACAGATCAAGACACTTGGCAATTGTAAAGTAGGAAATGTTGAAAACAAGGTGGAGTTTCAAATCTACAACGGGAAAAGTGTACCCATATTAGATTTAAAAAGCGCAATTGAATTTAATTTAATAAAAAGAATACATCCAGATTGTGAGGTTTTAAATGCATATGCAGTACAGGAAGGGCATGAAATAGTCAAAAGGAATGAGGATGTGTTCTCTGGTTATGGTAAAATTAAAGACTATACATACACGATCGAGCTAAAAGAAGGAACTATAGGAAAAATAGAGCCGTGTAGGCATGTACCGTTTAAATTATTAAACAAATTAAAGAAGAATTAAAGAGAATGGAAAACGCAGGTATCATATCAAAGGTTGAAAAATCTACTGATTTTGTAAATTCGCTTGTAATAGTACGTAAACCAGATGGGTCAATAAGAGTTTGTTTAGACTCACAATATCTAAACTCGGGTATAAAAAAGGAGCATGTACAGCTACCTACAGGTGATGAAATTGCAGCAAAAGTAAGGACGGCAAAATATTTTACAAGGCTACATGTAAATAAAGCATTTTGGTAAATTGAATTGGCAGAAGGCAGTAAAGAATTAACAACTTTCAATAGACCATTTGGCAGATATTTTTATAATAGGCTTCCATATGGCATAAGCTCCAGCCCAGAGGTATTTTACAGAGTTTTCAATAAAATTTTTGAAGATATAGAAAATTTGGGTATATATGCTGATGATATGCTAATCTGGGCAGAGTCGAGGGAACATATAGTGAAAATTATGGATACAGTTTTTAATAGAGCCAGGTCGTATGGTATTAAATTTAATAAGAATAAAAGTGCATTTATGGTAACTAATATTATTTCGGCCGATGGTATTGAAATTTATAAAGATAAAGTTGAATCTATTGAAAGAATGAATGAACCGAAAAATAAAAAAGAACTGTTGACATTCTTAGGGACCATAAATTATGTGGCAAAGTTTATTCCAAATGCGGCACAACTGACTAGCTACTTACGACATCTAATCAAAATTGATGTGCCATTTGTATGGGGCACAGCGCAACAAAGCTCATTTAGAAAACTCAAAGAGGCGCTATGCAGTCCTCCAGTACTAGCAATTTTTGATGTCAACAAACCCATAAAATTTAGTGTAGATGCATCAAGTGGGGGACTAGGGTGTGTAATAATCCAAAGTGAAAGACCAGTGGCATATGGCTCACGAGCATTAACAGAAACGGAAAAAATTTACAGCCAAATAGAAAAAGAAAGTTTAGCAATTGTATTCGGATGCCACAAATCAATCAATATTTGTTTGGTCAGAAGTTTATTGTAGAGACGGATAAAAAGAGATTTAAAAAGCCTATGAATACAATACCTCCCCGATTGCATAGAATGAGAATCAGTTTACACAACTTTGATTTTGAGCTTATCCATGTACCAGGTAAGAAGTTGCTTCTTGCTGATCATTTAAGTAGAGCTTATTTGAAAAATACCAAATCTTCTGAAGAAGAAAAAATTGAATGTTATGTAATGATGATCGAAAAACACTTAAGTGTATCAGATGTAAGAATGAATGAATTAAAGCTGGAAACAAGCAAAGATAAAGAACTACAAGAAGTTATAAAGTATGTAAAAAATGGTTAGCCGCAGAACAAGAACAAGGTAACAAATGTGGTAAAACCTTATTTTTCCTTTAGAGATGAATTATCAGAATGTAATGGATTATTTTTAAAAAACAATAAGATAGTCATACCAAATACAATGAAAAAAGCACTGTTGTTGAAAATACATTATGCACACTTTGGCAAGGAGAAATGTAAAATGTTAGCCAGAAAAACTATATTTTGGTTAGGTGTGTCAAAGCAAATTGATGATGTAGTAGGTAACTGCGATATATGTTGTAGGTGTCAAAAAGACAATTGTAAAGAACCTATGATTAAAAAAGCAATACCAACATATCCTTGGGAAGTAGTGGCGTCGGATGTATTTTTTATGCGCGGTAAAATATATATAATGGTCGTAGACACATATAGCAAATATATAGAGATAAAAAGTCTAAATAATTTAACTGCAGCTTCAACGATACAAGCACTAAAAGAATTCTTTGCAAGATGTGGGATACCGAAAGTATTATATTCAGATTCAGGTACACAGTATACTAGTTTGGAATTTAAAAAATTTACAGAGCAGTGAGGTTTTGAACATAAGACAACTACACCAAAACACCATCAGTCAAACGGGCTAGCAGATGGATATATACAAACTATTAAAAATATGATGAAAAAGACTACTCAGGAAGGGAAAGATGAGGAAATGCCTCTGTTGAAATTAAGAAATATGCCGATTGACATTACCATAACGCCAGCAGAATTGATATATACCAGAAAAGTGAGAAATATAATACCGAATGCAAATAAAGACAGAATAGATTCAAGAGATTTTAGAAAAGACTATATTAACGTCAAGAGAAACAAAAGATGTACTATAATAGAAGTTCAAAATCGCTAAAAGAATTTAAAATAGGTGAAAAAGTTAAGATACATGATGAAAGAAACAAAACAACACCTCATCCAAGTGGTATAATTATCAGTAAACATCACAATCCTAGATCATACAATGTTAAAACAGAGAAGAATACAATTGTAACACGCAATCGAAAAGACCTCTCTAAAGCAACAAAATTCAAAAAAGTAAAGTATTAATTAGACATACCACTAGAAGAACAAAAGCAAAATGTATCAATTAACGCAAATGGAAATACGAGTCAATCTAATATCAGTAATAATAGTGAGAATCAACCTATTGGAGCAGTAAATAATACAGATACTGAAGTAACTACAAATGGCACTCCTGTTATTACAACTAGATCGGGTCGTATTATAAAGAAACCAGAATATCTAAACAACTATATATAAACCATTAATATCTAAACACCTTTGTATCCACCAATAACATTAAATTAAAAAAAAAGGTTATGAATAGTACACAAGCAGTTAGTTAAGTTTGAAAGTGTGAACATAACATAATGATACAAGAGCGACAACAATGTAAGTCGGTCACTCTGCAACTCTGAATGCGAAAGCACCTGAATTAATAAATAACTCGGATATTAGTTAAATACAGTGGTTTTATTACAAATATAACAAGGGCATCTTTGATTTTGTTTTTATCATTGGCTGACTTTGCACTTATAATTATTGCGCCATTGTTTTTATTTACAACCCTCTCTATTACTAACAGAGAGGGATCTATCTTGTTCAAATCTGTTTTGGTTTTCTCTAGTGTTTGCTTAACTTTTGGTTTTATTACAATAGGAGGAATTCCTGTTGCAACATTCGCGTAGGAAAACCTACCACTTGTACCGGCAATTTTATTTTGGTTGGCAACCTTTTTCACTTCTTTTATTATGTCTTCAATTTGTTTAGCAAACGACTCATTTGGCAAACTCACTTAACTCAACTTTTCTTTATTTTGTTTGCACAAATTTTCAACTCTTTTCATAATATCTACCTTCTCTGCATTTACTTTGTTTATGTTTTCTATTACCCTACTGTTTCTTTTTCAGTATGGGTTATGGATGCGCTTATTTCTTTTTTATGGTCGCGAAACATTTTTTCAATCTCGGATTTCTGTTCCTTAATATTTTTTTTATTTGTTTCCGATATTGATATTATTTCATTAAAAGCCTAATCGACTTTCGCTACGTAGGCGACACATCCATCGCACATAAATCTAAGAAAAGGGCAACCTATTAAGCCTTGCATACAATAATCATCTATTGATACGCAAGCAATACTTTTGTGGTAAATTTTACCACACACACCCTCACATCTACGCCACTCTCCCCTTTAACTTTTCCTTTGCATTTATCACTCTCTTCCATTTTGCTTTTATATTTCTGTTTTCACAATTACACAGAACTGCACAAGCAAAATGTATATTTTTTAATATGTATTTTTATTATTATACCTCAATATATGAAATTAAATAATTTTGGCAGTCCACTTTGCTGCTGCTCGTTATTTTTGCAACTTTATTTGCTTAATTACAGCCACCAGCGATATATATATTAATTATTATTACCCGCACCCAAAAACAAGTCCGTTCGAATCGCCGATCGAAAAAAAATTTAAAAAAAGTTCCATCGCCTTTGGCGATAAAGTGCTTTTTGCCGACAATATACAATGCATTCTACGGTTGACAAAGTCAGACGGCGGGCAAACAGATGCGCACATAAACATAAATACAGCGCGTCCCCAATTGCCATCACCGCTAAAGAGGTTGAGAATGCCATCGGTCATGCTAAACCTTGTAAAGCAGTGTGCCCAGAAGGCATAGCCATGCCTATGCTTAAAAACTTTGGTAAAGAGGGATTTAAATATCTAGCACATGTCTTCAACCTGCCCCTTTCCACATTTGTCATCACCGAAAAATGGAAAATAGACGAGGTGGTCTCCTACTAAAGCCTGGGAAACCAGCTAACATAGGAGATACTTATCGTCCAATATCTCTCTAATCGCCAGTAGCCAAGACACTTCAAACCATTCTGCTCCCCTACTTGCAACTAGCCTATCATCAACATGGCTTCCGAAAATTACATAGCACAACCACCGCGCTAAATGCCATTAGTACTCAGATAAATTGCGGATTAAATCAAAACCCCCCACCATAGGAGAGTGCTCTTTGTGTTAGACCTGCAAACGGTCAACCATGGCATGTTACTGCAAAACCTGGAAGGGTATCCCCTTCCCACAAGTCTCAAAAGGTGCACCGCAAATGGTCTGCCTGGTCGGCAAGCATCGATACAATTCAGGAATACAACATCCAACCCAAGAAGAATTAAACAAGGGGTGCTATAGGGTGATGTCTTATTCCCACTTTTGTTTAACTTCTACATATCAAAGCTACCTTCCATCCTACCACCATCAGAAGGAGCCACTATCGTAACCACAGCGGGTTAGGGGGTTAGAATATACCCGCGGTAGGTATGCCTGTCGTAAGAGGCGATCCAAATAGATTCAAGGGGTTGTCAACCTCACCCATCGGTGGCGAATCCTTTCATTAACAGCCGAGCCTCTGCCGACCTTGAACTCCACATGGATGTAGGGGATGGGAGGGCGGGATGGCCTAGAAGGCCGCATGTGGTCATAACAAATCGTTCCAGAGATGTTCGAACTTGGGGCCGGAACGTACCGGATCTGCATCCGGCAAAGGACCGTCAACATCGATAACACTCCTTCGGCCTTCGGGGAATGTCCTTATCGCTACAACAACAACAACAACTATCCTTTCCTACGCCGATGACTGCACTATAATGGCCACAGGCCCAAGCCCACAGTTCGATGATATTTGTAACAAAATGAACAGCTATCTCCCTGATCTCTCCAGTTTCTTCGCCCCGTGAAACCTGAAGTTGTCACCGACTAAAGCATCGGCGACCTTATTTCCAACATGGACGTCCCAAATGTCGACCTTTTTGAACATCAACGTCAGTGGCACCACGCTACCGACTCTCTTACACCCCAAAATCATGGGTGTGATGTTCGATCAGGATCTACATTTTGGTGAGCATGCAGCCGCAATTGTACCGAAAATCCATAGCCGCAATAAAATCCTCAAATCTCTTGCTGGCATTATTTGGGGTAAAGACAAAGAAACGCTTATTACCACTTACAAAGCAATTGGCCAGCCGATTGCATGTTACGCTTCCCCCATATGGTCGCCAAGCCTAAAGACTACTCACTGGAAGAAGCTACAGGCCGTCCAAAATACCGCCCTCATAACCTCCACGGGATGTCTTCTTTGTCCCCAGAGCACCATCTACATAACGAGGCGAGAATACTCCCCATTAGAGAGAGAAACGAAATGCTAACCAAACAGTCCCTGTTGAATACCCAGAAACCTGGGCATCCCAACAGACATCTGATAGATGAGCCTACACCGCCCAGGGGCATAAGGAGTCATCTCTGTAAGCATTATGAGGAAATCTGATAACACAGCCGTATAAAGCAAAAAAGCACAAGCAGGTCCCCAGTGATATCAGTGTAACGCCAAACAGGCGTCGGACCTCTAAGCCAGGAATTGCCCGGCAATCCAGTACTTAAAGAAAAACACCCAGAACTAGCAGAAGAGCAACGCACTCTCCCTAGGGAAACGCGCGTCACTCTAGTTCAACACGTTAAACTCTTAGCTATCCAAAATCAGCCCCGACATACAAAATGTCCTGCTTGCAATGTGTCCCACATGACACCAACCGCTTCCCAAGGCAACCGGTTCTATGTAACGGAGCGACTCGGGATTTTTCCCGAACAAGGGCTGTCATTTCAATGTAACCGGTCATACTCTTGTCAGTGTGTCACGTGCAAGGGATGTTTGCATCGGACCGGTTGTTCTGCGCTAGATCCCAAAATCCGACACCCTCGTTACTTTTATAATAAAGCATTGGAAACTACGTTTAGTGCCACAATTGCACCCGTAAATCGCTTACCCAATTTAAAACTGCCAAATTTTAACGGCAAATATGCAGATTTTAAAAATTTTATTGGGACATTTACAACATTGGTTCATGATGAGACGTCTCTTTCGAACATTGAAAAGTTCAACCATTTATTAAGCTGTTTATCTGGTGAAGCTCTGCATACAGTAAAAGCGTTTCAAGTTACTACCGAAAAATACCCGAAAGCATTAGCGCGTTTAGCTGAAAGATATGACAAAAAGTGTCTAATATTTTTTGACAGTGTAGAGGAAATGTTTAGTATACCAAATATTTCTCAGCCAAATGCGTTCCTCCTCCGAAGTGCCGTCGATACGATTTCAGCCACATATGGTTCATTAACTTCATTAGGCAACGATGAGGCCATAACAATTGCGCTACTTATTCATTTAGCCATGTCTAAGGTTGATGGTGCAACAAGGGAAAAATGGAATGATCAACTTGATTACTCTAAACTGCCAACATGGAATGATTGCGCTAAAGTTCTTATCAGGCCCTGTCAGTCTCTAGAAGTAAATTACCATAAAAATTACAAGCCCTCGTTGCTCAAAGAAAATAAGTCAGCGGAAAAGATATCTGAAAAATCCTCATTCACCATTACCGAAGCAAAGGTCAATAAATGCTCTTTTTGCAAACTAAGGGATAATTTTATTACAAATTGTGGAGCGTTTTCCAATTTAGCCGTGACCGATCGATTTAATTTCGCAAAGAAAAATGCGCTTTGCATTAATTGTTTAAAAGTAGGTCACAGCGTGTCCAGTTGTTGTTGTTGTAGTAGCAGTCCTTCGCCCCACCTAACAGCCGCGACCGTCTAGTTGTCGGGCCGGACGATGTCGGGTTTGCCAACGCCCACATAATTCACTGCTACGCAAATATCAAGCTGCGTCAGTTTCTGCAGCAAGTAATGATGTTCCTAATACTTGTCACGTTGCATCAAACACTGCGTTCGTAGCTTATCTGGCACATAGTGCAGTCAGTCATGTCTCGGTCTCAGAAGACGTAGTCGTATTAGCAACTGCAGTGATGCAAATTAAAAGCCAAACCGGTGAATACGAAACAGCCAAAAGACTAAGACTGAAAAAAGAGCGCAAACAGCTGCAAATAGCTGGCATTGGGCAAATTTTTTGATGTATTTATTTATTTATTTATTACGGCTTTCCTAAGCCTAACTTAAATCTATTTTACATGTTTATAATTGTCTTCTGGACTATGCAATCTAGAATAGTTACCTTGGAGTACTATGGATGGGAGACTTCCAGATCATGCGAACAAAGCGTTGTGCTTGTGTAGTATGTAGGAATTTTACGCATGTTAGTAAAGCGCGAAGGCAACATCTGCACGGCGATGCACTGAGTTAATCGAGTGATGCGCTTCAGTATGTGCTTCGGCAACTTTTTTGTATGCGTACAAGAGCTTGGAAGTCTTGGCGCTACATAGCAGTATAGTTTCGCTCCACTTCTATCGATGCTATGGAAGTCCGCCTGTCCAGCACTAAATTGGTAGTGTTCTGCAATAATTGTACAATTTTTGAAGCCAATATTAAGGGAAAATTGTCAACTTCCATTAAATCCCGTATAAATGAATACGAAGAAATTCTGGATCTCTGGGTCATTAAGTCAATTTCAGGGTATCAACCACAAGGCAATATTACTATGACAGATTTTAAAATTCCTTCAAATATAGAACTATCCGATCCATTTTTTTTTTTCAAACGGCCGAAGGTTGATATTTTAATTGGAGCTGAAATTTTCTTCAGCCTATTATCAGTTGGTCAAATAAAGCTTAACGCTGAGTTACTAACTTTACAAAAGACCCAATTGGAATGGATTGTTTCAGGAAAATGTAAAGTGAACCCAAAAATGAAAAAAGCTATTTTTGATTTAACAGTTGCCACTGCTGAAGACCTTGGTGAAAGAAATAACGAAATAGATGAGACACTTAAAACATTTTGGGAATTAGAGGAGGTTGCAAGTTTCGCATCAAAGTTAACGCCAGAACACATAGAATGTGAAGCCCATTTTAAGGAAAATTTAAACATTTTGCCGAGCGGACAATTTGAGGTCAAGCTACCCTTCAAAAAAGACCCATCAAGTCTCGGGTTTACATACGAAATTGCTCAAAGAAGATTCCTTTCATTATAAAGACGATTACAAAAAAACCCCTAAGTTTATAGCATGTATAAAGAGTTTATGAATGAACACATCCAATTAGGTCATATGTCCCAAATCAAAAATGTTGATATAAATTCACCACACCATTTCATTCCGCATCAATGCGTCTTAAGCCCAGACGCCGCAACCACCAAGCTACGAGTTGTTTTCGATGCATCATGCAAAAGCTCCACAAAAGTTTCATTAAACGATACATTAATGGTTGGTCCTACCATTCAACCAGAGTTGTTTAGCACATTAATACGCTTTCGTTGTTACAAATATGCAATTACCGCTGATATTACGAAAATGTACCACCAGGTAGTCATTAATGACGATGATAAAAGGTTCCAACTCATTTTGTATAGAGAAGGCCCACTAGACCCAATCCAAAAATTTTGCCTAAACACTGTCACATATGGTACAGCGCCCGTACCTTATTTAGCCATTCGATGCTTGAAGGAGTTAAGCGATATGTACTCCGAACAATATCCACTGGGTTGTAAGGTAATCCGTGAAGAGTATTACGTGGACGACATGCTATCGGGCGCTGACAACATAGATGAATTGCAACAAATTCAAAAGGAGTTCGTTACCATTTTAAGGGCCGGTGGATTCAGCCTTGCAAAGTGGCACTCCAATCACCCAAATTTTTTAAAAACGACAATGAAGAAAAATCGTTGGAAGTGGATGATACCGGCACAATCAAGGCCTTCGGAGTTCCTTGGTCTCCGAAAAAGGACATAATAAATTTTAAAATCGACTGACACCCACTTAAAATAAAGGCCACAAAAATAAATATTCTATCAGTGTCGTCATTAGGCTTGCTTTGTGCAATTATTGTCAAATTAAAAATATTATTGCAATTGTGGCTATTAAAGTATTGAGACATCATGGCAAAAGATATCTGAGGATTTGGCTCAAGTAAATAAGATGGAGGTATCTCGGTTTGTTAATATATTGCCCAATGAAAGCATAAAAATCCATGGCTTTTGTGATGCTTCTCAACGCGCATATGGTTGTTGTATACATATTCGAAGCTCACATAACAATTTCGTAACATCGCGACTATTAACGGCCAAATCTGAAGTAGCGCCTTTAAAAACCAAAAGCCTCCCGCGGCTAGAACTTTGGGCCGCATTACTGCTCACAAAACTCTTTAAAGCCATTGAGCCAATTTTCAAAACTCTACTAATTGAAAATAGATATTTTTGTCTGAGTCAGAAATATTGGCTGAAAAAGCATTCGTCAACTCTATCAACATTCGTCGCGAATAGAGTAGCTGAGATCCAAGAAAAAACAACCAATATTGAATGGAGACATGTGCAAAGTAAACTAAACCCTGCTGACCTAGCCTAACGCGGATGTGATATTGATCAATTAATACAGCCTCTGTGGCTTGAAGGTCCAAATTTTCTAGTAACAGATTCGACAAACTGGCCAAAAAACAAAAAATTTGAACTAGCAGAGAGCGATGCACAGTCAGAGATTAAACATGTTAAAACCACACTGAATCTAGGAGTAAAGGAAAATATAATTTTAAATATCATTGACTCTATATCATATTTTAACAAAATGGTAGGAATCGTTGCATATATTTATAGATTCATAAAGCCGCTTACAGTCACCACAAATATAGATATAACCTCAACTGAATATAATTGGGCATTTCTAAAAATGGTAGAAACGGTTCATAGGTTGGAATTGGCAGAAGTAATAGAGCAATTAAAAAGGGCGATTATCCAAAAGGAAATATTCAAAAGCTTAACCCCTTCATACAAGAGCAACAGGCAGAAAATCGGAGTTTGTCACTGATTCGCGTTGGAGGTCGTCTCAAAAACTCAGAATTTCCTGAAGATGTAAAATTTTCATTGTTGTTGCCGAAATCAGCAACCTTTGTGCACAAATATATTGAACATTTACACAAGTCCAATTTTCATGCAAATTTTAATAGGGTATAATAGGGTTGATGGGTCATTAACGCGAGAGACGTGGCTAGAAAGGTAGTTCATGAGTGCGTTCGCTGCTTTAAATACAGGCCGAAACTAATGAGTGAAATAATGGGTGATTTGCCACGAGATAGATTGCGATCCGTCAGACCGTTTCTTATTTGTGGAGTCGATTTTTGTGGGCCTATTTATACCACTCACAAACTGAGAGGGCGACCACCTTATAAATCTTATGTTGCTATTTTTGTTTGTTTCAGTTCAAAGGCTGTACATATAGAGCCCGTGTCTGATCTTTCAACTTATATTTTTTTATTTGTACTTAAAAGGTTCGTCAGACGTCGCAGAGAAGCTATATTGCGACAACGCAACGAATTTAGTCGGCGCCAACGCACGCCTCAAATAACTCTCCAAACTCTTCGAAGACGACGGCAAACGCAAAGAAATCTACAATTTCGCAGCAGAGAAAGGCATGCATTCGTTTTTATACACCCACGCGTACCACATTTCGGAGGGCTATGGGAGGCACCCGTGAAGAGCGCCAAGCACCTATTGGTGCGCGTAATCGGCGACACCGCACTAACGTTCGAGGAACTGGGCACCGTTTTTATAGAGGTAGAGGCAATTCTCAATTTGTGTCCAATCGCAGGCGCATCCGACGATCCCAACGATGGCGAAGCAATAACTCCGGCACATATGCTAATCGGAGATTCGCTCACAGCAATGCCCGAAGCTCACGAACCAACAGACAAACTGCGCTCCTTAGATCGCTGGCAGCGGATCTCGTACCTGAAAGCACAGTTCTGGTCCGCCTTCCAACGGGACTACATACTTAGTCTGCAGGTGCGAACGCGATTGGAGAAGCCACAGCCCAATTTGAAAATTGGCACCCTCGTACTGGTGCACGACGACAATTTGAACCCCAAAGGTGGACGCTAGGAAGGGTACCCGGTATCAAAACCGGCGCCGACGGTAAAGTACGTGTGGCAGACGTAAAAACGGCAACTGGTACATGCCACCGTGCAATCCAAAAATTGGCGATGCTTCCAACAAATGTATTTTTAAGACCGCATGTCGTTCAACGGGGCCGGAATGTTGGAGAACACCTTTCATACTTATAAGTATCACTTTCGCTATTATATTTCATACATTTAATCATCATACATTTCATATGTATATATGTCATTTTCGCTATTATATTTCAATTTATAACTAACAAGTAATCTCGCATGTAATCACTGAATTCAAAGTTATTAGTATCAATAATTGTTTGCACTCTGCAATGCTTTAATTATTAAACTTCATATTCTATATGAATGCATCCCTACGTGGTTACATCTATTCTCATTTCAATTTAAAATTTAAATACTCATTTTCTCATTTGAATTATATGTACTTTATTTATGCAGTGAATTCGCAATACATAAATATATACATGCACATTTATGCAACTCACATTGCACATATATATATATACATACTCCACTTGTTAGCTTGTAAGTCATTGTGAATCAAACTAAGAGAAGGTGACCACGAGGCTACGCGTCATAGACGCTGCAAGCGAAATTTGTACGCTTTGATGCCGAACACATGTATTTGAATGGAGAGCTGCATGAAAGCGACAAAGCATGAAATTTTCGTGTAGCTAAGGGTACAGCAATGTTGGTCGCTGTGCGTACGAACGCTTGAAAAAAAGGAAGAACAAGATGTTTGTTTACAATTTTTTGTATGCAAATTTATGTAATTAGTTAAAAAATATTACTTTAGTTAATAAAAGTGCGTGAAAGGTATATTACCAAAGCGAAAAAGAATATTAGACACCACAACAGCTTGGTTAGACATTGTTGAAGCGTTTAAAAGGCTAAAAAGTGCTGGAAACTTGAAATCACCCTTTTATCTAGTCCGCGGTGGTTTAAAATTGCCTTTCATAATTTACTTTCCTTTGGTTTCGGAGGCGGATATAGCTGAAGAAATTTAATTTTTTATTATTTTCAATAATTGTTTGCTTTTTGTAGCGACGCTCGAAAGTAGCTTCGTGCGCAGATCTTGAGGCGTAGAGAATCTGTATCTATATGAAATATCTTGTACGCATCTATGACGCGTAGCCTCGTGTGCACCTTGCCTAAGTGCGATATCTTCTGCATAGACGTCAAAATTCCAAAGTGATTGGATCACCTGATTTTAATTGACTATCGCTGTCTCATTCTGTATCTCTTTCTATCACCCGCTGAAGATATCTTGCCCTATGCGCCGCCATATTGAACACCCTGTCACAACGCTAAAAAGTAGCCATATTGAACATCCTGTCGGGCAGTTGACAGATAAGATATCACACTTAGTTTGATTCACAATGTTGTAAGCCTTTGAAATCAAATAAATGAATTCAGTTGTTGAACAGCCCACGCAGCAAATGCTTGCCTTTTCAGCAATTTTTTAATACAGTCCGCGCAAACTTCTTAATTTTTGCTGTTTATTATGGGCTGATTTTTTTTTTGTTCTTAGTGTTTTGCACATTTCCACTGTCCTAGAATTTTCTATTGCTTCATCACTATCTTCGTCAGGAGCATTCAAAGAAATTATGCAAATTCTTGATTTGCTATTGAACTTAGGCAGTGTCAATGAAGCTGTCTTTATTGTTAATTGGGACATTTTGGGGTTTACTATGTGATGGTTTATTTTTAATTGTCTACTGCTCTTCCTCAAATTGGATAAAGAATTTTAACTATGGTTTTGTACGGTTTCAACTGTCTATATTTAATTTTCATATAATTTTTGAGTATCATAGCTATTGCAACGGTTAATAGTACGATTACACAAATCAATACAGCTAGCCAAACATCAGGAATGTTTGGGTTCGTTTTTGTCTCTACATCGGCTGGTAGTTGGTATTTAACCATTCTATTCTCTGGTACTTCAGAATTTTTCTTCCTTAATTCGTATCCAGCTATCGCTATCATGATGCCGTGCGCAATCTTTGTCCACAAAGACATTTAGAAATTCTCTATAATTATTTTCCTGCTTCTGTGAGAAAGGGACTAAATTTAATTTTTAAGAAAATTTTGATTTTATTCTTTGTCCTATGCATTCCATTTTACTTATGACCTTTATTATATTTTTTTATTTAGTTAACATAATAAAAGTTATTATTTAAAAAGTCGAAACAAAATTTTTGTTCTTAACGGAGAAATTTGTTTGATTTAAAATTTTTAGCATTTTAATATAATTTATGTCTTTTTTTTTTCAATTTACCAAATATTTAAAAAAATTTTTTCTATGCCATTTTCCATGATAGCGTTAATATCTTTTTTTCTTACAAAAAAAAAATTCTTTAGATTTTAACATTTAATATTTTCTTTATATTTTCTTTTTTAAAATTTAAAAGGATATTTAAACCAAGAAAAATTAAACAAGGGGTACCACAGGGTGGTGTCCTATCCCCAAGGCAGCCGGTTCTATGTACCGGAGCGACTCGGTATTTTTCCCGACCAAGGGCTGTCATTTCAGTGTAACCCCATTTAATTTGTTGCGTCCCTCCCACAAATTGTCTTCCTCCCAGCAGCTCCTTGCAGCAGTACTGCGCCATACTCTCCTGCTCCGTGTAGGTATCGAACCCAATCCGGGTCTGCGTCCTGACCCCGGTCCTGAGAAATGGTTTTGCTGCATTTGCCGGAAAATAATCTTTTTAGGACGGTCACACTCTTTTCAGTCTGTCACGTGCAAGGGATGGTTGCATCGGACAGGTTGTTCTGGGCTAGAACCCAAAACCCGCCGTCCTCGTAAATTTTATAAATCTTTTGTGGCTCCTTGCTGTTCACGCCCAAGGGCGCCACGTAGTCTACGCCTCAGCGCCCCCCCCCCCCCAAGCCACAACAAGTACCCACTGCTTGTTGTTGTTGTTGTAGCAGTGCTTGTTTTTGATGTTGCGTTTTTACATTGCACCAATGCCTGCCGGCCACCCAGATAATTTGCGGTTCACCTTTTAAGATATGGGAGAAGTGTAGAACCTTCCAGGTATTGCAGTAACGTGCCATGGTTAAACGTATCAAACACTTTTGATAGATCTAGCGCAACGAGTACTGTTCTATGATGGGGGTTTTGATTTAAACTGAAATTTATCTGGGTGCTAATGGCATTAGCGCGGTGGTTGTGCTATGAAGTTTTCTAAAGCCATGCTGATGAAAGGCTAGTTGCAAATTTGCTTTAAAATAGGGGAGCAAAATGGCTTCAAGCGTCTTGGCTACTGGCGATAGGGCGATATGACTCTCTGTTATTAGCTGGTTTCCCAGACTTTAGTAGCGGGACCATTTTCCATTGTTCGGGGATGACAAAGGACAGGTTGAAGACATGTGCTAATTATTTGAAACCCTCTTTTCCTAGGCTCTTAAGCATAGACATGGCTATGCCGTCTGGGCCCACTGCTTTAGATGGTTTAGCTTTACCGATGGCATCCTCAACCTGTTTGGCGGTGACGGTAATTGGGGACGCTCTGAATTTGTGTTTATGTGCGTGTCTGTTGGCCCTCCGTCGAACCTTGTCAACCGTGCATTTTATATCGTCGGCAAAAAGCGCTCGCGCATTTTTTCGCATTTGGCAGCAAGCGATGTGCTTGGACGGATTCAATAGGGACTTTACGGTGGACCAAAGTTTACCTACACCGGCAGAGAGGTTACAGCGCCCGCTTGTTTTCATCCACAAGCAATCTGATGCGTTGGTTTATATCAGTTATATGGGGTCGCCGGGATCGAGCTGTCTTATAAGGTCACGTTCTCTCTCTAAATTTGCGGCCTCCGCGGGAAAGGGAGGCCGAATTTCGGGAATTCCTCCGGCGAGAATAAAGCGAGCTGAGGCGGATTCAATACCCTTGCGGAAAGCACGATCCCCTTGACGAGCATCAGTCGGGACAGGGAGGGCAGCAAAGCGGCTGTCTGTAAAGGATTTGTATTCATCCCAACTATGAGGCGGAGCTGTTTAGGACTGACATCTACGCCGTTTCGCCTCATAGGAGGGCGGCGGGATGTCTGTGACCAAGAACTGCCAACCTCCTAATGCAGGGTTTTATGCGGACCGTGCCTATTGGACGATTTGCAGCCAGGGGATAAACGGAACGGAGCCTTCCCGATACCGGTCCACCTTGGGAAGTATTTATGGCCTTACCACAGTAAAGGGCGCTGCTTTGGCGAACGGTTCTCTCCCTGTATATAATACTGGACCGCTGAGCCCCCCTTGTCGGGCAGGGGGTCGTACGACCAAAATGAACGACTCATTACCTGATTGTAATAAGGACGATAATAAGAGGACTGAGTCGCAAGCCAAGGATGACAAATACGCATTAATCGATGCGTCGGACTCGGGAAGCGAGAGTAGTGCTGATTCAATGAACTCCGTGTTGGAGAAGCACACAAATGAAAACGGAGTAGAAGAGTGCAGAAGGGTACGGAGCAGAGGAAGTAAAAGATCCCCCTCGCAGTACCGTGCAGCACTAAGAATTGTCCAACGCCTGGGAGCAGTGGTCGACCCAACAGAGATAGAGATCGAGCGTTTGGAATGGGCCCATGAGGCAGTACAAGTAGGTCGAAGGCAGTTCAAAAGGTTTGCTGCGAGAAACCCTTGGTTCTGCAACCGGTACGAGGAGGAAGAAGCGTCGAATGGCAGAATGAAGATGCAACGTTCGGAGGAAGGCGACAAGCCTGCTTTCAAGAGGCAGAAAGGACCCAGGCTTAGAGCCGCGAGGCAGGCCAGTCGTATAGAACAGATAAGTAGGCCCAAAGCTGTAAGAAAGATGGGAAAAGATGGTAGCAACTACCTTGAAAGCTGCGAGTCAGAGGGAACATCAAACTACCGAAGCAGGAGATAAACCAAAGGGAGATAACGCTAAGACTCCGGCTTTCTCGGAGGTGCTAAAGGGAGTTAAGGCTAAGACTCCGGCTTTCTCGGAGGTGCCAAAGGGAGATAACACTAAGACCCCGGCTTTTCCAGAGAAGATGAGTGATGTGGCAAAGCAGTCACTGACTATGGCGTTGGTTGATCGTGCAGTCCTTTCGGACAAATGACTACTGAAAGGTGGAGATTTGTGGAAAGGGAGCTTATTAGCTTAATGCTTAAGATGATGCGGGAACAACCAAGTAAGCCCCTTCCAACCTTTGATTCGGGGGGATGGTATAATGGTGTGAAGATGATAGCGTGCGACAACATCGCGAGCTTGTCGTGGCTGGAGGAAGTGGTTCAAAACCTCCAAAGGCAAGGAACGAACGCGCAGTTTTAAGTGGTGAATAAAGCGCAAATCTTCACGGTACCAAAAGTTAAGGTATGGATACCACGCGTGTAGAATCAGAATCCGAACATACCGACAGAGGATTGGAAGGTACTTACTGTATTTCGGCCTACCGAGGAAGGTCAGTTATACATCTTTCAAATAAACAAGCAGGAGGAGGATATTTTGTACACGCAGCTTGGCAAAATGTCCTTTGGCACTGGCGAAATTTACATGCGACTCAGGAAAAAAGTCCCGAGGATAAAAATCCTCACACGCTAGAGGTGGGCGAAGTCGAAGAGGACCTCAAAAGCCTAAGGGAAAAAGACAGGTGGAGGTCCTCGACGTCACCACCAAGGTGTTAGAAGAGGACCAAACGCCAAATGGTGCTGTGACTTGCACAGAGGAATACCCGGCACAACAGTTACGAGAGGCTGAAGGGGGCCTCGAATTCTCTAAACCAAAAGGGCAAGGTGAGGACGACGACGTCACGACGAAGGTGCTGGAGGGGGACAAACAGCCCAATGGTGCTGTGGGTCCTACAGATAAACCTCCAACAACGTAAAGTAGCGTCATGCGAACCTAACCCTTGAGGAGGATTCGTTTGACATGGCGCTGATCCAGGAGCCGTGGCTCTCATCGGGGGGAAAGGTTTCTGGACTGACCGCGCGCGGGTTTGGCGTTTACTACGCGCTAACGGAAGGGGTGCGAGCTGTAGTAAAGGTAAGGAAACAGCTGCATTCATATATGCTGCCTAATTACACCACTAAGGACTCGTAGCGGTAGCCGTTGAGCAAAAGAATAAGCAGTAATTTATCCTGGCGTCCTGCTACATGGCCCATGCTGCGGAGGTGCCACCGATGGAGTGCAAAATGCTAGTACAGGAGGAAGGGCGCAAAAGGCGGTTGATCATAGGCGCAGATGCAAATGCGCACCACAATGTGTGGGGAGAAGCAGATACGAACGAGAGAGGCGAATCTCTATTTTGTTACATCCTGAAAACCATAGCTGGGGAATAATGATTAGTAATCCTAATGATTAGTAATCGGATTAGAAACTTTTATTTTGCAGAATAATTGATTAATTAGGTTTAGTTGGCTATACTAAACGATTATTTATTGATTAGATTAGAACCAATCAAAAATCTAATCGCGATTAATGACGATTAGCATATCTAATCAAACCTAATAAAAAACAAAATTCGATTAGATTTCTCGATTAGTTTTGATAAGATTTGATTAGATCAACTATTTTGAAATATTTGTGTAAAAAAAATTTATTTATTTTTGTATATACTCTCGTTTTTTTGTTAAATATTCAGAATAGAACATTTTTGGTTATAATCACCTTTGGAAAAGGTGCAAATGGCCAAAATCCTCCGAAATCATTCAGAACATTTTAGGTTCAGCTCTTGTTGTACCAGTAGTAACTAGATGGAATTCACTATATGATGCAATCCCAAAGTTACTACAGTACAAGGAGAAATTTAACGAGCTTTACGATGAGCTGCATCTGTCTCCTTTTACATCAGGTGGTTTTCAATATTTTGAGTCGTACAAGTTGCTAATGGAGCCTAGTTCCCAAACTTTGGACTTTCTCCAAGGTGAAGCCAATGTGAAATATGGTTGTATTATTCCTGCGTTACTTTCTTTGAGTATTAAACTGCAAAAATTATCCAGAAAACCCGAAGTTTCGATCAACGTTAGCTCAACAGCAGTACAATTAGAATATCGATTGAGAGAAAGGTTTAAACTATATTTCACATTGGCTCCTTAGGTAAATATGGCATTAGCGGCAGCTGTAGTGAGACCAAATGTGGAAATGAAATGGTTGCGAGTTATCCAAAAAACTTTGCCTGACTGTACTGAGGAGCAGATCAGTAAAAGAGTGATTAAAGTAATAAGCACTTTCTTTCAAAATGATTCCACATGTTTTGAAACGGCCGTGCCTCAGTTGGACTATGAAAGCTCTTTTTATGATTTCAATGATGAAGGTAATTTCATCTATATTATATGATTTTTCAAACTAAATATTTTTTTGGTTACAGAACATGATGAGGAGGCGTTAATTCCCAGAACACCAATTTCACCAAACGAGTAAAATTGTTCTAAAGAAGTGGTTAGCAATCAGCTATATGCGTATTTGAACGACCCGACACCAGGTCCTGAAATTTGGAATAAATATGGTGCACTGAAGGAAACGTGTCTACCGTTTAATACCCCGCTTACGTCATCAACGCCCGTCGAAAGGTTGTTTTCATTTGCTGGAATAGTCAATACCCCAAGACGAAATTCATTTTCTGAATTTTCTTCTGAAAATTTGGTAGTAATGAAGTCGAATATAAACTTTTTGTAATACATATGTAATATATATCAGCATACATTTAAAGCGCCGAGAATCGCATGTTTTTTTTTCAGAAGGTGCCTTTAATTTTTATACTACAACTAGTATGAGCAAAAGTGGAGGTAGACCAACCAATAAGTGTACCGAAATGACCGGCTATGAGCCGAAGACAATCCCGTCCTTACTTATTTAATAAGATTTATGTTTACAGTGAAATTGTGAATAAAAGTTCTGTTAAGTTTTTTACTGTATGAATTAAACGAAAAAAACAACAAAAATATTTCAAAATAGTTGATGTAATCCAATCTAATCAAAACTAATCGAGAAATCAAATCGAACTTTTTTGATTAGTTTTGATTAGATATGCTAGTCGTCGCTAATCGCTATTCGATTTTTGATTAGTTCTAATGTGATCAATTAGTAATCTAAAATATTAAAGAATCAAAAAAGAAACTAATGATTATATTATTTTATTTTTCTAATCGTAATGATTTCTAATTCTAATCGAAGTTCCCCAGCTCTGCTGAAAACCAATTTGCAGAAAGCCAACAGGGGAAATGTCCCTACATACATTGGTCCAACATCTAGCAATGTTCTGGATATTACATTGAGCTCCGAGCGTGATATAGCAAGGTATGATTGGATGGTTCTTGATAGACCATCCTTCTCCGACTATGCGTATATCAGCTTCAGCATCCCCTAAAGAGGGTAGATAGAGAAGGGAGGAACCTTTAGAAACCCTAGGTCAACGAACTGGACTAAATTCTAGAAACATGTAGAAACAAAACTGGGACAACCCAAAGAAGTTGCCAATGTGGAGGAACTGGAGGAGTCGAATGAATTCCTAACAAGGACGCTTATGACTGCGTATAACAAAGCTTGCCCTCTAAGAAGATTCAGAGGAAAGGCAAATTCGCTATGGTGGAGCAATGAGCTGAGTCTTTCAAGAAGACAGGTAAAAGAAATGTTTAAGCTCGCAAAGACCGCGGAAAGCGAAGCATGTCGGGACGAGTACAGGGTTCTAATGAAGATCTACAAGCGTGAAATTTCCAGGGCGAAGAGAATCTCATGGAAAAGTAACTGTACCGATATAAAGTTCTCCAGCGAAACAGCACAGTTGAAAAAAGTCCTAGCAAGGGGAAACATAGTCCAGAAACTAATAAAGAAAGAGAATGGGGAATGGTCGCGTAATAGTGAGGTGCTTCTCGACCCACATTTCCCATCGGGAGACGGTTTAGAATAGCCAGCAGACATCACTTACACTTCGATCACGGAGCGGGTAGTGCCGGGCTTGGTGACCGATACCAAGATCGAATGGGCAGTGAAAACGTTTTCTAAGTATAAACCGCCGGGCCTAGACGGTATATTCCCGGCCATGCTACAAGTTTCAAGTATGGCGGTCGTGGAATGGCTTAAAATAATATTCGATGGGTGCATACGTCTGAATCATGTACCGCACTCTTGGAGAACTGCTCGTGTAGCTTTTCTACCAAAGTCGGGGAAGATCGGTCACGTGTATCCTGTATTGGGCCTGACCACACTAATGCACGCGATACATATTGCTGAGTCAACAGGTTTGATTATTCTTGACTACAGACTTAAACCATGTGGTTGTCTTTATTCAGGAATCAAGGCGTGCATTTTAATGTTTGCACAAATGCGGCTGGAGAGCTAAGATAATACTCAAATCCACACCTCATCTTGGACTAGGTCCTATATAGGAGACACTTGATTCAATCCTGATTCAGTGGACCAGGGCCCTTACAATCCCAAAGACTATAGATCCATTAGATTAACATCATTTCTGCTCAAAACATTTGAGAGGCTGATAAATGTGTACATAAAGTCCAACGTGGATGAAAAGCTGCTCTCCACAACACAGCATACGTACACCAAAGGCTAGTCGGTAGGCACCGCATTGCATAGGGTGGTAATAAGCATAGAGAAATCCCTGGAATATAAGGAGTATGCTCTAGGAGTCTTCTTGGATATTGCCGGGGTTTTCAATAATGTTTTTAAAAGGGCGATTATGGATGGTCTTAATTATATTAAAGTACATCCCGCCTTAATCAGATGGATCGGCTGCATGTTAAATTGCAGGAAGATTACATCACAATGGGGATTGAACGAGGCCAACAGATCAGTGGACAGGTACACGCCGTAGGGAGGGGTGCTATCACTTCTGCTGTGGACGCTGGTCATCAACCAACTGCTCAGGCGATTCGATGAGGGACCCGTAAAACTTACGGCTTACGCAGATGACGTTGCTTAGTGCAAAGTTGTCATAAGTGCAAAGTGCCTTCCAACGATTAGTTCTTTGATGGATCAGGCGCTTCCAGATATTCATACCTCGGCATCTAATGCCGGGTTGAAAGTCAATGCGGAGAAGTCGGATATGGTCTTGTTTACAAAGAGGTACAAGGTCAATTGGACCAGGCCTAAATTAGGAGGGGTGACCTTACAGGAGAAACCTTGCACAAAATATCTAGGAATCATCCCAGACGGTAAGCTGTCATGGAAGCTCAACGTGGAGGAGTGGGTCAAGAAGGCCTCAACGGCACTCTATGCATGTAAAAGAATACTGGGGTACGTCCGGCTTGTCGCCCTCTCTTTCTGATTGGGTTTTTACAGCGATTGTAAGCTCTATTCTATACTATGGAGTTCTTGTTTGGTGGAAAGCCACACAAAAAAATTAGAGGGGGCATCCAGACTATCGATGCTTAGCATTACGGGAGCCCTGAAAACAACCCCGACGGCTGCACTGTATGCTATTCTGCACATTCCACCTGTAGACCTGGTAGCAAAGAACATAACATTAACAACCGCAACCAGGCTCGGTGCCTCGGGGCAGTTTGAGCGCCGACCATATGGCCATTGTAGTATAGCGTCATCAATCACAAGACGAACAGACTACCTGATTCCCTATCTGCGTCTCGAGGGAGATCTTAAGGCCACAATAGAGGTGGACGGTTGGCGCAAGGATGCGCAAATAGCGGACGAGGCGATACATGTGTACACAGATGGTTCCAAAGTAGTGAAAGGAGTAGGGTCTGCGGTATACTGTGCTGATCCGGAAATAAACAGATCCTACAGGCTGCCGGATTACTGTAGCGTTTTCCAAGCGGAAATATTAGCCGTAACCAAAGCAGTAGAAACCCTGGAAGATAATAGCTTAAGCTACAACCGTGTTAACTTTTATATTGACAGTCAAGCAGCAAATAAGGCAATAATCTCGCATAGCACAGCATCTAAATGCGTGTTAGAGTGTAAGCAGTCTCTGGAGAGAATCGGGACAGGGAGAAGCATACATCCATATTGGGTCCCAGGGCATATGGGAATAGATGGAAATGAAAAAGCAGACGAACTAGCTAAAAAGGGCGCATCCCTTGAAGTTTGCTCCATAGACGTCCCAATTAGACTGGGCGAGATTAGGCGAAGGAGAGCGATGCACATGATCGACCAAGCAGGAAAGGCGTGGGTTCAAGCGCGGGGCTGTAAAGTGTCGAAGATCATGTGTAGGTCTTACAACCTTAGACTAACAAAGGTGCTTCTATCATTAAAACGAGAGGATTGTAGACTCATCACGGGTATTCTGACTGGTCACTGCCTTCTGGCGTCACATGCCTTTAAATTAGGCTGGTCAGTGATAGCAGATGTAGGAAGTGCGGGTTGGGCGAGGAAACGATCGAGCACGTTCTGTGCTCGTGCCCTGCACTGGCCAAGCTAAGACTCCGGCTATTAGGAGTGATACAGCTGTCAGATCTAGAAGCAGCAAGTGGCTTAAGTCCTAGGAAGCTTCTAGTAATTGCCAAGAGGACGGAGTTATTTTATAACATAGGTCCTGGTTTTTGATAGGGTTTTCAGTTTGGTCGTTAAAACAAACTTCTGGTAACACTACGAACTAAATCAGTCTATGTGAGGTCCTCATGGACCGGCCAGTTCAACCTAACCTAACCTAACCCACTTTCTTTTTTAAAGTTTATGAAAGTGCGTTTTTCGGTGACGATGAAGGGAAATAAGTACCCGCGTCCTACGGCGCCACCAGCTCATACGGCCGCTCCCACTCATAACTACAATTTCCGTAGTAGAGTCGGTAACAATGCCGAGCATCAGCACCCGCCACGTCTTCTTCCCCCTCTTTTCTGGCAGCAATCGTGTAGGTCAGCGAAACAGCCTCTTAGCCCCTACCACCTTCCGCACCGTTTGCCAGCACAGAATATATATGTTTGCGTCATCCGCCCAATGCAGATCCTGTCATGGATGCCACTTTCCCAGATGTTCTGGTCTCAGCGACGGCAACCCCAAGACGGGCTTCATTGCGCCATGATGCCAGGCCGCAAACCCAAATACACCAGGTATCCCCATGCTTACCCAGTGATGTCCAATCTCAAGGTCACAATAGCAATTGCGTCCTGGCCTCCCACAACTCAGGCGTAGTCGCCCGGCACTTACCCCGAGTGACGGCGTCTTCCCCGCTGCACTTCATAATTCTGCAGTTAAACAGTAATGGATTAACTGGGAAGATGACGGAGATAGTCGATTTCATGAAGCGACATAACATCCGCATCGCTGCGATTTAAGAAACTAAACTCACAGCAAGATCTGCTCTGAAGACCTTTTCTGGGTATAACGTACACAGAAACGTTCGCGAGAGTGGGAATACACCACTCAATTCGAAACAAAATATTTGATACCGACATCGGCCGCAGGGACAGTGTCCTAGAACGTCACGGTTTATCTGTCTGATCAGGCGGTGTAAACCTAGAAGTCACAATCTGGCATTATCTTAGGCGATTTCAATGCCCACGATCTATGACGTTCTAACCTACAGGCGCGGGTGCCTTTGATGGGGGTGTTGCGCCTTGCACTCACCGGAGTCACTCCAATTCGTCGACTCGAAGGTGTTTTTTGCACCCTCCCTCCCTCATAGAGGGGTGGAGCCTCCTCGTAGTGGCACCCGGTAACGCTTCGGCGGCGAATTCGAGCGACGACCTTCCGTTTCGGGGATGACAAAGGTGGACAGAGATAGGTTGAAGACATGTTCTAATTATTTGAAACCCTCTTTTCCTAGGCTTTTAAGCATTGGCATGGCTATGCCGTCTGGTCCCACTGCTGTAGATGATTTAGCTTGACCGATGGCATCTTCAACCTCTTTGGCGGTGATGGTAATTGGGGACGTGTTGAATTTATGTTAATGGGCGTGTCTGTTGGCCCTCTGTCTAACTTTGTCAACCGTAGAATGCATTATATATTGTCGGCAAAAAGCGCTCGCGTATTTTTTCGCATCCAAAAGCAGTTTATCGCCAAAGGCGATGGAAATTTTTTCGTTGTGCTTGGACGGATTCAATAGGGACTTTACAGTGGACCAAAGTTTACCTACGCCGGTAGAGAGGTTACAGCGACTTAGATGCGCCTTCCATTTCGCCCGCTTGTGTTCATTCACAATCAATCTGATGCGTTGGTTTATATCTCTTATTTGGGGGACGCCGGGATCGAGCTGTCTTATAAGGTCACGTTCTCTCGCTAAATTTGCGGCCTCCGCGGGAAAAGGAGGTCGAATTTTGGGAATTCTTCTAGCGGGAATAAAGCGAGCTGTGGCGGATTCAATGACCTTGCGGAAAGCACCCTCCCCTTGGAGAGTATCAGTCAGGATAGGGAGGGCAGCAAAGCGGCTGTCTGTAAAGGATTTGTATTCATCCCATTTTCCTTTTTTTAAAGTTTATGGAAGTGCGTTTTTCAGTGACGATGAAGTCTGCGGCACGCTCGAGCGAAATAAATACCCGCGCCCTACGGCGCCACCAGCTCATGCCGCCGCTGCCACTCATAACTACGATCGCCGTAGTAGAGTCGGTAAAAATGCCGAGCATCAGCCCCGACCCCGTCTTCTTCCCTCCTCTTTTCCGGCAGCAATCGTGTAGGTCAGGGAAACAGACTCTTAGTCCCTACCAACTTTTGCACCGTTTGCCAGTACAGAATACATATATTTGCCACTTCAGAATTCTGCAGCTAAACTGTAATGGATTAACTGGGAAGATAATGGAGATAGTATATTTCATGAAGCGGCACGACATCCACATTGCTGCGATTCAGGAGACTAAACTCACAGCAAGATCTGCACTGCAGACCTGTTCTGCGTATAATGTCCACACAAAATATCGCTAGAGCGGAAATGGAGGCGGCCTCGCATTTATCATACACCACTCTGTGCAATATCATATATTTGATCCCGGCATCGACCGCAGGGACAGTGTCTTAGAACGTCAAGGCTTATCTGTCCTGTCAGGCGATGCAAACCCAGAAATCATCAGCATCTACATCCCTCCTGCCACCAGTTGCCCCAGTGGATACCTCCCTAATATCAGCACCTTACTTACTGGCAACAATCGCATTATCTTAGGCGATTTCAATGCCCATCACGATCTATGGCATTCAAACTTGCGGGCGGACAGTAGGGGTGAGATGTTGGCGGATTAAATAGAAGAAACGACGAACTGCACAATAAACGGAGACGCCCCCACACATATGGTAGGAAGCTGTCACAGTTCGCCGGATATTTCAATCGTGAGCGCAGAACTCGTAAACTGCGTCAACTGGCAGCCGATGGTAACATTGGCATCCGACCACCTGCCTATACTTATTTCGCTCGAGCGAACCGCCGACTTCATCGTTACCGAAAAACGCACTTTCATAAACCTTAAAAGGAAAGTGGGATGAGTACAAATCCTTTACTGACAGCCGCTTTGCTGCCCTCCTTATCCCGACTGATGCTCGCAAAGGGGAGCGTGCGTTCCGCAAGGTCATTGAATCCGCATCGGCTCGCTTCATTCCCGCCATCAGAATTCCCGAAATTTGGCCCTACTTCCCGGCGGAGGCCGCAAATTTAGCGAGAAAACGTGACCTTATAAGGCTGCTCGATCCCTGCGACCCCCAAATAAGGGATATAAACCAACGTATCAGATTGCCTGTGGATGAACACAATCGGGCGAAATGGGAGGAGCACCTAAGCTGTTGTAACCTCTCTGCCGGTGTAGGTAAACTTTGGTCCACCGTAAAGTCCCTATCGAATCCGTCTAGGCACAATGACAAAGTTTCCATCGCCTTTGGCGATAAAGTGCTGTCGGATGCGAAAAAATTCGCGAGCGCTTTCTGCATTCTACGGTCGACAAAGATAGACGGAGGGCCAACAGACACTCACATAAACATAAATTCAGCGCGTCACCAATTACCATCACCGCCAAAGTGGTTGAGGATGCCATCGGTCATGCTAAACCATCCAAAGCAGTGGGCCCAGACGGCATAGCCATGCCGGTGCTTAAAAGCAGACATCGAAAATATCTATTAACAATTTAAAAGGTTTTGAAAATAACATGAAAGTTAAACCAAATATTCAGATATTCGTTGAAAACTGAAATTCAAAGACAAAAACAAAATTTTTTTGTTTCAGAAAAAACCATATAGTTTGAAATTTTCGTTCTCGGATTATTGTTTTGAAAAACTTGAAAAACTCAAACGAAAATAATATTATAGAAAATTTTTCTGAGAAAAACGTTTGAAGCGTATATAAGCTGGATAAATATCATATAGTGCAAATACATTTTGGGCAGGAATATGGTTGCAGCAAACAAGTCCATTGTTGTTGTTTGTATTTTAGTCGCCTCTTACAACAGGCATACCTACCGCGGGTATAACCTAAGCCCCTTAACCCGCTGGGGAAACAATGCCTTTAGATACGTTTCCAATATATCGAGGAAGAAAAAAGTCGCAATGTAAAATGTGCAAAAGTAAATTGGCGGCGAACATTGGACAAATTTAAAACGCCACATAATAACGAAGCACGGAAGATTTCTAGACGGGTTCAGGTCTAATTTCGAAAATAGCGAACCACCAAAAAAGAAAATTAAAATTTCATACTCTATACAACCAGAGTCCTTTAAGAATTCGTTAATAAAAATTTTAACAAAAGATGGGCGGCTGTTGTCGCCATTGGACAGGGAGATAGTGGTTCCTATCTTCAAACCCCCTAATATGAATAAAATCAACTCCCATTATGTTATGTAGTTAATAAATAGCCGTGCTATAGAAATAAAAAAACGAAATAAAAATGTGGTTGGAAAAAAGTTTGTGTCAATTAAAATTGAAGCTGCTACTCGGCTTGACTGCTCAATACTGCTTACTTACTTACTAACTTAATTGGCGCTTAACCGTCTAAACAGTTATGGCCGTCCAACAAGGCACGCCAGTCGCTCCTTCGCTCCGCCAACCGGCGCCAAGTGGTCACAGCAAGGGAGTTTAACTCGTTTTCCACCTGGTCATTCCAACGGAGTGGGGGCCGCCCTTACCTCTGCTTCCATAGGCGGGTTCCGATAGAAACACTTTCTTGGCCGGAGCATCATCTTTCATTCGCATAACATAGCCTAGCCAGCGCAGCCGCTGCGTTTTAATTCGGTGGACTATGTCTTCGTATAGCTCGTACAGGTCATCATTAAATCTTCTTCGGTACTCGCCATCGCCAATGCGTAGAGGTCCATAAATCTTTCGAAGAACTTTTGTCTCGAACACTCCCAAAGCCGCTTCATCTGCTGTTGTCATGGTCCATGCTTCTGCCCCATATAGCAGGACGGGTACGATAAGTGACTTGTAGAGTATGATTTTCGTTCGCCGAGAGAGTACTTTACTTTTCAATTGCCTACCTAGTCCAAAGTAGCATTTACTGGCAAGATTGATTCTTAGCTGTATTTCAGTGCTGATGTTGTTGCTAGTGTTGATGCTGGTTCCCAAATAAACGAAGTCTTTTACTATTTCGAAATTATGGCTGCCAACTGTAGCGTGGTTGCCAAGGCGCATATGCGCTGACTCTTTGCTCGATGACATTAGGTACTTCGTTTTGTCCTCATTCACCATTAAACCCATCTTTACCGCTTCTTTTTCCATTTTGGAGTAAGCAGAACTAACAGCGCTGGTGTCCAGGCCAATGATATCAATGTCATCAGCATATGCCAGTAATTGCACGCTTTTATAATATATTTTTCCAGTGCGGATAAGTTCTGCAGCTAGTATAATTTTCTCCAGCATCAAATTAAAGAAATCGCACGATATGGGGTCACCCTGTCTGAAACCTCGTTTAGTTTCGAACCGCTCGGAGAGGTCCTTCCCACTTCTGACTGAGCTGATGGTGTTGCTCAACGTCATTTTGCACAGCCGTATAAGTTTTGCGGGGAAACCAAATTCAGACATAGCGGCAGAAGGCGGCTTTAAAGTCGACGAAGAGGTGATATGTGTCGATTCTCTTTTCACGGGTTTTTCCAAGATTTGGCGCATTGTAAAAATCTGGTCGATGGTAGATTTACCAGGTCTGAAGCCCCGCTGATAAGGTTCAATCAACCGGTTCACTGTGGCTTCAATCCTTCACACAATACACTTGAAAGGACCTTATATGCGATATTAAGAAGGCTGATTCCACGATAGTTGGTGCATTTTGCAGTATCCCCCTTCTTGTGGACTGGGCAAAGAACACTTAGATTCCAACCGTCGGGCATGCACTCGTCCGCCCATATTTTGCTAAGAAGCTCCTGCATGCGCCTTACCAACTCCTCGCCGCCGTACTTGAATAGCTCCGCAGGCAATACATCAGCGCCCACGGCATTGTTGTTTTTCAATCTGGTTATTGCTATTCTAACCTCGTCATAATGGAGCGGGGGGACATATATTCCATCATCATCGATTGCGGGATCGGGTTCTTTATCTCTGCGCGGTGAATTGCTGCCTCCATTTAGGAGAGCAGAGAAGTGTTCCCTCCATAATCTAAGCACTCTCTGGATATCAGTTACAAGGTCGCCGTTTTCGTTCCTACAGGAGTTTTCCCCGGTTTTAAACCCTTCCGTCTGTAGCCGTATTTATTGGTAAAATTTTCGGGCGTTATTCCTGTTGACTAGCTGCTCAAGCTCCTCGCACTCACGCCTTTCTGCTTTTTTCTTCCTGAAAAGGCGTCTCGCTTCCATTTTCAACTCACGATAGCGTTCACACACTCCTCTAGTCGGGCGCGCTTTTAACGTAGCCCTGTAGGCAGCGTCTTTTCTTTCGGTTGCAACGCGGCATTCTTCATCGTACCAATTGTTTTTTCGTGGCCACCGGTAACCAATTTTATCCTCGGCAGCAGTACGAAGTGCTTTGGAGATATGCTCCCACTGCTCCTGTATTCCTTCAGGATGAGTTGTGCCCTCAGAGAGCAGGAGTGAGATTCGAGTTGCGAAATCATTGGCAGTCTGATGTGATCGAAGCTTTTCGACGTCTAGCTTTCCTTGTGTTTTTTGTTTCTTGGTTTTAGCCGCGTTGAGTCGGGTGCGTATTTTGCGTATAATGATCCGTGTCGATGTTAGGTCCTCGGATCGTGCGCATATCTAAAACACTGAAGGCATGCCGTCCGTCTATCATAACGTGATCGATCTGATTGCGAGTATTTCGATCAGGAGACAGCCATGTAGCTTGATGTATCTTTTTATGCATGAACCTCGTGCTGGATATGAACATGTTTCGAGCACCGGCAAAGTCAATCAGCCTCAGTCCGTTAGGAGAGGTTTCATTGTGTAGGCTGAACTTTCCGACTGTAGGGCCAAAACACCTTCTTTGCCCACCATGGCGTTAAAGTCGCCAAGCGCGACTTTTATATCATGATGGGGGCAGCGCTCGTATGTGCGTTCTAATCGTTCATAAAAAGTGTCTTTCACCTCATCGTCTTTCTCCTCTGTCGGCGCATGGGCGCAGATGAATGATATATTAAAAAATTTTGTTTTTATTCGGATAGCGGCGAGACGCTCGTGAACGCCAACACTTGGCGACAAAGTCTCTCTCCCACCACGAATCTGACTCCGAAACTGCGCTTATTCGTATGACTCCAATAGATGTCACAATTTTTGATTTTTTCGAGCCGCTTACTCCAAGACAGACGCCCGCTTGCAGCTGCACCTAGAGGTGTACAGACGCTGCCGATGAGATCTCCCTGGCTAGCCCTTAAACCGATTATGTCAGAGTGGACTAGCCAGGTTGTCGCCTTCTCACATTAGCTCACCAGAGGATACCTGGCCGCAAGCGACCGGCAGTAGTGAGCTGCTTGAACCGCATAGAAAAGAATCGCTCTAGCCATTCCCAGGTGAATAGCGGTCAGAAGCTTTCCCCACTGTTGTGGACTTCTACACACGGCTCCACCCTTGAAATTCAAAATACAAAATTAGTAGTAGTTGTAAAAACTCTCGGAATGAGGTCATTGTCACACCCAAACACTGGGGACAAAATAAAAAGAACGGTATTGGAAACTTTTGAGAAATATGATATTAGGCTGGATCAAATTTATAGGTATTGCATACATACATCAGGGTGCTAGAAAAAATTTGCTAAAATATGCCTCTCTGTTGACCAGAAGCTCATAAACGCTCACCAAAGCTCGAAACTCAGTACCTTTTTGGATCAGATGGCTCAAAATATAGAAGCTGTAGTTCCTCATCATGAAGTTTCCGGACTTACTAATATTTTTGCTGAAATTGACAATTTTGAAAGCTTTCATACACGCTTGGCGGTATATGAAGACATTTTTACTTATTATCAAAATATTCAATTTATATCTCCTGATCTGTTTGAATTAGCCTTAATCATACTTGGGAAGGAGGTACAACTTAAGCGATGAAATGCTTGAAAAACTATTACTTGTAAAGCTTAACTCATAAGCTCTTGTTCACTTTATTATGTTCTAAAATAAAATTCTTGTGTTGCTGAAAGACAAAACAAAGTTTAAAAATCACCTTTTTTTTGTTGATTTAGGGTCTTTTGTTTTACATTTTATAGTTTTTTCATTGAAATACAAAAAAAAAATAATATTTGTTAAATGGGGATTCAAATATTTGGCACATGTCTTCAACCTGTCCCTTTCCACCTTTGTCAGACCCAAAAAGTGGAAAATGGCCAAGCTGGTCCCGCTACTAAAGCCTGGGAAACCAGCTAACATAGGAGATTGGTATCGCCCGATATCTCTCCTATCGCCAGTAGCAAAGATGCTTGAAGCCATTTTGCTCCCCTACTTCAAAGCAAATTTGCAGCTAGCCTGTCATCAGCATGGCTTCAGAAAACTCCATAGCACGACCACCGCGCTAAATGCCATCAGCACCCAGATAAATTGCGGTTTAAATCAAAACCCCACCATACAACATTACTCGTTGCGCTAGACGTATCAAAAGCTTCTGACACGGTCAACCATGGCACTTTACTGCAAGACCTGGAAGGGTCTACCCTTCCCCCATGTATTAATAAGTGGACCGCTTATTATCTGGGTAGTCGGCAGGCCTCGGTGCAATTTAGAAATGAAACATCAAAACCAAGAAGAATTAAAGAAGGGGTACCACAGGGTGGTGACCTATCCCCACTTTTGTTTAATTGCTACATATCTAAGCTACCTTTGCCACCAGAAGGAGTTACTATCGTTTCGTACGCCGATGAGCTTTGCAACAGAATAAACGGGTACCTGCCTGATCTCTCCAGTTTTTTCGCCTCGCGAAACCTGGCATTTTCACCGACTAAATCCTCCGCGACTTTATTTATAACATGGAAGTCCCAAATGTCGACCATTTTGAACATCCACGTCGATGGCACTACGCTAACGACTGTCCTACACCCCAAAATCTTGGGTGCGATGTTTGATCAGGATCTACATTTTGGTGAGCACGCAGCCGCAATTGTTCCGAAAATCCAGAGCCGTAATAAAATCTTCAAATCCCTTGCTGGCAGTACTTGGGGAAAAGACAAAGAAACGCTCATTACCACATACAAAGAATTGGCCAGTCGATTGCGTACTACCAGTCCGCTATATGGTCGCCAAGCCTAAACATTACCCACTGGAAGAAGCTACAGGCCTGCCAAAATACTGCTCTCAGAATCGCCATGGGCTGTCTTCTTATGTCCCCAGAACACCATCTACATAATGAGGCGAGAATACTCCCCATCAGGGAGAGAGATGACATGCTAACCAAACAGTTCCTGTTGAATACCCAGAAACCTAAGCATCCCAACAGACATCTGATTGATGAGCCAACACCGCCTAGGGGCTTACGGAGTCATCTCCGTAAGCATTTTGAGAAAATACGGCACCTGAGAACTCAGCCGTATGAAGCAAAAAACACAAGCAGGTCCTTGGTGAACTCCACAAACAAGCGTCGGACCTTTATGACAGGAATTGCCCGGTGAATCCAGTACTCAACGAACAGTATACCCAAAACTTGCGGAAGAGGAACGCATACTCCCCAGGGAAACGCGAGTCACTCTAGCTCAACTTCGTTCTGGATGCTGTAACAGGTTAAACTCTTACCTAACCAGAATCAACCCCCACATACAAAATGTATGCCCCGCTTGCAATGTGTCCCCACATGATACCAACCATCTCTTTAATTGTAATGTGGAACCAACGCCTCTAACACCCATTTCATTATGGTACACACCTGTTCAAACAGCAAGTTTCCTTGGACTCCCGTTAGAGGATATTGATGACAATGTGATCGGTCGCAGCTGTTAGGTGGGGCGAAGCACTGCTACAACAGCAGCAACAGATAGACGAGGGCGAAGGTAGTGGCTATGCTTCGTCAAGCTCGGCTGGAAGCTTGGCTCTCAGGGGGTTGTATTCTGAGGGTCAACTTCTGGGGAATAGCAACTCGGATGCGACGCTCACGGAGGAGAGCGCAAACATTCTATGAGCAGGGTCCTCAAAATTAACCTACATCATTGTAAAGCAGCATCAGCTGCACTCCTGCACTGCAGCTGTCATCAGGTGCGGTAGACATCGTACTAGCCCAGGAGCCGTGGATCACTGGCAATAGGATCTGTGGCCTGTGGGCGCCAGGGTATAAGCTCTATAGCGCTCAGGAAAAGGGTAAGCCTCGCACATGTATATTGGCTAAGTCTACTCTTAATTTTTTTCTTCTACCCAATTTTAGTGACGGGGATCTGACAGCGGTAAGGCGTTGAGGTGCTAGGGAGGAGCTTTAAACTCGCTTCCTTATATCTAGCGCACGATCACCAAGGCCCACTACCACCGGATAACTTCAGGGAGTTCGTGAAAGCAGCAAATCCACAGAACGACTTCATCCTACTCGGAGGAGATGCCAATGCTCACCATGCGCAGTGTGGCAGCAGTAATACGAATGACCGAGGTGAGTCTTTATTTAACTATCTTTTAGGCACTAATCTAAGTATATGTAATAGGGGAAATGACCCCACTTTCATTACGAGGAACCGCGAAGAGGTCCTTGACTTAACCTTGGTCACAGACGCTTTCAGTGACCTGATCGTTTCAAATAGAGTTCTAAAGGAGCGCTCCCTTTCTGACCATAGATATATAAGGTTTTCTATATCACAGGCGCACACAAGTCCTAAGTACATACAAAATATTAGAAGAATGAACTGGGGCTACTACTTATAAGAAGATAATAGGTAAAAAGATATCTGAAGGGGTGCGAGCCCCAGAAAGGAACAAAAAAAGGGTTACGTTTAAAATTCATTAAAATATCAAAATTTAAATCTAAGGGTAGTGATTATCGACCCGCCAATGTATTTTTAACTCCTATTGTTTCTCACTAACTTCAAAGCAAAATTCAATTGTTCGATATACGTGTATTTATGTGTACGTAATGTAAAAAAAAGGTGACATATATTGGCACTTACCGATCAATCCAGCGACGAAGGCGCCTGCGTCGAAGAGAGAGGTAGCTGAAAAATTAAGAGCGCATGCATAAGGGAACGTATACCTACAAGAGGATTCTCTATTGGAACTTTTCTTTTTTTTGCACCCTACTGTTGGCGACCGCGTGTCCGAATGACAGTAAAAAAACTTCCTCCCTATTTATTTTTCTTTTAACCTATTATTTATTTATTAGTTATTAAGAACTGTGAAAGCAAATAAATAAAACAATTTGTGATATCTTATAAAAAATATTTAAATGGAAAAAACCAAATGATTAAAAAAAGAACTAAATAAAAAGGTAGCGATTGCGCAGAAAAAAAGGAAAAAAAGTTCATTCGCCTAGTAAAAAAAGCACAAACGAAAAAGCAAAAGAAAGCAAAAAAATATAGAAGTAACTGCGAAAGTCGAACGAAAAAAATATATAGCAACAAAATTTTAGAGCGGTGATTTTGGCAAAACAAAAACAAGGAAACTGTTACCCAAAAAAATAAAATGCGGACCAATAGGACTTAGGGCCAGGTACCATACATATGTGTATCTATTAACTTATATGAAAAAAAAAACAACAACAGGTGATAAAAAATTAACAAGTTAAACATTAATTTTAATGCGGTGAACCCAAAAAAAAAAATAGTCTGATAAAAAATATAAAAAAAAACAAAATGGACTCAAATTATTAAAAAAAAATCGATTTATTTTTGATCTCTGCTCTCTCCGTTTTGTCGATTGTAAGGTTCCTCTTCGGAACCTTTGATGAAAATTGCCTCTGAGCGCTTTGGACGGCCAACACACTCCACATAGAAAAAACGTAGTCGCTATTACGTTTTTAATAATTTATTTATTCATGTTTTTAACATATAATAAACGTTCTTTTATGTAAACTGTGTGCTTTTATTTTTACAAAATTTTAGTTTCACAAAACGATTTTACTTTTTCACTTCGTTGCGTTATCTCGTGTACATTGTAAATTTTACCAAGTAGCGCAACTAACAGCTGATCGGTGAAAATTCGCACATTCACACGCACATTTCTCGACTCAATTTCAAACAAAAACTTTGGATTATTTAACTCAAATTTTAAAGTGAGATAATCCTTACGAATTTATGTATATAGAATATAAAAGCCGTTTTTGTTGTTATTAAAACAATAGTTTTATTTTTATTAAAGCTCTTATCATTTTTTTTTTTAACTTTGAAAAATCTCCGAAGACCATTCCTTCATTATATGACATTCGACTGCCTAGTCCACTGCCTTCCACTCTATTCGCAACATAACCTCTACTAAAGCTGCCAAACTATATAGTCAATGCTCGTGTATGTTCAAATTTATAATAATCATTCTGCGAGCCGAATTGCTCTGTTTCCAAATTGTCCCAACACCCGTTGTCCGTTCACAGTAGACAACGGGTGTTGCAGCAATTTGGAAACAGGGTGACATTTTTATTATTTATTAAGGCTCTGTTACATCATCCTTTTTGGGGAAAAGAAGAATTGGCCAAGTGATCAGTTTTGTCAGTTCTTCTTTTGCATAAGCCTTCAAAAAACCCGAGTACTCCATAAATAATGTAAGGAATACTCCTTTGGGAGTATCGGAGTGTTCCAAAACTAATCTGTATTCATACAAAAAATGTGCTCCAATTAACATTGTGATGTCCTAGGAGAGGAGTAGGTGATCCCACTCTCGCTTTGTTTGTGAGTATTCCATAGAGTACATACGTGAGAGTACTTTCCAAAGTACTTTCACTGTAGTACTCCATTAAGGGTAGGGATTATCGACCCGCCACTGCATTTTTAACTCTTATTGTTTCTCACTAACTTCAAAGCAAAATTCATTTGTTCGATATACGTGTATAAATTAAAGTTATAGTCAAAGTTATAAATAAAGTTAAAGTTAAATTTAAAGTGAAAGTTAAAGTTAAGGTTAAAGTTAAAGTTAAAGTTAAAGCTAAAGTTAAAGTGAATGTTAAAGTTAAAGCGAAAGTTAAATTTAAAGTTAAAGTTAAAGTTAAAGTTAAAGATAAAGTTAAAGTTAAAGTTAAAGTTACAGTTAAAGTTAAAGTTAAAGTTTAAGTTAAAGTTAAAGTTAAAGTTAAAGTTAAAATTAAAGTTAAAGCTAAAGTTAAAGTCAAAGTTAAAGTTAAAGTTAAGGTTAAAGTTAAAGTTGAAGCTAAAGTTAAAGTTAAAGTTAAAATTAAAGTTATAGTTATAGTTAAAGGTAAAGTTAAAGTTAAAGTAAAGCTAAAGTTAAAGTTAAACTTAAACTTAAAGTTAAAGTTAAAGTTAATTTTAAAGTTAAAGTTAAAGTGAATGTTAAAGTTAAAGAGAAAGTTAAAGTTATAGTTAAAAATAACGTTAAAGTTAAAATGAAAGTTAAAGTTAAAGTCAAAGTTAAAGTTAAAGTTAAATTTAAGTGAAAGTTAAGGTTAAAGTTAAAGTTAAATTTAAAGTTAAAGTAAAAGTCAAAGTTAAAGTTAAGGTTAAACTTAAAGTTAAATTTAAAGTTAAAGTTACAGTTAAAGTTAAAGTTAAAGTTACAGTTACCGTTAAAGTTAAAGTTACAGTTAAAGTTAATCTCAAAGTTAAAGTTAAGGTTAAAATTAAAGTTAAATTTAAAGTTAAAGTTAAAGTTAAAGTTAAGGTTAAAGTTAAAGTTAAATTTAAAGTCAAAGTTAAAGTTAAAGTCAAAGTTAAAGTTAAAGTTAAGCTTAAAATTAAAGTTAATTTTGTATAAAATTAGCACTAACACAGCACTGTCTTTATGGAAAAGAGGGCACACGGTTTTATGTTAATAAATGCACTTTATTCACAATTCAAACTTTAACATATGTGAATGTAATTATTATTTAAAATAAAAAACAGCTTGTGCGATGGCGGGCGAAAAAACTCCGATTGTCGAGCGAACGGTCGGACTTGCGCGGTGCGTGATGGCGGGCAGTTTTAACTAAACTAACAAATTGAGAGCGCGGTGGTGGTTGGCAAGCCACAGCTGAGCTGCACTGCCTGCGCTTGGCCACACTGGCCGGGTGTTGCCAGACGGAGGGGCGGACTTAATCAGAAAATCGGATCATGTCTTCAACGTGCTCCCTCCCGCCCGACGCGTGGCTGGGTTGAGGACAGCCTCGATCTTGTCTAGGTCCGCCCGTGCCTCTTTCACTAATTTCCTCAGTTTTTCGTCGCGCTGTCGAGCCGAGCGGCTTTGGATTGCCCTTGGGTGATGTTGGGCTGGTGCGCGCCTTTGTCCGCTGTCCGTGCGACGTGTATTGGTGCCCTGTTGTCGAGCTCGGTGTAGGAGAGTCTGGTGGCCGATTGAGCATTGGCGGCAGCTGGACGGGGAGTTGTTGTTGTTGTTGTTGTAGCAATGCTCGCCCCACCTAATAGCCGCGACCGATCACAAATTGTCATCAATATCCTCTAACGGGAGTCCAAGGAAACTTGCCGTTTCAACAGGGGTGGACCATAAGGAAAGGGGTGTTAGAGGCGTTGGTTCCACATTACAATTAAAGAGATGGTTGGTGTCATGTGGGGACACATTGCAAGCGGGGCATACATTTTGTATGTCGGGGTTGATTCTGGATAGGTAAGAGTTTAACCTGTTACAGTATCCAGAACGAAGTTGAGCAAGAGTGACACGCGTTTCCCTGGGGAGTATGCGTTCCTCTTCCGCGAGTTCTGGATATTTTTCTTCAAGTACTGGATTCACCGGGCAATTCCCGACATAAAGGTCCGACGCCTGTCTATGGAGTTCACCAAGGACCTGCTTGTGTTTTTTCGCTTCATACGGCTGGGTTCTCAGGTGCCGTATTTCCTCAAAATGCTTACGGAGATGACTCCTTAGGCCCCTAGGCGGTGCTGGTTCGTCAATCAGATGTCTGTTGGGATGCCCAGGTTTTTGGGTATTCAACAGAAACTGTTTGGTCAGCATCTCATTTCTCTCCCTGATGGGGAGTATTCTCGCCTCATTATGCAGATGGTGTTCTGGGGACATAAGAAGACAGCCCGTGGCGATTCTGAGAGCAGTATTTTGGCAGGCCTGTAGTTTCTTCCAGTGGGTAGTTTTTAGGCTTGGCGACCATATGGGTGACGCGTAGCACGTAATCGGCTGGCTAATTGCTTTGTATGTGGTCATGAGCGTTTCTTTATCTTTTCCCCAGGTACTGCCAGCAAGGGATTTGAGGATTTTATTACGGCTCTGAATTCTCGGAACAATTGCGGTTGCGTGCGCACCAAAATGTAGATCCTGATCAAACGTCACACCCAAGATTTTGGGGTGTAGCACAGTCGGTAGCGTAGTGCCATCGACGTGGATGTTCAATATGGTCGACATTTGGAGCGTCCATGTTGTAAATAAGGTCGCGGAAGATTTAGTCGGTGACAATGCCAGGTTTCGCGAGGCGAAAAAACTGGAGAGATCAGGGAGATAGCCGTTTATTTTATTGCATAGCTCATCGATCTCTGGGCCTGGGCCTGTGGCCATTATTGTGCAGTCATCGGCGTAGGAAACGATTGTGACTCCTTCCGGTGATGAAGGTAGCTTGGATATGTAGAAATTAAACAAAAGTGGGGATAGGACACCACCCTGTGACACCCCTTGTTTAATTCTCCTTGGTTTTGATGTTTCGTTTCTGAATTGCACCGATACCTGCCGACCACCCAGATAATTTGCGGTCTACCTTTTAAGACATGGGGGAAGGGCAGACCCTTCCAGGTCTTGCAGTGACGAGCCATGGTTGGCCGTATCAAAGGCTTTTGATAGGTATAGCGCTATGAGTACTGTTCTATGGTGGGGGTATTGATTCAAACCGCAATTTATCTGGGTGCCAATGACATTTAGCGCGGAGGTAGTGCTATGGAGTTTTCTGAAGCCATGCTGATGAGGGGCTAGCTGCAAATATGCTTGGAAATAAGGGAGCAAAATGGCTTCAAGCGTCTTTGCCACTGACGATAGGAGAGATATCGGACGATATGACTCACCTATGTTAGCTGGTTTCCCAGGCTTTAGTAGCGGGACCACCTTGGCCATTTTCCATTTCTCGGGTATGACAAAGGTGGAAAGAGACAGGTTGAAGACATGCGCTAAATATTTGAAACCCTCTTTTCCTAGGTTTTTAAGCATCGGCATGGCTATGCCGTCTGGGCCCACTGCTTTGGATGGTTTAGCGCGACCAATGGCGTCCTCAACCTCTCTAGCGGTGATGGTGATTGGTGACGCGCTGAATTTGTGTTTATGTGCGTGTCTATTGGCTCTCCGTCTATCTTTGTCCACCGTAGGATGCATTATATATTGTCGGCAGAAAGCGGTCGCGAGCACCTTATCGCCAAAGGCGATGGAAACTTTGTCTTTGTGCTTAGTCGGATTCGATAGGGACTTTACGGTGGACCAAAGTTTACCTACACCGGTAGAGAGGTTACAACCACTTAGGTGCTCTTCCCAATTCGCCCGCTTGTGTTCGTCCACAAGCAATCTGATGCGTTGGTTTATATCCCTTATTTGGGGGTCGCCTAGATCAAGCTGTCTTATAAGGTCGCGTCCCCTCGCTAAGCTCGCGGCCTCCGCCGGGAAGTGGGGCCGGATTTCGGGAATTCTCCCGGCGGGAATGAAATGTGCCGAGGCGAATTCAATGACCTTACGGAAGGCACGCTCCCCTTAGCGGGCATCAGTCGGGATAGGGAGGGCAGCAAAGCTGCTCTCTGTTGCAGATTTATATTCTTCCCACTTTCCTTTTTTGAAGTTTATGAAAGTGCGTTTTTCGGTGACGATGAAGTCGGCGGTACGCTCGAACGAAATAAGTATGGGCAGGTGGTCGGATGCCAATGTTACCATCGGCTGCCAGTTGACGCAGTTTACAAGTTCTGCGCTCACGATTGAGATATCTGGCGAGCTATGACAGCTTCCTACCATACGTGTGGGGGCGTCTCCGTTTATTGTGCAGAATGTCGTTTCTTCTATTTGATCCGCCAACATCTCACCCCTACTGTCCGCCCGCAAGTTTGAATGCCATAGGTCGTGATGGGCATTGAAATCGCCTAAGATAATGCGATTGTTGCCAGTGAGTAAGGCCTCGATATTAGGGCTGTATCCACTGGGGCAACAGGTGACAGGAGGGATGTAGATTTGATGATTTCTAGATTTGCATCGCCTGACCGAACAGATAGGCCTTGACGTTCTAAGACATTGTCCCTGCGGTCGATGCCAGGATCAAATATATAATATTGCACAGAGTGGTGTATAATAAACGCGAGGCCGCCTCCATTTCCGCTCTCGCGGTCTTTCCTGTGGACATTATAACCAGAGCAGGTCTGCAATGCAGATCTTGCTGTGAGTTTAGTCTCTTGAATCGCAGCAATGCGGATGTTGTGCCGCTTCATGAAATCGACTATCTCCGTAATCTTCCCAGTTAGTCCATTACAGTTTAACTGCAGAATTCTGAAGTGCATGAGGGGTGACGCCGCCACTCTAAGGGTAAGTGACGGGTGACTACGCCTAGGTTGTGGAAGGCCAGGACGCAATTGCTGTTGCGGCCTTGGGACTGGGCGCCCTTGGGCAAGCATTGGGGTACCCGGATGATTTGGGTTTGCGACCTGGCAACATGGCGCGATGAAACCCGTCGAGGGGTTGCCGTCGCGGAGATCAGAACATCTAGGAAAGTGGCACCACCCAAGGCAGGAGCTGCATTGAGCGGATGTCGCAAAACTATATATTCTGTGCTGGCAGACGGTGAAAACGGAGGTAGGGACTAAGAGTCTGTTTCCCTGACCTGCACGATTGCTGCCAGAAAAGAGGGGGGAGAAGAAGACGGGGGCAGGGGCTGATGCTCAGCATTGTTACCAACTCTACTACGAAGGTAGTAGTTATGAGTGGTATCAGCTGTTTGAGTTGTTGGCGCCGTGGGGCGCGAGCAGCAGCGGGTACTTGTTGTGGCTTGCTGAGCAGCGAGGCTGCTGGAAGGTAGTGAGGGCGCTTAGCGTAGACTACGGGATGCCCTTGGGCGTGAGCAGCAAGGAGCCACAAAAGATTTATAAAAGTTACGTGGACGTCGGGTTTTGGGATCAAGCCCAGAACAACCTGTCCGATGAAACCATCCCTTGCACGAGACACACTGAACAGAGTATGACCGTCCTAAAAAGATTCTTTTCTGGCAAATGCAGCAAAACCATTTCTCAGGACCGGGGTCAGGAGACGGACCCGGATTGGGTTCGATACCTTCCCGGAGTAAGAGAATATGTAGCAGTCCTTCTGCAAGGAGCTGCTGGGAGGATGACAATTTATGGGAGGGACGAAACAAATTAAATGGGGTCACACTGAGATGACAGTCCTTGGTCGGGAAAAATCCCGAGTCGCTCCGGTACATAGAACCGACTGCCTTGGGAAGCGCTGGGCGGGGAGTCACATGCCCGGTGCTGTGCGACACTGCCAGACAGTTTATGCAGTACCGGTGGTTCCTCGCGCACTCGTAGCGCTCCTCAGGCTTCATTGCAAGGAACGCCCGGCACTGCCTTGGCGCGTGTCGCTGCCCGCATAGCTGGCATTTCTGGGTCTTCGTAGATCTGCGGGTTCTGTAAAGACAAGAAAAGAAAAAAATACGTATTTCTCAAAAAATGGGTTAGAAAAATACGTTGGGGAGGATAGCTTATATGTAGATTGCTATGGGCATGAAGCAGAGGGTACCAGAGGTAGGGTTAGCACTTCTAGGCAGTTGGTAGCACGCACAGTTTGGCAATATTTCGGGTTATTAGTCCGTTTTGGGTTTTGAGTCCAACAACTCGAACATGGTTATCCGATCTAGGGTGTAAAGTGATTACTCGTCCCAAACTCCATTCGTTCGGGGGTAGTAAATCATCCTTTACCAGATCTTGCTGTGAGTTTAGTCTCTTGAATCGCAGCAATGCGGATGTTGTGCCGCTTCATGAAATCGACTATCTCCGTAATCTTCCCAGTTAGTCCATTACAGTTTAACTGCAGAATTCTGAAGTGCATGAGGGGTGACGCCGCCACTCTAAGGGTAAGTGACGGGTGACTACGCCTAGGTTGTGGAAGGCCAGGACGCAATTGCTGTTGCGGCCTTGGGACTGGGCGCCCTTGGGCAAGCATTGGGGTACCCGGATGATTTGGGTTTGCGACCTGGCAACATGGCGCGATGAAACCCGTCGAGGCGTTGCCGTCGCGGAGATCAGAACATCTAGGAAAGTGGCACCACCCAAGGCAGGAGCTGCATTGAGCGGATGTCGCAAAACTATATATTCTGTGCTGGCAGACGGTGAAAACGGAGGTAGGGACTAAGAGTCTGTTTCCCTGACCTGCACGATTGCTGCCAGAAAAGAGGGGGGGAGAAGAAGACGGGGGCAGGGGCTGATGCTCAGCATTGTTACCAACTCTACTACGAAGGTAGTAGTTATGAGTGGTATCAGCTGTTTGAGTTGTTGGCGCCGTGGGGCGCGAGCAGCAGCGGGTACTTGTTGTGGCTTGCTGAGCAGCGAGGCTGCTGGAAGGTAGTGAGGGCGCTTAGCGTAGACTACGGGATGCCCTTGGGCGTGAGCAGCAAGGAGCCACAAAAGATTTATAAAAGTTACGTGGACGTCGGGTTTTGGGATCAAGCCCAGAACAACCTGTCCGATGAAACCATCCCTTGCACGAGACACACTGAACAGAGTATGACCGTCCTAAAAAGATTCTTTTCTGGCAAATGCAGCAAAACCATTTCTCAGGACCGGGGTCAGGAGACGGACCCGGATTGGGTTCGATACCTTCCCGGAGTAAGAGAATATGTAGCAGTCCTTCTGCAAGGAGCTGCTGGGAGGATGACAATTTATGGGAGGGACGAAACAAATTAAATGGGGTCACACTGAGATGACAGTCCTTGGTCGGGAAAAATCCCGAGTCGCTCCGGTACATAGAACCGACTGCCTTGGGAAGCGCTGGGCGGGGAGTCACATGCCCGGTGCTGTGCGACACTGCCAGACAGTTTATGCAGTACCGGTGGTTCCTCGCGCACTCGTAGCGCTCCTCAGGCTTCATTGCAAGGAACGCCCGGCACTGCCTTGGCGCGTGTCGCTGCCCGCATAGCTGGCATTTCTGGGTCTTCGTAGATCTGCGGGTTCTGTAAAGACAAGAAAAGAAAAAAATACGTATTTCTCAAAAAATGGGTTAGAAAAATACGTTGGGGAGGATAGCTTATATGTAGATTGCTATGGGCATGAAGCAGAGGGTACCAGAGGTAGGGTTAGCACTTCTAGGCAGTTGGTAGCACGCACAGTTTGGCAATATTTCGGGTTATTAGTCCGTTTTGGGTTTTGAGTCCAACAACTCGAACATGGTTATCCGATCTAGGGTGTAAAGTGATTACTCGTCCCAAACTCCATTCGTTCGGGGGTAGTAAATCATCCTTTACCACGACTAAATCTCCAACTTGAATATTGCGTTGAGGGCATTTTATTTTGTACCGCTTATGCAGCTCCTTGAGGTACTCGTTCTTCAACCGTGTGCTGAACTGGTGGTGAAGCGTTTTTAGTTTCTGCCGACTGGCTCTTGCGGCGGCTTTCGATGTTGAGGCTCGCTCGTCATCCGTTCTCCTAGAGGTGCCGGCTTGGGCATTTTGAGCTCTGGGATTTGGTTGTGATTGTTGGGGTTTGGGCTGCAAATGCAGTGGCGAATGATGACGCTTTTGGCAATAAACGCACGTGAAACTACTTTTACATTCGTTCTTGGGGTGTGACGTTGATAAACAGTTTCCACAGTAACTATTTTCTCTCACAAATTTGATTCGGTCTGATATCGATAAATTTCTAAACCTGACGCAAGATTTGACTGCGTGGTATTGGTTGCATAATCTACACGAATCCGCTTTATTGAACTCGGTGTGATATGCATGGGTTTTATTATTATTAGGTTGGGTCGAGTGTTGATTCACCGTTCGTGGCGTAAAACTCGAAAATTGGGGTTTCGCCTTGCCTGGTCTATAGGTACTTAGTCTTTCTACTACCTCGTATCTACTGGTGAGGAATTTATTCATGTCCTCCCAAAGGGGCAGCTCCTTCCGGGAGCTGAGGGATTGTTCCCATAGTGAAAGGCTTTCACTTGGCAGCTTGGATGAGCAGAGGTAAACGAGGATTGGGTCCCAGTCCGTTGTCGGCATTCCTTGGGTATTAAGGGTTGGCATGCAGTTGTTGATTGTTGTCTGCATCTTCTGTATTTGTTCTCCGTTTTCTGCGAATATTGTGGGTAGGTTGAACAGCGTCTTCAGTTGGTTGTCGACGAGTATCCTTTTGTTCTCGTACCTAGATCTGAGCGCTTCCCAGGCAAGCTCGAAATTATCATCGCTCAGTGGGTATTGCTTTACAATAAGTCCTGCTTGACTTTTCGTTTTCAGGCGCAGGTGGTATAATTTTTGAGCGGGTGATAATTTAGGGTGGTTTTTATAGACTGCCGTGAACATATCTCTAAAAGATGGCCAGTCTTCGTATCCACCATGAAATACTTCGGTGTCGCATGGTGGTACTTTTAAATAAAAACCGTTTGCGTTTGAATTGTTTATTGGGTGGGCGGGTATTTGTTGTTGGTTGGTGCTAGCAGTATTAAAAAGCTGTAAGGCTTCTAAAATTTTTGATTTGCATGTTTGGTACGTTTGCATGCATTTTGAATTTTTGCTCAACCGAGCCGCTGACCTCTGTATAATTATCAGAGAAACTTACATCTCGATGGGACTCTAGCAACTTTGCCCATATTTTATCTAGGTCTTCTAGTTTGACCTTAAGCATACACTCTGATAACTCGGTAGCTTGGGAGGGTGACCATCTTGAGCAGTAAACCTCTAACTGGTTACCGTCATATATGAATTCCTGCAGGCATTTATCTGCAGTGGTCAGTTTTTGGGTTTCGTCCGACGATTTCGGCATTATAACTTAATGTAGTATACCAAAGAGGGGAGCTTTTATTAAGCTGTGAAAAAAAAAAATGTTCGTAAAAAAAATCTTATTTTTTTTTTTTAACCAGCCTAATGTACGCTTGGTTCTTTATACGGGTTTATCTCAGCGCTTCAAAGTACAAGTAGTGTGGGTATATAATAATATAAATATTATAATATTTGTGTTCACTGGGTTTTTTATTTTTTGCGACCGGCCTAATGTGTACCGGCTTTTTGGTTTGTTATATGACTTGTCTCAGCGCGTCTGAGCACAAGTAATATGGGTATATAGTACGTATGTATGTATATATATAAGTGGGTAAAATATATTTGCCGGTAAACTGTGGTGTACCAACAACCTTTTGTTTGCTGTGCCGTGCACTTGATCTATCGACAAAGTAAATGCCTGCAAATTTGAGATCGATGATCTTTTTGTTGCTTCCTTCTATTATTTAGTTACATATTGTTCGGCCTGGGTGCGTCTGAAACCGGCAGTGGGTAGGCGCACACGGGTCGATCTCGGAAGGGATGGTTCACTCAAAATAGACAGAGAAGAAAAAAACGCAAAGAGGATTTCCTCGTTATAATAGAGTATTTAATTAAATTGAAAGGAAATATACAATGCAAAGGTGACAAGTGAGATGTTACCTGTATAACAAAGTGCGGCGTTGATCCTTGGACGATGCGTATCGTTCGGCGGTTGATCGAGAAAGAGGCCGGTTGTGCCGTTGATGACAACCGCTAAGCCGCGAAAAAATCCTCTGGTATTAAGGAGGGGAAAAGCCACACACACAGCCACCCCTACGTATACGTGCATGGGTGCTGACAACCTGCACACACACACATGCATGTGTATGCAACGCATGCATGTGCATGCATGCACACAAATGCGGCGTGAGTGTGGGTGGCTGGAAATATTATTAAAACAAGAGGGAGGGGCGCCGTCAATCACGTGAAAGTTAGGCATTGGGCCTAAACATGTCGCCCCCCTTGCGGTACGCAACCTCACAGTCCTCCAAGGATCACCGACCGTAAAGAAGAGGAGAAAAAAATAAAAACCTTATAACTAACTTAACCTAACGACGGCCAGTCCGCCGGCTTGGCAGCACGCACGATAAGTTGCGTAGTGTGCGAGCTTGGTTGCGGATGCCTCGGTCATTCGCCACTTTCCCGTCATGGTTAGAGGCCTGAGCCATGTTTGCCTAGAGCTAGGGATTGGAAAAAAGTAAAAAGATATACATGTTCATATTTCTTGCCGTTTAAAGAAAGACTCCATTTATTTCGAAAAAAAAACGTACTATTTAAGTGCACAACCTTAAATAAAATAAAAAGTAAGAAAAAATAAATAACTCTTAAGGTATCCTAGATCGCGTGGGTCCCCGAAAGTACCCACCCGAAGATTGTACTTTGCGCGAGCAGCGCTCCGAAAGATGGTGGCAAAACTCCCGGTGTTATCACCTCGGCATAGACGTCGGCGCCGAGAACAAGACGGATCGGTGTAGAAGCATAAAAGTGTGGGTCAGCCAGGCGGACATGCTCGTAGGGAGTCGCAAGGCTGGCGTCGACACTATGTGAAGTGCTGACACGCTGAAAGTCGCGTTCGCATACCGCATGGGTCGTCACCGTCCTGCTGTTTCCATGTTTCCCGCGAAGTCGCACAAAACAGCCGACATCTCCGGCAGCGTGGGTGGTCGGAAGCGCTAAATCTTGCGCCAGCCTGCGGTCAATCGTTGTGCGGGGGGAACATGCGTCAATAAGCGCTCGAATGAGATGCAATCGCCCCCCGGCTTCCACCTTCACGATCGCAGTCGGCGCAAGACTTGCCATCGGTCGCAGAGTTGGGCCCAAGGTAGTGTTAGTTATCGTAATACCGTTACGAAATGCCGAATAGATAGGTAGCTGGCGCGGCCGTGGGGCCAGTCTACGCTCGTGGTTGCCGTCGTTGTGGGAGGAGTCCGTCGTGCGGTGCATCTGGCGTGGCCGAGTAGCCAGTCTGCGATCATGGCGGATGGAATGATTCTGACGTTTATTTGAGGAGCGGAAAGGCCGTGATTCCGCGCCCCTCTGGTTTCGTTGCTCATGGGTTAACAGGGGTCGGAACGGCCGTGGGTCCGATCCCCCGATATCCTATTGTGGCGACTGTATAATTGCTTCCGCCTGGCGGTTTTCCGGTGCATCGCGATAAAATGCTGACTCTGAAGCGTGAATGGATAGCACTTCATCCGTCTCTTCTCCTGCGTGGTGGGACCTACTCTCTCTGGATGCCCGTATTATTTCGCGCTCTTCCTCTTCCTCCTCTTCCGCTTGCTGTGCCCAACTCTTATAGGGCTGTGGTTGTCGTGGAAGATCTTCCATGGGTAGATGTAGTGTGGTGTGGTGCGGTCGGCCACATCGTCGACACCTGCCATCGCTGGAGCAATTTTTAGCGCGATGTACCATCGATAAACAATTTTCGCAATATTTAAGGCGTATGATCTCGCGCAACCGCTGCAGAAGGGTCTTCGCCCGGTAGACAGTACACGAGCGAATGGGATGTTGAGCGTCGCATAGAGGCCACGGCTTGGGGTAGCGACCGGCCTGGCGCTCGGTTCTTTGGCGCAACGATGCGTAGCGAGTCATTCTGTGCAGAGTGTGAAAGAAAACAAAAGGAAACTCATTTATTTATAATGACTGTCACGCGTTTGGTGGCGAGTAGGCCCTAATTTTATTATCGAGGTTGGGAAATTTTATTAGCGCGTGTGTAGGGGGAAAATCATCTGTTGCTGAAAAAAAAATATTTGGCGCACATTATGTGCATGGCCTCTTTCCCTGCACGTTATGTGCCTGGGTCTTTAGTGCCTTATTTTGTTTATTTTGTGTCACCCGGTAGCGTTTTAGTTAGCCACGGGCACACTAGTGCTGCAGAAAAATTAGCATTTACGGTTTCCGGTTCGCACATTCTGGTACCGAACCGGGTAGAAAGTGTATAGCGTGGGTTCTTTTGACTCGCTGTTATTTGTGTTGTTGGTGCTAAAAACCAACAACTTTCCTGCCAGCCACAAAAAAACGTTTGGACAGCAAAATTGTATGCTATATAAGAAAAAAAAATATTCGGTTTGGAAGCGGGGAGAAATTCGTAAAGAGTATAATTTTTGTATTGCCCTTCGATTATTTGTTCAACTTTTCTCCGGTTTAATTGACGCGATTTAGCAAACGACACGGTTTCCGAAGTGTATTTGGTTCCGATACCGATTTGTCAGAACCGGGTTTTTGGTTACCCGTTTGCATCTTTTTAAGCATCCCTAATATAATGTGCATTTAACAACTCGGCATGTATATGTACATACGTTGGTATAAGTATATGGACAGTCAGTGCAAGGACTTTACCGAATTGGTAGATTTACTAACTTTTCTGACCGAATTTCATTTTCTACTACTCCGAGCACCAAATCCCAAAATACTAGCAATATTTCAATCTATTCGCTTTGGTACTAAAATAATTGATCATTTGGTACTAAATACGTGTACCAAGCCATCGCCGATCCCACCCGAATAACATTTAGGGGTGACACTAACCAATTTTAAAAAAATTTGTGTACAAATTCGGAGATAACTGTCGCAAATACTTCCATACGCTATTTTCATCACTTTTTGTGATTTAATTTCAACGAAAAATCCACGTTTTAAGAAAATGCAATGCCAAAAAAGTGAGTATTATATTGGCATAAGCTCTGGAGGTATTTACCAATGTACACGTAATTTTGTCTTTGTCCGTGTTTTAAAAAGTGTCATTTCCTTGAAATGCGCGTTATTTGTTTTACAGTACATTATTAATTGTTGGGTATAAATATGAACAGTAGCTATGGTTTTCTTGGTACAAAAAAAAAACCTGGCGCCTACTACTCTTTTCTTTTTTAGAATTCCACTCACTGGTACCAGCATACCAACGGCAAAGACAAAAAACGCACATTCATACATACCCGTGTATAGAATGTAAAATTCTTATGAATTGAAACAACGGGAAATGTATCAAGTGATTTTCCGTTCTTTCACTCTCTACTACGGCGTGGCCTGGCGTACAACCTATATATTTGTAGTAATTACTAAAAAAATTAATTTTTGAACAGTTGTGGCCCAGAAAAAAATTTTTGATTTAAAAATACGCCCGCCCGGTCACAGTGAGCATTATTTTGAGGCAAGACCATCAATTTCGATAATATCGCCAGGAAAGGGAGCACGCATATCATTTGCACGGCTCATTGTAATTACATCTTCAAAGGAATATTCTGACGCAATATTCTACGCATATGATTTTTCCTCTTCTGACGGCGTATAAGCAGGTAAATACTCAATTTCGCAACGATTATAAATTTGTGCCATTGTTACCCAAATAAGCTTGAATACGCCTGGACCTTGCCAAGTCCATGTGAATATGTCATACTTGTTGGGATACTTTAGCAATACCGGATGCACTGGTACGCCCGGATAGAAGCGCCAGACTTAAAATTAATCAATGCCTTACGATTGGTGCAGGTACCTTCATAAAAAATTACCACCTGTGGCCATTCTTCCTACGAACGTGCACGCTGTACAATCTGACGTATCGTATTTGCACATAAATCGGTTGAGCGAAGTTGATGATTTTGCCCAATAGAGGTATATCAGCGGTATCACGCTTTGCTACAATTGATGGCGGCCCAGCTGTTACAACAATAATCGAGTCGACGTAGGAAGAGTGCGGTGCTACCACCAGAATTGGAGCTTGTTTAGGTGAGGCACGTTGCTCAACCATTTTGACATGATAAAAGACCCTGAAGCGTATAACATGCGCAGAGCAGCGGGTGTTACTCGTTTAAAATGTCTACGCCAACCACTAAATGTTTTGGACATCATATCATCAACTGTAAGACCATATAGACCAATACAGGCAAACCTCCACGCAGATAAAAGTGATAAAAAACAGCCAACAACGCGAATGGGAAGCAAAAGCACGGTGAGCATATAAATATTTGCCAAATCAATTCTGTTGTCGATCTGCAAATTATGCACAAATGGATTAATGTAATTATATCCTGTTGATGACCAAGTATCATCTTCGGAATCCGTCTTTTCAAGAGAATTATTTCGATTCGTGGCATTAATTTCGGTTGTTTCTTGACTTGCAATGTCTGCATCACTGTGTGAAGCGTTTTTACGTTGATTATTAACTATTGATGTTATCATTTTGTTTATTTGGCTTGGTGGGTTGAACGGTGGGGAAGACTTACGCCATATGCGAGGCGTTGCCTTTAAATTGCGCTTTTCGATTATTTCACAATACGCGACGACATCAAGTGTATAGCCTTTTGTTTACTCCAAAATTTGGCGTTCTTATGTTGGTCACTTGGGATTTCAGGTGATCGAATCGAAATTGACCAAGTGTTACTTCCGTTTTAAAGAAAGGTTTTTCTATTATGTTTAGACGATATGTACGATACATAGGTGCTTCCAACATATCATTAGGAGTCATTAGACGTTCTTCATAATCATCATTGTTACTTATAGTAAGACAGTTAGAGTCGCCTTCATCAACCCCTTCGCCATTTTTTTGATAAATTTGTTTGTATAGAGCGTACAGCTGCCGCTGCCACTCTCGCTTTTTCTTCTTCAGATGTCATAGATTTTGTTGTTAAATTGTTGGCATAATCAACGCGTATTACTTGAGCCACTAGCCCACGTTTTGCCAATTTTAGATGAGAAAAGCCAAACTTGGAACAAGGGGGACAGTCTTCCATACCATCTCTCGTCGTGTGTAAAGCATAATGCCTAATGGATTTTAACGGAATCTCGGGGTACTGTGTTGTTGCTTTGTAACATACAAGGCCAATTACCTCAATTATCTTTGCGCTGGCTAGTACGCAAATTCTTATTGGATAGTTACTATCTCTTTCCGGCAGCATACTTAGAAAAACATGTACGCTTTTCGTTTGTATTTCTGTCATATAAGTGCCATCAAATCGTGCATATTCCATAAATTTATTTTGAGCTTGGTTGGGACTATTCGCTAATTGTAGAGCGAGTTTACTTTTTATTGTTGATGCGGTACCGCCACCACCTCCAGCATCATCAGTTACAAAAGAGGTGTGACCTTTTTCCGTCAGTGAAAAGGCAAGCGTGCTGACCAAGAGGATTCCGTGAACAACAAATTACAAGAGGAAGAAGGGTAGTATGATCAGGTCCCAAGTTGAGCGATCAAGGGATCAAATGCTAAGTGGTTGAGAGCACAAATGTCACGAACATATTAGCGAGCTTACTCTTGAAACTCTTACTCGCCAAAATTGCATTATAGATTGGTAATGGTTGACGCCAATGCTTAAAACGCATTGAGAGTTATGATGATTTGAGGCATTACCGGCTTTGAAGCAGATTCTCACACTGCCGAACATATTCTTAATAAATTAATTTGCATTTAAAAAATGAAATCCAGTGAGGTTCGGCGTGAATTCCTACAATCAAGGGAACGAAAACTGGAAAAAAGGCACACCTCTTTGGCCAACGATTATTATTATTTTTTTTTTCTCTTAGCTTAGTTCTTTTGTGGAGGTATAAGAGTTAGTTCTTAAAATATTCCGTGTGAAAGCTAATTTTGTATGCACAATTTAAATCAAATTATTGTGCTCATCAGATAAATTTTGTTTTTTTATTAATGTCATTATAGTTACGAAAACTTGGGTTGAAGTTTTTCAAGATATAATTTTACAGTAGCATTAATTTGGGCGCTTTCGGTATTGATTTCGGTGCGCAATTCACGTAATTTTGCTTGAACCCCCATAGGAGCTTCTTGCTCTTCGACAAGGGCCTTTGCTTTCTCCACCAGCTGACGTTTCAACTTCTGACCTATGTCATCGGACCATTCAGAGTGTGTTACTGGTGTATCTTGCTGTGTATTCAATAAATAATCGATGAGGATTTGTAATCGGACCGATTAAGTTCAGCACGACGAAAAAGATTCATTTGCAATGAAACGTCAATTGTACCCGATTCGGAAAGTTTATCTAATGCCAAAATTAATTCTTTCGTAGCGGCAGTTTCTTTGTTTTGTTTGTTATTTTGTTGCATGGTTTTACTATTACCGCCGCTGATATTTTTGGCGTTGTTTGCATGTCTTCGGTGAACCATGGCGTATCTTTTCCTCTTGCTGTTTCAATTCTTTAGCAACGTGCACAGAGGCGACTGGTTCGACTACCGGTTGTTGTTGCTGTTGCGGTGGTGGTGGTTGTTCAACAACTGCTCCAACTATTGGCTTTTCAATAGTTAAATTTTTTTTTTCTTTTTAAAATTTTTTTTTCTTCTTGAGAGTGATCAACATCCTCTAGTGTAGGAATGGCGGGTTCGTTTAACGCCGTTTCGTTAAATCGTGCCATTAAATTACGAGGAGTTATGCCAAAAGTTGATGGCAGAATCCTCCAAATATATCGAATATGATGAAAAAAAAACAAAAGTGGTTAAGAATATGAATCATAAATGATACCTTGATGTTTCGATTAAAAAATACTTGTAAATTTGAACCTTTGCAATCATCTGTGGTATGGTATTTGAACATCCTTTTTTTTTTGATGAGCCTAGCAATGTTCTTATCGTATTGAGTACATTAAGACTTCTAAAATCTGAATACTTTAGTAATGGTGATATCTGGGGCAGATGGGTTTTCCATCTGCGTTAGGTTTGCGATGGGCCTCGTTGCACGCCAACGAGTGCAGCTGTTTTCTGTGGCAGAGCGGTTCGCCCTTCTGCGGTAGGTTTTTCTGTTGTCCTCGTTATGGTATAACGCGATAAAAAGTTCGTTTTGGAAAGGAGGGCGACGAACGGAGGGATGGTTATGAGGAGCTCTTGTCCTTCTCGCAGTCCATCTCCTCCGTTTGAAGAAGGATCAGTTTGACCAAAGGTCGTCTGACTTGACCCTTCTAGGTTATGAGGTCGACTACACGAACTTGGTTGTCTTCGCCGGGGTGTATGTTGACGACTCGACCTAACCTCCATTCGTTGGGAGATAAGTTGTCTCCTTGATGACAACTAGATCATCCACTTTCAGATTTTGTTTTGTGTGTTTCCACTTCACTCGTTTTTGAAGCTCGGAAAGATATTCGGTTTTCCACCGCTGGCAGAAGGTTTGATGGAGGGCCTTGAGCTTCTGCCATCTGTTTATTATGGAGGCCGGGCTTTCGTTCACATCCGGTTCTGGCGGCGCCAGAAGATGGCTGCCCGTTAGGAAATGTCCTGGGGTTAGTGGTTCCAGGTCCGTTGGGTCATTCGACCCCGGACTGAGAGGGCGCGAGTTGAGGCACGCCTCAATCCAGCACAAAAGTGTTTGGAACTCCTCCATAGTATATTTGTGGGGAGAAGCGATCTTTTTGAAGTGGCTCTTGAAGCTCTTCACTCCAGCTTCCCACAGGCCGCCCATATGTGGAGCGGCGGCGGGAATAAAATGCCAGCTCAATGCTTGATGGCTATACTTTAAGACTGTTTTGTCTCGGCTTTCGGCCAGAAAGGCTTTAAATTCGGATCGTAAAGATCTTGATGCTCCGACAAAGTTTGTACCATTGTCGGAGTAGATATTTTTCGGACATCCTCTTCTCGCGATAAAACGCGAGAAGGCAGCAAGAAAGCATGGGGTGCTGAGGTCACTAGTGGCCTCTAAGTGGATGGCCTTAGTGGAGAAACAGACAAACAGGCATACGTAGCCTTTTGACAGTCGACATCCCCTACCGCGGTAGCTTTTGATGTCGAAAGGCCCCGCAAAGTCTACCCCGGTATTGGTGAACGCGCGGGTAAAGGTAGTCCGTTCGCAGGGAAGGGTCCCCATAAGTTTGGACTGTGCCTGCTTTCGGTGAATAATGCAGGTTTCGCAATTGTGGATGACGGCTGTGATCATGGTCTTGACATTCGGTATCCAGTATTGGGTTCGGATAAGACGGAGCATGAGCTGGTTCTCGCCATGAAGGGAGTCATAATGAGTCATCATAACTGTAAGGCGAGACAGCCTACAATTGTAAGGCAAGATGATCGGATGACGCTCATGGTATGATATGTCCTTTGAAGCCCCTAGATGCCCCCCTGTTCTAATAATATCATCTTTGTCGATGTATGGGTTGAGTGACAGTATTTCACTCTTTCGATCAATAGGTTCCCTATTTTTCAATTTTAAATATTCTGTCCCGTAGAATTGTTTCTGGCAGACTCGTATCAATGCTTGAATCGTTGCCTTAATCTCATCGGCTGAGATTATACACGCCTTTTCGTGGAACGCGGCTTTTGTTCTTGGGTGAGTTCTTTTATAAAACCTCCTAAGATAGAACCTTCAAAGCCCTGGGTAAATTTCAAAAACGGTCGAGAATATCTACCTGATCTACCCTTGTCGTGGCATATGATTGTGCCCTCTTCTCCTCAATGGACGTTTTGTATTCGGTCTCTTGTGCTGGCCAGTGGGAATTATCTTCTTGCAGCCAAGAAGGTCCCTGCCACCACAACGAATTGTCGACCAAATCTGATGCAAGTAGTCCTCTGCTTCCTAGATCCGCTGGATTTGATTCCGAGTCCACGTGAAGCCAGTCCTTGCTACCGACCATATCGATAATCTTAGTGATTCGGTGTGCGACGAAGGTTGACCAGGAACAGGGCGGCTTTCTTATCCATGTGAGTACGATGGTTGAAGCCGTCCAGAGGTGAACTTTTGCTGGTCCCAGATGAATGTTTCGGAATATTGATTCCATGATTTCTGCAAGCAGCACGGCACCGCATAATTCTAAACGTGGTAGCGAGGTGGTTTTCACTGGAGCTACTCTGGTTTTCGCTAAAAGTAAGTGTATGAAAACCTGATCGTTTCCTTTCACGCGCATGTATATCGCTGCCGCATATGCTTTCTCGGAAGCGTCACAGAAGCCGTGGATTTCTATTTCGTCTTCCGGTGAAAAATTTACCCACCGCGGTATCCTAATGTTATCTAGTTCGCTATAGTGTTGGGTGAAATTTTCCCACCGTTCTAAGGTAGTTGGGGAGACAGGTTCATCCCACCCGGTACCCTCTAACCAGATGTTCTGCATTAGTATTTTTGCTAATATGACCATTGGTGCAAGCCAGCCTAAAGGGTCGAAAAGTTTGGCTATAGCGGATAGGATTGCGCGTTTGGTGATGTTCTCGCCATTCTCTAATACTCCTGCGGTGAAGTAAAACATGTCTGAATGCGCGTTCCATCGTATTCCGAGTGCCTTCACCGAGCTAGCCTCTTCAAACGCTAGGAAGTCCTCGCTGAGCAGATTCGTTTTGGGGATGTCCTGAAGGATTTCCTCACAATTTGATGTCCACTTGCCCAATGGAAAGCCAGCTGAGTGTAATGCTTCGCGAATCTCGTTCCTTGCTTTGATAGTTGACGCTATTGTATGCCCTCCAGATAAAACGTCGTCGACATACATACTTTCGCGTAATATACCCGATGCTATAGGGTGGTTATTTTCTACATCATTAGCCAATTGTAGAAGTGACCGTATCGCGAGGTAGGGGGCGCAGTTTACACCAAATGTGACAGTATTTAGTTCGTAAAGACTGACGGGTTCGTTGGGGGATGTTCGATGGACAATTCTTTGAAATTTGGCGTGATTATCGGTCACCCAAATTTGCCTATACATCTTTTCTATGTCACTATTAAAGACAAAGCGGTACAGTCTCCAACGTAGAATTAAAATAGGCAAGTCTGCTTGGAGTACTGGACCTGGGTGGAGTATGTCGTTTAGACTAATGCCATTTGCCGTCGGGCTTGACGCGTTGAAGACGACGCGCACCTTGGTAGTGGTACTTTCCGCCTTTACAACGGCGTGGTGGGGCAGGAAATAATTATCCGAATCGTCGGATGGTATATTATTCTTAATTTTTCTCATATGTCCAAGTGTTTCGTATTCTGACAACACCCGAACATACTCTTTTCCTAAATCTTGGTTTTTCAGTAATCGCCCTTCGTTTCTGAAGAATTGTGAACATGCGCGCTTTAGGGACGGTCCTAATTTAATATTCTCAGGCTAATCCTGCCTGAATGGTAGCGAAACTGTATACCTCCCATTTTCATCACGTTTTGTCGTATCCTTAAATAGTTGTTCACAATACCTTTCTTCTTCATTAAGCATTTTGTTTTTGGGAACATTTTCTACCTCCCAGAAAGCTTTTAATTGGTTGTCCAACGCAACCTCGTTGTAGAATGACATGATGCTTTTCGTTGGACTCGGTGCTTCGATGCGACCGGTTAGTATCCAACCGAACACTGTCTCTTGGGCCAAAAGTGTATTTAGTACATTCTTTTTCAGACCGCTTAGTATAATTTGGGGATATATGTCTCCTCCAAGTATGAGGTCTACATCTTCATTGATGTAACATCTTCATTGATGTAGAACCTTTTGTCTGCCAAAACCAAATCTGGGAATGCTTGCATAGTCATGGCGTTGATATGGCAGGATGGAAGATTCCCAGTGAGTTTGGCTAGGACTAGAACGGGTGTAGTCAGGCTGAAGCAGGCATCCGCTGGTGAACGTAATTCAATTTTGGATGCTTCTTTCACCTGAGCTGACACTACATTTGTGATGCCGGAAACTTGGGCATGCATTTTTCTCGCTGGCAAATTGATTCTGCGTTTCAGTCTTTCAGTTATGAAGGAACATTCAGACCCTAAATCAATTAATGCCCGTGCTGAGAAGTCGGTACCATTATGGCGAATGTGTACGCGAGCAGTTCCTAATAGCACACCTGTGCTGGAATTCGTATGACAGGATGTCACATTTTTGTTCCCGTTTGAACCTGGTTTTTCTGATTCCTGTCTCGCTAATGCCTGTCTAGAAGTAGAGAGCCTATTATCGTCGGAGTTTTGGGGCGGGTTGTAGGTGGTGTTTTTCTGTAGAGTATCCGCATGCAGGAGCGTATGGTGACGAGAGTGGCACGTATTGCAGTTGTAGGAACTGGTGCATCTGGTCACTGTGTGTCCTGGGGATAGACAATTCAGACAACCACTTGTAGATTTTATGAATTTAATCCTTTCTGGAGGGGTTAACTCGCAAAAGCGTGAACAGTTTCGCAATCTGTGCTCTGCGGACTTGCACATTTTACACATTGCCTTTGACGTCGGTCTGGATACCTTTGTTTGAAAGGCACCAAGTCTTTTCGTAGGGGGTTCCGTTGATTGTCGCGACGCGTTTGGTTTTTGCACTTTCGAAGTGGCATGCCCTGTAAAACCAGACACTGTTTCAAGTGTCTGAAACCGATTAGACAGGAATTTATCCATATTCTTCCACTTGGATATGTCCATTTTTTGATCTATACTTTGCTCCCATAGAGCCAACGTGCTCTCTGGTAGCTTGGTTGAGCAGAGATAAGTCAGGATTGCATCCCAATTGGAAGTGTCAATTTTGTGGCATTTGAGGGACGAAATACAATTATTTATATCATTTTGCAGCTTTTTTATTGAACTGCCACACTCACTTTCTACCTTTTTTAAGTTAAATAAAATTTGTAGTTGTGTGTTAACTAAGATACGTTTGTTTTCGTATCTTTCACACAAGTTTTTCCAGGCCATCTCGAAACCTTCATTTGTGAGAGGGCATTTTTTAACGATATCTTTTGCTTCGCCCTGCGTTTTTTTGTTGAGATGGAATAACTTTTCCACCCCTTTCAAGCTGGAATTGTTTATATAAATTGCCGTGAAAAGGTCGCGAAAAGTTGGCCAAGACAGATAATCCCCTTTAAAAACTTCCGTGTCGCAAGCAGGGAGGCGAATTTTATGCGCATGAGGTTCTTGCTCAGGGTTGACGTTCTTGTCCTCTTTCTTGTATTTTTCTGCCTCAGCAGATATAGACGCTAGGCATCGCATGTAGATTGCGTATGCTGCTTTTTGCTTTTTTCTTACCGCCATAACGTCATCCCCTGACACCTCCTCAGATCCTAGTAGCGAATCAAACGCAGACTTTACCTTCTTCCACAAGGACCGCAACTCTTCCTGCTGTATCGCAAGGGTGTGTTTGCTATGGTCGCTTTCCGGAATAAGGCTGTAACCTGTATCAAACTCTGCGATTAATTCTACCAGTCTGATGTAGGTTTCCATGGTCTTATTTGAATTTATTAAAGAAATAATTGCCGATTAGAGAAATGGAACGATTTTGAGTAAAAATACCTGCCCAACCGTAAATAAACACTATTGAAATTCGAAGCTTTATTATTTATTTTTATATTGCAGACTTTTTGTCTCGGTAGCGACAACAAAAGAGGTTTATTTTTCACTTTTTTGTCACAACAGGGACAACAAAAAGGATTTATTTTTGGACTTTTTGTCTCGGTAGCGACAACACCAGAGGTTTATTTTTCAACTTTTTTGTCACAACAGCGACAACAAAAAAGGGTTTATTTTTGGACTTTTGCCTCGGCAGTAATAACAGAAAAAGGGGACCACTCGCCACCTAGACAGTTTAATGGGTGTATTGTGAACAAATGAAAAGTGCGTGCGGTATTGCTAATGAAAATCGAAAATAACCGGAAGAAAGTGAAGAAAGAAATAAATGTTTTACAAGAAGTGAGCGCCTGATTAATTAAATCGAAATTAATGTGTTTGTGATTTGCAAAAAAAACAACAACAAAGACTTATTCGGTATCGTGCGGAAAGTGAGGTTAGGTTAACCTCTTCCTTGTGTTGTGTCTGGAAAACCTTACCACTGGTGGGGGGATAAACCAGATAATCACAAGGACCGAATTAAAATTAATAAATCAAGTGAATGAATTTTTGAAATTGGAAAGAAAAAAAAGAAAAAAAATGGCGCTCACTAAATAACTTCACTTTTTTACACTCCCTTTCGATTTCAATTTTTCGCGCACAACACGGGTATTTATCTTTATTTGTCACTAATAATCACTCAAAGGAAAAAAAAAAATGGCAAGAAATATAAACTTACTTCTTATGTTGTTTTTTTTTTTTTTTGTGCTGGATTTATTGCTGTGATGGCTGTGGCTCCGGTGGCTGCTAATATCGTGTTGTATAATATGTAACTCCCAAACTTCTTTAGTGGGTCTGCTGGAATGTGCTTTGGTAAATAAATCTTTTTATGAGTTTTTGTGGCAATTCGTGCAAAGTTTTGTAGTAGGCAAAATCATTCGGCAAAAGTTTATGAGGTTGATAAATTGTGCTGTGTTGTGGACTGTATATATAAAGAGGCGCTTTTAGTTCCTGGTGAGGAGGACCAATGTTCGGCCTGGGTGCGTCTGAAACCGGCAGTGGGTAGGCGCACACGGGTCGATCTCGGAAGGGATGGTTCACTCCAAATAGACAGAGAAGAAAAAAACGCAAAGAGGATTTCCTCGTTATAATAGAGTATTAAATTGAAAGGAAATATACAATGCAAAGGTGACAAAGTGCGGCGTTGATCCTTGGACGATGCGTATCGTTCGGCGGTTGATCGAGAAAGAGGCCGGTTGTGCCGTTGATGACAACCGCTAAGCCGCGAAAAAATTCTCTGGTATTAAGGAGGGGGAAAGCCACACACACAGCCACCCTTACGTATACGTGCATGGGTGCTGACAACCTGCACACACACACATGCATGTGTATGCAACGCATGCATGTGCATGCATGCACACAAATTCGGCGTGAGTGTGGGTGGCTGGAAATATTATTAAAACAATAGGGAGGGGCGCCGTCAATCACGTGAAAGTTAGGCATTGGGCCTAAACACATATGATAATTCAATTACTTTGTTGAGGGTGGATTTTTGGCTTATGCAAAAAGTTATATAAGTGCGTGTGGGTATTATGGGTGCATATATTTGTAGTTTGTATGCAAAATTAATATTAGGTGCACCGGTAAAATAAGCTTTAGGAAAAGTGACAAAAATTTGGCAAAGTTTGTTGCTATGGGTTTTTGTAAAATGTATTTTATGTAATATATGTATATATGGGTAACTTGGGCAGCGATGAATTTCACGCTGGAAAAATATATATAGCTCGTGGATGATTTCCGAGCTAAGTGGGTATATACATATATTACATATATACGTATATACTTTTATAATTAAATAGGTATTTAGCGCAACGAACTTATTGGGTATATGAACCGGGCAGTGGATTTTCCGTTGGTACGGGAATGCAATTTTATTATTTGAAAAATTTATATGGGTTTTTGAAGGGACTGTACCTTTTGGTACTAGTGGGTAGGAAATTGAAATATTTTGCCGTTTAGGCTTTATGATGTGGGTTATATACCCAGGGTCCGGATATTTAGAGCGGAGGGTATAAAATTCTGGAATTTATAGAATTTGGGTCCGTACTTTAGACGGAGGGAATATATTTGGGGGTATATATTGGCTAAGTTTATAATGAAGGGGTCCGGATTCTAAGATCGGAGGGATATATATGTATGTATATATATGTACCGTACTCACTCTGACATTTTTGGTTTTTATATGTCTTACTTGTGAGTTGTTTGTATTGGACCTCCTTGCTTGTAATGTTTATGTTGTTCTTCGTCTTTGTTGTAATGGTGATGTTGTTTTTAATATATGTATGTGTTTTGTTTTATTAAAATTATAAAATTATTGTTTTCAATTTTTTTTTCTTTTTTCAAATCTATTTTTTCCTTTTTTCTCAAAAATTTTTTTTTTTTGAAAAACGTTATTTAATTTTTAATGTTAACGCAATAGCATTCAAGATATGTATGTATGTATTTTTTTCAATAAATTTTTATTTTCTTTAAACTTTTCTTTTAATTTTCACCTTCACTTCTTTTTACAACTTTTTAATTTTGTTTAATTTTTTGTAAACAAATCTTGTTATGATTTTTGTTTTTTTTTTTTGAAAACCAGATTTCGTTCAATTGGTTCTTTCAACAAATTCTTTTTTTTTTTTTGTTACGCTAACTTTTTCCTTCAAATGAATTTTATTTCTTTTCTCAAAATTTTTTCCTTCTTTCTTTTTTTTTGTTTTTTTCACAAAATATTTTCCCCTTTGTTTTTATCAGAAAATTATATTTTCTTTTTTTCCGTAATTTTTGATTAAATTTTTTGATTTCTAAAAATTTTTCTTTTCTTCACACACCTTAAAGTTATTTTTGCATGCACATATATGTACGAATGTTTTGTTTAATTTATTTTAAATAATTTTTGTTTGCAACACTTGTTCCTACTTTGTGTTTTTATTGCCGATCGCGTTTTTTTCGTTTTTATGTACAAATTTGTGTTTGTTTGTTTTAAATTTTTAATTAAATTTTTGGTCGCTGGTGTACTTTGGCCGCGAAAGGACCATGCATAAAATTAGCACTAACACAGCACGGTTTTATGTTAATAAATGCACTTTATTCACACTTCAAACTTTAACATATGTGAATGTAATTATTATTTAAAATAAAAAACAGCTTGTGCGATGGCGGGCGAAAAAACTCCGATTGTCGAGCGAACGGTCGGACTTGCGCGGTGCGTGATGGCGGGCAGTTTTAACTAAACTAACAAATTGAGAGCGCGGTGATGGTTGGCAAGCCACAGCTGAGCTGCACTGCCTGCGCTTGGCCACACTGGCCGGGTATTGCCAGACGGAGGGGCGGACTTAATCCGAAAATCGGATCATGTCTTCAACAAAATTTAAAGTTAAAGATAAAGTTAAGGTTAAAGTTAAAGCTAAATTTAAAGTTAAAGTTAAAGTTAAAGTTAAAGTTAAAGTCAAAGTTAAAGTTAAAGCTAAAGTTAAAGTTAAGGTTAAAATTAAAGTTAAACTTAAAGTTAAAGTTACAGTTAAAGTCAAAGTTAAAGTTAAGGTTAAAATTAAAGATAAACTTAAAGTTAAAGTTACAGTTAAAGTTAAAATGAAAGTTAAAGTTAAAGTCAAAGTTAAAGTTAAGGTTAAAGTTAAAGTTAAAGTCAAAGTCAAAGTTAAAGTTAAGGTTAAAGTTAAAGTTAAAATTAAATTTAAAGTTAAAGTTAAAGTTAAACTCAAAGTTAAAGTTAAATTTAAAGTTAAAGTTACAGTTAAAGTTAAAGTTAAAGTTAAAGGTAAAGTTAAAGTTAAAGTTAAAGTTAAGGTTAAAATTAAAGTTAAACTTAAAGTTAAAGTTAAAGTTAAAGTTAAAGTTAAATTTAAAGTTAAAGTTAAAATTAAAGTCAAAGTTAAAGTTAAGGTTAAAATTTAAGTTAAACTTAAAGTTAAAGTTAAAGTTAGAGTTAAAGTTAAGGTTAAAATTAAAGATAAACTTAAAGTTAAAGTTACAGTTAAAGTTAAAATGAAAGTTAAAGTTAAAGTTAAAGTCAAAGTCAAAGTTAAAGTTAAGGTTAAAGTTAAAGTTAAAGTCAAAGTCAAAGTTAAAGTTAAAGTTAAAGTTAAAGTTAAAGTTAAAGTCGAAGTTAAAAGGTTAAAATTAAAGTTAAACTTAAAGTTAAAGTTACAGTTAAAGTCAAAGTTAAAGTTGAAGTTAAAGTTAAAGTGAAGGTTAAAATTAAAGTTAAACTTAAAGTTAAAGTTACAGTTAAAGTCAAAGTTAAAGTTGAAGTTAAAGTTAAAGTGAAGGTTAAAATTAAAGATAAACTTAAAGTTAAAGTTACAGGTAAAGTTAAAATGTAAGTTTAAGTTAAAGTCAAAGTTAAAGTTAAGGTTAAAGTTAAAGTCAAAGTTAAAGTTAAGGTTAAAGTTACAGTTAAAGTTAAAGTTAAAGTCAATGTTAAAGTTAAGATTAAAGTTAAAGTTAAAGTTAAAGTTAAGGTTAAAGTTGAAGTTAAATTTAAAGTTAAAGTTACAGTTAAAGTTAAAGTTAAAGTTGAAGTTGAAGTTAAAGTTAAAGTTAAAGTCAAAGTTAAAGTTAAGGTTAAAATTAAAGTTATAGTTAAACTTAAAGTTAAAGTTACAGTTAAAGTTAATGTTAAAGTTAAAGCTAAATTTAAAGTTAAAGTTAAAGTCAACGTTAAAGTTAAAGTTAAGGTTAAAATTAAAGTTAAAGTTACAGTTAAAGTTAAAGTTAAAATTAAAGTTAAAGTTAAAGTTACAGTTAAAGTTAAAGTTAAAGTGAATGTTAAAGTTAAAGTTAAAGTTAAAGTTAAGGTTAAAGTGAAAGTTAAAGTTAAAAATAAAGTTAAAGTTAAAGTTAAAGTGAAGGTTAAATACTAACTTCTCATTTATTCAATAAAAGTAAAAAAATTGTTTTCTTATCGGTCACCACGCTTAAAAAGGTTAACTTGAATTAATATCAAAGACAAAATTTGAATTAATATCAAAGAAAACAAAATGTTGCATAAATATTATAATTGCATAAGTTGATAATATGCAATAGCTTTACCGCGGCAGTCCCCGAGTGTCACACGTCCTTTTTTCTTTTTTTTTTTGTTGTTTTATCAACAATGGTAACATTAGGGTCGTTAATTTTGATTACAGTAAAAGGACCTTGGTATATATTTTCATGTTTGTGGCGTGGTTCTCTTTGTGCAAGAACTTTATCGCCTATTTTAATATCTAGTGGTCGTGCCGTTCTATCATAAAACGTTTTGGATTGTATTTTTTTTTTTTTTAATTATTAAATCTTTTGCCATTTCATGTGTTTTTTGCATTCTAAATTTAACTTCTTTAGCATAATTTTCGGCATTGTAAAGTGGGTCAATTGTTTCCTTTCGCAATTTATGAGGCAAAGTTGCCTTTTTACCAAATACTAACTCGAAGGGAGAAAATTTATTGTCGAAAACTATGCTAGTTGTTGTATTGTGTAGGAAAGTAAAATATTTTAAGTAAATATCCCAATCATAAAAAGTATTGTCTAAATATGCACGTAAGTATTCATTAAAAACTCTATGATTACGTTCGATTGTACCAACAGTTACGTGATGGTATGCAGTCGAAAAATTATGTTTAATATTTAAGAATGTAGTTAATTCTTCAAATAATTCATTTTTGAAGTCTGTACCTAAATCTGATTTTATGGCGTTCATTACGCCGTAGGTTAAAATAAATGTTTCGAAAATGGCTGAAGCAATTGTCTTTGCTGATTTGTCGGGTATAGCAACTGTTACCAGATATTTGGTCATGTCGCAAATCATGGTTACTGTGGGAGAGGTCCTATTGTATCTATAACTAGTAGATCAAATGGTTTACAAGGAGTTGGTGTTAAAACGAGTTTTTCTTTCGTTTTAGGTTTAACCTTGTTTAAAAGACAATCATTACAACTTTTGATATATTTCGCTATATCACGAGTCATGTTCTTCCAATAAAATTTTTTTCGTAGTTTTGCGTAAAGTCTTTTCATTCCGCAATGTCCACCAGAAATGGGATCATTATGGTAAATTTTCATTAGCTTTAATTTTGTATCCTCATCTTTTACTGTATCCACTGGATCTGTTAAAATAATTTCTAATGATTTTAAAATCTTAATCCCAATATCTTTGAAATTTGTAATGGTATAATGTTTGAATAAAATATCATTTTTAGGCCATTCAATTTTCTTAATTTTGCGTTTGCCGGCTTCTGATTCAAGCCTCGAAAGTAATTTCTCTAAAGTCATTATTTCGTTAGCAAGCTCAAAACTAAGTAACTCGAGTTTCTTATGTTTAATATGCGCAAAAATTCTTAACTTTATTGTTTTATTATTTTTATCGTACGTAATTTCAGATCTTATTCGTGGAATCTTTTTTGAAAAATTAAATGAAATTTTGTCGTAGACATATAAAGTAACTTGTTTTTCGTCGTTTTTGTCTGCTTTCCTATGTAAATTTTTGTCGTTTGCCTATTTTGTCATTGCCCTTGTCTGTACTGCCAAAATTTGTTTACTAACTTCTTTAATCTCATCCATTGTGATACGCGATATTGCATCAGTACAAACATTTGATTTACCCTTTATATATACAATAGTGAAGTTATATTCAGATAGTACCAGCTTTATTCTTGAAAGTTTTGAAGATGGGTCTTTCATGTTGAATAAGTAAACTAGAGGTTTACGGTCTGATTTTACAATGAAATGGGTACCATACACATATGGTCGAAATTGCTTTATTGCGAAATAAATAGCTAAGAGTTGCAACTCTATAATTGGTTTTTTTTCTGCTCTGCTTTATTAAGTGCTTTAGAACCGAAACAAATTGGTAAATCTCTGTCTTGCTGTTCTTGACTTAAAATAGCGCCACATCCAGTTGTGGAAACATCAACGGTAATAATGAATTGTTTAGTAAAATCTGGATATTGAAGTAATTTTGGTGAAAGTAACGCTGCAAAGATAAAAATGCCCTTTCGCACTCTACATCCCATACAAATTCAACTCTTTTTCTACTGAATCAATTTAGAGGCGGTGCCAGAGATCCAAAATTAGGTATAAACCGTCTGTAATAGTTTGCAAACGCGACGAATTGCCGTACCGCGTCTTTATCAGTTGGTTTTGTATACTTTTTATTTGCGTTTATTTTGGAGTCGTCTGGCAACAAACCTTTGGCTGAACATTTGTGACCTAAAAATGTAACTTGTGGTCGTAAAAAGTTGCATTTATTTGGGTTAAACTTGACATTGAAAGACCTACAAGTATCGAAAACTTTTGAAATATTTTTAATATGGTGTGATTCACTACAACCTATGACGATGATATCGTCGACGTATAAAAATGCGACGTTGGGTGGTATACCCGAAAAAGCTATTGTCATCATTCGTGAGAATGAATTTGGTGCTATATTTAAACCGAATGGAAGCACTTTCCATCTGAATGCACCTCGGTCAGTGCTGAAGGACGTAATGTGACGTAAATTAGGATGCAAGGGGATTTGATGAAATCCCGAAAAAAGATCTAATGTGGAAATATACTTTGCCCTGCCAAGATTGTCTAAAATGTCGTCAACTCTAGCAGGTGGAAATTTATCAGCAATGAGTTTTTTGTTTACCGCGCGAAAATCTACGCACATACGATATGCTTTTTGATCATTAGTATCTTTCTTTGGGACTACAATCAAAGGACTATTGTAATTCGAATAACTGGGTTCAATCAAACCGTTGTCTAACAATTTATTGACTTGGCGATCTATTTCTTCGCGTTGAGAGTATGGCAATCTATAGTTTTTAACATATACCGGCTCGTTCTCTGTCAGTCTTAATTTTTGCTCGTAGAAGTTATTTGAAGTAATTTTGTCCGTGTCAAGAGCGAAAATGTCGGCATAATCTATGCAAAGGTCAATTAATTTACTTGGAGCATGTTGAGGTATTTGATTTTTTAAAATCGAAATTAGTTTTTTCGTACGTTTGTCCTCTGATTCTGTCTTGTTAATTGTATAAACATTATAATTTGAAAGTTTTTCTGTCCGAATACTTTTTGTTTGTACATACTTGACATCATCCGTGGTGTTTATGACTTTAATAATTGGGTTACTGGAATTAACAATGCACCTAGCTGTGAAAACGCCTTTTTCAATTTCCTGCGAGTCCACGAAAAGTGGCTCGGGTGAATCTCCTAAATCAAAAAGTCTGAATATTTCACATCTTGGAGGAATGATCAACTGTCGCTTTCTGTTCCGTGCAGGATTGGTATCGCAACTTTTTCATTATATACCCAAAAGGAAATACTATTTCTGTCATAATTAATAATGCATTTGTTAATTTTCAGTAAATCTTTACCCAGTATGCCATCGGATGGAATATTAAAGTCTTCATTTACTACATGTAAAGTATGTTTAATAGAAAAGTTAGAAAAATTTAAATTTGCTGTAATTTTACCTAAAGTAGAAACTGAATTAGAAGTGACACCGTTAATGTTAATAATGTCGTTTGTATTTAAGGAGATGTTACTGTCTATACATGATATTTTTATTAAAGAAATGTCTGCTTGAGTGGCTACTAAGAAAGACCCGCTAAGTTGTAATTCTATGAAATCTGAATAATTTAGGTTTAAACAATAGATGCCTATTGGTGAGGGAAATTCGCTTACTCGGTTAGTTCGTCCTCCCTCAGTGTTCGCTCCTGAGGGGCACTCGCGTTTAAAGCGCGAACGTTTGCGTTTCTACCTCTACCATTGGCTAATCTCAAATTGTTACCTCTATTGTTACTATTGTTTGAATTAGGATTTGTATTTGAACGCGTATTATTATTGTTATTATTCTGGTATCTATTTCCGTTATAATTCCTATATCTTTTATTATTGTTGCCGTTATAGTTACTATTGTATGAAAATGAACTATTATTATTTTTATAACCAGTATAGTAGCGGTTTGGGTAAAATCCTCGATAACTACCACGTGAATTTCTGAATGTGTTGTTACCACGTGATCGAAAAGCTAGAACCTAACGTTCAGTTACTTCGTTGTTTTGTTCTACAATTAATTTCGCTACTACGTCTTTCGGATCAGTAAATGCCGTTGAGGCTAACATGGTTTTAACTAAATTGGATTTTCCGTTTAAACGACACACGTTAACAGTTTGTTCGATTGCCATTTCATGAGCTTTCGCTTGAGTGATCCCTTCAATAATAAGAGACCGCTCAAGTGAGTCACCTAAATCTTCAACTTTTTTGGCAAAATCTGTATAATTGTTATTGTTAACGTGCAACGCTGCAATTCTCCCTGCTACAAGTTTCGAGTTGTCCGGTTTGATCCTACTACGTAGAGATGTTTTAATTTCATTAACTGAATTTACTTGTCTTGGTATTGTTTCACGGGCTTTACCCTCTACTTTGATTTTAAGAACGCTATAAAAGTATCAGTTAAATCTGCAATAGCGAATTGTTCAAGTAATGCAATTTTGTCTATAAAAGAATCAAGTGCTAGAGGATCACCACTGTAGTTTTCTGTAATAGAATTAGCACATGTGTTAATGAAAATTCTCTTTTCCTCAGGTGTTGCCATGATTTTATCGTTGAGATCTGGAGCTGAATTAGCCGAAGGTGAGGCCACGTTTGTACTTTTTGGATTGTTAAGATCTGGGTTTAAGTTAGTAGAAGGGTTAACTAAGGTTGTACTATTTGAGCCGTTAAGCTCTGATTTTAAAGTAGAAAAAGTTGCAGTTAATTTTGCACTGTTTGAATCGTTAAGATTTGAAGCTAAACTAGAAGTTAAATTTTTACTGGAAGAATCTTCGAAGCCTGGAAAATCTGTTGACAATGAAAATCTATTTTCCTGGTTTGTGACTTCTTCGATCGAAGATGAAGCTAAACTTTCGTAGCTTGAGGCTGAATTATCGGAATCTGAGTCTGAATTTTTTTGCACTTGCTTACCATTTCTTAGGTACATATGTAGTTATCAGAATAGCAAAAATAATTCAGTTCAAACTATGAAATTAATGAAGTACTTGTTTGAATGTCTGAATTTATATTTAAGCTGAAATATTGAGGAAAAAGAAAAAAATTTGTAAAAGTGAACTGATTTACAGGTGAATAGTCGCTAAAGAAATATTTAACAATTTATTTTAAGAATTAATAAAAACTGCATTATACTTGTATAGAAAAATCTTTAAGAAGTGATTGAAATTAAACTTTGCACCAAAGTATATAGGTATTAATTGGTAAAAATTTCAAAATTGTTGTAACTTGTTCAAAAAATCCATTTATATTCACAAACGCACCGCTTTGTAAAAAAATTCGTGTATTTTCACGGACGCACCGCTTTATATAAAAAAAAATCTCACTTGGCTTTTCACGGAACCACCGTTTATAAAACAAATTTAAATTGGTTTTTAATGGAACCACCGCATATTTCAAAAAAAAATTTTAATTGGTTTTTAACGGAACCACCGCATATTTCAAAAAAAATTTTTATTTGTTTTTGTTTCAAACACCGTTTATATCAAAATTCCAAAATTTACACGTTACAAACTGCTTATCAAGTTCAACAGTCTTATAATTATAATCAAAAAATTAATATTATGCTTGAAACCGAAGTAGTTAAATGTAGAACGCACCACTTTAAAAAAATCCAAAATGTATATATATATATTAAAATGCAGCGCATAAAAGGAATTTACTGTTTTCTATGCATACATATAAATGTGTTATAAAAACCTTAGGCAAAATTTTGAATACATACAATATACTTATTTACCGCTTCCTCTGCTTCTATGATGGCTACCGCTGATGTTAATGTTGGCGCTGGCCTTCGCTGCCGATTGTGGTTGCTGCTGCTGGGCTTTGCTGTTGATGGTGGATTAATGCGCTGCTGGTGGTTTTGCTGCTGGTGCTACTGCGTATATGTTAATTGCTAGTGGTGGTGGTGGTGTTTTAAAAATGGCGATGACACACCGGTGGCTAGTGGCGTGGGTTTATATCCCGTTGTATCAAAAATTTTCAACTAGCCCAAAATGTAAAAATGACTGCGCTCCAGCCGTCACGGTCGCAATTTAAGGTTCTTCTTCGGAACCTTTGATGAAAATTGCGTCTGAGCGCTTTGGACGGGCAACAAACTCCACACAGAAAAAACGTAGTCGTTGTTAGGTTTTTAGTAATTTATTTATTCATCTTTTTAACATATAATAAATGTTCTTTTATGTAAAATGGGTACTTTTATTTTTACAAAATTTTAGTTTCACAAACCGATTTTACTTTTTCACTTGGTTGCGTTATCTCGTGTATGTCCAAATTTATAATAATCATTCTGCGAGCCGAATTGCTCTGTTTCCAAATGTCCCAACACCCGTTGTCCGTTCACAGTAGACAAAGGGTGTTGCAGAAATTGGGAAACAGGGTGAAATTTTTATTATTTATTAAGGCTCTGTTACACGATGCTGCACATATGTCCTCCAAAAATCCTTTAGTGGCGGGACAGGAGCGTATTTTCGTGGAGTCCGTCACCATACTTATGCTTCCTCTTCTGCTTCTTAAATAATATCTAGCCGTTACGGTTTTGTGTGTGTGTGTTTAGGTCTTTGAGCCTGGCCTGCTCTGTGCCTATTCCTATTCAGGGAGATAAAAATGATTTAGGGACCACGACAAAGAACTCAAGGGGTCATGTACGTGCACTTATATACTATTTTATTTAAATATTATTTTATTTGCTAATTTATATTTCCATTTATTTAACTCCAATTTTATCTTCAGTTTATTTAAATTTTTACCTTTTTTTTATATTACTTTATGTCTCATTTTATTTAAATTTAATTTAATTTTAATTCTATTTTAATTTTGGCTTAATTTTCTTTTAATTTTAATTTAATTTTAATTTAATTTTATTTTAATTTTAATTTAATTTTATTTTAATTTTAACTTTAATTTAATTTTAATTTACTTTAATTTTATTTTAGGAAAAATCTATATTTTAGCTTTATCTTAGGAAAATTTATTTTTATTTATTATTTAAGATATATATTAACAGTCTTATTTTATTTTATAATTTTTTTATGATTATTTTATTTTAATTAAATTTAATTTATTGACATGCACAGGGGTTCAGAGAAAGGGCTTCACTGGACACACCTAATCCTTTCCTTGGCAGGGTATTCGATGCTGGTCCTTTGTCGTGGACCGGTGTATGCAGGTCCGTTAGCACGGCTAACAAAAAAAAATCAAGACTTAAAAAAACTTTTTGGCACTTGAAAATAAACTTCCGCAGGCACTCCCGTAATTGTTAAAGTCGCTTTTAACATCGAAAGAAGCCGTTTGGTAATCGATCACCAAAACCTATAAGCGGAAAGTTTCCCGTTTTTCCTTTTTCACTCAAAGACGAAGGACGCAATACACAAAATCTCACATTGGCGGGATACGGTATCTACAAATTTACACAAACTGTGTCCACATATACTAGCAGATACATATTCGTACATCTATATACATGTGTTTGCTTTCTACCAGTTACTAACACATGTATACATAGCTCTGTTGGCGTCAGCACACAGATACTTACGTAGATGTTCGAATATGATTAACCCTGCATTAACCAACAGGCTGCCACTACAGGCTCGCATCCGCCGATGTTGCTTGCAACATGGAGCGTGGGCGTAAAAAAATCAAAGCGCAGTCTGTAATCCCTTTCCCTTGATGCGCCTAACGTGTGGCCTCGTCCCACGACCTAAAGCCGGGCTATCCCCTATTCTCTCGATTATTCAGGGTTTAAGTTAAACTCGCATAGGGGCCTGTACGCAGAATTATTAAATTTTCTACTACTAAACCAATATCATAGATGTATGCTTATTTTACGGACTAGAAGGACATGCGGGTTAAATATATCACAGATATGCATCTAAATCTATATCACAGTTTTTAGTCAGTTAGTAGAAGAAAATATCACAGAGTAAAAAAAGTTAAAATATATAAAAAGAATATATAAATAATAAAAAAATAAATAAATAAATAAGTCAGTAAGGTCGAGTATACAAATAGTCGTAAATATAAATAATTGCATTAATAATTACTTTCATGGTCAAGTCAAAAACTTAGCTAGAACACATAACACATATCTACATTTAACATATAACAACAAACTAACATTCAACATGTACTTACGCAACAAAGATATCCTTAGCGTTGTATACGCCGATTTTCTTGCCACTTGTATCTCCGAGTTCATACATGGAGTTACCAATCACTTTGAGGATTATACACTTTACTTGCTTAGGGGCAAGTTTCGCGTTGTAGGTATTTATTTGTGAACTCTGCTTGAAATTCCGGCGATATACCACTTGTCCGATTTGGAATTTAACATCTTTGCTCCGAGTATTTTAAACATTTGGCTTCACCCATGTGCTAGCTTCAATTCCCTCATAATAGTATCTCTTATTGCTTGTAATTTATCTGCTCGCGTATATATCTCTATATCCGAATCTTTAACGGTCCTAGTTTGCGACACACTTCATAGGATGTCCCATGTTGCATCATTGGCATGCCGAATCTGCAATAGTATGGTGCACACCCTGTAGGGCACTGCGCTGGGAAAAAGCTGCATCACTGATGCATTTATCCCAATTCTTTTGGTTCTCTTTAATAAATGACCTTACGATTTGTAGCACTGAGCTATTTACTCTCTCCGCTGCATTCCCTTGTGGAGAGTAGAAAGCCGTTCGGATGTGAGTTGTTCCATACTTCTCTAAAAATTTCGCTAAAATATCAGAGACAAATTGTTTGCTTTTATCAGAATGAACGTATTCCGGAACTCCAAATATGTGAAAAACCTCTTTTTCTAAAACTTAACTACGTCTACAGACGTAGCCTTACGTATAGGTTTTACAAAGACGAACTTACAAAAATGGTCAAGACACACAAATACATAAACATTTACATCACACGTACGCACAGTGTTTCGTGTAGAACAAGCTAGCTGGACAAAATTATTTTATGAGATTTTCCGTTTCATATGCAGTCATTTATTAAAACTACGTCATTTTTTTCAGCCATATGTTTTTTTTTTTTATTTTTTTCCAAAATTTTACTTCATATGCATACATTTGCTTATTTCATATACAGTAACTCATGTGAATAAGTGACATAGATCCAAAAAAATTTAAAGGACTTAAGAATATCACTTTATTTTACTTAAATTTAATGGAATACAAATTTCAATACTCTAAAAAATTCTAAAAATTCGGAAAAAAAATTAAAATTTTTTATGAAAATTCGTCGAATTTTTTAAATATAATTTAGTTTTTGTTATAGATCGTGACAAATTTTCTTATGGGAAATTAGTTAAAATAAATTTGCGAAAGCGAAAATTGTAAGAATTATCCAAAAAGGGGTGTCTACTTATTTATGTGAGTGACTGTACATATCTACATACATATTTTGTATTTATTTGAGTATTTATCCTGGCACTATAATTTTTACAGAATTATTTTATAGTACCAGTCAGGAATGTAAAAGTGAATTACAATAATACTAATAACAATGTAAGTAATTAAATTAATTATGTCAAAATTACTTATTACAAAAACTTAAAAGTAAAGTATCATACAAAGTAGAAAAGACAATAGATTTAAATTGAATAAAACCTGATCCAACAAAAAGTTATAGGATAGGTTATCTTTTATAATTATGTTATTATTCGCTATCATCACTTTCATTGGATGAGTTACTTGTGGAATAGTCATGAACATCAGCAACACTACTGTGAAAGCTTGAAACAACTGGGGTATTTATTGCCTCCTCAACATTATCGGGGGACAGTAAATTTAAGACTTCTGAAGTCCGACTTTTAAATTTTTTTCTTAGGTATCTCCCTAAAACTGTTAACTAAAGGATCCGATGTTATAAGCAACATATTCATAAGATCTCATTCGTGGCTTCACGCGTCTGCTTTTGTGTGTTATAATCCCTGAATCGTCTCAAATCTACGTATTTGTTCCCTGTATCAGGAAATTGGTTTTGCCGTTTGTAGATCAGCTTTAAAGGTTCAAATATCTCGTCGGAGCTGGTACGTACATACGTCCTATTTGATATGTAGAGATAACTAAATCTACAAAAAAAAAAAAAAATTTAAAATAGATGTGAAAAGAATTCGCAATGGTTTTTTCTTTCGACTATTAGAGAATACTTGCGACTATAACATATGTAAAATTAAGCCCGGATGTCCGCGGATGTATGTAACTTTTTTGTCCCTAAAATTAAAAATATAGGGAAAAAATACCTTTTCTTCTTAATAACGGAATGTTAAATATATTTAAAATACTCTAATTATGAAAGAATTACTATTAAAAAATTTTACTTACCTTCGAGCTTAGAATCCATCAAAAAAATTATGTAAAAGTGTTTGTTTTCTTTCATTTCTCATTACACTTTTCTTGGAATAAGAACTTTGTTTTTGTCCAGCTAGCTTGTTCTACACGAAACACTGTGGTACGTGGGTATGGGCCCATAAAGTCAATAAACAATCGTTGGAAAGGTCGTTCAGTTACGTGCTGCTTGCCCATGAGTGGTCGTGGAAAGAATTTTGGGTCTTATTTCCTTTACAGATCTTCCTTCACAATCTCTAACATATCTTTGCACATCGATTACCATACCAGGCCAGTAATATTTCGAACGTATACGGGCTAACGTCTTATGGATGCCTCCGTTCCCCGCTGAAGGTGATCTGTGAGAACCGTCCACCAATCCTGCACGCAGTTCCGATGGTACCCAGAGCTTCCATGTCTGGTCCTGTTAAAGATCGTCCCCCCTGTCAAACTGAGTCCGTCTATAGACATATCCGTACGACGCGCATAAGTCTGGAAGTTTTTCTTGGTTCTGTGTCACGGTCTTTGTAAGTTCGTCATACTCTTCAGTTTTAAAGTAAGGTGAGTCTAAGTTAATGTCCATTAGTCTGTCTGATAGCGTCATTTCCTCCATGTGAGCCCGTGACAGCGTACCTGGGAAAACATTAAGTGCTCCTTTCCAGTTCAATTTGGAAGTCGAAGGCCTGCAATTTTAAACTCCACCGCGCGAGTCTTCCATACAGATCTTCCTGGTTCATCAACCATTTCAGACTCGCGTGATCAGTTATAATTGTGAACGGCAAACCTTCGACGTACGGCCTAAATCTTTTTACGCTTATCACCGCCGCGTAACACTCCAGCTCGGTGATGCTATAATATCGCTGGGCTTTGTTTAGTTTGGCGGAAATGTAAGCTATCGGCCGTTCGTTGTTCTCGTCGTCTAACTGAAAGAGTACCCCGCCCACTCCGTCTGTCGAAGCATCATACTGAATGTAAAAACGTCTGTCAAAATCAGGATGTACCAGTACGGGAGCAGAAATAAGGCTCTGCTTTAGCCGCTCTAACGACCTCCTTGCTTCTTTGGTTCGGGGAAATCCCTCACAGCAGCAACCTCGTTCGCATCGGTCCGGATGCATGCATCTCCCACTACATAACCTAAGTATCTAACTTGTTTGAAACAAAATTTACTTTTTTCCACGTTAATGGTAAGGTTAGCTTCAAGTAAACATCTCGCGACCTTTTCCAACAAACATAAACGGGACACAAAATCTACAGAATATACCAACAAATCATCCAAATATACAAACACAGAGTCCCAAAAAAGAAGCGGGTATAGCCTTGTCCATAAGCCTACACATTCTTTGCGCTGCATTACACAGTCCAAATGGCATGACTGTGTACTGGTATAGGGGACGCCCTGGCACTGTAAATGCTGTCTTTTCTCTGGACTTCTTTTCCAGTGGTATTTGCCAAAAGGCATCCTTTAGGTCGATGGCCGAAATAAACCTAGTGTTGTGAAGCCGGCTGAGAATCCCGTCAATGTTCGGGAGTGGATAAGCGTCTTTTATAGTCCGCTCATTGACCTTCCTCGCGTCGAGGCAGAGCCGCTTCTTTTCGCCTTTTATCACCAGCGATACGGGAGAGCTCCAGCTACAATTGCTCTCCTCAATCACCCCCAGACTCAGCATCCTGTCTAGTTCTTCAAAGACAAGTTTTTGAATCGCTGGTGATATTGGATAGTGCCTCTGTTTGACTGGGAGATTCTCATCCAAAACTTCGATTACAGCAACAACTCTAGCTCTGTCTCTCCTGAGCGGATGCCTGAACTTGCCAATAGTTTTATTAATACGTTTGAGTTTAAGTGTGTTAGTGAGTGTGGCGTAATAAAGTCCATTTTGTCTATAAAATCGTGTGCCGTGGGTAATGATGAGGTTTCGTTGAAATTCGTAAAAATTGTTCTTCCTTTTATTGTAAATCCTCTGAACCAAATTATTAACCACTGTTTTACAAGTGGTTGTTTTCCTTCCGCTTGGAAGAAATCAATAGTTGTGCCTATCCTAAGAAACCGCTTGCTGCGGATCCTTCCGACTTCAGACCGATTAGTATCGTACCATCGTTCTCAAAAGTGTGCGAATCTTTAATGGCTGAACAAATATCTAATTTTGTTAGAGAAAACAACTTCCTCTCTCCTCTACAGTCTGGCTTTAAGCCTAAACACAGTTGTGCCACTGCTATGGTAAAAATCATGGATGACATCAGAGGGCCATTTGATAATGGCGACCTAACCATTCTTTGCATGTTGGATTTCTCTAAGGTATTCGATTTGGTCAGCCACGAGCTATTGTGCTGGAAACTCCGTCACTCCTTTGCCTTTTCTGATAGTTCCATTGAAGTCATGACTAGTTACCTCCAAGGTAGGGAACAAAAGGTCAGAAGAGAGAAAGCTTCGTCAGAATTTAAATCCAGTGTCCAAATCCAATGATGTGTGTTCCGTGTGTAAGTATGTTAACGTCCACGCATATGCTGATGATATTCAGTTGTACTTTTCTAATCGTGTTGGTCTCGTTGAAGACTTATGCTTCAAAGTAAAGTGTGATCTGTCTGCTGTTTTCTGTTGGGATAAAAACAACGCTTTATGTCTTAACGCTGCAAAATCGTACGTTATGCCGATATCCAAAAATGAAATCGACCCTGAAAGTATTCCATCTTTAAAGATCGGATCGCAGGCTCTTAGTACCACTGACAAAGTTAAAAATTTAGGCTTTGTATTAAATAACAAATTAACTTCTTTCGACCATGTTAATAAAGTAGTCCGCAATGTTTATGTAATACTGCGGATCTTACGCATATCGGCACCTTTCACACCACAGGAAACCCGTCGCCAGCTTGCAATGCAGCTAATTGTATCCCACTTCACATACTTTGAACTTGTGTATACTAAACTTGACTCGGAGTGCGCCAACAAGATCAGTGTAACGTTCAATAATGTTACCAGGTACGTGTATGGGGTAGGTCGATACGATCACATATCACCCTGGAGGGATAAAATTCTGGGATGCAACATCCTTAATTACTTGGCTGCCAGAAACTGCATGTTCATGTTTAAACTATTAGAATGTAAGTCCCCCAAGTATCTTTATGACAAACTGCATTTTACCAGGTCTCAAAGAAACCGTAAATTGGTGGTTCCAATGTTCAAATACTTAACGTCTAGCAGATTGTTTTTTATTAGCGCTGTTAGACTTTGGAACTCAATTGTCGAATCAATTAAAGTAGGGCTGAATAATATCAACTTCAAAAGCATTATACTGAAATACTTCGCTAATGTTGATATTTCTTCTATATTTTGACTAAAATACTATTTCTAAAATAATCGTTATGTCATCTAATTTCCTTGTTTCTCCTTTCATTGTTTTCTGTACATCTGCTATTCATGTATCTAGATTAATTTGTAATATTTATAAGATTAATTTAAGTAAATGCATATATAAAACGCATACTTTTATGTCAGTGCGTACATTTTAGTTTTCTTTAAATTTTATATTGTTTTTTTTTTTTATATTGGTATTGAACTTCCCATTTACATAAAATGTATTAGCATAAGTTTTTAATGTCAGTTGATTTACATATAAAAGACTTTAAGTTCTTAGTTGTACAAATTTGTTAAATAAATGAAATGAACTGAAAACGTTCTTCTACGTTGGTTCTACTTAACCCCTAAACAGCAAACGATGGGAACTGCGCCTTGATCCCTTCTAAAGCCACAGTTTGCTCTCTTGTAAGGACATGCTGCACGGCATCAAAACATAATTGCCACGGCAGTGTGGGTTGAACGCGTGCTAACCCCTCGACTAACAACATTTAGATCGAAAGCCTGCCAAAAGTCTACCCCTAAATTAACCTCTTGTTGGAGGCCTGGCACGATAAGGAACTCGAGGTCCTTATACACTCCATCCCAAAAGACAGCCAGAATGATAGCACCAACCACGGGCGTTTCGCCACCATTCGCTGTGCGTATGTTTTGATTGGCCAGTGGGATGATGCTATCCTCCCTGCCTCCTATCAACTTCTCATACGTCTCGGCTAAGGCATCCCTATCACCGATTTTCGTTTGACCGAAGAAACGATTGTCGCCCTTTAACGTGACAATTATTGACACTATCTTATTAAAAATTCTTTTCATAATCTTTTGTGACGGACTTATTCCTGCTGAGGTATGGCCAGTCCGTCCAGGGTTCCTATATTTGATGGGAGAACCTATTCCGATGAAAATAAATAGACAAAGGAGTTCTGAAAAACGTTATAAAGTTTATTTAAAAAATTCAATGCCCCTAAGAGCTACTCCTATTCTTTACCCTGTCTAAATAAGAGTAGCTGAGGTAGAACCCCTCTGCCAGCTCTCCGTCAGTTGGAGTAGAAACCTCCTACTGAATATAAAATAATTCACGAAATGAAGTAGAAACCTTCAGGTCGTGTTGGTCAGTGGTAGAAGCCCACTGACTCGTATGCCTATCTCCTAGCTTCTGATCTTACAAGCTAATTTGCCGCCCTTATATACGATTTTGTACGCCGGTGGACAGTTATTTCCTAAAAACAATTCATTGTAATAATTCCTCAGTTATAAAATTATGTGGGACTGCGCGCAGGCAGTCAGTAATTTTACAATAACAATTTTAACAATTATAAGAGGTGGGAATACAAAAATCGAATTCTAGTTTAACGCTACTTTCGCTGTATTCTATTGGTGCATACATACGCTTACATGCTGACATGCGTTTTCCCTCTTTCCATTATCATACATATGGTTGTACATCTGTATATATATATATATATGCATATTTTCGATCATGTATGACAATCCGCTATCCCGGCATTTCATATCCCAATTCTCGGGAGCCCTAATATACAATATACCAAATCTCGTACGTACGCTTGTTGTATTCCTGCCGTGTTTTCCAGTCTTTGCTTTACCTATCGAATTCGATCATTTGTGTTTATGCGTATGTTCGCTGTCACTTGGTTGTTGGCCTCGTTTGATGCTTTCGGCTTCTGTTTAGGGCGTGCGTTGGTGTGTCGTATGCTTGTACGTAAGTATGTAGAGAAAAATCCCAACTAATAGCCGCGCTTAGTTTGGCGACTTTTACTGTTCGTCTTCGTTTATCCAAATTATTATGTATGTTGTATTTGTAGCTGAGTGCATTGGATGCGCAAAGGGTTGGTTGACCGGCACAATTTTATGTTTTGTGCATTTCCACTTTCCTTCCAAATGTTTGAGTGTATGTTAGGGTGACCCCTTTTGAAATTTATGTGGGCGAAAAATGTAAATATTTTGCTTGCGTGCAAAAGTGCGCAAGTCTGGTTTATCCTTCAATTTAGTAAATAATAATTCAATATGCAACCGCATGTATGTGTTTTGACGTGTAATTCATAAAGATATAATTCATATCATAAAAATGTATAAATGTTAAATTCAGAGTTAAATTCAATTCTTGTATAACATGTATGTAGGAAAATGGAAAAAATAGGTATATGTTGTGAGGGTACAAAACCCTCGGTTTTGGGGTCCTCACACTTTTTCCTATCTCTCATTTTCTTTATTTTCTTATAATTCCTACTTCTTTCCTTGCTAACATTTCTTCACAAAAAATTCGATGTCTAGCGGCCTCATAATCCAACTTTCTTTGGTGCAGACCTTTTGGCTCGACTTTCGATACCCCTGCGTTTCCACTATTTGAACTATAGTCTGTTCTTTTTAAAATTTGGAAGCTGGGTTGGTCTCCGGGCAGACTGTGCCCTGGCGAGAGCTCCCGGAAATCTCCTCCAGTTGGGAGTTTCCCTTACCCGCTTTGAAAACACAAAAAGTCATATCGCCGCCACACGAAAAACATACCATATTATGAAAGGACGGTTTACAGTGATTTTCTTTCTACAACTCGGACGGATTTTTAACAAAAAAGTCGAAAGGCATACCACACGAAAACATAACATTAGGTGAAAAGGAGACGCACAAAAGGAATTGGTGGAGGGTTTGGTGTTACAAAAAGGCTTAGGCTGGGGCGCACCCCCTGGCATTGGGTGTGTTTGTTGTTGTTGGAATGCTCTTTGATTTTACATGATTCGCAATCGCGTCCACGGGTTTCCGGTTAATTCCCTCATCCCCAGGTGTCACTTCGGGATATTCGAGCTCGTTGACCGATTTGGCTCTGATTCGGTTTTCTTTAATTAGCCGCTCCGCCCGCCTACATTCTGCCTTAAGCTCAGCCAGCGTTTCAACTTTAGATGCGAAGGTTAAGTTCGCAAGGTAAGGTTTCAGGTTTCCTTGAATTATTCCTACTAATTCCTTCTCCTGTGTCTTCTTCCGCAGGCGGAAAGTCAGGTTATGGACCTCACCGTAGAAGTCGTCGAACCCTTCCTGTGGCTGTGAACAACGCTCCATAATTTCTCGAATTGTCTCGTAATCGGACTCCGCTGTCTTGAAGTGGGCTAGAAGTTCTTTTTTTAGCTCTAAGTGCCCTAAGTCGGGTTCATCAGCATGGTCTTCTAGAACTTGCCAGTACCACTTCAAGGCAGAGCCCGTTACGAGACAATGGAAATCGGTGAAGAGCTGGAAGTTCGATATGTTGTGCTGTTGCCGCAACTTCTCAATTCTAAAAATGAAGCTCTCCACCGTTATCCCTTGGTTGTACCGTCAAATTTAACATGGCACTTGTCCAGGTCCAACTTCTTCCATCTCGGTGGGTCCTGGACGTTCCTATTGCTACCTGAAACCCTCCCCCCTGCTGCATCTAAATTGACACGCTGGTTCATTCCTACCATTTCTAGGCTCAGGAGTAGATGCCCGCTCTGACTGGTGCCCTAACGCCTGTGCCGATGTCTCCATGTCAGCGACGTGTGTGCTGAGGCTCGAAACATTGTCTCGAATGTAGGCGACCTCGTTCATGTATTGCGACATGAGCTCATTCTGTTGTGCCATCATTTGCATCATGTGGTTAAGTTGTTCAATGCTGGCAGCTGTCGTGCTGGCTCCGCTACCCCGAGGTTCCGACACCGCAGCACTCGCGTTCGCTGCTGGCCCGATCCGTTTAGGAATTTCCCCTCCAGTTGCACCCCCCGTTGCACCAGACTCCTCCTTGTCAGATATTTCAAAAAGCTGGTCGATTTTCCTCAAAAATTCGTGCTGCTATCTCCATCACTAAAATAAAAACTGTCGGAAACTCTAACCCTAAGCGGACGGATGTTTTCCCCCTAACGGAACCGAAAACCCGCGAAGTACACCTGTTAAAAAAGTCCTCGGGTAAGAAGTCTACGGAAAGGGGTACGCCCGTGTGGATAAACAGATAATTTTCAGACTTTCAAACTTCAAAACGGACCCTCATTAAATATATTTACAACAAAATAAATAAATTTTAGTTCAATAGTGGAAATATTAAATTAAAAATAATTAAAAATATATTTTTCAGCACTCAACTGAACTTCAAAACTGCTATTAAAAGATATAATGAAATTCAACGAAGAAAAAAAAGAATATATATATATATATAAATCGAAAAAAAATATTTTGGAGGTTTGCCAAAATAGGTAATCAGCAAGTAGTGCTATAAAAAAAATATGTACATATACAAAAAAAATTGAAAACAAAAAACTCTTGAAAATTCAGCAGATTTAAATTCAAAAACCAAAAGCCACTACTTCAAGGGGTTGTAAATAAAAATTTATTTATAACAAGAAACTATATTAAAATAGAATTGTCAATAATAATAAAAGAATAGGTAAAGATAAAATTTCAATATAATAACAAAGAATGTATAAAAAATTTAATAAAATAAAAAAATGAAGAGAATATTTCAAAACAAAAATTCAAACTAAGCAAAATAAAAAGTTCAAAAAAAATAAAAATAATAAAAAAAATTTAAATTCTCAGTAATAAAATGTATATTTGCGTGGAGTCCGGCCCCGTACTTATGCTTCCTCTTCTGATTCTTAAAAAATATCTAGCCGTTACGGTTTTGTGTGTGTGTTTTGGTATTTGAGCCTGGCCTGCTCTGTGCCTATTCCTATTCAGGGAGATAAAAATGATTTAGGGACCTCGACAAAGAACTCAGGGGGTTATGTACGTGCACTTATATATTATTTTATTTGCTAATTTATGTTTCCACTTATTTAACTTCAATTTTATATTCAGTTTATTTAAATTTTTATTTGTATTTTTGCCTTTTTTTATATTAGTTTAAGTCTCATTTTATTTAAATTTAATTTCATTTTAATTCTATTTTAATTTTGATTTATTTATCTTTTAATTTTAATTTAATTTTAATTTTATTTTATTTTAATTTTAATTTAATTTTAATTTAATTTCATTTTAATTATAATTTATTTTTAATTTACCTTTAGGGAAGTTTTATCTTAACTTTAATTTTATTTTAGGAAAAATCTATATTTTAGTTTTATCTTAGGAAAATTTATTTTTATTTATTATTTAAGATATATATTCAGTCTTTTTTTATTTTATAATTTTTTTTATATGATTATTTTATTTTAATCTAATTTAATTTATTCACATGCACAGGGGTACAGACAAAGGGGCTTCACTGGACTCACCTAATCCTTTCCTGGGCAGGGTATTCGATGCTGGTCCTTTGTCGTGGACCGGTGTATGCAGGTCCGTTAGCACGGCTAACAAAAAAAAATCAAGACTTAAAAAAACTTTTTGCCACTTGAAAATAAACTTCCGCAGGCACTCCCGTAATTGTTAAAGTCGCTTTTAACATCGAAAGAAGCCGTTTGGTAATCGATCACCAAAACCTATAAGCGGAAAGTTTCCCGTTTTTCCTTTTTCACTCAAAGACGAAGGACGCAATACACAAAATCTCACATTGGCGGGATACGGTATCTACAAATTTACACGAACTGTGTCCACATATACTAACAGATACATATTCGTACATCTATATACATGTGTTTGCTTTCTACCAGTTACTAACACATGTATACATAGCTCTGTTGGCGTCAGCACACAGATACTTACGTAGATGTTCGAATATAATTAACCCTGCATTAACCAACAGGCTGCCGCTACAAAGATTAAAACTGAGCTAGGCGGATGCGTGATCCGCAGACCAGTCAGCAGAGGCACTCCGCAAGGCGTTCTCTCTCCGCTACTTTGGGTGGTTACTGTCAACCAACTACTACGCCTCATGGAATCAGAAGACCACCAAGTAATCGCGTATGCAGATGACATCTGCGTCACCATGCGGGGGAAATTTCCGCAAACTGTTTGCAACTTAATGGAAGTGGCACTATCCAAAATTTCGCAATGGGCCACAGCTGTAGCATTCACTCATTAAGTTATTCATTGACACATTCTTCATTTGTACAAACATATATCTCAACCCGTTTTAGAATGTCTTAAAATGCATTGACTCTTACATAAATGTTAATACATTTGTACATACATATATTTGGCTCGCTTTGGTACGGCCTGAGATTCATTGACATATTCATTCATTTTTACAAACATATATTTTCTACACGCCACGGTAACTAAGCCGTGCACTGTCTGGTAACCTGAACCTTGGTATGTTACTGATTAGAGCTTGCTCGCCACAAGCCTTTACCTGTATACAAATTATTAACATGATTAATTTATGCTTGCGTTGCAGATTCCACAGCTAATTTTATTTATTCTTAGAATGCAGTTTCCAGGGAACTGAAAGTATATGTATGGAATACAACTGAACTGAATGTATATGTATGTAATACACTTAGTTTGTAAGTATTAGTGTAAGTAGGTATTTTAGCTTATAGAAGTTTTGTATAAAAGAAACAGCTTTTTAATAAAGAACTCAATTCTGTCTGCCTAAATTGGCATCCTGCCTAAATTGGCATCCTGCCTTATTATTGGCATCCTACATCATTATTGGCATCCTGCCTAAATTAGCACCCTGCCTTATTATTGGCATCCTCGTCATCATATTAACAAATTAAACAAGACTTTTTCCATTAACTACGGTTTAGGATAACCAGTTGGGTGATAACCATTTGCATCTACTACATATGTCCACGTAATGGGTATACCTTCAATTAAAATGTATTGCACTACCGTCACCAAAAAGACAATCGACGCATAACGAAGTGGAATAAACAAGGGATACTGTGCATGACTATGCATGCAAACTACAAATTGAAGATAGTAAATAGACAAGATCGTGGAGAACGAGGACCAGCTAAGCAGAATTAATTAAGTTATTAATGCAAGTATTTTTAGAAGCATTTGTCAACCTAACGGCTGCCAGTTTATGGGCAAAAAGTAGATTTTTGCCAATAGAATTAAGAATTTTTTTAATCACTTATATTTTTAAATGAACAATATAAGTAGTCAGGAAGAATTTGACGAAGTATTTTTGCGTTGTAGTAGATTAATAGAAGAAGAAAAACAAAAATTAGATTTTTTTTGATTCATAAAACTCCTTGAATGTGAAAAAAAAATGTCTTTTGAAATGTGTACTGAAGTTTTTCAAAAACAGAAAAAAATCACCATTACAAGAGCCTAATGCGAATGTAATTAATTCCATTCAGGTCATTGACCATAGTGAAGCATTAGACTTTATTAAAACCTTGCTGATAATTTCAACAGTCTGCGCTTGCCTCAACTTATTCCTAAAATTATACTCGACTCATAACAAATTTTTAAAGAAAAAATACATGAGCCGAGCAGATGGTCTAGACAAGGTCTAAACCCAAGGGAATGGAAAAAAACTGAAAAATCAGAGATCAGAGTAATCAAATATGAGCCACCTATTGAAAAGCGTTCAAAACCGCATCTAAAACTACCTTTAGTACTCCATTATTTGCAACTCAATCCCATTTTGAGGAAGAACAGCAAACCCCAAAATGCTTCATTTAACAGCAAAGTCTCTTCAGACAGCTTTAGCAGCACTGTCTAAGTCCGATAGCAAAGCAAGAATTTGCATAATTTTCTTTTGGATGCTCATTATATCTTTACACAAACCAAAGATAATCATGAAGCAATGCCAACAGCGATATTCACAAATAGTGGTAATTTAGATAAAAATGTATGTACTTAATATTCTTCTAATCACATACCCATTATAAAAATAACGAATTTGATATTTATGTCACAATTAGTGCTTCAAAGAATACATAGCTGAATGTCAGTGGAAGCATGCAACACACCAAAAGATACCACAAGAGAAAACATTTTTTTTGTGCACCAGTAATAATAGTAGAAATGAAGAAAAAGTCACAAAAGAGAACCATATGTTATATAAAGCGCTAATAAATTTGCAATTAGACATGTCGCGCTTGTTTTCATCCAAAAGGATAGAAAATTTGAAGCATCATAAACACAAGCAACCAGATTGTTTAGGAAAATTGACTTAGGACAATACTTAACCAGGCTGAAAAATGCCGGCAATCTAGGACTTGTAAAATAAAAACACAGTTGCCCTTAGGGACAAATTGATTGTTAATGAATGGAATACTCGAGTAGGCAAATTTGAAAAATATAAAATAGGTACCAAAGTTCTCAAAGATCTAATATTTGCATTAATAGGTACCCAAGTTCTTAAAGATCTAATATTTGCATTAACCCCAGAAGTTATGCATGTGACAAATGTCGACAAAAATAAAATAAATTCTTCATAAATATCATGACGACCCCAGCTGGGAAGGCCACCCAGAAACCCGCATGATACATAAGATCAAATAAAAATATTACTAGAAAATATGAAAAATTGTATAAGAAAAGATACGAAAAATATTTGCATCCACTGTACCCATTGGTTTAACCACTTATCACTATATAACTACTTCTTGCTCTAGCAGCAACTGAATCTACCCAATCTACTGTATATAATACGCTCAGAAATCCCGCTTTTTAAAACAATGTCAATTTTCAGTCAATGATGACTGTAACCATCATCTTATTTTATACGCTTTAATTTTAATAACAATGCAAAAGCTTTGTTTAATAGAAATAGTCAAGGCTAAGGAAAAACAAAAAATTAGTTATGATAGGAAAACTAAATCTCCTATATTTAGTCGATAGCATATATATAGGGTCCCGTGGAGTAGAAAGTAAGGAAATCTAAATCATTAATCTTCATTATTTTTTTTTTTTAGAAATATAAATATAAGTTTGACCTGTTTCATCTAGGAAAACCGCGCCTTTTAGAGAGGTCAATAGTTAGATAGTAGATATAAAGGTCCCTATAAGGCAGAAAAAATTGATAACAATAATAATTTTACTATAATTCCATTTAGAGTAGTAAATATCGATAAAAACAATGTAGAAAATAGAAACATAGAAAACATAAATCAAAATAATAAAAATAAAAAAATTTTAATACATAAAAATAGACTTAAACTCATAGAATAAGATTACTTTCATTTTGTTAACACAAAGAACATTTTTATTGTATGCAAAAGAAAACAACAATAATAAAACAAAAGAGAAAAACAAATGTAAACAATTCTTTGGAAATCAAGCTAAATGTCATAAAATACTGACACACACAAACAAACAAAAAAAAAAAAACAACAAACAAAGTAAGCACAAACGGATTCAAAAATTAATAGTATAACTTGAGTAGACATAGATAATTCGTGCACAAAATTATATATGTCTACTCTATCAAAGGCGGATGGTGTAGCATTCACTCATTAAGTTATTCATTGACACATTCATTCATTTGTACAAACATATATCTCAACCCGTTTTGGAATGTCTTAAAATGCATTGACTCTTACATACATAGATGTTAATACATTTGTACATACATATATTTTGGCTCGCTTTGGTACGGCCTGAGAATCATTGACACATTCATTCATTTGTACAAACATATATTTTCTACATGCCACGGTAACTAAGCCGTGCACTGTCTGGTAACCTGAACCTGTTACTGTTTAGAGCTTGCTCGCCACAAGCCTTTGCCTGTATACAAATTATTAACATGATTCATTTATGGTTGCGTTGCAGATTCCACAGATAATTTTATTTATGCTTAGAATGCAGTTCCCAGGGAACTGAAATTATATGTATGCAATACAACTGAACTGAATGTATATGTATGTAATACACTTATTTAGGTTTCTGGTTTTATATCAGAAATGAAACTATTTTATTTTTTAGGTCAATTTTACATTCATTTATTAATTATTATTTAAATGTTGACATCGACTTATTCCGACAATATGTTAGACGAAGACTGACTCGACTTTTGACTCTCTAGCATTCTCTAAGTGATCGATTTATTTTTATTACATTTGAGAGTGAGAATGAGTAGATATAAAATAAGTAGATTGAAACCCAGTATATTTAGAGTACACTAATGAGCTGTTTAGTAGCATATGAGGATAATACATAACTCGTCCTCCACATTAATTAAATCGAGTCCCTGCGATTTATCTTAGGGTGTAAAATTATATACATGTATACGAAAATTTAAAATATTAGTTACATGAATAAATGTAAAATGAACAATGGTTGTGCATTAAATGAACGTAGATACTACATTAAATTTTGTTTCCTTTTTTTTTTTTTTTTGATAACAAATTAACAAAAAATCAGAATTCAGACATCAAAAGTTATATATTTTTTTTCTTTCTTGTTGACGATCGTAAATATGAACCATATCTAAGTTTTATACATATAAGAAATTGTTTTTTTTTTTTTTTTGTGTATTATAACTCAAATCAATACTTGCTTTTTACATACATAATATCTTTTAAACATTTTGCATTTGGGTTTATGTACGTATATGTCAGTTGTAATAAAATATATATTATAATATTTAAGAAAATCTTCAAAAGGTATATTTATGTTAAGTTTAAAAACTATATATACATATGTTTACATACAATTATGTATAATTATTTATTTTTTCAAGTTTGTACGCTGAAGCCACCAGTGTTCAATCTTACCATTACATACATATTTTTCAAATATTGAAAATTCACAATCTTGTACTTTTAAATTGTAATTTATGAGTAAATGTTAAAATCTTTTATAAAATTCGCATAAGCACATTTACGATATTTTATGCGGCCTCTTGATATTTGCCATGTCAACTTTAGTAGGAAAACTTTTTGGCAATTGTACAATCCTTTTTGCAACTTTATTTCTATTAGCAAGAGGATTCTTCAAGTAAACTTTGCTGTTGTTGAAGTATGGAACCCTTTCTGCCTCTGCATTTAATTTGTTGATTGCTTGTTTCTTTTTTCTGTAAGTATATTTTTTTATTTTTTCAAAATCTATGTCGCTTCTATTGATAAAGTCAATCGGTTTGATCATGATTTCTTCTACTTCTAAGGAGTTGTCTGAATTTTTCAAAATGCGTATATGCTCCAACAATGTGGAATGCAACCTTTCAATATCAGAATTTCCGGTGTGACTATTTGGAGTGGTGAAGTGTGGAATAATATTATTTTCGCGGCAGAATAATCGTATAAGTGAATTATTGAACTCGTTGTCCATTATCAGTTTTTTAGGTACACCCAACCAAGAAAATCTTTCTTGAAGTTAGATATTGATTGTGGCCAATGTTCTATCAGGCAATTTATGAATGGAAGCCAATTTCGTGAATCTATCAATAGTAGTTAGAAAACAAGCTCGGAAACAATAAAATACGTCGGCATGAACTATCTCGTTAGGACTACTAGGAGTTTGTGTGTAATTGTACATTTTTTTTAGAGGTTTTCTTGCGTATTTGTTCTCATTGCACACATCACATTTGTTAACAAATCTGTTAATAACTTTTTTCATATTTGGGTAAAAGTACCTTAATTTCATTTGTTCGTAATTTTCTAGCACACCCCTATGGTTCCCTTCCGTATTGACCTTTTCCACTACCTCTAAAATTTCCTCCTCTGTTTTGAAGTCTAAAGCTTTGTTACAGCATTTAGTAAATTTAATGTTATTGTCATAAGAAAATAAACTAATCAATTTTTCTTGTACAACATTGTACGCACTATCAGGCAACTCTGAATGAATTCCTGTTGTTCCTTTTTTAATACATTTCCTAAAAAGATCTGTAAGACAAATGCTATTTTGTAAGTCGCCTTCGGCTATATAGACTATTCTATATTTGTTATATAATATTTCGCTTTCGATGTGTAACAAACACATATTACTATACGAATTTGAGTGGTGTATCTGTTTACTATGGACTCGGATATAAGAAAGTGTTCATTTAGGTTTTCGCATGCTGAATGCACCGTTTCTAAAGAATTTTCGAACAAGGATTTTATATCAATGTTTTCTTCCTTATCCATAAAGTAATTATTATCGTTTTGTCGGCTTAAAAAATCAGCGACATTGTTTTCCCTACCTTTAATATATTCCACAACAAATTCGTATTCGCTAGTAAGGTTTTCCATCTTAAAACCCGTGTGGTTGGATCTTTTAGAGAATAGAGCCATTTAAGGGGTTGATGATCCGTTTGAACAACGAATGAACGTCCGAGGAAATAAGGTCTGAAATGACGCACCGCCCACACTATAGCTAGAAGCTCTTTTTCTAGCGTATGATATCGTTTTTCCGTACCATTTAATGTACCACTTGCAAAGCAAATTGGCTTTCCATTAAATGTTTTGGAAAAATCAGGAAATACTAGTAGAGGGGGTGAAGTCATAATAAGCTTGAGTTTGTCAAATGCTTCAATATATTGTTTATCTTTCGAGTTGATTTTTTGATCCCTTTTCAAATATTTAATTATTGGAGAAGCTATCACTGAGTAATTTTTTATGAATTTTCGGTAATAGCCCGTTAAGCCTAGAAAGGATTGGATTTCTTTAACGGTGCTTGGTAATTTTATCTTTTGCATAGCCTGTATTTTCTCCGGGTTTGGCTTGATACCTTCAGGTGTGATAATATGGCCCAGAAACTCTGTATATCTAGATAAAAATTTGCATTTATCGTATTGTATTCTTAGGTTATTTGTGGATAAGCAGTTAAATATTTTTGTTAGGCTCTCAAAGTGTTCGCTAATAGAAGTAGAAAATACCAAAATATCATCCATATATATTATGCAGATTTTGTTGATGTATTCCGAAAAAATTGTATTCATCATGCGCTGGAACGTAGCAGGCGCATTTTTCAAACCAAAGGGCATGCGCGTAAACTCGTAATGCCCATTAGGTCCGGAAAAAAACAGTTTTTTCTATATCAGATCGTCCATTAAAATTTGGTGGAATCCTTTTGCAAGGTCGATGGTTGAGAAGTATTGCGCCCGCCCAAGTTTTTCAAAAAGAGATTCAATATTTGATATGGGAAATTTGTCATCAATAGTAAGGCTATTCAATTTACAGTAATCGACTACCAAACGCCACTTCTTAACCTTACCTGTTGATTTTTTCGCAACTATCCACAACGGTGAATTATATGGAGATTTGCTAGGTCTAATTATATCGTTTTTTAACATAGAATTAAGCTGAATATTTCCTCTTCCAACGCGTAAGGATATCGATAATTTTTTGTATATATAGGAGCATGCGGTTTTGTGATAATTTGGTGCTTAACTGCTTCTAAAGCTGGTAAATACTGGCCTTCTTGAAAAAAAAATACGTTTATACTTTAACAGAAATTTTTTTAATATCCGGCTTTCTTCATCATTCAAATCTTTACTAAGTAATGGATCCACATCAAAGTTGCTTTTATCCAAATATAAGTTGTCTGGATATGTGTCTGTTTGAGAACTTACTTACTTACTTAATTGGCGCTTAACCGTCTAAACGGTTATGGCTGTCCAACAAGGCGCGCCAGTCGCATCTTCGCTCCGCCAACCGGCGCCAATTGGTCACACCAAGGGAGATTAAATCGTTTTCCACCTGGTCCTTCCAACGGAGTGGGGGCCGCCCTCTACCTCTGCTTCCATAGGCGGGTTCCGATAGAAACACTTTCTTGGCCGGAGCATCATCTTTCATTCGCATAACATGGCCTAGCCAGCGCAGGCGCTGCGTTTTAATTCGCTGGACTATATTGATGTCTGCGTATAGCTCGTACAGCTCATCATTAAATCTTCTTCGGTACTCGCCATCGCCAACGCGTAGAGGTCCATGAATCTTTCGAAGAACTTTTCTCTCGAACACTCCCTAAGCCGCTTCATCTGCTGTTGTCATGGTCCATGCTTCTGCCCCATATAGCAGGACGGGTACGATAAGTGACTTGTAGAGTATGATTTTCTTTCGCCGAGAGAGGACTTTATTTTCAATTGCCTGCCTAGTCCAAAGTAGCATTTATTTGCAAGATTGATTCTGCGCTGGATTTCAGTGCTGATGTTGTTGCTAGTGATGATGCTGGTTCCCAAATAAACGAAGTCTTTTACTATTTCGAAATTATGGCTGCCAACAGTGGCGTGGTTGCCAAGACGCATATGCGCTGACTCTTTGCTCGATGACAGCAGGTACTTCGTTTTGTCCTCATTCACCATCAAACCCATCTTTACCGCTTCTTTTTCCAGTTTGGAGTAAGCAGAACTAACAGCGCGGGTGTTTAGGCCGATGATATCAATGTCATCAGCATATGCCAGTAATTGCACGCTTTTATAGTATATTGTTCCAGTGCGGTTAAGTTTTGCAGCTAGTATAATTTTCTCCAGCATCAAATTAAAGAAATCGCACGATAGGGGGTCACCCTATCTGAAACCTCGTTTAGTTTCGAACGGCTCGGAGAGGTCCTTCCCAATTCTGACTGAGCTGATGGTGTTGCTCAACGTCATTTTGCACAGCCGTATAAGTTTTGCGGGGAAACCAAATTCAGACATAGCGGCATATAGACAGCTCCTTTTCGTGTTGTCGAAGGCGGCTTTAAAGTCGACGAAGAGGTGATGTGTGTCGATTCTCTTTTCACGGGTTTTTTCCAAGATTTGGCGCATTGGGAAAATCTGGTCGATGGTAGATTTACCAGGTCTGAAGCCCCGCTGATAAGGTTCAATCAGCCGGTTCACGGTGGCTTCAATCCTTCGCACAATACACTTGAAATGACCTTATATGCGTTATTAAGAAGGCTGATTCCACGATAGTTGGTGCATTTTGCAGTATCGCCTTTCTTGTGGACTGGGCAAAGAACACTTAGATCCCAACCGCCGGGCATGCTTTCGTCCGCCCATATTTTGCTAAGAAGCTGCTACGTGCGCCTTACCAACTCCTCGCCGCCGTACTTGAATAGCTCCGCAGCAATCCATCAGCGCCCACGGCCTTGTTGTTTTTCAATCTGGTTATTGCTATTCTAACTTCGTCATAATCGGGCGGGGGGACATATATTCCATCATCATCGATTGCGGGATCGGGTTCTTCATCTCTGCTCGGTGAATTGCTGCCTCCATTTAGGAGAGCAGAGAAGTATTCCCTCCATAATCTAAGCACTCTCTGGACATCAGTCACAAGGTCGCCGTTTTCATTCCTACAGGAGTTTGCGCCGGTCTTAAAACCTTCCGTCTGTCGCCGTATTTTTTGGTAGAATTTTCGGGCGTTATTCCTGGTGGTTAGCAGCTCAAGCTCCTCGCACTCACGCCTTTCTGCTTCTGCTTTTTTCTTCCTGAAAAGAACAGTATGCATAAAATTCATCATTAACGGAAAGTTAACTTGAGCTATTATTGTTAAAAAATTGAATTATTTTATCGCCTATATTTATTACTTTTTGTGAAAAATTTATCAGCATTTTTAAAGGAGCAAGAACATTTAATCCTAATATACACTGGAACGGTTTATTTTTCAGGTTCACAAGCTTTATGGACATTGTTTCTTTGTCTCTTTCGAGTTCCGCTGGAATATTTACTATGACTTCTTCTGATATGACTTCAGAGGCAAAAAGGGTTTTTATCAGAATAGGGGTTTTCAATATTCTACGACTATGAAAATTCTTAAAGGTTTTGAAATACCCTAACGTTGTATCTGAACCACTGTCGACTAAGCACCTTACTTTTATGCCTTCGATAGTCAAATCTATCAGGGGTAAGTCGGTCGGTGAGGAGAAAGCTGAAAATTTTCTAAATTATCGACTTCCATTGGAACAACGGGTTGTTGCCGATTATGCCCTGTGCTGTTGGGAAATCTACCAGAGTAATTTCTGAAATTTGCTTCACCTCTCCAATTCTACCGTTGTTGACATTGCTATTAAAATTTCCGGATTGATTATTTTCAAAATTTCTATTGTATATGTTCGAATTTTTATAATTCGGATTATATTCAAAATTTGTATTTTTGTTGCGGAAAACTCCTGAATTTTGTTTACAAAGATTGTTATTGGCTTGGTTACTTTTATTGGCATGGTTTTTATGGTTCAACCCGTTAAAATTAGAGTGAAAATCAGTGTCAACCTTCAGGCTGCCGCGAATTATATTAATATCTTGCAACAAGTTATTTTGTAATTAATATGTGAAGGCGTTTCCATATTGTTTATATTATTTTGCAACAAAAAAGTTTTTACATGAAATGGCAAAAATTGTAAATAAACTTCAAAAATTAATTTTGTATTATTTTGTGGGGTGTATAAAACATCAATAACCCCTTCTAAAATATATTTCGTATTCATTTTCTGTAAAATAGATCCTAGTTTATTATGCAAATTTTCAATATTTGAGGCCCTAACATTCATAGCTTCGTTTCTTAAATTCAAATATGTGGACTTAATACCAAATTCCTCTTTTAACCTATTTAATATTTCATCGAAACTCGGCTCGTTGAGATGTTGTATAACGTGTAATGCTCGTCCTTTCAATTTGTTACATAAGACTTTGGATATGATAGGCCTTTGTTCTTCAATTGTCAGCGACAAAATTGTAGATACGTCTCGCAAGTAATGTGTTATGGTGTACTCACTTTGACCATCAAAAAAGGGAATACTCCGTGCCTCCCTTAACCGCTCTGCTAATGTTAGTGCCATTTTTTGTTATTTCTTTGTGTTTTGATTAGTTTACGTTTTCGTTTATATTTTTAATTTTTAATTTTTTGTTGTCATAAACATTTATATTTTGAGATTTTCTGTCACGCAACATGTTTCCAAAATTTCTAACTTGCTCAGTCAATATTTACTTTAACACAACATGTTTGATATGAACGCAGCACAGTTGGACAACTTTTACCGCGAGATGGCTTTGTTTCGCAACAATTCTTCGTTGGCAACAATGTATATAAACTGCATGTCAGTTAGTATTTTGTTCAGCACCATTTATCTAGCGCAGCATGTAGCTAATTTTCTAACAGCATTTGTGTTGCTTTGAAATAATGTATCTATACACTTAACAACAATCTCGCTGTATGTTATAGCAGAGTTGAGAGCGAAAAGAGTGTGCTTTAATTTTCAGAACTGGTTTCTCAGATTTTGTGTCGCTTTTCTTTGACTTGATTTTAAGTACAGCTATAGCAGGTCATAATTTTTTCATTTTGAAGTCAAGTGCACTTTTAAAAGATTTTTTAGTTGTTGTAATTTATGAACACTTAAGTGATTTGCGGTAATTTTTTTTTTTTTTTTGAAAGTATGTTATGCGTACATATGTAATACCACTAATTTCGGTATAATATAAAGTTTTTAGTTTTCGTCTTCACAATTTTCAGAGATTTTCGCTTCGTAATATAAAAACTATATCCACTGAGGTTTAAATATTTTTGAAAATCAAGGTTGCATAATTAAATTTTTTGCACTATAACATATATTTACGTATATCACACATAGTTTTTAGGGCTTAAGAGGCTTTATCCAGTTTCGACACTCTAAACTTGTTTCATAAATTTTTTAACTTTTTAAATGTTTTTTATTTTAATTATTTTTTTTTTCCACGCACGTAAAGGACTTAAACAAGATCTTAGTGTTCTTATTTTTTGCCGATTTTTTCCCTCGTCGCCATTTAGGTTTCAGGTTCCTGGGTTTATATCAGAAATGAAACTATTTTATTTTTTAGGTCAATTTTACATTAATTTATTAATTATTATTAATTAGTATTTAAATGGCGGCCACCGTGGTGTGATGGTAGCGTGCTCCGCCTACCACACCGTATGGCCCAGGTTCACACCCGGGCAAAGCAACATCAAAATTTTAGAAATAAGGTTTTTCAATTAGAAGAAAATTTTTCTAAGCGGGGTCGCCCCTCGGCAGTGTTTGGAAAGCGCTCCGGGTGTATTTCTGCCATGAAAAGCTCTCAGTGAAAACTCATCTGCCTTGCAGATGCCGTTCGGAGTCGGCATAAAACATGTAGGTCCCGTCCGGCCAATTTGTAGGGAAAATCAAGAGGAGCACGACGCAAATTGGAAGAGAAGCTCGGCCTTAGATCTCTTCGGAGGTTCTCGCGCCTTACATTTATTTTTATTTTTTATTTTCAAATGTTGACATCGACTTATTCCGACAATATGTTAGACGAAGACTGACTCGACTTGTGACTCTCTAGCATTCTCTAAGCGATCGATTTATTTTTATTACATTGAGAGTGAGAATGAGTAGATATAAAATAAGTAGATTGAAACCCAGTATATTTAGAGTACACTAATGAGCTGTTTAGTAGCATAAGAGGATAATACATAACTACTTAGTTTGTAAGTATTAGTGTAAGTAGGTATTTTAGCTTATAGAAATTTTGTATAAAAGAAACAGCTTTTTAATAAAGAACTCAATTCCGTCTGGTGCCGCTAAATGGGCACTACACCAAATCCAATTACTTTTTATTCCCATCATTACATGGCGATCCTGCCAGTTCTGCTTAAGAATAGGCAGACTGCTATTTAAAATGCAGTCTGCTAAACATCTTTAGCAGGATGCCACCATCATTACACAGCCACAGGTTTGGAAGTCAACCCGGATAAAACGGAGCTTGTCCTCTTCACGAGGGTACAAAGTACCAAATCTAACACCGCCAAGAATTGGGGGTACGTTTTTTTGGGAGTCATTCTGGTTAGGAAGCTATTATGGAGTGACCATATAATGGAGCGATCCAAGAAGGCAGCAGCAGCGCTGTTCACCTGCAAGAGGGCAATTTGCACCTCCTGGGGGCTCTCCCCTAAGGTGGCCTACTGGATTTACACAGTCATTGTGCGCTCGATTCTTCTTTATGGTGCCTTGGTCTGGTGGCCTGCACTAGGTAAAAGAACCTATCTTAAAATGCTTCAAAAGGTGCAACGGAGCTCGGAGCTCTGCATTACCGGGGTTCTCGGCTCCAATCCGTCTGAAGCACTTAGCACAATGCTATACCTTCCACCTCTTGACCTGGTGGCGAAGGAAATAGCGGTCATCGCCGCTCTACGCATAAGGGAAACAGGGCTCTGGTCAAATGAATCTAGTGGATACGCAACAATCCTGAGCACGAACGCCCCAGTCCCATTACCGGTACGCACTGACTACTTCACGCCAAAGAACGTTTTCGTTAAAAACTATAGTATATATGTATACACCATCGCGACAAGACTGGAATACCAGACAACATACGGAGCCGGGTGCCATCAGCATATTCACGGATGGTTGTAAGCTTGACGGGAAGGTGGGAGCAGGCCTCTTTTCACCGGATTTGGTACAAGAGGTCTCTTTTCGCCTACCAGATCACTGTAGTGTTTACCAAGCGGAAATGCTGGCAATACGCAGGGCTGTGCATCATCTCGGGTATATGCCTAATGATAGTAAACGGGTGCTTATTTTCTCAGACAGCCAGGCCGCTTTAAAGGCCATGGACTCATTCCTCGACAACGCAAAGTCGGTCACTGAATGCCGCAATCTCTTAGCGAGATGGCTCAACACTTCAGTATCAGCCTTATATGGGTACCTGGGCACAGGGATATTGAAGGCAACTGCAAAGCAGATGAGCTGGCCAGAAGAGGCACCACCGATCATATCATTCCGGGAAATGATTCGGTAGGTATACCCATGGCCACTTTCAGGCTTCGTGTGAGCACAAGCACTATAAGAATTGCACGATTGGACGATTGGACGATGGTCAGCCATATCATCGTGTGAGACATCCAGGCTAACCTGGCCCTCATATGACAAGTGGCGCACAAGAGCGCTTCTGGTTTTATGCCCCTATTACGGTATACAACTCAACTTAGTTGGGTTGTAATTAAAACAACTCAACTTTCAGACAACTCAGCTCCTGTTTGGTATTACGAATTACAACTTATTTCAGTTGAAGTTGAATTGGTGTTGCCAACCCAGGAAAGTGATGATTTGACAGATAAATGAACAGCTGATCCATTTGTGGCGGAAATTTCAGCATTTGCAACAGTGATTTTGTTATTACAAGATATTATATGATATGAAATCTATTTTATAGAGGCGTAAATGTTGGCGATTGACATGTCGCGAATACGGAAACATTCATTCCAATCCCTTGGAACTACGAAGCACCAAGTAAGAAAATGTTTAATTGACAAATGATGAGCTTCAAATGAAGTAATTTTGCAGATTTGAAAGGAAGCATTTTACTCATTGCTTAACACAATTAAGGACCATTTCCGCAAACGCGTTCGAAGGAAGGTTTTACCCCTATTTTAAAATTATGCGCCACACTCAGATTCCTTGCTGATGGCAGCTATCAAAAATGCTGTGGAAATGATTTTGGTGTTCGACTGGTTTTAGATATTATTGAGGAGCATATTTGTGCGAATTGGATTAAAGCCCAAACAGCAAAAATTGTATTTTACTCTAAAACAGGATTCCCAGGAGTAGTGATTAGTATCAATGGGACTCGCGTTCGCATAATTTCACCTATTTTGGCTGCATCCGAACTGCGGCCAGCCTCATCCAACTTCGGAATGTCGCTCCATAAAGTCAAAAAGTTATTCAATATAATCCTTCGTTTAAACGTTGTTTTTTCTATAAATGTAAACAAAATTGTTGATTATTGTTTGATTAAAAAAGGTTTAACTACCGGCTTTAAATTTTTTGTTTTTAAGATCGCGGGTTCGAATCGAGCTCAAGGCCTAACAATAATTTTTTATCATTATTATTGTTATGATAAATTTTTTCTTAATTGAAAAAATTTTTAAATTAGAATAGAAGAAAGAAAAAATTTAGACAACTGCCAAAGCTCGTTGTATAGATCCATTTCGGGAACTGCTAAATTCCTTCATCGGCAACGTTTAGGCGCCGCTGCTATAACCATTCAGCCATCACAGCGGTTTTTTGTTTGTCTTCATTAATCCTACTTCTATTCTGGTTCGTGCCAATTGATATTCACAACACTGCGACATCTGTTGCAGAATGGATGTGAAAATTGGACTTGTTTGATGGCAATGCCGGCATAGTGTCATATTTTATTGACACTTTTTCCCCGTGCTCTGGGATGTATTAACAATTTTTGTTGTTATATCGGCCTACTGATTTTAAGATCGCGGGTTCGAATCGAGCTCAAGGCCTAACAATAATTTTTTATCATTATTATTGTTATGATAAATTTTTTCTTAATTGAAAAAATTTTTAAATTAGAATAGAAGAAAGAAAAAATTTAGACAACTGCCAAAGCTCGTTGTATAGATCCATTTCGGGAACTGCTAAATTCCTTCATCGGCAACGTTTAGGCGCCGCTGCTATAACCATTCAGCCATCACAGCGGTTTTTTGTTTGTCTTCATTAATCCTACTTCTATTCTGGTTCGTGCCAATTGATATTCACAACACTGCGACATCTGTTGCAGAATGGATGTGAAAATTGGACTTGTTTGATGGCAATGCCGCCATAGTGTCATATTTTATTGACACTTTTTCCCCGTGCTCTGGGATGTATTAACAATTTTTGTTGTTATATCGGCCTACTGATTTTAAGATCGCGGGTTCGAATCGAGCTCAAGGCCTAACAATAATTTTTTATCATTATTATTGTTATGATAAATTTTTTCTTAATTGAAAAGATTTTTAAATTAGAATAGAAGAAAGAAAAAATTTAGACAACTGCCAAAGCTCGTTGTATAGATCCATTTCGGGAACTGCTAAATTCCTTCATCGGCAGTTGTCTAAATTTTTTCTTTCTTCTATTCTAATTTAAAAATTTTTTCAATTAAGAAAAAATTTATCATAACAATAATAATGATAAAAAATTATTGTTAGGCCTTCCTCTGCGAAGACAGTCACCTTGTAGCGGTGCAGGGGCTTATGCCGATCGCATTTGATACTAATTGGTCAGATGGGAGCGGCGCAACCGCGCTCACCTGACAAATGTGGTCGAATGCTATCGGTAACCAGGAACTGTCACCTCCTAATCCAGGGTGTCATGCGTCACCGTGCCCATTGGACTGGTTTGCAGCCAGGAGGTTCACAACACCGGCTGTATTATAACGGCGCCTCTCCAACACCGGGCCACCTTGGGGAGTAATCATGGCCTTACCGCGTCAAGGGGCTCTGCCGCGGCGGACCAACCCAGTTCCCCATGTAAATAATTTGACAACAACGCTTGCCGCGTCAAGCATGTTGTCGTACGACAAAGAATGGAAAACAAAGCAAATAAAAACAACAACAAAAAAACAAACAACAACAGTAACGCAACAAAGAAGACGGGCTCCAAGAAGAGCAGCAGCAGGCCACGCAGGTACTCCAGGAAATTCCTGGAGAGCCTCTCGAGAGAGGAGGCAATGCTCTTTATAGAGCATATGAGGGACGAGGAATCTCCCTCCACCAGCGCTGGAGTGCGCAGAGAACCGGCTCTTAAACCCGCAAACCCTAAGGGCATTACAGAAACCCAAGGTAATCAAAGCGGGCCACAAGAGCATAGCAAGCAAAAGACGACGAAACCCGCGATCCCCAGAGGCATCTCGGCCACTGGTGAGCAGCGCGGGCATATCAAAAAAGGGGAGCAGGAGGGGCAGGCGTCTAAAAACAAACCCGCGAACCATGGAGGGCCCAGTACCACCATAGAGCAGCGCGGGCCCCCCGAGGAAAGAGATGCCACAACTAAGTGTAGCTCCGACGGTACTTCCACACAAATGAGGGAAAGTAGCAAAGATAACCATGGCAGGCCCTCTAGGGAGCCAAGTAAACATGGGCGCTCACCGTCGAAGCAGGATTCTGGAAGCAGCTCACAAGGCAGCTGCGATAGGTCCCAGAAAAGGAGCGACCTCGAGCGGAACCGGGAAGAGTGGAAGCGGCCTAACAGAAGGCATAACAGGGGCAGGCAACCTGCACTACCACCACCGGGCAGACCAGGATCGCTAACAGATAAATGGCGCCTGGGACTAAGTGGGTCTGGGACAAAATGGTACCTCCGATACCTTGAGGAGGGCCTGTCGCCCAGGGACGCAAGAGCCAGGGCAGACAAGCACAGGCATAAACCAGCCCACGAGCACAGTACAGCGACCGCCGAACGGAGAAACAAAGTCGGAGGTAAAGAACAGCCAGCGGCAGCTGGCCAGCATACACCCGCTCCCGCTGGAAAGCGTAGGATCGGGCAGATCACACCGGAGGAGACTCCCAGTTCAAAGAGGCAACGGGCCCATGCTCCGCAGAACACGACAGCCAGGCGCCGGGAGGATTTGACCAGGGCGACTGGGGGACCCGCTGAAGCAGCGCCAAGACAGCAGAGCTACTCGGACGCCCTCAGGGGTACCCGAGTGGCGGTGCTGCCCAGGAACTACCCGGCGGATGCCCTAAGTCAAGAGGACCTGACAAATCTCCAGGAGCTAATTATGGATGGAGTGTTCAGGGGGTGTGGGCATGCTCTAGTATTTTGCGGGGTGTACTTCCGAGCAGGGCTCCTCCTTGTTGATTGCGAGGACGAGAAAACCGCAAGATGGCTCGAGGAAGTAGTGCCAACACTTGAGGGATGGACGGGGGCACAATTATGCACAAGGCGCGGGGATGACATACCGCCCACGCATAACGTGACAATGTTCCTCCCCAGAAGTGCGGACCGCCCCAGAGAATTTGCGATACGGCTCCTCGCTAATCAGAACGAGGGCCTTAAGACGCAGAGGTGGCGCGTTATTAACAGCAGCGCGGAAGAAACGGGCCTACGTCTCGACGTAGGCATAGATGAAGAATCCTACCAGCTCACACGTAGGAATGGATTCAAGCTGCATTACAGGTACGGCTTGATCCATGTAAGACCCTGGAGGCAGAAGCTAACAGGGAATAGTGAGCGGCAGGAAGACAAGGCGGTAGAGGACGCCGACATAGATAAGATGTCGGACGAAGACATGTCGGACGCGAGCACCGACACCATCAAGGCTCGTGAGACTACAAACTCTTCTACCGCAGCGAGTAATAGCGAAGAGGTCGCGGAACAAGCGGACCAACAAATACCCACCACACAGGAGCTCATTGAGGGCTTGGACCTCCAAGAGCTGGCACTGGACAAGCGGGATGATAGCGAAAGCGGGCTGTCGGATTACGACGACCCGATGAGGCCGGCCGGGCCAAAATGACCGGCATAAGCATGCAGATAGCCCAGATCAACCTCCACCACGCCATTGCAGCTTCGGCTGTACTGGCGAGGAGGTTTGCCTCGGATGATCTGGGCATAGCCCTCATACAGGAACCTTGGGCATACAAGGGACAGGTGAGGGGCCTTAATGTAAGTAACAGTAGAGTAATTTGGGATCTCTCCCAGCAGAGACCTAGAGCATGTGTAATGCTTAAAGCAGATATTAACTATTTTTGCATTACAGAGTTTTTAAGTCGAGATCTGGTGGCGGTACAAATAAATGCGAAAGTCAACGGGGAGGACTCCAGCATTGTGCTAGCCGCAGCCTATTTCCCGGGGGACGACAACATGGTCCCCCCAGATAACGTACAGAAGCTGGTGGCTCACTGCAGAAGAGCGAAACTTCCTCTTATTATAGGAAGCGATGCAAACTCCCACAATACGGAATGGGGCAGCAGTGATACCAACCAAAGGGGTGAGTGTTTGCTAGAATATATAGCCAGCAATGATTTAAGTATATACAACGTCGGGAGTAAACCGACGTTTGTTACGAGAGCAAGGGCAGAAGTCCTTGATATAACGCTCGGCAACAACCTAACTGAGAATATGATCTCGAGATGGAGGGTCTCAGAAGAACCCTCCCTTTCGGACCACAGAATCATAAGGTTTGAGCTGGGCGCCGTATCGGGGCAAAGCAACCCCAGAAGAAATCCCAGGAAAACAGACTGGGACAGCTACAAAAGTATTATAGAAGCTAACATAGATAGCCTTAAGAGTAAAGGCAGAAGTACCAATTGTACCCAGTTGGAGAGCAGGGTGGAAAGGGCAAATCAAATAATGATAGATGCCTATAACTCCAGTTGCCGTGTCTCCTTGATTAAGGGTAAAAAGGCGACCCCCTGGTGGTCTTATGACCTGACGCTGCTTAGGAGAAAAGTCAGGAAACTCTTTAACGAGGCAAGGAGAACCGGCAACTGGGAGGAATACACCCAAAATCTAACTAAGTACAATAAGGAGATAAGAAAAGCAAAAATGGAAAGTTTTAGGAATTTCTGTGAGGGAATTTCCAGCACGCCTGCAGCGGCAAGGCTACACAAGGCCCTAGCCAAAGAGCAGAGACAGACAGACCTAGCAATTAGGCTCCCAGACGGTACCTATACCGAAACGGTGGAAGAGCGAGCTAAGGCCTTGCTGCAAGCGCATTTTCCTGAGGCCTCCCCGCAAGTACCGGAACCTGTGTTCCCCAGAGTTAAACCAACCCCATCAGACTGGCAACTAGCCAACTCCCTCTTTTGTGAGGCCAGAGTCAGATGGGCAGTGGAATCTTTTGAGAAATACAAATCTCCGGGGGTGGATGGCATCTACCCGGCGCTAATGCAGCAAGGGACACAGATCATCCCACATCTCGCCAGAATCATGAGAGATAGCCTGGCACTGGGATATATACCCATGATGTGGAGAAGAGCAAGAGTGGTATTTATACCAAAAGTAGGTAAAAAGGACTATTCACAAGCAAAGTCCTTCAGACCAATAAGTCTAACCTCCTTTGTCTTGAAGGCAATGGAAAAGATAATAGACCAAGAAATCAGGTCGAACGCCCTCAAGAGCTGGCCCTTACATTATAGCCAGCATGCCTACAGAGCGGGTAGGTCCACGGACACAGCTCTGTACCAGTTAACGTCTGAGATACAGAGGGCGTTCGAAACAGGGGAAACAGTGCTTTGCGCTTTCCTTGATATTGAGGGTGCCTTTGACAACACATCTCACGAAAGCGTAAACATAGCACTGCAGAGAAGAGGAGTTCAGTTGCCTATCCAGAGATGGATTGACAGTCTACTCCGTACAAGAATCGCTGAAGCTCAAGTAGGCAGCAGCGCAGTTAAGGTTATTACCACGAGAGGGTGCCCCCAGGGAGGTGTCCTGTCACCCCTTTTGTGGAGCCTAGTAGTGGATGAACTCCTGCAAAGGCTATCAGACAGTGGCATAAGATGCCAAGGATATGCTGACGACATCGTCATAATTGCGAGGGGTAAATTCGAGAGTACGCTCTGTGATATAATACAAAGAGCATTGAACATTACAAGGGAGTGGTGCGCCAATGTGGGTCTTAACATCAACCCATCTAAGACAACCATCATCCCCTTCACCAGAAGAAGGGTCCTACCAGCCCTGAGAGCAATAACAATAGATGGCGTGGAACTAGAATATGGAACCGCAGTGAAATACTTGGGGATCATTTTTGACACCAAGCTCTTATGGAGACAACACTTCGACTCCATGAAGACTAGGGCCACGAGGTCCATCATGGTATGCAAACGTCTAGCAGGCAAATCATGGGGCTGTAACCCACACGTGCTAAGATGGATGTATACCATGATAGTAAAACCTATGATAACATATGGCTCAATAGCCTGGGCATCGAGAACAACTCGGGCGACGACGAGGCAAGCACTGTCAAAACTTCAGCGACTGGCATGTGTGTGCATCACGGGAGCTATGCGCACATGCCCCACAACAGCGCTGGAGGCTATCCTCGATCTGACCCCGCTGCATATATCGATAGAGCAATCAGCCAAGCGAGCCCTCCTTAATATCGTTAAGGAGGGCTCGGGCAAAGGTAAAGTCATATCGTCCCGGAACATAGAGGAATTGAGAGAGAAGATCCCAATCTCTCAACTCCCGAGGGATGATATCCTCAGGCACATAGTATATGAAAAAAGATATAAAGTAGAACTGGGAGACAAGGGTACGTGGGAAGAAAGCAGAATTGAGAGCATTCAGCAGCTAAACAGTATAGTATGGTATACCGATGGCTCGAAGACCCCAGAGGGGATTGGATCTGGAGTCTTTGGACCCAGAGCCAAAATATCAGTACCCCTGGGAGCATACCCGAGCATTTTTCAAGCGGAGGTATTTGCCATAAGCCAGTGCGCGGACCTGAACCTTCAGCGAAAATACTCCAATGAGAAAATTGCCATACTCAGTGACAGCCAGGCCGCCCTCAAGGCCATCTCAGCATTTGAAATAAAATCAGCGCTAGTCCTTGAGTGTGTGGAAAAGCTGAACCAACTAGGAGCACACAATGAATTACTGTTGGCCTGGGTTCCAGGCCACAGGGGAGTCGAGGGAAACGAACAGGCGGACAGCCTGGCCAGAGAGGCAGCAACGATACGACCTATTGGTCCTGAGCCGTTCCTGCCAGTGGGCCCGCAGGAAATTAGGGGGCATCTATTGGCAGAAGAAAAGGAAAAGAGGGAAGAACACTGGCGTAATATGCCAGGCCTAAGACAATCTAAGCTACTGTTAGGGGGTTATTGCACAACTCGATACAGGGCATTTATAGGCCTCTCGAAAAATAATCTAAGAACTCTAACAGCAATTCTTACAGGACACTGCAGACTGAACAGCCACATGCAAAAGCTGGGTATAATATCAAACAACACATGCCGATTTTGTGACAGATCAGCGGAGACGGCGGACCATGTCCTCCTGGAGTGCGATGCAATCTCAAGACGTAGAGCTAAGTTTATGGGCTCACCATGGCCAGAGCATACTCACATCAAATCCCTCAAGCCAGGTGAACTGCTAGGGTTCATCAGAGATGTCGGCTTGGATGAGGTGTTGTGAAGCAGATGAGGGCACAATAGACCAATGGTCGCAGTGCGATCCTCAAATAACTATCTATCTATCTATCTATTGTTAGGCCTTGAGCTCGATTCGAACCCGCGATCTTAAAATCAGTAGGCCGATATAACAACAAAAATTGTTAATACATCCCAGAGCACGGGGAAAAAGTGTCAATAAAATATGACACTATGGCGGCATTGCCATCAAACAAGTCCAATTTTCACATCCATTCTGCAACAGATGTCGCAGTGTTGTGAATATCAATTGGCACGAACCAGAATAGAAGTAGGATTAATGAAGACAAACAAAAAACCGCTGTGATGGCTGAATGGTTATAGCAGCGGCGCCTAAACGTTGCCGATGAAGGAATTTAGCAGTTCCCGAAATGGATCTATACAACGAGCTTTGGCAGTTGTCTAAATTTTTTCTTTCTTCTATTCTAATTTAAAAATTTTTTCAATTAAGAAAAAATTTATCATAACAATAATAATGATAAAAAATTATTGTTAGGCCTTGAGCTCGATTCGAACCCGCGATCTTAAAATCAGTAGGCCGATATAACAACAAAAATTTTTTGTTTTTTTTTTTTTTTGTTAACTTTTTATGAGCCCGTGTACCATCTAACTCTTATCAAAGGTGGTATCAAAAGACGCGTTTCGAACTCCGTTTTTAGGATTCGAAAGCGGAAATTAAAAATTTTATTTCTGTCGAAAAATATTTACAAATACCCGCAAAATGGCCCGAGGGTGCGAAATATGAGGCCCGATCCGCCGCGATTTGTAAAAATAACCCTGGGTGGTTCCAACGCCTTTCTGCATTAGTGTGTACAAAAAATCTGGAAAAATACAAGCACATGAAAATCTGAACCGAAATGATATGACAAAAATTAAATTTTTAATGACCCTATGCAAAAATTTAATTTTTAATTTTTGTTTTCGGATTCTTAAATCGGAGGTCGAAACGTGTCTTTTGATACCAACTTTGAAAATTTTCGTTAAAAATTAAGTGGTGAACCGTCTTCTAAAACGTAACATTTTTTCAGAACAACTGCAAAATTGTATGAGACAACTGCTAGTAATTAGTTGTAAGATTTTGACGTCTTTGACAACTACACCAACTCAAGGTTGTAAACTGTATGCCACAAAAAGTTGTTAGACTAGACAACTCGACAGACATTTTTTTGACAGATTGAGTTGTAATCTGTAATACCAAACTGCGAAATTTCAACCCAATCAGAGTTGAGTTGTAAACGGTAATAGGTGAATTAAATAAATCAGTTGTATAGTCCCTGATAAGAGTTCTAACAGGTCATTGTTTAACAGGCACGCATGGTGCCAGAATGGGGGTAATGACCGTGGACTACTGTCGCAGCTGCAGATGTACAGAGGAGGAAGAGAGTGTCCAGCACCTTCTCTGTCAGTGTCCAGCGCTTGGTAGGCGTAGGTTGGCCATCCTTGGTAAACCTTTTCTACATGACCTTGCTGAGGTCTCTAGTCATGAAGCCAAGGCTCTAGCAAAATATATAAATTCCACGAAGTGCTTCGACCCGCTTTAGGCAGGGCAGGGGTCCTCTTTTGAGACCGTATAGGGTATTACAATGGGCCCATTGGCGGCCTAAGTAGTGGGCTGCTACCATAGTGTTCAGCTCAGCCCTCGCAACCTAACCTAACCTAACCAACAGGCGGACAGCAGGGGGGAGATGTTGGTGGATCAAATAGAAGAAACGACGTTCTGCACAATAAACGGAGACGCAGGACTCGTAAACTGCGTCAACTAGCAGCCCATGGCAACATTGGCATCCCACCACCTGCCTATACTTATTTCGCTCGAGCGAACCGCCGACTTCATCATTACCGAAAAACGCAATTTCATAAACCTTAAAAAAAGGAAAGTGGGATCAGTACAAATCCTTTACATACAGCCTCTTTGCTGCCCTCCCTATCCCGACTGACGCTCGCCAGGTCATTGAATCCGCCTCGGCTCGCTTTATTCCCGACGGAAGAATTTCCGAAATTCCGCCTTATTTTCCGCCGGAGGCCGCAAATTTAGCGAGGACATGACCTTATAGGACATCTCGATCCCGGCGACCCCAAATAAGGGATATAAACCAACGCATCAGACTGCTTGTGGATGAACACAAGCGTGCGAAATGGGAGGAGCATTTAAGTAATTGTAACATCTCTGCCGGTGTGGGTAAGCTTTGGTCCACCGTAAAGTGCCTATCGTATCCGACTAAGCACAATGACAAAATTTCCATCGCCTTTGGCGATAAAGTGCTGTCGGATACGAAAAAATGTGCGAGCGCTTTTTGCCGACAATATATAATGCATTCTACGGTTGACAGTGTTCGACGGAGGGCCAACAGACGCGCACATAAACATAAATTCAGCCCATCCCCAATTACCATCACCGCCAAAAAGGTTGAGGATGCCATCGGTCATGCTAAACCATCTAAATCAGTGGGCCTAGACGGTATAGCAATGACGATGTTTAAAAGCCTAGGAAAACAGGGTTTCAAATATTTAGCACATGTCTTCAACCTGTCACTTTCCACCTTTGTCATTCCCGAAAAATGGAAAATGGCCAAAGTGGTCCCGCTACTAAAGCCTGAGAAACCAGCTAACATGGGAGATTCATATCGCTCGCTATCTCTCCTATCGCCAGTAGCCAAGACACTTGAAGACATTTTATCCCCTAGTTCAAAGCAAATTTGTAACTAGCCTGTCATCAACATGGCTTTAGAAAATTTCATAGCACAACCACCGCGCTAAATGCCATTAGCACCCACATAAGTTGCGGTTTAAATCAAAACCCCCACCATAGAACTGTACTCGTTACGCTAGACCTTGTAGCGGTGCAGGGGCTTACGCCGATCGCATACGATACTAATTAGTCAGGTGGGAGAGGGGCAACCGCGCTCACCTGATAGAGTCGAATGCGATCGGTAACCAGGAACTGACACCTCCTAATCCAGGGTGTCATGCGTTGTTGTTGTTGTAGCAATGCTTCGTCCCACCTAACAGCCGCGACCGATCACAAGGCAGTCGGTTCTATGTACCGGAGCAAATCGGGCTTTTTCCCGACCAAGGACTGTCATTTCAGTGTGACCCCAGTTAATTTGTTTCGTCCCTCCCGCAAATTGTCATCCTCCCAGCAGCTCCTTGCTGCAGGACTGCTCCATACTCTCTTACTCCGGGAAGGCATCGAATCCAATCCGGGTCCGTCTCCTGACCCCGGTCCTGAGAAATGGTTTTGCTGCATCTGCCGGAAAAGAATCTTTTTAGGACGGTCATACTCTGTTCAGTGTGTCTCGTGCAAGGGATGCATCGGACAGGTTGTTCTGGGCTTGATCCCAAAACCCGACGTCCACGTAACTTTTATAAATCTTTTGTGGCTCCTTGCTGTTCACGCCCAAGGGCGTCCCGTAGTCTACGCCTAAGCGCCCCCCCCACTACCTTCCAGCAGCCCCGCTGCTCAGCAAGCCACAACAAGTCTCCGCTGCTGCTCGCGCCCCACGGCGCCAACAACTCAAACAGCTGATACCACTCATAACTACTACCTTCGTAGTAGAGTTGGTAGCAATGCTGAGCATCAGCCCCTGCCCCCGTCTTCTCCCCCCCCCCCCCTTTTCCGGCAGCAATCGTGCAGGTCAGGGAAACAGACTCTTAGTCCCTACCTCCGTTTGCACCGTCTGCCAGCACAGAATATATAAGTTTGCAACATCCGCCCAATGCAGCTCCTGCCTTGGGTGGTGCCACTTTCCTAGATGTTCTGGTCTTCGCGACGGCAACCCCCAGACGGGTTTCATCGCGCCATGTCGCCAGGTCGCAAACCCAAATCACCCGGGTACCCCAATGCTTGCCCAAGGACGCCCAGTCCCAGGGCCACAACAGCAATTGCGTCCTGGCCTTCCACAACCCAGGCGTAGTCACCCGTCACTTACCCCCAGAGTGGCTGCTTCTCCCCTTATGCACTTCAGAATTCTGCAGTTAAACTGTAATGGACTAACTGGGAAGATTACGGAGACAGTCGATTTCATGAAGCGGCACAACATCCGCATTGCTGCGATTCAAGAGACTAAACTCACAGCAAGATCTGCATTGCAGACCTGCTCTGGGTATAATGTCCACAGGAGAGACCGCGAGAGCGGAAATGGAGGCGGTCTCGCGTTTATCATACACCACTCTGTGCAATATTATATATTTGATCCTGGCATCGACCGCAGGGACAATGTCTTAGAACGTCAAGGCCTATCTGTCCAGTCAGGCGATGCAAACCTAGAAATCATCAACATCTACATCCCTCCTGCCACCTGTTGCCCCAGTGGATACCGCCCTAATATCAGGGCCCTACTCACTGGCAACAATCGCATTATCTTAGGCGATTTCAATGCCCATCATGATCTATGACATTCAAACTTGCGGGCGGACAGTAGGGGTGAGATGTTGGCGGATCAAATAGAAGAAACGACGTTCTGCACAATAAACGGAGACGCCCCCACACGTATGGTAGGAAGCTGTCACAGCTCGCGAGATATCTCAATCGTGAGCGCAGAACTCGTAAACTGCGTCAACTGGCAGCCGATGGTAACATTGGCATCCGACCACCTGCCCATACTTATTTCGCTCGAGCGTACCGCCGACTTCATCGTCACTGAAAAACGCACTTTTATAAACTTCAAAAAAGGAAAGTGGGAAGAATATAAATCCTTTACAGACAACCGCTTTGCTGCCCTCCCTATCCCGACTGATGCCCGCCAAGGGGAGCGTGCTTTCCGCAAGGTCATTGAATCCGCCTCGGATCGTTTCATTCCCGCCGGTAGAATTCCCGAAATTAGGCCCCACTTCCCGGCAGAGGCCGCAAGTTTAGCGAGAGACCTTATAAGACAGCTCGATCCCGGCGACCCCCAAATAAGGGATATAAACCAACGCATCAGATTGCTTGTGGATGAACACAAGCGGGCGAAATGGGATGAGCACCTAAGAGGTTGTAACCTCTCTACCGGTGTGGGTAAACTTTGGTCCACCGTAAAGTCCCTATCGAATCCGACTAAGCACAAAGACAAAGTTTCCACCACCTTTGGCGACAAAGTGCTGTCGGATGCGAAAAAATGCGCGAGCGCTTTCTGCCGACAATATATAATGCATCCTACGGCCGACAAAGATAGACGGAGAGCCAATAGACACGTACATAAACACAAATTCAGCGCGTCACCAATCACCATCACCGCTAAAGAGGTTGAGGACGCCATTGGTCGTGCTAAACCATCCAAAGCAGTGGGCCCAGACGGCATAGCCATGCCGATGCTTAAAAGCCTAGGGAAAGAAGGTTTCAAATATTTAGCGCATGTCTTCAACCTGTATCTTTCTTTGTCATACCCGATAAATGAAAAATGACCAAGGTGGTCCCGCTACTAAAGCCTGGGAAACCAGCTAACATAGATGAGTCGTATCGTCCGATATCTCTCCTATCGCCAGTGACAAAGACGCTTGAAGCCATTTTGCTCCCTTATTTCCAAGCAAATTTGCAGCTAGCCCCTCATAAGCATGGCTTCAGAAAACTCCATAGCACTACCACCCCACTAAATGCCATTAGCACCCAGATAAATTGCGGTTTAAATCAATACCCCCACCATAGAACAGTACTCGTAGCGCTAGACCTATCAAAAGCTTTTGATACGGTCAACCATGGCTCGTTACTGCAAGACCTGGAAGGGTCTACCCTTCCCCCATGTCTTAAAAGGTGGACCGCAAATTATCTGGGTGGTCGGCAGGCATCGGTGCAATTTAGAAACGAAACATCAAAACCAAGGAAATTAAACAAGGGGTGCCACAGGGTGGTGTCCTATCCCCACTTTTGTTTAATTTCTACATATCTAAGCTACCTTCACCACCGGAAGGAGTCACAATCGTTTCCTACGCCGATGACTGCACAATAATGGCCACAGGCCCAGGCCCAATGTGCTATGCAATAAAATAAACGGCTACCTCCCTGATCTCTCCAGTTGTTTCGCCTCGCGAAACCTGGCATTATCACCGACTAAATCTTCCGCGACCTTATTTACAACATGGACGCCCCAAATGTCGACCACTTTGAACATCCACGTCGATGGCACTACGCTATCGACTGTCCTACACCCCAAAATCTTGGGTGTGACGTTTGATCAGGATCTACATTTTGGTGAGCACGCAGACGCAATTGTTCCGAGAATTCAGAGCCGTAACAAAATCCTCAAATCCTTCGCTGGCAGTACTTGGGGAAAAGATAAAGAAACGCTCATGACTACATACAAAGCAATTAGCCAGCCGATTACGTGCTACGCGTCACCCATATGGTCGCCAAGCCTAAAAATCACCCACTGGAAGAAACTACAGGCCTGCCAAAATACTGCTCTCAGAATCGCTACGGGCTGTCTTCTTATGTCCCCAGAACACCATCTGCATAATGAGGCGAGAATATTCCCCATCAGGGAGAGAAATGAGATGCTGACCAAACAGTTCCTGTTGAATACCCAGAAACCTGGGCATCCCAACAGACATCTGATTGATGAACCAGCACCGCCTAGGGGCTTAAGGGGTCACCTCCGTAAGCATTTTGAGGAAATACGGCACCTGAGAACCCAGCCGTATGAAATGAAAAAACACAAGCAGGTCCTTGGTGAACTCCATAAACAGGCGTCGGACCTTTATGCCGTGAATTGCCAGGTGAATCCAGTACTTAACGAAAATTATCCGAAACTTGCGGAAGAGGAGCGCATACTCCCCAGGGAAACGCGTGTCACTCTTGCTCAACTTCGTTCTGGATACTGTAACAGGTTAAACTCTTACCTATCCAGAATCAACCCCGACATACAAAATGTATGCCCCGCTTGCAATGTGTCCCCACATGACACCAACCATCTCTTCAATTGTAATGTGGAACCAACGCCTCTAACACCCCTTTCCTTATGGTCCACCCCTGTTGAAACGGCAAGTTTCCTTGGACTCCCGTTAGAGGATATTGATGACAATTTGTGATCGGTTGCGGCTATTAGGTGGGGCGAGCATTGCTACAACAACAACAACAACAACAACAACAACAACCTGCACTTCCACCACGGGGCAGTCCAGGAGCGCTGAATGATAAGAGGCGCTTTGCAATAAGTGGGGCTGGCGTAAAAAGATGTCTCCGATATCTCTAGGAGGGCATGTCGCCCAGAGAGGCAAGAGCCAGGGCAGATGAGCACAAGCATGAACCAGACCACGGGCAAGGAAAAGCCACTGCTGCTTTCTGCCGACAATATATAATGCATCCTACGGTTGACAAAGATAGACGGAGAGCCAATAGACACGCACATAAACACAAATTCAGAGCGTCACCAATCACCATCACTGCTAGAGAGGTTGAGGACGCCATTGGTCGCGCTAAACCATCCAAAGCAGTGGGCCCAGACGGCATAGCCATGCCGATGCTTAAAAACCTAGGGAATGAGGGTTTCAAATATTTAGCGCATGTCTTCAACCTGTCTCTTTCCACCTTTGTCATACCCGAGAAATGGAAAATGGCCACTAAAGGCTACTAAAGCCTGGGAAACCAGCTAACATAGGTGAGTCATATCGTCCGATATCTCTCCTATCGCCAGTGGCAAAGACGCTTGAAGCCATTTTGCTCCCTTATTTCCAAGCACATTTGCAGCTAGCCCCTCATCAGCATGGCTTCAGAAAACTCCATAGCACTACCTCCGCGTAAATGTCATTGGCACCCAGATAAATTGCGGTTTGAATCAATACCCCCACCATAGAACAGTACTCGTAGCGCTAGACCTATCAAAAGCCTTTGATACGGTCAACCATCGCTCGTTACTGCAAGACCTGGAAGGGTCTACCCTTCCCCCATGTCTTAAAAGGTGGACCGCAAATTATCTGGGTGGTCGGCAGGCATCGGTGCAATTCAGAAACGAAACATCAAAACCAAGGAGAATTAAACAAGGGGTGCCACAGGGTGGTGTCCTATCCACACTTTTGTTTAATTTCTACATATCCAAGCTACCTTCACCACCGGAAGGAGTCACAATCGTTTCCTACGCCGATGACTGCACAATAATGGCCACAGGCCCAGGCCCAGAGATCGATGAGCTATGCAATAAAATAAACGGCTATCTCCCTGATCTCTCCAGTTGTTTTGCCTCGCGAAACCTGGCATTATCACCGACTAAATCTTCCGCGACCTTATTTACAACATGGACGCCCCAAATGTCGACCATATTGAACATCCACGTCGATGGCACTACGCTACCGACTGTCCTACACCCCAAAATCTTGGGTGTGACGTTTGATCAGGATCTACATTTTGGTGCGCACGCAACCGCAATTGTTCCGAGAATTCAGAGCCGTAATAAAATCCTCAAATCCCTTGCTGGCAGTACCTGGGGAAAAGATAAAGAAACGCTCATGACCACATACAAAGCAATTAGCCAGCCGATTACGTGCTACGCGTCACCCGTATGGTCGCCAAGCCTAAAAACTACCCACTGGAAGAAACTACAGGCCTGCCAAAACACTGCTCTCAGAATCGCCACGGGCTGTCTTCTTATGTCCCCAGAACACCATCTGCATAATGAGGCGAGAATACTCCCCATCAGGGAGAGAAATGAGATGCTGACCAAACAGTTTCTGTTGAATACCCAGAACCCTGGGCATCCCAACAGACATCTGATTGACGAACCAGCACCGCCTAGGGGCCTAAGGAGTCATCTCCGTAAGCATTTTGAGGAAATACGGCACCTGAGAACCCAGCCGTATGAAGCGAAAAAACACAAGCAGGTCCTTGGTGAACTCCATAGACAGGCGTCGGAAATTTATGTCGGGAATTGCCCGGTGAATCCAGTACTTGAAGAAAAATATCCAGAACTCTCGGTAGAGGAACGCATACTCCCCAGGGAAACGCGTGTCACTCTTGCTCAACTTCGTTCTGGATACTGTAACAGGTTAAACTCTTACCTATCCAGAATCAACCCCGACATACAAAATGTATGCCCCGCTTGCAATGTGTCCCCACATGACACCAACCATCTCTTTAATTGTAATGTGGAACCAACGCCTCTAACACCCCTTTCCTTATGGTCCACCCCTGTTGAAACGGCAAGTTTCCTTGGACTCCCGTTAGAGGATATTGATGACAATTTATGATCGGTCGCGGCTATTAGGTGGGGCGAGCATTGCTACAACAACAACAACAACAAAAGCCACTGCTCAAAGAAGAAGCAAAGAAGGAAGGAGAGCACAGCCAGCGGCAGCTGAAAAGCGTAGGATCGGGCAAATTACTGCGGAGGAAACTCCAAGTTCAAAGAGGCAACGGGCCCACGCTCACAGGAACACTACACCCACGGGCAAGGAGAATCTAGCCAGGGCGACTGGGGTACCCGCTGAGATGGCACCAAGGCAGCAGAGCTATTCGGAAGCCCTTGGGGGTATTCGAATAGCTGTTCTGCCCAGTAACTACCCTGCGGAGGCCCCAAGTCAAGAGGACCTGACGAATATCCAAGAGCTCATAATGGACGGAGTGTTGGGGGGTGTGGACATGCCCTAGATTTTTGCGGGGTGTACTTCCGAGCAGGGCTCCTCCTCGTAAATTGCGAGGACGAGAAAACGGTTAAGGGGCTCGTTGTAGTGATACCGACGCTTGAGGGGTGAACACGGCCACAATTATGCACGAGACGCGAGGATGAAATACCGCCAACGCATAGTGTGACTATGTTCCTCCCCAGAAGTGCGGAACGGCCCAAAGAGTTTGCGTTACGGCTCCTCGCCAACCAAAATGAGGGCCTAAGGACGCAGAGATGGCGCGTTATTAACTGTAGCGCAGAGGAAACAGTCCTACGTCTCGACGTGGGCATAGATGAGGAAACGTACCAAGTTACACCCAGAAACGGATTTAAGCTGCACTATAGGTACGGCCTGGTCCTAGTGAGACCCTGGAGGCAGAGGCAACCAGGGAATAATGAGCAGCCGGAAGACAAGGCGGAGGCAGAGGGCGCCGACAAAGGCGAGCTGTCGGACGAGGGTATGACGGACGCGAGCACCGATACCATCAGAGCTCGTGAGACAACAAACTCTTCTACCGCAGCAAGCAAGAACGACACAATCGTGCAGCTGGGATGAAGGAGAAATCCCCACCACACAAGAGCTCATCGAGGGCTTCGACCTCCAGGAGCTGGAGCTGAATAGGCGGGACGAAAGCGAGAACGGATTGTCGGACGACGATGATCCGATGAGGCCGGCCGGGCCAAAATGACCGGCACAAGCATAAAAATAGCCCAGATCAACCTCCATCACGCCATTGCAGCTTAGGCTGTACTGGCGAGGAGGTTCGCCTCGGATGATCTGGGCATCGCCCTCATTCAAGAACCTTGGGCTTACAAGGGACAGGTGAGGGGCCTTAATGTGAGTCACAACAAAGTTATTTGGGATCTCTCACAGCAGAGACTAAGAGCATGTGTAATGCTTAAAGCAAATATTAACTATTTTTGCATTACAGAATTTTTAAGTCGGGATCTGGTGGCGGTGCAGATCGAGGCAAAGGTGAATGGAGACAACACCAGCATAGTGCTGGCCGCAGCCTACTTCCCGGGGGACGACAGCACAGTCCCTCCAGATAACGTGCAGAAGCTAGTGGAGCGCTGCAGAAGAGCGAAACTTCCGTTGATCATAGGAAGCGATGCTAACTTCCACAACACGGAGTGGGCAGCAGTGATACCAACCAAAGGGGTGAGTGTTTATTATAATATATAGTCAGCAAAGATTGAATATATATAACGTCGGGAGCAAACCGACGTTTGTTACGAGAGTCAGGGCAAAGGTCCGAGATATAACACTTGGCAACAACCTAACTGAGAATATGATCTCGAAATGGAGTCTCAGAAGAACCCTCCCTCTCGGATCACAGGATCATAAGGTTTGAGCTGGGTGCTGTATCGGGGCAATCCAGCCCTAAAAGAAATCCCAGGAAAACAGCCTCGGGCAGCTACAAAAGTATCATAGAGGCTAAGGCGGATAGTCTCAGAAATAAGAGCAGAAGCACTAACTGTACTGAGTTAGAGGGCAGAATGGATAGAGCAAATCAGATAATGATAGATGCCTACAACTTCAGTTGCCGGGTCTCCCTAGTTAAGGGTAAGAAGGCAACCCCCTGGTGGTGGCATCACCTGACACTACTAAGGAAGAAATTCAGGAAGCTCTTTAACGGGGCAAGAAGAACCGGCAACTGGGGGGAATACACTCAAAATCTAACAAAGTACAATAAGGAGATAAGGAAAGCTAAGAGGGAAAGTCTCAGAAATTTCTGTGAAGGAATTTCTAGCATACCTGCAGCGTCAAGGCTCCACAAGGCCCAAGCCAAAGAGCAGAGCGAGATTAACCTAGCGATTAGGCTCCCTATACCGGAACGGTGGAGGAGCGAGCGAAGACCGTGCTACAAACACATTTTCCGGGTGCCTCTCCGCAAGTACCGGAACCTGTATTCCCCAGAGTGAAACCAACCCCATCAGACTGGCAATTGGCCAACTCCCTCTTCAGCGAGGCTAGAGTCAGATGGGCAGTGGAATCCTTTGAGAAATACAAAACTCCGGGGGTGGATGGCATCTACCCGGCGCTAATGCAGCAAGGGACACAGATTATCCCACACAAAAAACACAAGCAGGTCCTTGGTGAACTCCACAAACAGGCGTCGTACCTTTATGCCGGGAATTGCCCGGTGAATGCAGTACTCAAAGAAAAGTATCCAAAACTCGCGGAAGAGGAACGCATACTCCCCAGGGAAACGCGTATCACTCTTGCTCAACTCCGTTCTGGATACTGTAACAGGTTAAACTCTTACCTATCCAGAATCACCCCGACATACAAAATTTAGGCCCCGCTTGCAATGTGTCCCCACATGACACCAACCATCTGTTTAATTGTAATGTGGAACCAACGCCTCTAGCACCCCTTTCCTTATGGTCCACCCCTGATGAAACAGCAAGTTTCCTTGGACTCCCGTTAGAGGATATTGATGACAATTTGTGATCGGTCGCGGCTGCTAGGTGGGGCGAAGCATTGCTACAACAACAACAACAACATTATCCCACATCTGGCCAGGATCATGAGAGATAGCCTGGCACTGGGATACATACCCATGATGTGAAGAGCAAAAGCGGTTTTCATACCAAAAGTAGGTAAAAAGGACTATTCACAATCAAAGTCCTTCAGGCCAATAAGTCTAACTTCCTTTGTCTTGAAGGCAATGGAAAAGATAATAGACCAAGAAATTAGGTCGAACGCCCTCAAGAGCTGGCCCCTACATCATAGCCAGCATGCGTTCAGAGCGAGTAAGTCCACGGACACAGCTCTGTACCAATTAACATCAGAAATACAGAGGGCGTTCGAAACAGAGGAAACAGTGATATGCGCTTTCCTTGACATCGAGGGTGCCTTTGACAACACATCTCACGAAAGCGTAAACATAGCACTGCAGAGAAAAGAAATTCAGATGCATATCCAGAGATGGATTGACAATCTACTCCGCACAAGAATCGCTGAAGCCCATGTAGGCAACAGCGCAGTTAAGGTTAATACCACGAGGGGTCCCCAAGGAGGTGTCCTATCACCCCTTCTGTGGACCCAAGTAGTGGATGAACTCCTGCAAAAGCTGACAGTGGCATAAGATGCCAAATTCGAGAGTACGCTCTGTGACATAATACAGAAAGCATTGAATATTACAAACGGATGATGTGCCAGTGTGGGGCTTAACATCAACCCATCTAAAACGATCATCAGCCCTTTCACCAGAAGAAGGGCCCTACCAGCCCCGAGAGCAATAACAATAGATGGCGTGGCAATAGAATATGGAACCGCGGTGAAATACGTGGGGGTCATTTTTGACACCAAGCTCCTATGGTCATCATGGTATGCAAACGTTTAGCAGGCAAATCATGGGGCTGTAGCCCGCATGTGCTAAGATGGATGTATACCATGATAGTAAAACCTATGATAACATACGGCTCGATAGCCTAGGCATCGAGAACAACTCGGGCGACGACGAGGCAAGCACTGTCAAAACTTCAGCGACTGGCATGTGTATGCATTACGGGAGCTATACGCACATGCCCTACAGCAGCGCTGGAGGCTATCCTCGATCTGAACCCGCTGCATATATCAATAGCGCAGTCAGCCAAGCGAACCCTCCTGAATCTCGCTAAGGATGGCTCGGGCATAGGTAAAGTCATATCGTCCCGAAACATGGAGGAATTGAGAGAGAAGATCCCAATCTCTCAACTCCCGAGGGCTGGTATCTTCAGGCAGATAGTCTATAAGAGAAGGTATAAAGTAGAACTGGGAGACAAGGGTACGTGGGAGGAAAGCAGAATTCAGTACATTCATCAGCTAAATAGAATAGTATGGTATACCGATGGCTCGAAGACTCCAGAGGGGATTGGATCTGGAGTCATTGGACCCAAGGCCAAGATATCAACGCCTCTGGGAGCACACCCGATCATTTTTCAAGCGGAGGTATTCGCTATAAGCCAGTGTGCTAACCTGAACCTTCAGCGCGAATACACAATTGCCATACTCAACGACAGTCAGGCCGCCCTCAAGGCGATCTCGGCGTCTGAAATAAAATCAGCAATAGTCCTTGAGTGCGTTGAAAAGCTAAATCAACTAGGAGCACACAACGAACTGCTGTTGGCCTGGGTTCCTGGCCACAGGGGAGTTGAGGGTAATGAGCAGGCGGACAGCCTGGCAAGAGAGGCAGCAACGACACGATTTATTCGTCCTGAGCCGTTCCTGCCAGTAGGCCCGCAGGAAATCAGAGGGCATCTATTAGTAGAATAAAGGGAAAATAAGGAAGAACACTGGCATAATATGCCAGGCCTGAGGCAATCTAAGTTACTGTTAGGGGGCTACAACACAACTCGATATAGGGCATTAATAGGCGTTTCGAAAGATAACCTAAGGATCCTAACAGCTATTCTTACAGGACGGTCAATTAATTATCTATCTATCTATCTACGCTACACCTATCAAAAGCTTTTGATACGGTCAACCATGGCACGTTACTGCAAGACCTGGAAGGGTCTACTCCTCCCCCAAGTCTTAATGGGGTGCCCGCAAATTATCTGGGTGTTGGGCAGGCATCGGTGCAATTTAGAAAAGCACCATCAAAACCAAGAAGAATTAAACAAGGGGTGCCACAGGGGGGTGTCCCATCCCCACTTTTGTTTAACTTCTACATATCAAAGCTACCTTCGCCACCAGAAGGAGTTACTATCGTTTTCTGCGCCGAGGCCAGCACAATAATGGCCACAGGCCCAGAGATCGATGAGCTTTGTAACAAAATAAACGGCTACCTCCCCAATCTCTCCAGTTTTTTCACCTTGCCAAACCCGACATTATCACCGACTAAATCATCGGCGACCTTAGTTACAGCATGGACGTCCCAAATATCGACCATTTTGAACATCCACGTCAATGGCACCACGCTACCGACTGTCCGAATATCTTGGGTGTGATGTTCGATCAGGATCTACATTTTGGTGACCATGCACCCGCAATTGTACCGAAAATCCAGAGCCGCAATAAAATCCTGAAATCTCTTGCTGGCAGAACTTGGGGTAAAGATAAAGTAACGCTCATTGCCACTTATTAAGCAATTGGCCAGCCGATTGCATGCTACGCGTCGCCTATATGGTCGCCAAGCCTAAAGACTACTCACTGGAAGAAGCTACTGGCCTGCGAAATTACTGCCCTCAGAACCGCCACGGGTTGTATTCTTATGTCCCCAGAACACCATCTACATAATGAGGCGAAAATATTCCCCATTAGGGAGAGAAATGAAATACTAACCAAAGAGTTCCTCTTGAATACCGAGAAACCTGGGCATCCCAGCAGACATCTGATTGATGAGCCAAACCCGCCCAGGGGCTTAAGGAGTCATCTCGGTAAGCATTATGATGAATACGGCACCTGAGAGTACAGCCGTATGAAGCAAAACACAAGCAGGTCCTCAATGAACTCCACATACAGGCGTCGGACCTCTATGCCACGAATTGTCCGGTGAATACTGTACTCAAAGAGCAATACCCAAAACTTGCAGAAGAGGAACGGAACCTCCTAGGGAAACGCGAGTTACTCTAGCTCAGCTTCGATCTGGATACTGTAACAGGCTAAATTCTTACCTATCCAGAATCAACCCCGACATATAAAACATGTCCTGCTTGTAACCTGTCCCAATATGACACCAACCATCTCTTTAATTGTGACGTGGAAACAACGCCTCTAAAGTGAGGGGTGTATATTATGGTCCACCCCTGTTGAAACAGCAAGTTTCCTTGGACTCCCGTTAGAGAATATTGATGACAATTTCTGATCGGTCGCACCTACTGGATGGGGCGAATCACTGCTGCAACAACAACATTTTAATAATGTATTGTATTTAGAAGTATAAGTTTTATGCCTAAACACCCTCAATAAATAATAAATTTAATTAATCTGTATTGTGGATCCAACTGCTCTAACAACCCTCTCATTATGGTCCACCCCTGTTGAAACAGCAAGTTTTCTTGGATTCCCATTAGAGGATATTGATGACAAGTTGTGATCGGTCGCACCTATTGGATGGGGCGAAGCACTGCTACAACAACGACCTAATCCTCAAGCAGAAGCGGGTTTTGTTAAGATTCGTTTGCGACACACGCAGCAAAACCATTTCTCTGGACCGGGGATGGGTTCAAAAACTTCCCAGAGCAAAAAGGTATAAAGTAGTGCCCCTGCAAGGATCTGTTGGTAGGATAAAATGGTAAAAGGTTTGGAATCAAATATCACTTCAGACACAAAATTTTTAACTTCCGTTTCCTAGGTCCTAAGAGCGTGTTCTGACACCCGTGTATGTAGAGTGTCATGCTGCGGTATATAATTACCATGTTGAGTGCTTAAGGAAACCTTTTTCGCAGAGTATCAATAAAATTTGTGCTCGGTGTAAGCGTCTGTTGTATATTGGAATGCAGAGATAATATCCGCCATTTTACTGTAAAATTAATTTCAATTAAGCTACACTATGCATTAAAAGCAATTTAACTTCTCTTCACTACTACTATACTGCTGCTCAAGGATGGCTCCATTAAATTTCTTGACTTGTTTTCTTTGGAATCCGTCTTCTCTGTAAATAAAATTATTACAAATTGTTCAAATTAAGTTACAAGCCACACTTACTTCGAAATCCATTCTGTTTCCTCACTTTATTGCCTTTGAGTACTAAACTTTCAGCTTTATACTGATTATGTATAGATTCCTGGGGGGTTTGCTCTTGCAAATCCATAACTTTTAATTCATGAGTGAGAGTCAGTTTCCGGTTCCGTATTTCTGTATCTAATGTATCGTTAGTGTAAGACATCAGTTTTTCTGTTTTCTTGGAAAACTTGTAGGGTTTATAATAAATGAAAGGTTTTGTCTTTGTTCTTATACAGCAGCGATAATTAGTTATTGATCTTTCAAGAACGGCAAAGTCTTTCAAGCGATCTATTTTTAGTTCCAAATTGTTTATTGCAATTAGCCTTTTCTTCTGATCTAGTAAGAGTAAATCACGCTCTTTTCTTATCATTTCCCGTTCCAGACATTGTTGTTCCTCCAATTTCCTTTCGATTTGTGCTTTTTTATCTTCTTTTTGTTTTAATCTAGACTCCTCCAGGCAAAATTTATGCAGTGTTCCAAGTAGCGAACCAAACATCCTGCGATTTCGGGCTATCGACTCCATATCTAAGCCTTGCGCCTCCAAAACCTCTTGTCGACTTGGCATATCCCGAACAATACGCGATCCTAAACTCAGTTTAGTTTCATCGTGCGAAATCGACAAGCGGGTGAAAACTGATTTCGTGGGTTTCTGTCTCTGAACGCTTCCATACTTTGGAAAGGCGCCATTCAACGACCCGTGACCAACTTCAATTCTGAAACAAACCTGTTAATACAACAACAAACTATAATTCTGCCTCGTACCCAACAGGACGACCAACAATCCTTCGAATGCTATCATTTAAGACAGTGAGATGGTTTTTCGCATCATAGAGTTGTTCTTGTAACTCTTTAAGGGATTTATTGACATTTACTTCCATCCTGAGCTTATTAGGTGTAAAAGATTTAGAGCATGAAAACTTTTTCCAATGCAAACATCGATTTTTTCTGCGAATAATCGATAGTGTTACATTTTGTAGCGAATATTAGCCATTTCACTACATCACTATAACCCTTCGTAATGTATACGGCATCACACAAGAACGGAAAAATGTACATTCACTGAAAAATCGGAAAAAGTAAAGAATACGCACGTTTCGAACCAAAAATGTAGTTTGGTAAAAGTCTACCCTGCAAAAATTGTTGGATTACGTGTTCCATTTTCTTCATGTTGGATTATGCGGCAGTTACTCACGAACGTACGTAACAAAAACGTGTCAGCTGACACGACCTATCTTATGAGTGTGCAATGTAAACGAAAACTCACCGACGTGCAACGCCCGTACGTACGTAGCCCGGAACGTAGAAATCAAAACAATTTTGATTTTTTCCGTAAGAACGTGTCAGCTGACCGCTCTCTCACTAGACAGAGTTGCCTAGTAAACTTTTGTGCGCTAATTTTTGACCGTTTGCACTTTTATGCAAAAACACCTAATTAAAGTTTGAAAAATTGTGAAAATAATTCGAAATAATTATGTAAAAGTGAAGATTATAAATATGTAATCTATTTATACTTATTTAATATTTATTCCGGCCTTTTACAATATCAAAAATTAAATTGGAAAAAGTTGATGTTTCCATAAGCATGCATGCAAACTGGCCAATGGCAACAGTGCTTTGTTGTAAACAATACACACAAATATGTTATGTACATGTACACAGCCGCACACATTGATTCCTACGGGCTTGAGAATTCGGTCAAACGTGCTTCGTACGACAAACGTCCGTACGTACGGCACACGTCGGTGGGTAACTGCCGCATTACTCTAACAATACTCCTCTGCTTGCGTTTGCGGACTACCATCAGCCGATCATTGCTCGTTTTTTAACGACAGTGATCACGACACGATGGCGATCGAACAGAGTTGCCAAAAGTAAAATATTGCATGCAAATAACTAACAATAAAATTTTACTTTGGCAACTCTGATAAAATGCAAAAGCGCACTGGTTTTATGTATACATATTATATTAGTTTCTTTATTCACGTATGCGTATTATATTAGTTTCTTTATTCACGCAAATGCTAAATAACATAAGAATATTCGTAGTATAAAATATAAAAGTTTTATTGCCCCTCATCATTTACTCTCATTTTAAATTAAATTCGCTTCGATAATTCTTTCCGACACAATTCCTCTTTAGTACTTTGGCATATGATCCTCTGTGAGTTCTCCATGGAGTACAACAGTGAAAGTACTTTGGAAAGTACTCTCACGCAAGTACTCTATGGAATACTCACATACAAAGCGAGAGTGGGATCACCTACTCCTCTCCTAGGACCAGGCATGCTTAACCAACGAACCGATATCATTTCGTTACGATAATTAACGTTAATAAACGAAACAAAGTCATTTCGTTTCGTTTATTAACGTTAAAAACGTCAAATTAGCGAAATGATTTCGTTTCGTTTTCTGCCATATCAAAACGAAATCAAATCGTTTATGTTGATTATTAATTTAAAACTATGCTGGCAAAGCTGATTGATGGCGGAGTCATTAAAGGTGAAAGCATTCGCCAAGCTGATTGCAACTTTTCTCATGAATTTTGACAGTACGAACATTTCTCAGAGTATTTTTGACATTACCACCAACGAATTACACAAACAAATTACATGGAGTTTGTGTGTGTATGTGCCCTCGTTGTTACCACCTTACGGCTTCACCATGGCTATAGCATTGCCAGCACAATTCAAACATAAAGTATCACGTTTTTGTTAACGTTTTTAACGTAAACGAAAGCTTTTCGTTTCGGTTAAAAACGAGATACAATTTATCTTGATAATTTCTTTATCGATAATATTTCGAAGTGTTTCAACGGAAACGGTGGAAATTTTTTGATAAACGATTAGCTTAACGTTAAGGTGCATCCCTGCCTAGGACATCGCAATGTTAATTGGAGCACATTTTTTGTATGAATACAGATTAGATTTGGATCAGTCCTGTACTCCCAAAGGAGTATTCCTTCAAAGTATACCCTTTAAAAAACGTGAGTACTCTATAAATAATGTAAGGAATACTCCTTTGGGAGTATAGGAGTATTCCAAAACTAATCTGTGTTCATACAAAAAGTGTGCTCCAATTAACATTGTGATGCCCTAGGAGAGGAGTAGGTGATCCCACTCTCGCTTTGTTTGTGAGTATTCCATAGAGTACATACGTGAGAGTACTTTCCAAAGTACTTTCACTGTGTACTCCATGGAGCACCCACAGAGGATCATAAGCCAAAGTACTAAAGAGGAATTGTGTCGGAAAGAATTATTGAAGTGAATTTAATTTAAAATGAAAGTAAATGAAGAGGTACAATACAACTTTCATATTTTATACTACGAATATTCTTATGTTATTTAGCATTTGCGTGAATAAAGATACTAATATTTCTCTATACATACTATAGTATGTATACATAAAACCAGTGCGCTGTTGCATTTTATCAGAGTTGCCAAAGTAAAATTTTATTATTAGTTATTTGCATGCAATATTTTACTTTTGGCCACTCTGTTCGATCGTCATCGTGCCGTCATCACTGCCGTTAAAAAACGAGCAATGATCGGCTGATGGTGGTCCGCAAACGCATTGCAAAGGAGTGTTGTTAGAGTACTCCAACATGAAGAAAATGGAAGACGTAATCCAACAATTTTTGCAGGGTAGTTGAGGGTCGACTGCTAATACGCTACCAAAAATATCGAGAGCGGTATCAAAAGACGCGTATTAATCTCGACAACAATAATCCGATGGCGGTAAATACAAATTTTATATCTGTCCGGAGATATTTGCAGTTAAAGCTGGCGATTTTCATGTGGTTGTTGTAAAGTTGTTGTACCCACCAAAAAATAAATAAAAAATGTGAACCTAAGTCTTTTGCGCAGTCCACCGGCTACACATTGGTAAGTTGTGGCACCTCGGGAAAGCCTTGATCGTGTATACTTGTTAATACCAAACTTAATGTTTTGTTTCTTCCTCAATTTAATGATGAAGACACAACAACGATCAGCATGAGCTTAAGTATGGGTCAAATCAGGCTATCATCAATTTATCTAGCCCATGACAAGATGGTGCCAACATCAACCGTCAGGAAGCTGGTGGAAGATACATCAAGAGCATTGATACTGGGAGGAGATGTAAACGCGCACCACTCCACCTGGAGGAATAATGACGAAAACGAAATGGGTGAGTTGCTATTTGATTTCATCCTAAACTCTAGATTAACCATAAGCAATAGTGGAATTGAACCAACCTTTATTACAAAATTAAGAAGCGAAGTTCTCGATGTCACCCTAGTCTCAGAAGAGGCGGAGCAGTTGGTCAGAAATTGGAAGGTCCTTAAGGACCACTCATTCTCTGATCATTGTTACATCCAATTCGACTTATACTTGGTGAAAGAGCAGAGCGCTGCCACTAGAAATATTAAAAATACAAATACAAATACAAACTGGCAAGAATACAATAGGGAACTAGTTAAGATATTGCCACTTGAAAGCGTACCCGAAATGCCAGGTAGCATACCAGAACTGGAAAATAACTTTACGGGGGCATATCGTAAGGCACTAGATAAAATCTGTCCCAAGAAAATTCAAAGGGGTAAAAAGAAGCCACCATAGTGGAATTCACAAAACGAAAACCTTCGAAGGTTAAGTAGGGCAGCTTTCAATGCAGCTACAGCCTCTGGCGATGAGCAGCATTGGCAAATGTACAAACAACGCCTTAGAAATTATAATTCTGAGTTCGGGAAAGCCAAAAGATGCTCCTGGCGAGATTTCTGTAGCACCATGGAAACATTGTCTGAAGGGGGTAGACTCAGGAAAGCACTTTCCAGATCGGCTAATACGGCTCCAGGATGCTTGCAAAGGCCTGATGGTTCGTGGACCGAAACTGGGGAGGAAACCCTGGATCTACTGCTGAATACATACTTTCCAGGTGCAACTAGGAACGAACCAAGTGATACAAAAAGCTTGACACAAGCAACAATGCAACCTATACTGCACAATCTAATGACAAGAGATAAGATATCTTGGGCCATCCAATCTTTTGAACCATTCAAAACTCCAGGGCCGGACGGAGTTACACCTATACAACTGCAACAATGACTGGAGTGCAGCACTAACTGGCTATACGCTATAATAGGAGGTGTCGTGGAACTAAACTACGTCCCACGTATATGCAAAATATCTAAAGTGGTATTTATTCCTAAGGCAGGCAAAGCGTGCCACGCGAAGCCTAAGGACTTCAGACCCATCAGTCTATCTTCGTTTCAACTAAAGGTGATGGAGAGGCTGATGGAAACATATATCAGGGAGGTTGTGAATGACCAACTCTCTGAAGCACAACACGCCTATATGAAGGGTAAATGAACGGAAACGGGTTGCACGGAATTACATCGTGATAGAGAGATCGTTCTCCTTCAAGGAATAATACCTGGCAGCCTTCCTAGGCTTAGAAGGAGCGTTCAATAACATCAAACCCGACTCAACTATTAAGGTACTGACTGATCTGGGCATCAAATCTCAGCTGGTGGGTCTTATGCGCCAATTGCTGCTATGCAGGGTAGTACCGGCAGAACTTGCAGGGGTATCGGTGAGCAGGTTCGTCAGTAGGGGAACTCCCAAGGTGGAGTCCCATCTCCTCTGCTGTGGGTCTTGGCGGTGAATCATCTGCCAAGGGACATGGAGGAGGAGAGGGGCTGTAAAGTTATAGCATATGCTGACGACCTTGTTTTGGTGATAAGTGGGAAGTTTCCACAAACTCTCTGCGATATGATGCCGGTGGAATTAAGAAGGGTCGAAGCATGGGCCGTTGATAATGGTATAATATTTTAAATAAATAAATGAGAAACGCCAAATGCAGCGTTAAAAAGTGATTCTTCTTTATTAAAGAAATCCATTTCTATTTATACAAAAGTTCTTAATCTACACATACATATTTACATTAATGCTTACATACTAAAAAGTATATGATATCATAATAAATAATTGTTTGTCAGCATATTATTGTATTGACCTACATACTGTCAATATGATCCGTACATTAGCTGGTTGGTATGACGAATCGATATTTTGGGCGGTTTGGCAAATGCGAATGAACTCATAGTGGTTATCTGGGTCAGTTAAATATGAACGTTGGTGTGTATGTATATTTGTAACGTTAAACGCATTCGAAGTGAGGTGAAATCCACGCCACACTACACCACCGGCCTTTTAAGAGTGAACGTATATAATTTCGCACTTTATTATTGATGGTCACTCTAATGTCACTGATATAAGTGTGCCGTGTTGTTTCATTTTAAGTTACTCCAACTTGTTGCCGAAAATCAAGATTATCTGTGTTCCTGTCATATATTTCTTTGTTGTTTTGCTAGTCTGCCGGTGGTATATTCCACTTCACCTGCTCGCCTTTCACGTCCAGTGCTGGGGTCCTGCTGCTGTTATTTTCAATTTTCCTTCCGCTGCTAGTCTAAGCTGTGTCTAATGTTATTCCACTGTATTATGCAGTCAAACCGCCATTGATTAATATAGTATGATGTGTTTTTTGTAGAATTTTTGTTGTCCTTTGCTGTGAAGGCTGGCCTTGCCCATAACTACGAACGTTCGCTCAACTTTTGAGCGTGAAGATCAATTTTTTTTGCAGGATAAGAAAGAAATTTGTTCCTTTTGCCTTATTGGCAGAATTATTAAATTTACTTTTGCAAGTATGAAAAGTGAATAATTAAATTTACTTTTTCCTTGAACTTTGCAGGGTCTCCTCCAATAAGATCGTATAGGCAATTTTCACTTGTTCAGCAAATGTTATGCCTAAAGGTCGAACTAGAAGGATCGCCATATAATATTTTAAATAAATAAATGAGAAACACCCAAGTTGTCACGTACACGTTGCTTTGGTTCCCGATGGTGGCTCTAGCTAGCTCAGTACATTTGGCAGGCTGGCGTTCTCAACCCGCCATCTTTGAAACGGACGCACACATATATATATTTTTTCTTCCATTCAACCTCTTCGGATTCACTTACCCACCGCACCACAGGAATCCCACCCAACCTTGGACCGCTCGCATCATGTAACCTACTGTGCGATCACCCTAATGCCACGCTCCATACTCCTACTTACCTCCTCATCATTCCATCCTCACATCCCGCCACAAAAGAAATTAGCAAGCCATATTACTTCTCTTTTCACTTCAATAACGCATTTTTAATAAACATAATCTTAAAATGTATGCACTAGAGAAATAAAATCTTATACAAAAAAAAAATCATGCTTCGTTTAGATTCAATAATTTTTTCCTTCAAACACTTAATTATAACATATGTGTAAATTTGGGTTTAACCATATGGGTTCTTTCTTCGCAAAAAAAATTTATATCTTTATATAAACATATAAAAGTAAAAATAAACATATTACAAACAGTATTTATGAACGTGTAAACAGGCCTATAAATATAATCACCCTAAAGAAAATCAAAATGTGCACATAAATTCCGTATAAAAAAAATCTATGAAAAATATATTTCTGGGTCTTCTGTCGCCAAAATCGCCAAACTCTTATCTACTCAATTGGAGCTATATAAAAAAAAAGAGTTTTAAAACACGCCCTAATGCCTGCCTAAAAGAGCTCTTTTATGTGGGGATTGGGGCTTATTGGTGCAGGGTTTATACCATTTCTGCAAAAAAAAAGGTAAAACAAAAAAAGCCTAATTAATCGTTCTGGTATACTTTCACGACTAGTAGACGCCTTACTATTTTATACAATTTTGATCTATTATGAACATTACGTTTAAGACTAAAACGGATAAGATTTATAGTGACTCGGATATATGTCCATGCACATCAATGTAAAATTCAAATTTATACAATTTAAAATTTGGGATAAAAAAAAAACAAATCTTAGACTACCCTGACTCGTTTGTTAATTCCTATTTACCATAAAAAGCTTTTGCTAATATTACATCATGGTGAACTTCTTGGTGATTGCTATAACGAGGTAGGTCACGCCAACGTTAGGGCAAATGGCTAGGTGAAAAGACTAATCAAATTTTATGCAGGCTTCCAAGATGAGATAAAAGAATGTAAAGGTGATGACATGGAAATACCAATTTACTTGATGAAAATGTTGTATGGTTTTGATAAATTGGAGATTGAATGTGTAGCAAATGCTATCGAATTTGTAGAAAATTGTTGAATTTGTAAAAAATTTATATCGAATTTGTAGACATTCGTGATTTGTAAAAATTGTGATTCCCTGGCGCTTGGAAAAGGCTTCACTGGCCACCTTCGGTTCCCACTGGTAAATAACTATTCCACATCTTTATGCAGCAAGGAAATCCTGTCCTGGTGGTTGGGTTTTGTGTTGCCCTTCTCTTTTTAAAATTCTCGATCGAAACCGCGCTTTTAAATGAAGGCAATTAGCCTTATATCAAAAATTACAAATTATTGAAATTATTCGACACTATTCTAATCCGTTCTGGATCTTCGCGCACAGGGAATTTTTTTAAAACTTAAACACACACGAAAATCAACTAAATTTTTCTTTTGTAAAGCGGAGCGCGCACTTCAACGATTTGCTGCAATATTTTATTTTCATTCCTGTTCTCCTCCAGTTACCCCTTTTATACTATCCAAATCGCTGAAAAAGAACCGTTTCCATTTGCCGTTTCCCACGGTCTTTCTTTTGCCTACCGCAAGCATGATCACCCTATATCTATCCCTGTCCTTATTCTCACCATATCATGCACGCCCATCCGGCAACCTTACCATTAAAGCTTTTTTGTCATTGTGAATTTATGTGAATTCACAATGGTGTTTTTGGTAAATTTTTATTTGAAATTTCTCGTGTTTACATTTTTGGTAAACACGATTTTTATAAATTTTATTATGTATAAATGCTGATGTGCTACCAAAAAAAAATATCTAGAGATGTTTCCCCCGACGCCTACTAATCTCGAGAACAATGCTCCGAAGGCGGAAATGAAAATTGTATCTCTGTCCGGAGATATTTGCTGTTGAAGCTGGTGATTTTCATGTGATTGTTATGTTGGTACCCAACAAAAAAAACTGTCAACATAAGTGTTTTGCGTGGATATAGTTTTGGTCTTCAAACCGGTATTGGACCCACCCAGGGTACTTTTTTATACGCGCCGCCGAAGGCTGCCAACGCAGAAAGGTGTTCTGTGCAAACATGCTGTCGATACCACCCCTGGTTTAGGAGGGACCCGCTGGTAATTTTGTTTTTTTTGTTCATATATTTTGAACGAGTCTAAAACTTATTTTAATGTTGCTGTTTTAACAGCGTACACCGCCTCAACATATGAGGCTCTATACATCCAGGCGGGCCAAGGTGTGAGTGAAGCCCAACGCGGGGACGACCCACGACCTGACACTTTCTCCTGCTCCGCGAGCTATGCCGGGCGTTTTTGTTGAATAATATATACTGGATGCTGGACCTCCCCGAACGACTTGACCCTCATCGCCGGAGAGAGATTTACGGGAAGTATTATTATATTTAAAACTAACATATAAGCGAGTTACTTTATGGATATTTTGTTCATCTTTCTTTCTGGTTGGCTGACATCATGGCTCGGTTGTTGCTCTCCGGACGACTTGACCCTCGTCGCTGGAGAAATACTGAGTGAATGAAGGGGGACTAATGCTTGAGGTCCTTGGCATGCCACGCACCTAAGCTTTTTCCCGACAACGTTTCCAACAGGTACATGCTTTTACCTAACGCTCGCGTTACTCTGCACTTAACAAACCTTTTGCAAAACTTTGCGTTTATATTTTGATTAAAATCGCTTAATACGAAGTTGCGCTTATATATTTCTTATCCGGGTACAAAGCGCACTTCACGGATTCTTTTGTTGTACCGCGCCGCGTTTGTTTCATAAGTTGCGTGTAAATTTTCTTTGATTTTCTCTCTCATAAGTCTTATTCTATCGCTGTCGTTCAGCAACAGTAATTCACTGTCGTTAAGGGAACTTAGTTTCCGAGCCAGCTTATAATCTGCGCCGCTGGTGAACATGTTCATGCCGAATAAGGCGAAATATGGCGACACACCCGTTGCAGAGTGTACGGCGCTGCGCAACGCGCACTCAATCTCCGGCAGATATAAGTCCCAATCCCTCTGGTCTGTTTTAAATATGAACGGATAGCAGCCAAGACCGATTGGTTGACCCGCTCAGCGGCATTTGATTGTGGAGAGTAAAACGCGGTTTTCAAGTGTTTAATGCAATACGATTCTATCATTTTGGCAAAGTGTTTGGAGGTAAACTGCTGCCCATTATCTGAGTGTATTATTTCCGGCACACCAAACTTATGAAAAATTTCCTCGGTGAGGAACTTCACGACATTGATGGCCGTAGCCTCGCGCATTGACTTTAAAAATGTGAACTTGGAAAAATGATCCACAACTACAAAGATATAGGCGTTACCTCGTTTGGACCTAGGGTATTTGCCTAAAAAGTCTATATAAACTTTCTGAAAGGTTCGTTCGGTAACTACCTCCGATCCCATACCGGGTTTCAAAATAGCGTTACTGGGCTTTCTTTCCTTACAAACCTGACAGTCGCGGACGTAGTTTCGGACTTGTACTAACATGTTTGGCCAATAGTATAAGCGTCGCAAGCGATGCAAAGTTTTTGCTATACCGCCGTGCGCAGCAGTTTCGCAACAGTGCGCATTCTCGATTAAGGTTGATGTCAATGCTGCCGGCACCCACAACTTCCATTCATTTTCCTCCAATTCTACATCGTTTGCAATCATTTTTTTGAAAACAAATCCGTCTTCGACTTTCAGGTCCGGCAGTCGCTCAGCATTTTTTTGCATCGTGCCTATCAAATCTAAATATTCCTCCGACTCAAACTCTACCGTATCCATTCCCGCTATCGAGGATTGAGCTAGATCCTCGATGCACCGTGACAGTGTATCTGCAACCACATTTTCAGAGCCCTTTCTGTGCTCTATTTCAAAATGCTTGAAGGTGTAAAGACCATCTCGCTAATCTACCACTGAGATCTTTTAGCGACATGAGCCACTTAAGACTGGCGTGATCTGTCACCACTGTGAACGGCATCAGCTCAATATATGGGCGAAACTTTTGCACCGCCATCACAGCCGCGAGGCATTCCTTCTCGGTAGTGCTATATTTGCGTTGGCAATCGTTTAGTTTCTGAGAGAAATAAGCAATAGCGTTTTCGGCATCGTCGTGATTTTTTTGAAATAACACCGCTCCTATGCCATAATCAGAGGCGTCACATTGAACCCAAAAACGTTTAGTAAAATCCGAGTGTCTTAGGACAGGCGCACAGGTAAGTGCCCTTTTCAATTTATTGAACGCCTCGACTGCTTGAGGTGTGATCTCGAATTTGTTCGTCTTCTTAAGGGTATCGGTCAACGGGGCCGCTATCGCAGCAAAATCCTTAACGAACCGTCTATACCAACCGGCTGTTCCTAGGAAGCTCCGAACTTGCTTCATGGTTTTCGGTACCGGGATGTTCACGATCGCTTTTAGCTTTTCGGGATAGGTCTTTAACATGCCCCCGCCCACAATATATCCTAGATACGGCAACTCCTTGAAACAAAACTTTGACTTTTTAATCCTATTGTTAATCCTGCTTCTCTCAGACAAATGGCGACTTCTTGCAACGTATGCAGATGCGAGTTGAAATCGGTAAGTAAATCGTCCAAGTATATAAAGACGTTTGCGTTCAATCTCTGTGGTATGACTCGGTCCATCAGTCAGCATAACCATTGCGCCGCATTGCATAGTCCGAAAGGCACGACCACGAACTGATATAAGGGACGCCCCGGGACTGTGAAAGCGGTGTATGGTTTACACTTGTATTTCAGTTCTATCTGCCAAAAAGCGAACTTAAGATCCACGCTACTAATAAAATGGGTATCATCTATGCGACTAATTATACCTTCTATATTCTGCAGCGGATAAGCGTCTTCAATGGTCAAATCATTTAATTTTTGGGCATCTAAACTAAACCTATTTTTACCGGGTTTACTATAGTGGTCCGATTACTCCATGGGCTCTCACTTCCTTCAATTACCCCCAATTCTAACATTTTGTCTATTTCTGTGTAAACTATAGATTGCATTGCAGGTGATAGTGGGTAGTGGCGATCTTTCACAGGAACTGCATCTTCCACGTGTTTAATGGAGTGTTTTTCCAGCGGAATACGAACTAAACCCTCTTTTTCAAACGTCTTGAAACTTTCGACGACCTGATTTAAGCGCTGTTGTTGTTCAGCCGTGAGGTTATGAAGTACACGCCGTTCATTCCTATCTTCCGCCGTCATTATCTGCTGCTCTAACTTGGACACATCGATTTCATTTACATCTATGACATTTGGGGCCAATTGGAAAACGCGCCAGAAGTCCATCCCGAGGTAAATGTTTTGTTCAAGGTATGGACATAAGTAAAACGTTATATTATTCTCTAAATCATTGTATTTGACAGGTATAGTCAGCTTTCCTAATACCGTATGTGCGCCACCACCTGCAGTTGTAACCTTTGAAATAAAACGTTCAATAGGTACCCCTAACTCCTCGACTAGCTCACGGCATCCTCTATCTAATAGACTAACTGATGCACCTGTGTACAATAGCCCTCGTTTATGCACACCGTTTATTTCGATGTCCGCGTACGCCCGTGGGTCATCTCGGTCAGCCCTTTTAACAGTGGCAACAACTGCTCGACGTAGCATCTGCCGGTCTCGAAATCGATCCCTTGCCTTCAGTATCTTACGTGACACCCTACGACGACCTAGTAGCACGCGGTCTGCAAAGATTCTTTCGCGGGCTTCTTTATACCTCCTCATACGTTCTTCAAGGGACAGTCTAGCCGGGTTATTTGTTTTGTTATTAATAGTATCATTTGTTGGTTTTGGTTGTATACGTAATATCTGCTGATCGCTCCCTCTCACGAGGTCTTCCTCTAATGTGTTTTCGACGCGTCTACTCTAGCGGGAATTGTGTGGAGCGCGACACCCCCGCTGTCATCGCGTTCCGTTTCGCGTTTCCCGATAGGTTGCATACTGGACACTTCGGCGTGATTACGTCCACCTTCCCACACTTAAAGCAAAATATGCGCTTCTGAAGCGACATGCTATCGGTGAATGCATGTCCTTCGGCACCGCAATTCCAACCAACTAGGTTTTTACGACTTGCTTGGTCACGAGATGATGTATGTTTGGTAACGCGCTGATAACGGAGCTCCTCATCTCCGGGAGACTCTTGCTCTTCCGGCGACGTAGCAACAATTTCGTTCACTTGGTATGAACGAGGCGCAAATCCGCCTTGAGGAACTCGATCACTACGAGGAAAACACCTTTCAATTTCCTTACACTCCATACGGAGTTGCTCTATGGCGCAAACTGCAATGGGGTATACTAATTTGGCCAACGATTCCCGCAAGTTCCCTTTAACAAGCCGAACCATTTCGTATTCGGGTATGGGGTTCCTTATACGCGAACGCAGTATGCCGACAGCGTAAAAAAATTCATCAATCGTCTCTCCGGGTTTTTGTTTACGTTCAGTGATCTCTCTCATTAGATCGAAATCCGTGAGCTGAGATCCGAACTGCCGTTGTAACGCGAATTGTAAACTTGTCTAAGTTGCGATTCGTTCGAATGTACAACCAGTACCATTCGCGTGCCTCTCCACTCAGCAGCCGATGAAAGTCTCTAATGATATCAGCCCACGAACACCCATACTGCTCTTTCAAATACTCCACCCTAAATACAAAGTCCTCTATGGTCATGGGATCGCAGTGACCCTGATAACTGATCCCCACTTTTCTATATTCATTTCAGTTCGGTAGGTACCAGCTCTGTATTGAGGTTCAGGTAGTATTATCTGTGAGGAGGAACGACGGTTTGCCGCTGAAGGGCCCAGGATTGGACGCTGGTTCGTTTGATTTTTGAACGCCGGTAACGGACCTATCGCCGACCTAACAGGAATATTATTCTGTACATTAAAACTATTGTTGAAGTTTTCATTATCTCTTTCCTTTTCAGGTATCGAATGCCTCGAATCCACTGACTCGCTGCTAATGTTATGCCTCCTTTTTTTGTACTGTATTCGTGCCCTATTTGTTTGACTGCCAGCTCCCCCTTCGACACTGGCACTGCGCACAGGTTCAAACATCGCCTGCATGCCTGCACGCATTTCAACTAAAAGGGCTTGTTGAGTTTCCGCCATCATACTTTTTATTATTGGTGTTAATTCCTCGCGTATGTTTGGTGTTTTAGGCCTATTGGCCGTAACATTAGTTGCGAAATTGTGAAACGGAGGGGGCGCGGAAAGGTTAACGACGGTGGCCGGATGAGTACCGATTGGGTAACTTGGGCTTGACCATATTGTTTGGGCACTGTCCCAGTACTAGTTGTAACTGCTTGCATAATACCTTGTGGTGCGCCTTGCCCACTACCGACTACATTTTCATCGCCTTTGTTTTTCGTACCTACGAACCTATCTGAAAGATCAATGAATGCGGGATAACCCTCATTCATTTGCTTATTTGCATCTTCTGCTGGCATGTTGGCTATCTTTGTTCTTGCTCGTGTATTATGGGCAGGTGGCGAGTGATTCATACGAATGATTCAAAAAAAAATTTGGACTTAAAAAAAAATCTTTGTGTACGAGGCACTAAAAAGAAACACTGTAAATGTATATATGTATATAAAAATCTTTATGTAACCCTAAAAGGGAAAACTGTAGTATAGAACTCAAAATGCACGCTAAATCCTATGAGCCTTGCGTGTCTACAGACACGCCTTCACGTACTAGCGCTTTAAAAAAAATCAAAATAAAATTTATATAAAAGAAAATTTAAATCAATATAAAATATATGTATATGTGCGGGTTAAACCCTATGCGAAATTATATATAACACGTATTAAACAAAAAAAAAATTGTTTGGTAATAAACCAAATGCAAAGACCATGTATATAAGTCAAGATGACTGCGTATGTATGTATGTATATTAGATCCTACAAAAATTTAATCTCGGCTAGCGCACACCACTGCATCAGCGCCACTGGTAGTAAAAACAAAATCCAATTATATCGGTAATAAAGTAGAAAAAAAATCTTGATGTAAACAAAAAAACCAAAAAAAAATATACGATCTAAGGAAAGTATATGCACGTTAAATTCTCTCTGAATTGACTATTCGCAAATATGCACCCATATATTAACAACCCATGTAATATAAAAAAAAATCATCATCACAAAATTAGTAAAAAAAAAGATTTGTATATATAAAAAAAAACTATAAAATAGGATATCTGCATATGTGTATGTTCGATCCTATAGGTGCTGAATTTTACGACAAAAAATATCTATATATTGGTATTAAAAATATTGATGTAAAACAAAATATCAAATAGCTACGTAATCTCGATATAATCTCAAAAAGGAGAATATACGACAAAACAAAATATATGTATGCTCAATGCTATAAACCTTGAGTGTCTCCGAACACGCACCCATGTATTAGCGCTTCATACAAAATCAACCAAAAAAAATTTATCCAAAATATATATATATATCTGTAGGTTAAATCCTATGCTAAATGAATGTTCATAAACTTATAATGACGTATTAACGTAACACGTACACCAAAAAACTCAAACCTTTGTAAAAACTGACTCCAAAAAACCAATACCAAAATTAAGATAAAAACTCTCCGATATAAAAAAATTTAATAATTTAGAATATTATGAGTTGGCGGGTGTTCGGATGGCCTGATTACATGAGGAGGCTTAGGGTTCTGGAGCATAGTTGTTCGTTCCTGTGTGGGTTGGTATGTGAATCCTCACTGATAAACTAAATAAACGAAACAATTCAAAAAAAACTATTTCATGCTTCACATTCGCGATGTAGTTGTGGTTACAAAGTCTACTACTTATGGAACAACAAAACTCAAACGTCTCTGTTTTGGCTTCCACATTTGTAGCCATATTTCTGAAACTAAAACTATATAAAAACAAAGTGAAGAAAAAAAAAGAAATCTAAAATAAAATTTTGTGTTGTAAAATGTCGATGCAAATAGATCACCCTCATGTTTGGTGTCTATGCCACCGTTGGGTTATTGTATCAGATCTGGTGGGCTTGCTCCTAACTACTGGTGAAATTAAACTTTGTCAGAAAGTCACCTAACTATCTTAGATACCCGCCTACACCATATCCTTTTTTCAAATGAACGTTTTTTTTAAAGCTTAAATACATTTGTAAGCGCAAGATTAATTGAATAAAAAAAGATAATTATATCTTTGTATTTCTACTAGATGTTACTGAAGAATATTTTATTTATTTTATTTATTTCTCGGGCGCTATAAGAAATATAGCGACCCCTTCATGTGTTTTAAGATTGGGCGCCATTATATGTAAATATATGTCCCGTACACGTTGCTTTGGTTCCCGATGGTGGCCCTAGCTAGCTCAGTACATTTGGCAGGCCGTGGTTCTCAACCCGCCATCTTAGAACCGGACGCACACATATATTTATTTATTAATATAAACGTATAAAAGTAAAAATAAACGTATTACAAACAGTATTTATGAACGTGCAAACAGGCCTATAAATATAATCACCCTAAAGCAAATCAAAATGTGCACATAAATTCCGTATAAAAAAAATCTATGACAAATATTCTTTTGGACTATATTTCTGGGTCTTTCTGTCGCCAAAATCACCAAACTCTTATCTACTCAATTGGAGCTATATAAAAAAATTAGTTTTAAAACACACCCTAATGCCTGCCTAAAAGAGTTCTTTTATGTGGGGATTGGTGGCTTATTGGTGCAGGGTTTATACCCTCTCTGCAAAAAAAAAAAGGTAAAACAAAAAAAAAAAAAACAGCCTAATTAATAGTTCTGGTATACTTCCGCGACTAGTAGACGCCTTACAATTTTATACAATTTTGATCTATTATGAACATTACGTTTAAGACTAAAACGGATAAGATTTATAGTGACTCGGATATATGTCCATGCACATCAATGTAAAATTCAAATTTTATACAACTTAAAATTTGGGATAAAAAAAAAAACAATTCTTAGACTACCCTGACTCGTTTGTTAATTCCTATTTACCATAAAAAGAATTTGTTCATATTACATCATGGTGAACTTTTTGGTGACTGCCGTAACGAGGTAGGTCACGCCAACGTTAGGGCAAATGGCTAGGTGAATAGACTAATCCAATTTGATGCAGGCTTCCAAGATGAGATAAAATAATGTAAAGGTGATGACATGGAAATACCAATTTACTTGATGAAAATGTTGTATGGTTTTGATAAATTGGAGATTGAATGTGTAGCAAATGCTATCGAATTTGTAGAAAATTGTTGAATTTGTAGACATTCGTGATTTGTAAAAATTGTGATTCCCTGGCGCTTGGAAAAGGCTTCGCTGGCCACCTTCGGTTCCCACTGGTAAATAACTATTCCACATCTTTATGCAGCAAGGAAATCCTGTCCTGGTGGTTGGGTTTTGTGTTGCCCTTCTCTTTTTAAAATTCTCGATCGAAACCGCGCTTTTAAATGAAGGCAATTAGCCTTATATCAAAAATTACAAATTATTGAAATTATTTGACACCATTCTAATCCTTTCTGGATCTTCGCGCACAGGGAATTTTTTTAAAACTTAAACACACACGAAAATCAACAAAATTTTTCTTTTGTAAAGCGGAGCGCGCACTTCAACCGATTTGCTGCAATATTTTATTTTCATTCTGTTCTCCTCCATTTACCCCTTTTATACTATCCAAATCGCTGAAAAAGAACCGTTTCCATTTGCCGTTTCCCACGGTCTTTCTTTTGCCTACCGCAACCATGATCACCCTATATCTATCCCTGTCCTTATTCTCACCATATCATGCACGCCCATCCGGCAACCTTACCATTAAAGCTTTTTTGTCATTGTGAATTTATGTGAATTCAAATGAGAATTGTATCTCTGTCCGGAGATATTTTCTGTTGAAGCTGGTGATTTTCATGTGATTGTTATGTTGGTACCCCCTCGCGAAGGGCAGACATCTTGCCGCGATGCGAGGGCTTAGTCGCTGACAACGGGACTATGCCACCCAGTAGGATGCAGGTTCACATGGATCTCCATGGCTGCGGTGGCCTAGTCCTGGGGTGAGCGATGACCAAGATCTGTCCCCTCCCAATCCAGGGTATTATGCGGCACCGTGCCCATTGGATGGTTTGCAGCCGGGAGGTTAATCTGGCTGTATTTGTACGGAGCCCCTCTGACACCGGGCGGCCTCAGAGAGTAAAAATGGTCTTACCGCGGTAAGGGGCTCTGCCGCGGCGGACGACACTTTTCCCCCTTTCAATAAGGTGACCCTAAGCTGGCCTCGTCTAGCAAGGGGTCGTACGAACAAGATGAACAACAAAAATAAAAAAAACAAGCAAATGAAAATCCGTTCTCCTACACAGGGAGAAGGACAACAGCATTGGCATCCATACGCCCTAGTGAACGAGGGAGGGCTACCAATGCTACCAACGCTAAAGTGAAGAGCGACTTGGTGGGGGGCGGCAATAGTATGGTGGCGAAGGGAGTTCCGCTGGTAACGGCGAACCCTGACGCGCCTGCTGTTGTCGGACACCGACCAAGCGCCGGAACGGAAACCTTTTTTCCCACGGCTGTGGCAGGGGTCTCTGGACCTGGCCACTCCGAGCCAAGGGAAAACGGGCCGCAACAGCTACTTTAACTGGGGGAGCGACTGCGTTGGAAACGACGGGTCGGCTCCCCATGGACGACAAGAGGGCAACCTCAGTCAACACAGTCTTAGGTGATCGGACGGGGGCAAGCACCAGTATGGCGGCGAAGGTAGTTGCGCTGGCAACGGCGAACACTGACGCGCCTGCTGATGCTGGGCGCCCGTCTGACGCCGGTATGGCGACTATTCTCCCCACGGCTGTGACAGGGGTCCCACGATCTGGTCACACTGAGCCAAAGGAGAAAGGAGCCATAATGAAGACATCATCCGGGGGTACGACCGCGAGGGCAACTACGGGTCGGACCCCTTCTCAAGAAGATTCCCACAAGGGATCGTTCCACAGGAACAAAAGAATGGCTGCAAAAGTCCTGTTAAGGTATGAGGGTGTTCCGCTGGAAACGCTGTCAGAGAACGCCAGGAATTCGGTGGAAAGGGCGCGAGCTCTACTGCCGAATTTTCGGGGTTCTCTGCCAACAAGCGCAACCCCATATAAACGTCAAAGGTCCGATGAAGATATCAAACCACCGCCGAAAAGGCACCAGAATCACCCCGCGGTAGCCAAACCCAGCTTTGCCGAGGTAGCCAAGGGCCGGATCCTTATAGGAATCCTGGACCGAGGGAATGACCGTGGTGCAATCCCTAAAGACCAGTGGCCGTACGTCCGGAATGAAATCGGCAATGCCGTTCTCGACGTGCTGATGGAGTCTCCGGGTAGTCCGCCGCGAGGTTCTGATGCAGGATGGTACCAGGGCCAAATCAAGGTACTCGCTTGCGAGGACGCAAGGTCTGTTGCGCTGTACAAGGCAGAGCAGCCGCAAAGCTGGGACAAGTCTATCCCGGGGCGATTATCGAGGTCGTTGACTGGAAGGACATTCCGGCTCGGCCAAGGGCCAGGGCATGGGTTCCAGCGGTTCCAGCAGAACCTGAGAGAATTCTCAGGATGCTGCAACTGATGAACCCGGCTCTCCCAACGCAAGACTGGAGTGTCATCCAAGTCGAGGACGCTGTTGGACCTAGGAGACAGGTCGTGTTAGCCCTGAATAAGGAAGCTCTCGAGCCCCTTAGACGGAGCAAAGGAAGAGTGTTTTACGGCCTCGGGGAGGTCGTAATTCACGTATACCGTGGGGACGCACAGCGCGCATCCCTTTCGAGTGCCTCTTTGGACACGGACATTGAGGCACCCGAAGTGGAAGCGGAAATCTCCGACGCCGAAAGCCTGGTTTCCGCCACGTCAAATTGCGCAGGAGCTCTGGGCAATTTGTCGATGGAGGATGCTCTGCTGGATAGCGACGGAGAGGATCCCAACATCACGGTGATGGAGGCAGGGGAGTCTGAGCAAGCTCATGCTGAGGTTGCTCCAGATAAACCTGCACAAAAGTAAGGCAGCCTCGGCTGCTCTCATCAGTCGCCTTTCTAAAGGCGACGTCGAAGTGGTCCTTATCCAAGAACCCTGGGTGAACAACTCAAGGATTTGCGGATTGGGGGCCACTGGGTTTAAGCTCATCCGAGCTGCAGATGAAGGTAAGGTGAGAACATGCATTTTAGTAAAGTCTGAGCTGAATATCTTTCTCTTGCCTAATTATAGCAATGGTGACGTCACAGCGGCCAGTTTGTCAAGCGGAGGCACCCAATTAACGCTAGCCTCCGTTTATATGCCGTACGATGCAGAGGAACCTCCTCCGCAAAAGACGGTAAAGGATCTGGTGGCCGACTCAAGCAAAGGCCATCTGTTAATTGGGACAGACGCAAACGCCCACCACGTGCAGTGGGGTAGTTCCGACATAAACACTCGGGGTGAGTCACTTTTTGAGTACCTTTTAACAACTAACCTTGTAGTTTGCAATGTAGGTAATGAACCAACTTTTATTACTAAAAACCGTAGAGAGGTTATTGACCTCACTATTTGTAGCGAAAGCGTTTATGGGTGGGTTAAAAAATGGCGTGTTCTTGAGGAACATTCCTTTTCAGACCACCGCTATATTGAAGTAATGTTAGAGTTCTTCGTCGATCAGCCCATTGCGAGACGTAACCCACGTAATACAAACTGGGAACTACATAATGAGCTGTTAGCAAGAGAACTACCAGAACTGCCCCCACAAAGCCTCTCATCAACGATGGAGCTAGAGGGTCTGGTAGAAACCTTCACATCGGCTTTCTCAAAAGCCTTAGAACAGGCCTGTCCATTGCCAAAACCGCGCGGTAAGCGTAAACCTCACTGGTGGTCCCATGATCTGGACCTACTTCGTAAATCCTGTAGAGAACAGTTTAACAAAGCCAAATTCTTTGATAACGGGTCACAATGGCTAGAATACAAGGACAAACTAAGAACCTACAAAAAAGTCCTGAGACAAGCGAAGAGAACTTCATGGAGAAACTTCTGCACTGGAGTCGAAAGTGTCGTGGACACATCCAGGCTACGGTGCGTGCTTTCTAAGACGCAAACAGCTATTAGCTTTCTGCGGAGACCGAATGGTACCTGGACCAGCACAGAAGGGGAAACTCTAGAGCTGCTCCTGGACACACATTTCCCGGGAAATATGACAAACGCACCGGAAGTACCTGCAGCAAACCAAGCTGTGAATATACCCATCACTGAGGAGAGAGTGAGGAGGGCAGTCAAAATTTTTAAACCTTTTAAGGCTGCTGGACCAGACGGGATTGTACCCGCTCAACTTATCTACTCTTTGGAGGTATCAGCCAACTGGCTGCGGCACATATATACCGCTTGTTTGGCTATGAACTATATTCCGTGTGCATGGAGGAGCGCCACGGTCATATTCATTCCTAAGGCAGGCAAAGCCTCTCATTACGAGCCGAAGGACTATAGACCTATCAGTCTTTCATCCTTCGTACTCAAGACCCTAGAGAGAATAGTTAGCGATTTTCTCACTACAAGCATTGATAGGAATCTCATTTCGGACTATCAATACGCGTACACCAAAGGTAAACCTACGGAGACTGCGCTACACAGCCTAGTCTCTACTATAGAAACATCCTTGTTCGAAAAGGATTATTGTCTTGTGGCCTTCCTAGACATTGAAGGAGCATTCAACAACATAAGTCCAGACGCCGTTAACATTGCTTTAACTGATCTGGACGTAAATAGACCCCTAGTGGGACTAATTGATCAACTGCTCAGGGGAAGGAAAGTGCTCTCCTCACTGGGGAAGGTTGAGGTAACACGATTTGTCGCAAGGGGCACGCCCCAGGGTGGTGTCCTTTCCCCCTTACTATGGAACCTAACGGTAAACTCGCTATTAAGAGATACTAGTTGGGGGAGCGGGAAGGTCGTGGCATATGCTGATGACTATATCAACATTCAAGTTGATATTTTAAAAAACTTTTATTTTGGTTTGCAATAAAAAATTTATTTTTGTTTATTTTTGAGTTTAGATATTTTCCAACTAATTAGAATTTTCTTTTTTTGAAGTTATTCAAAATTTTAAGTTAACACGAAAACTCAATTAAAATTATTTTAAAAATTAAAGTAAAGAGTACAAAGTAGTTAACACTATATTTACTCCCCCTCCAAGAAAATTTGAAACAAACAAATTATTAATTAATATTAAATGTAACCTTTTTTTGTTTTTTGTTGTTTAATGTATTTGTATTTAAATTAGTGTTAATAAGTATGTTTGCTGGTTTAAGTAAATCAATTGAAATATTTTTAATAGTATTATTGTATTGAATTGTAAATGTTTTATGTTTCTTAGATATAACTTTAAAAGGTCCTTCATAAGGTGATTCTAAATTAGATTTACGAAGAACTTTAACAAAAACATACTCACAATTTTCTAATTGTTTAGGAACGAAAACATTTTCTTTGTTATGATGAAAAACTTTAGAACGAACAAGTGAAAAATATTCTCTTATTTTATGAAGAGCGTCATTAGAAAAATCATGTTCTTTATTACTATTTGAAATAATTAATTCACCAGGTATTCTAAGTGTTTGGCCATAAACAAGCTCAGCAGATGAACATTTTAAATCTTCTTTAATAGAAGTTCGTAAACCAAGTAGAATGAATGGTAAAATGTCAGACCAATGAACCGAGTCGTTTGATGCTATAATTGCTGCTTTTAAAGTTCGATGAAATCTCTCTATCATGCCATTTGCTTGGGGATGGTAAGGAGATGTATGAATTTTATGAGAACCTAAAAGTTTAGTTAATTCCGTAAAAAATTTTGAGGTGAATTGTGAACCTTGATCTACTGTAATATTTAATGGTATACCAAATCGTGGTATATAATTTTGAATAAAAGTTTTTACTATAGTATTTGTTGAAATATCTTTAAGTGGATAAGCTTCAGGCCAACGTGAAAATCTGTCAATAATTGTTAAAATATAACAATTTCCATTTGAAACTGGAAGAGGTCCAACAATATCCATATGAATATGTTCAAAACGGCCTGATGGTATTTGAATTTTTTGGATAGGAGATTTAGTATGTCTTGAAATTTTGGATTTTTGACAATTGATGCAAGATGAAGTCCAATCGTTAATCTCTTTACGCATGTTAGGCCAATAATATTTATTTTGAATTAATTTTCTAGTTGTTCTTATACTTGGATGAGATAATGAGTGAATTTTGTCAAAGATAATTCTTCTCATAGAATGTGGAACATAAGGTCGAAAAGGTTGTAGAGAAACATCACACCATATATTTAAATTAATAACTGGAATATGAATTTCCTTTAAATTATTTTTAGAAGTTTGATCAGAAATGGTTTTTTGTAAAAATGTATCAGTTTGTTGTTCTTTATATAAAGTTTCTAAATTTATATCTTGAGTTGAAATTGCATTTATTTCTGGAATACGGGAAAGTGTGTCGGCAACTATGTTGTCTTTTCCACGTATATATTGAATATCATTTGTAAATTGAGCAATATATTCAAGGTGACGTAGTTGACGAGGAGATCTATCTACTTTAGAATTTAGAACATGAATTAAAGGTTTATGATCAGTATAAATAGTAAAAGTTCTACCTTCAAGAAAATGTTTAAAATGTTTAATTGAATTATAAATAGCCAAAAGTTCACGATCAAATGTTGAATATTTAGTTTCTGTTGTAGTTAATTTTCTTGAAAAATAAGCTAAGGGTTCTAGTATATTATTGCTAGTTTGTTGAAGAACTGCTCCAATAGCAACATTTGATGCATCTACTGCTAATGATAAAGTACCATTTTTGTCGAAATGTGTAAGTAAAGTATTTTTAGCAAAAAGTTTTTTAACATTTTCAAAAGCTGTTGTGGTTTCATTTGTCCAATTTAATTGTTTAAGTTTTTTTTTAATTGCATGTGTTAACATTTCATGCAGAGGACTAAGTTCTGTTGCTAACATTTTAATATATCTGTGATAGTAATTTATCATACCTAAAAATTTTTGTAATTTATTTATAGAAATTGGTTTTTCAAAATTTGTTATGATTTCAATTCTATCGAGAGATGGTTTAATACCTTCGCCTGAAATTTCGTAACTTAAAAAATTTAATTTATTTATACCGAGAGTACATTTTGAAGGTTTGATATTTAAATTATATTCTTCAAGTCTTTTGAAAACTGATTTTAAATGATTTATATGTTGATCTTCATTATCACTGGCAATAAGAATGTCATCAATGTATGTAAATACAAAATCGAAATCAGAAAATACTTCATTAATAAAGCGTTGGAAAGTTTGAGCACTGTTTCGTAAACCGAAAGGCATTCTTACGAATTCAAACATTCCAAAAGGGGTAGTTATTGCAGTTTTATGAATGTCTTCTTCTGCCATTGGAATTTGGTGGTAAGCACGCACAAGATCAATTTTGGAAAAAAATTGTTTGTTTTTTAAATCAATTGTTAAATCGTGAATATGTGGTAAAGGATACCGATCTGGTGTAGTAATAAAATTAAGTCTTCGATAGTCTCCGCAAGGTCTCCAATCATTTGGTTCTTTTTTAGGAACGAGATGAAGTGGAGATGCAATAGGAGAATTTGAGGGTCTGCATATACCCGTTTTAACTAAAAATTCAAATTCAGTTTTAGCAATTTTAAGTTTGATTGGATCAAGACGTCTGGGTTTCGAAAATGGTAAAATACCTTTTGTTTCTATCCTGTGAACCGTATGGTGTTTAACTTTTTTAGTATAATCTGGTTCACAGGTAATAGATGGAAATTCATTAAGTAATTTTGAAAACTTATTTTCGACAATAGGGATTTTGAGTGAGAAAATATCAGAAAATCCAGAAGATCCAGTAACTTTAATTTTTGTAGTAGAATCCATTATTTCTTTATTTTTAATATTGACAATAATTCCGAATTTTTCTAAAAAGTTTGCTCCTAAAATTGGTGTATCAATATTCGCAATAATGAATGGAAATTCAAAATCTCTTCTTAAACCTAAATCAATTTTAAGTAGTTTTGTACCGAAAGTTTCAATTGAAGAACCGTTTGCTGCGGTCAAAGTAAGATCCGAATTTCTTTTATAAATTTTAAATTTAGAAAAGGGAATAACTGATACAACTGCACCGGTATCGATAAGAAAATTAAGTTTATTGAATTTATCAAATATGAAGAGGCGACGAGTAGGTTTAATAATAGTTCCATTATCCGTCACCGTCATAATGGATCGTTTCAGTTTAAATTTTGTTCGGAATTTGAATTGTGATTTTGATTAAAATTGCATGGGGGTATACATTTAAGAGCGTTATTCTTAAATTTTTTGTGATACCAACAAATATTTGTTTGTGAAGTAAAATTACGATTGTTTGAAAAATTTCTTGATTTTGAAAAATTTCGAGATTTAAATCTATTTCTATCTTTAGATCTTGAACGGATTTGTAATTGATTAATATCATTAGAAATTTTATTTAAATTTTGAAAAATAGCCGTGGTTAATTCAGTTAAATTTTTAACGCATTGTTCTAAAATATTATTATTTATACTTGAGACTACAGGAGATTTGGAAGAATGACGTTTGTTGATTAAATCAAAAAGTTTGTCAGCTAAAATAATTACTTCATCTTTATTTTGATTGTTACTAGAAGTTAAATGGATTTGTATTTCTTGTGGCAATTTACGAATCCATAATTTGAAAAGTAATTCTTGACTTACAATGGAGTCAGTACCTATAAGTGATTTCATAAATCTGAATAATTCAGATGGTGAACGATCACCAAGTTCAGTTTTTGAAAATAATTGTTCTAATCGTTTTTCTTCGCTAAGAGAAAATCTTTCACATATAATTTTTTTGATTGTATCATATTTATTAAAAAGAGGAGGAGGGTTAATAACATCTAAAATTTTAGATATAGTATCTCGTTGAAGAGTAATTAGAATATTTTGAAATTTTAAATTATCATCATTGATATTATTAATTTCAAATTGTCCTTCAACAAGTAAAAACCAGGCATCAGGAGAATCTTGCCAAAATTGTGGTAATTTAATAGATTTAGTAGAAGAAAAATTTGTAAAGTTATCTTGTCTTGAAGTATTTTGTGTTGTATTAGAGATGTTGTTTTGTGTTGTATTAATGTTAGAATTTTGAGTTGTATTGTGAGTCATGATGTTATTTGTATGGTTGATATTTTGATTTTCTGCATTTGTAAATTTACGAGTTCGTATTGGTGAACGTAGAACCATATGAAAAGAAATTTAAATGAAAAATTTGAAAATAAGAAAATATTTAAGAATTTTTTGGAAAGGGAGTTAACAATTTAAATACAATATTTAATTTTATATAAAAAATAAATAAATTTAAATAACGTATATTAAAATTTTTAAGATATAAAAATAATCTTAAAATAAATTTGAAAGTTAAAAGGTTTAAAATTTAAATTTAAATTATAATTGAAAAATTTAAATTTAATATTAAAATAAAAATTATACTTACATAAAATTAAATTTAATAAAAAAATATTAAAATTAATAAGTAGTTGATTGATGATTGTTTAAAAATATCTTGAAATTAATATCTGGATTGTTTGATATCGTAATGCTTTTAAAATATGCAATGGCTTTGTTGTTTTCTTTGTAAATCTCTTAATTTTCATCGTGATGTCTTCATTTTAAATCTGTTCTTGTGTGTATTGCGTGCAAAATTGTTGTTGTGGCTTGGATAACTCAATCGTTGCTTTTAAGAGTATTAGGTTGTAAATGTTTTAATTTTGTTTACACACACGTTTTTAGAGTTTTTTATGTTTTTAATTTAATTTTCAACATTTATTCTATGTTTTAATGTTTCGTATATATAATTTACAGCGACTGTTATATGAAATTTGCACAGAATGTTGTTGTATTGCTTCACTAAGTTTAGTATAGCTTTTGAGAAATTGAAGCGATTCAGGCAATGTTTCGAGAAGATTTTTAGATAAATTAACGTATGTAGCTAATATGCTCTCTGATTTCGTTTGGAATACCTCATCAAGAATTGTTGAAAGATATTGCATTGTCATTACAGTCGTCAGTTGGACGACGTGGGCTATTCAAACTATCTACACTCATGTTATATGAACTATTTGGTATAAATGAAATTGTCGATGATGTCGATGATGTATCACTTTGATAAAGATGTTGTTGTTTTTCGATAGAGGCACACGCACGTTCACATAATGTTCATAGAATACGCGTAGTATGGATTTAATCGAATTGCCGTCGATTTGTAAGTTAATTAAATGTGCCAAGGAGGTCAATGACAATGGTAGATTAGTTGTTGAATTATTCGTAAAATCAAGTTTTATTAGATTTTTTAACAGCGAAATTTCATCCGGAATTTTCGTAATTTTGTTATCGCGTAAATCGAGAGTAGGTCAGAAGGATCGTTGGTAGGATCGCCAATATATCAACATTCAAGTTGATATTTTAAAAAACTTTTATTTTGGTTTGCAATAAAAAATTTATTTTTGTTTATTTTTGAGTTTAGATATTTTCCAACTAATTAGAATTTTCTTTTTTTGAAGTTATTAAAAATTTTAAGTTAACACGAAAACTCAATTAAAATTATTTTAAAAATTAAAGTAAAGAGTACAAAGTAGTTAACACTATAATGACCTAGCGATTATCTACAGAGGCAAGTTTCCTCAAACTTTGTGCGACTTGATGCAGGTAGCATTGCGAGAGGTTTCCTTGTGGGCTTTCCGATGTGGACTCAGCGTCAACTCCGATAAAGTAGAGCTTGTCTTATATACCAAACGATACAAAATACCATCGTTGAACCTACCTGAACTAAATGGAGTGCGCCTAAGCCTGGCAGATAAAGCCAAATTTTTAGGCGTAGTTTTAGACAAAAAGCTGAACTGGAAGGACAACGCTATCCAGCGACAAAAGAAAGCGTACATTGCATTATATACGTGTAAAAGAGCCATTGGCAAAAAATGGGGACTCACCCCCAACATATGCAGATGGATTTATACCGCGATTATCAGACCCATACTGCTGTATGGGGTAGTCGTATGGTGGCCAGCCTTGAGCAAGGCGTCAAACCTAAACTTGTTGGGTAAAGTCCACAGATCCAGCATGATAAGCATAAGCGGGGCTCTAAGAACAACGCCTAGCGAAGCTCTTCAGGTCATTCTTGACATCTTTCCACTGGATATGGCTGGTCATCGAGCAGCGGCAACGTCAGCCCTGCGTCTAAGGGAGTTGTCGTGCTGGAACAACAGGACCACAGGACACTCAAGTATACTAAACAAATACAGTTTTCTCCCTCCTAGCACGGATCGCTGTGCGACCACAACAGTTGCGGAAACCAACTTTAAGATAAACATACCCAGCAGGGATGACTGGACGGAGTCGGACAAGTGCCTTGCTATGGGCAACAGCATTTCCATATACACGGACGGCTCCAAGTTAAACGGGAGAGTTGGGGGTGGAGTATACTCAAGGGACCTTGACCTCCAGCTCTCATTCAGACTACCCGACCACTGCAGTGTATTCCAGGCAGAAGTTGCAGCCATAATGGAAGCCGCAGCTAGGATAGGGACATACATTGTCGGCAAAGAAATTTTTATCTTCAGCGACAGCCAAGCTGCCATAAAATCTCTGGGCTCCCACTCGTTCAATTCTGAACTAGCACTAAACTGTCGCCGATCTCTTCAAGAGATGGCTCAACAGAACCGTGTACACCTCACATGGGTCCCTGGACATAGGGATATCGAGGGAAACTGTATTGCAGATGAACTCGCTAGGCAGGGTACAACCAAGCAGGTTCTTCCTGGACAAGAACGCTTAGGTATGCCCCTGTCCACATGCAAGCTAATGCTAAAAGAGCACATCTACCGTCAAGCCGACAAAAGATGGCTACAAACACCGGGATGTCGAACGTCGAAAGAAACCTGGCCTAAATGGGATCCTAAAAGGTCCCGTCACGTTTACAACCTAAGAAGGGATACAATTTCCACACTTGTAGGGGCACTAACGGGTCATTGCCTCATAGGTAGGCATGCAGAAAGGCTAGGAGCGCCTTATCGTCGTTGCTGTAGGAGTTGTAAAGAAGATGAGGAGGAGGAAACGGTGGTTCACCTCATTTGCAACTGCCCAGCGCTAAGCGGAGCACGGCAGCGCTTTCTGGGAGCTCCATTTCTTGATACTATGAGTCAGGTTGTGGAGCATGACGTCAAGGACCTGGTAGATTTCATCAGGTCCTCAAAATGGTTCGAAGAGGAGAGGTAACGGTGTTTTTCGTGGTATCACAACGGGACTAGTACTACTGGCCTAAGTGTGCCCTCGGGCAGCCACCCCAACCTATGTTGGTACCCAACAAAAAAAAACTGTGAACATAAGTGTTTTGCGTGGATATAGTTTAGTCTCCAAACCGGTGTTGGACCCACCCAGGGTACTTTTTTATACGCGCGGCCGAAGGCTGCCAACACAGAAAGGTGTTCTGTGCAAACATGCTGTGGATACCACCCCTGGTTTAGGAGAGACCCGCTGGTAATTTTTCGGTTTTTTTGTTCATATATTTTGAACGAGTCAAAAACTTATTTTAATGTTGCTGTATTAACAGCGTACTCCGCCTAAACATATGAGACTCTATACATCCAGGCGGGCCAAGGTGTGAATGAAGCCCAACGCGGGGACGACCCACGACCTGACAAAGTGTAGCGTTAAAAAGTGATTCTTCTTTATTAAAGATATCCATTTCTATTATAAAAATGTTCTTAACCTACACATACATACTTACATTAATGCTTACATACTAAAAAATACATGATTTCATAACAAATAATTGTTTGTCAGCATATTATTTTATTGACCTACATATTGTCAATATGATCCGCACATAAGCTGGTTGGTATGACGAATCGATATATTGGGTGGTTTGGCAAATTCGAATGAACTCATAGTGGTTATCTGGCTCAGTTATGAACGTTGGCGTGTATGTATATTTGGAACGTTAAACGCATTCGAAGTGAGGTTAATTCCACGCAACACTACAATGGTTTGGGCGTGAAGCCTAATAAAACGGAGCTGGTGCTCTTTACGAGGAGGTATAAGATACCACCTCTCTCAACTCCAGTGCTGGCAAATACAGTGCTTAAGTTAAGTGAGTCCGCCAACTATCTAGGGGTCACACTTGATAAGAAATTGAACTGGACTACAATTTTAGGGAAGAAAGTCTTCCTTAGGGACATTAGTACATCCGTGCTTAGAAAAACTAGCGACAAGAGTCAATACTGTCTACTTGTGTCCAAGTCAAACCAAACTCGGCAACCAAAAAAAAGTAAAACGCTTTAAATATTTTTAGGGCAATGTGTCCTCTTTAATAGTCGCTGTACTAATGAATTGAAGGAATGAATTGAATTCATTCATTTGCCTATAGTAACGTAATTGTGCCGGAACCAAAAGGGGTAAAAAAGTTAACTTTCGCTTTCGGATTCTTGATCTAGACGTGAATACCCGTCTTTTGATACCTCACCCCTCACCATCACTAAAATGCATAATTACCAAAAACATATAGGAGTGTCTTATCTTGTTTTGTTGATTTTCGGACAGGGTGGATAAATGATGTATACTGGAACAATTTTCCGTCATCCGTTGTCAAATTTGGTTTCGAGACGAACCGGTTTCGGCGCCATCATCAGTGTCGATTTTCGTTCCGGTTTGTCTCGAAAACCAAATTTGACAAGGGATGGCGGAAAATCTTTCCAATATACATCATATAAGAGTGTGTTCTCTCGGTGCCACTCCTTTAAGTATATGAGCATTGTACCACCCTTTCCCATATTTCCCCTTCAGACGGATTCATTGGAGAACTAAACTACCACTTTACACCCTTTAACGATATTCTATAGGCGGTCACGGTCAAACACCTCGCTGAACCTTCTCATCTCTTGCTTGGCACCAATATGATATTGATGGGGCTGAAGTAGTCCAGACGGGTAAATATGAACGGTCTTATGAACGGCGTGAGGCGATCTGCAGGGAGTGGTCCCATGATGGGGGCAATTGAAGTGACTTTAGCGATGCCGCAGATTTAAGCAGTTAGTTGTAATACAACCGATCAGTTGGCGCAATTGTGAAATCCAAAAATGGTGACGTATATTGCAAATCGTGACCTCAACGTGTTGATGTCTAATTTATATTGTGCGATTGTGATACAATTACAAATTATTGTGCTGCTAAATTGCTTGTAATGAATTCTAAAGTGGTTGGCATTCATTAGCTAAACTTTGAGTGTATATCGTGAACAATCCCTGGCCTAAAACTTTTTCCGCGAATTTAGTTGCAGACTTGTGCTAATTTGGGTGCATTAAATATTATGGAATATATATAATTTTTGCAGGTAAATATAAAACGTTCATGCAAATCTGAAAAGTTGTGATAATTGCACATATTTTTCGCAAATCCATTTAGAAGACTCGAGCCAATGCGCCATCTTCCATGTATTCGCCAGCGCCTCCAGCAACGACACTGTGTACCTAGTGAACCCAATCAGATGACTATAAATAGCACAATTATACCTGGCTTGCCTCATATGCCACCACCAAAACAAGCAGTATATGCTAATATATATTTTTAAATAATTTTCTGTCTAATAAATTTTGTTATTTTTCTAGACTGGTCCTCCTCAAAGTAGTCAGCTACACCACCAACATCAATTGCGGGCGGTGTTACATGTCCATACCAACAAACAGGTGAACAGCAAATGCCATCGCAACTGGGTCCAATGCGACGACAGTCTGGTCTAATGCAGTCACATTCCGGTCCACCTCAACACCCTACGCACCAGCCATTTGGTGGCCATGAGCAACATGCTCCTCCAGGTGTGCCGCGTGCATCTACTGGACCAAGTGGGGAAATGACACCACATCCAGTTATGCCAAGGTATATACCACAACAGCAACCGGGTTATATAATGCCACGACAGCAGCAGCAACAACCTATCTGCCAATGCCACAACAACCTGGCCCACCTGATTTTCCTCCACAACCTCAACAGCCAGGTTATCCTCTACAACAACCAGGTGCAACAGGTGGTTACATGGGTCAAATGATGCCACCAACACAACCTGGACAGGCGCCAATGCCCAGTCAGCCACCCATGCCCGGCCAACCCCCAATACCCGGACATCCTGGTTATAATGTATGCTAATACAAGTAATATATTTCAAATATTGCTGATGATTATATCAACAATGGTACTGGTATATATCAACAGCCGCAACAGTAGCCCAACGCCGTTTAGATCTCGATCAGATTCCAAATCCGATAAGCGTTATCATTGAAAATCAGCGCTGGTGGTGCTTTTATTACTAATCAACAAGGTTTATTGCCACCATTGGTGACCACAAAATATGTGGTACAAGATCAGGGTAACTCCTCGCCACGTTACGTTAGTTATTGATATTCGAAATTAATTTTTTGTTTGGCAATTACATTGATCTTGCTCGTTTGCAGTTAATTGTAATACAACGGAGCAGTTGGCGCAATTGTGAAATCCAAAAATGGTGACGTATATCGTAAATCGTGACCTCAACGTTTTGATGTCTCAATAGATTGTGATGATGAATAACTACCCAGCAAAAATCTAGTGACCAAAAATGCCGACCAACAACAAAAAATCCCACATTGTTCCCCAATTGGTAGTATGAAAAAATGAGATGGCCTAACTGCAATGTTCCATTCATATATGCTTGCCTTTTCTTACATGGTATGTACCCTCAAATACGTCAAAAAAATTTTCTGCGAATCCGCCATTTCTAATTTAGCGTTCCATATCGGCGGTGCACAATTTTTTTAAAGAGATATAATTTAATTTATATTGTGCGATTGTTATACAATTACAAATTATTGTGCTGCTAAATAGCTTGTAATGAATTCTAAAGTGGTTGGCATTCATTAGCTAAACTTTGAGTGTATATCGTATAGATTCCCTGGCCTAAAACTTTTTCCGCGAATTTAGTTGCAGACTTGTGCTAATTTTGGAGCATTAAATATTATGGAATATATATAATTTTTGCAGGTAAATATAAAACGTTCATGCAAATCTGAAAAGGTGTGATAATTGCACATATTTTTCGCAAATCCATTTAGAAGCATCGAGCCAATTCGCCAGCGCCTCCAGCAACGACACCGTATACCTAGTGAACCCAATCAGATGACTATAAATAGCACAATTCTACCAGGCTTGCCTCATATGCCACCACCAAAACAAGCAGTATATGCAAACATATATTTTTAAATAATTTTCTGTCTAATAAATTTTGTTATTTTTCTAGACTGGTCCTCCTCAAAGTGGTCACAGCCACACCACCAGCATCAATTGCGGGCGGTGTTACATGTCCATACCAACAAACAGCTGAACAGCAAATGCCAACGCAACTGTGTCCAATGCGACGACAGTTTGGTCTAATACAGTCACAATCCTGTCCACCTCAACACCCTACGCACCAGCCATTTGGTGGCCATGAGCAACATGGCCCTCCAGGTATGCCGCGTGTACCTACTGGACCAGGTGGAGAAATGACACCACATAAAGTTATGCCAAGGTATGTACCACAACAGCAACAACAAGAGAAACCGAGTTATGCAATGCCACGACAGCAACAGCAACAACTTATCTGCCAATGCGACAACAGTCTGGCTATCCACCACAACCTGGCCCACCTGGTTGTACTCCACAACCTCAACAGCCAGGTTATCCTCTACAACAACCAGGTGCACCAAGTGGTTACATAGGTCAAATGATGCCACCAACACAACCTGGACAGGCGCCAATGCCAAGTCAGCCACCCACGCACAGTCAACCCTCAATAACCGGACGTCGTGGTTATAATGTATGCTACTACAACTAATATATTTCAAAAATTGCTGATGATTATATCAAAAATGGTACTGGTATATATCAACAGCCGCAACAGTAGCCCAACGCCGTTTAGATCCCGATCAGATGAAAAATCCGATAAGCGTTATCATTCAAAATCAGCGCTGGTGGTGCTTTTATTACTAATCAACAAGGTTTATTGCCACCATTGGTGACCACAAAATATGTGGTACAAGATCAGTGTAACTCCTCGCCACGTTACGTTAGTTATTGATATTCGAAATAAATTTTTTGTTTGGCAATTACATTGATCTTTCTCGTTTGCAGTTAGTTGTAATACAACGGAGCAGTTGGCGCAATTGTGAAATCCAAAAATGGTGACGTATATCGCAAATCGTGACCTCAACGTTTTGATGTCTCAATAGATTGTGATGATGAATAACTACCCAGCTAGTGACCGAAAATGGCGACCAACAACAAAAAATCCCACACTGTTCCCCAATTGGCAGTATGAAAAAATGAGATGGCCTAACTGCAATGTCCCATTCTTATATGCTTGCCTTTTCTTACATAGTATGTACCCTAAAAATACGTCAAAAAAATTGTCTGCAAAATTTTTGTTAAGAGATATAATTTAATTTATATTGTGCGATTGTGATGCAATTACAAATTATTGTGCTGCTAAATTGCTTGTAATGAATTCTAAAGTGGTTGGCATTCATTAGCTAAACTTTGAGTGTATATCGTGTACATTCCCTGGCCTAATACTTTTTCCGCGAATTTAGTTGCAGACTTGTGCTAACGCTCAACACCCTACGCACCAGCCATTTGGTGGCCATGAGCAACATGGTCCTCCAGGAATGCCGCGTGCATTTACTGAACCAGGTGGGGAAATGACACCACATCCAGTTATGCCAAGGTATATACCACAACAGCAACAACAACAGCAACCGGGTTATGCAATGCCGCGACAGCAGTAGCAACAACCTATCTGCCAATGCCACAACAGTCTGGCTATTCACCACAACCTGGTCCACCTGGTTGTCCTCCACAACCTCAACAGCCAGGTTATCCTCTACAACAACCAGGTGCACCAGGCGGTTACATGGGTCAAATATGCCACCAACACAACCTGGACAGGTGCCAATGCCCAGTCAGCCACCCATGCCCGGTCAACCCCCAATACCCGGACGTCCTGGTTATAATGTATGCTAATACAACTTATATATTTCAAATATTGCAGATGATTATATCAACAATGGTACTGGTATATATCAACAGCCGCAACAGTAGCCCAACGCCGTTTAGATCTCGATCAGATGCCAAATCCGATAAGCGTTATCATTGAAAATCAGCGCTGGTGGTGCTTTTATTACTAATCAACAAGGTTTATTGCCACCATTGGTGACCACAAAATATGTGGTACAAGATCAGGGTAACTCATCGCCACGTTACGTTAGTTATTGATATTCGAAATTATTTTTTTGCTTGGCAATTACATTGATCTTTCTCGTTTGCAGGTCTTTTTGTATTGCATACCTGCAACAGCTGATTTATTAAAAACAACAGCTTTGGGCTTTACACTTACCATCTCACCAATGCACAGTGTTTCGTGTAGAACAAGCTAGCTGGACAAAAACAAAGTTCTTATTCCAAGAAAAGTGTAATGAGAAATGAAAGAAAACAAACAAAATAACGGGATTTTTGCTTTTTTTTTTATATTTTTGCTCATATATATTGAGTAATTGAAGTAAGAAGGCAGGAGTGGCCGTAAAATGCATTGATTAATTTGCAAAATTCTTGTTGAATATTAAGATTCATATTTCTTTTAAGTGAACACTTTTACATAATTTTTTTGATGGATTCTAAGCTCGAAGGTAAGTAAAATTTTTTAATAGTAATTCTTTCACAATTAGAGTATTTTCAATATATTTAACATTCCGTTATTAAGAAGAAAAGGTATTTTTTCCCTATATTTTTAACTTTAGGGACAAAAAAGTTACATACATCCGCGGACATCCGGGCTTAATTTTATATATGTTATAGTCGCAAGTATTCTCTAATAGTCGAAAGAAAAAACCATTGCGAATTCTTTGCACATCTATTTAAATTTTTTTTTTTTGTAGATTTAGTTATCTCTACATATCAAATATGATGTATGTACATACCAGCTCCGACGAGATATTTGAACCTTTAAAGCTGATTTACAAACGGCAAAACCAATTCCCTGGTACAGGTAACAAACACGTAGCCATAGAACATACAAAAATAAATGCGCAAGGTCAACAAGATCACACCAAAAGCAAAAAGGCGAAGATCATTGACTTCAACCTGCCACAACCTACCGCACCAGTCGCCAAGGCATAAAAACAGGTACATACAATGGATTGATGAAGATAAACCAAAACCAGGTTTCGGCAATACCAATGACGGCAACACTGCTCGTAGGTTTTTCGAAAATTCTGAGGCTAGTGCTGAGATTACGGGATTGGATGTAACGCTCATCAAAAGATTCGACACTCTCCTTCGCGCATTAGTATCTGGGTACAATATAAATATCCAAAGATTTGAAAAATTTGCGGTCGAGACTAAAAAACTATGCATAGATCTCTATCCATGGTTTAATATGCCTGTTACAGTTCATAAAATCTTAGTGCATAGTACTGATATTATAAAATCAGCAACTTTACCTATTGGTCAACTTTCTAAGGAAGCACAGGAAGCCCGTAACAAAGATTTGAGACGATTCAGGGATGATAACACACAAAAGCAGTCGCGTGAAGCCACGAATAGAGATCTTATGAATATGTTGCTTATAACATACACACATACACGTCGTGCAAATTTTTCAACTCCCTTCCTCCCACTGTACAGGTAATAAGAAATGTCAACTTATTTAAAAAAGAAGTTAAGCTGTATCTTTTTGGTTATAATCACTTTGAATTAGAAACGATGCTGAGGATGACCCTATAAACCGTACATACCTTAGGAAGCTGCAAATATTTAGTATTGATTCTCTTTCATATCTTTGACGATTTAATTTAATGTATAACTTAAACTCTTTATGAAATTTTTATTTTTGTACACCCCACACAAAACAATATACCAAAGCAAGGACTGGCATTTAGAACTATGTTAAACTTTAATATAAAAAATGCCATATACTTTTCCTATGCTGCATAGTAATTTGAAATTATTTAATGTAATATTGTAATCTTAGGTTAATAAGTATGCATCTGGAAAATGTTTAATAAAATACAATACAATACAATACAATACAATACAACATCGGATCCTTTAGTTAACAGTTTTAGGGAGATACCTAAGAAAACATTTAAAAGTCTGACTTCAGAAGTCTTTAATTTACTGTCCCCCGATAATGTTGAGGAGTCAATAAATACCCCAGTTGTTTTAAGCTTTCACAGTAGTGTTGCTGATGTTCATGACTATTCCACAAGTGACTCATCCAATGAAAGTGATGATAGCGAATAATAACATAATTATAAAAGATAACCTACCCTATAACTTTTTGTTGGATCAGGTTTTATTTAATTTAAATCTATTGCCTTTTCTACTTTGTGTGATACTTTACTTTTAAGTTTTTGTAATAAGTAATTTTCACATAATTAATTTAATTATTTACATTGTTATTATTATTATTGCAATTAACTTTTACATTCCTGACTGTTACTATAAAATAATTTTGTAAAAATTGTAGTGCCAGGATAAATACTCAAATAAATACAAAATATGTATGTACATATGTACAGTCACTCACATAAATAAGTAGACACCCCTTTTTGGATAATTCTTACAATTTTCGCTTTCGCAAATTTATTTTAACTAATTTCCCATAAGAAAATTTGTCACGATCTATAACAAAAACTAAATTATATTTAAAAAATTCGACGAATTTTCATAAAAAATTTTAATTTTTTTTCCGAATTTTTAGAATTTTTTAGAGTATTGAAATTTGTATTCCATTAAATTTAAGTAAAATAAAGTGATATTCTTAAGTCCTTTAAATTTGTTTGGATCTATGTCACTTATTCACATGAGTTACTGTATATGAAATAAGCAAATGTATGCATATGAAGTAAAATTTTGGAAAAAAATAAAAAAAAAGAACATATGGCTGAAAAAAATGACGTAGTTGTAATAAATGACTGCATATAAAACGGAAAATCTCATAAAATAATTTTGTCCAGCTAGCTTGTTCTACACGAAACACTGTGCAATGGCACGCACGGTTGAGGGTGAATATGAGCTACTCATTGTAAATTTTGGTGAATGGGGTCCAATTAGATGTAATCATTTTCAAGGCTAAAATGCAATTTGTAGATGCTGGTCGTCGTTTCCAATGTCTAGTATGTAAAGTAACAACATATGGTAAAAAAAAATCTTTCACTTTTACTTGTGTTCATTGATTCATATTTTTTCTCAACAGTGCCAACTGGATATTTCCAACATTTGGGCCACACAGGACAGCTTGTCGATAAATATGAACGTCCTGAACTTGTATTGGGTACATGAGTTTTTGTGTAAAAAATGTTTGGGTACCTATAGCTCTCAAGGTAAACCTCAACTCATATCCAACATCAAGGCCTCGCATTCAATTGTGGACGCTGTACGCACTACATTGGGTTCACGCAGTATGGACAACAAGCATATTGTTGATTCCATTGGTAAGGCCACAATTTCAAATGGGGAAACCATTATGAAACTATTGGATATTGTGCATCCAGCCGTAAAACTCTAGTCGACATTGCCAAATCTCAATATGCTGAGGTAAGTTTTTTGTTATATTAGAATGTGTAGAATAAAAATGTTTCTCTTATCAGGTCGGCGATGGCACCACTTCAGTAGTACTTTAAGCATGTGAAATGTTAACACAAGTTAAGCCATATGTTGAGGAAGGCGTGCATGCACGTATCATCATTTAAGCTATACGTAAAACATTACATTTATGCATGATAAAATATTGTCACGGATATTGGCATCGCTGAGCTGTACCATCACTAAGGCGATGCTAAGGCCATGCCAAGCAGTATTTACGTCAATAATCAAATCATGTATACACATATATAAGGCAGCCGAAAGAGATGTCACACACAGATGCATTTACTTATGCGCCTATGTATGCGCGAGAGACTGTAAACTACAAACATTCACATCAATAATTCATCATTTATTCATCATTATGTATCTACATAAACGAATAAATAATTGCGTCTACACATATGTACGTATACGAGCAGCGAAGCGGCAATGCACAAACACATGCATATATCTTATCTCAGTTGTCACAAGAGAGGGCAATAATTTTTGCACGTAGTTGTGGCTGGCGATTTTGTAGCCGAAATAACTAGTAAGTTCTGGAAATCGAAGAGCCTAGAAGTATGCAGCATAAACTATAAAAGCGGGGCAGGCGAGTAAGAAGTAATTCAGTTTGAGTTGAGCTATCAATCAGTTTGATTAAGCACGCGATCTGGCGGCCAATAGTAGAGTTTCATTTGAGTTATCAATCAGTTTGGTTATTAAGCCAGCGAGTAGCAAAGTATAAGTGTTATTGTAAAGTACTTAATAAAGGCCATTTTTCCATCATTCAATATTGGAGTTATTTATTCAACAGTTTAGTGATTCGAACTTAGCAGAGGATTGCAAATAAGAGGATTTGCGGCAGATTCGTTACAATATGACATGGCTGTACATGTCGAAGCCAATCAAAGGAACAACAACGTGCTTTATTGGAAAAATGCTCTGCCACAGCAATGTCTTCCAAACTTATTCATCAACCAAAAACATTTCTTTTCTAAAATGGTTGTGGACGCTGTACTTTCCTTTGATGGACCCAAAGTCATGCAAAAAATATAAAATCGCATTATTAAATATAGAATTGGAATTGAAGGCTCAGCCTATACCAGAAGCAGATTTGAAACGTACAATGAAAGCTTGTTGTGGTGCCGTTATGTCTACAGCTAATGATATTAATTCAAGTGTTTTGGGTCAATGTGATTACTTTGAAGATCTTCAAGTTGGTTTTGAACGTTTCAACATTTTCCAGGTTTTGATAGTGGGTTCGACATTGATTTTATTTTCATAGTTTATAATTATTTAAAGGTTGCGTTAATGCTAGAAAATGTACATTGGTTTTAAGTGGCAATGCCCAACAATTTTTGGAAGAAACTGAGCTTCGTTAAATGATGCTATAATGATTGTGCGGCGGACAATTAAACATTATTCTGTTGTTGCTGGTAAGTCAAAATACATTAAAAAAAAGGCTAGTCTTAAATTGTTAAGTAATATAATGAAAAGATTGTGTCCAACTCCGGAAGAAAAAACTATACAATTTGTGTCAGTGAAGTGATAATTATTGCTTTTGGTTGTTAGTTTTGAGGCATCGTCTTCGAGTGCCTTCTTATCGTATATGCCGTTTCTTTGCCAAATACCTGTAAGGCGTTAAACTGATCAGTAGCGTCGCCATGGACTCGTTCAGTATAATGTAGCTCAGCTCTATTACAAAACAATGAAAACATGTTTGTACACCAAAGTAAACAAGGGGTTGATAAGCGACAAAGCATTATAGGTTCAGATCTTCCGCAACCCAATTGTCAACCTCATCTACGCGAGACGAATCCTGTTACAAATATAAATGTATCATACCTATTTAGCAGGCGAGGCTCTGGCGACCCCAAGTTCCTCGTTGAACTAGGGGTGGGGGCGCGATGGCTTAGAAGATTTAATGTGATCATATTAATCATTTCCGTCATAGTCGGGCTAGTACCTTAGTGGTGCATTGTTACCAAAACGTACCAACTAGACTTTCACAATCTACAACACTCCCCAAAACCTTCGTTGAGGATGTTGCCGTTGTTCAAGTGAAGTAAAAGATGGTGGGATATTCTTTCCACGGACCGTAATGAAATTATCTTTACGCAGGAGAGCCACATGTAAAAAGGAAGAAATAATACAATTGCGGCTGCATGCTCACCAAAATGTAGATCCCGATCGAACGTCACACCCTAGATTTTAGGGTGCAAGACAGTCGGTAGCGTAATGCCATATGGTCGACATTTGGCGCGTCCATGTTTTAAATAAGCTCGCCGATGATTTGGTCGGTGACAATGTCAGGTTTCGCGAGGCGATAAAAATGGAGAGATGGGGGGATAGCTGTATATTTTATTACAAAACTCATCGATGTAGGAAACAATAGTATAGGCGTAGGAAGCAATAGCGACTCCCTCTGGTGGTGCAGATAGCTATTGATATGTAGAAGTTAAACAGAAGTAGGGATAGGACACCGGTTTGAATATGAGTTTTTTTGAAGTTATTGCAAAAAAAACGTTGAGGATTTTTAATATCTTACGAGGTACCTTCGTACATGCTTCTGAGAATGAAGAATGACCTATTCAAACTCAATTTTCACCAGGACAAAGCCGCTGGGACTTTGCTATACTTTACATACAATTCTGTACGCCTTTTTAGCACAACTCTCATTTTTGATCATATTAAATTTTATAAAATGTTTCTTCCTCTACAGTTCAGCATATCTTTTGCCAACACAGGTTGGCGATGTGTTTGCGCAGGACCGTGCCTTCGCTACTTAATAATGAATGTCAATTCCCACCAATGGCTATTGCGGCGCGCGATTGACCAACAAAATGATTCCACGGCACCTTTGAGTATTCTTGATCTGAAAATTAATATGCAATGAATTTGTACAACAAACGAATAACACACACTGAAATAATCTGGATTAAAAAGTATCTAAGAATCTAATAATTCTAAGCTTTTTCCTACGTTCCTATTCTAAGCTTCTTATGCTCTAATTAAAAAAAATATTCAACAATCGCATAAAGTTTGCAAAGATCTTTAAAGCAATTCAATTGAAACGAATTTTGTCAATAATTTTTAACCAAACCTTATAAACTAGATGTATAACAAAAAAATATTTTGAATATAAATATTTGCTGATAAATTTAACTGACAGTACCAACACCATCAACTAAATGGTCCTTATAAATATTGTAATCACATAATTCAAAACAAACAATTACTATGAGTACCTACGTTTATTATTGCAAAATCAAGAAAAAAAGAAAATTGCATAAAGTACCCTCAGTGTAAAATTGTTACACTGAATGTATATATCGCATTCTAAACTAAAAAATGTCAAAACTTAAAAAAATGTTAAACCGGTATTTAAGTGTAAATCGATCCATGAAAGCATCGTGAAATAACTTATGTTTTTTTGGTAGTTAACGTTATCGTTTTACCTGGTTTTGTTAAGAAGTTTGTTATTTTCTTGGTGTACATCAACATTCAACACAAAGCTACTCTGATTATGAGTTGCAATACTTTTCGGGTTAGGTTGCGATATGTAAAATTACATATTTTTGTACACGGTTCTAAAATGTAGTTTTTTTTTTTTTGTTGAGATTTGATTGCGTGGAAAGTCCCAGTTCCAGGTTATTGCCCAATGCATAAGATGATTAATTTCTGGATTAACTTTCCAAAGTATGTATGTAATTTTGGCTCCACTAGTACACAATGGTAATACCAAATGGCCAGAACCATGTGTAGCAGCTTGCTATTTGTATTTAACTATCCGTGATTTGTAAAATGGTATTTTAAATGGCACCACGTCAGGTTATTTTCAAATTATTTTCAATTAGCTTCGGTTTTTTCATGGCACAGCGCCAGGTTATATTCAATTTGTCTTTAGTTTTTAATTATCCATTAAATTATGGTAATTATTTTTCGGTTTTACTGTTTTTGTAAAAGCATTTCCTTCGTATTTAAGTACTGTTATATTTTAAAGAATTTATATTCACTCTGGTCATGTGTACATGACTGTACATTAAAATATCAGGATATTTTCTATCCCGTTATTTGTCCTCGGTGGAGTTATATGTGTTTTTGTAATTTACGTATAAGATAATCTCTACCCCGTTACATGTTCCATTTATTGCACTTTAATGATGGTATCATAAAAGTTATGTATATGTGTAAAACGAAAGATTTACTTATATGCTTTTATTTCTTGTAATTTTTAATTAAATTTCTTTGATGACAATATTTTTAAATATTTTAATAATGTTATTTGATTTTAATTGATCCGGATTTTGACCGGTTGCATTAATATATTTTTGCACAATTTGCATAAATAACGAAGGTTTTATATTGTTGTATATATTTTTTGGAATTATTAGTTCACATGGTTAAAGTGTAGGCTTATTAAAACACCAGGTTATCACTTCCAAGTACGATACATTTTTTTAAATTAATTTTTGTCATTTCGATTCCGCACTATCCGCCATTTTAGTCTCAACCGTATGAATACGTCCTTTTATAGGAGGCGGTTGAGTTGTGGGGAAAACCGAACTTGACGCGACGACGTTACAAACCTGTTCTAAAATGTAAAAAAAATATATATATACTTGTCTATTAATTAAATTATTAAAAAGATATTGTTATATTAATGATATAGAGAAACGCCAACATGAATGCAAGTGGTTTCAAACCTCTGCACAGTGTTTCGTGTAGAACAAGCTAGCTGGACAAAAACAAAGTTCTTATTCCAAGAAAAGTGTAATGAGAAATGAAAGAAAACAAACAAAATAACGAGATTTTTGCTTTTTTTTGATATTTTTTCTCATATATATTGAGTAATTGAAGTAAGAAGGCAGGAGTGGCCGTAAAATGCATTGATTAATTTGCAAAATTCTTGTTGAATATTAAGCTTCATATTTCTTTTAAGTGAACACTTTTATATAATTTTTTTGATGGATTCAAAGCTCGAAGGTAAGTAAAATTTTTTAATAGTAATTCTTTCGCAATTAGAGTATTTTCAATATATTTAACATTCCGTTATTAAGAAGAAAAGGTAGTTTTTCTCTATATTTTTAACTTTAGGGGCAAACAAGTTATATACATCCGCCGACATCCGAGCTAAATTTTACATATGTTATAGTCGCAAGTATTATCTAATAGTCCGAAGAAAAAACCATTGCGAATTCTTTGCACATCTATTTTTAATTTTTTTTTTGTAGATTTAGTTATCTCTACATATAAAATAGGATGTATGTACGTACCAGCTCCGACGAGATATTTGAACCTTTAAAGCTGATCTACAAATGGCAAAATCAATCCCCAAGTACAGGGAATAAACACGTAGCCATAAAACACACAAAAATAAACGCGCACGGTCAACAAGAGCACACCAAAAGTAAAAAGGCGAAGATCACTGACTTCAACCTGCCACAACCTACCGCACCAGTCACCAATGCATAAAAACAGGTACATACAAAGCAATCCAAATGCAGGTATAGCCACACAGGAACGCTACACAAAACAACCCCATTTGGTAGCATCTACGCCAATACCTGAATGTAATATAAATACTGCGCAACTGACAACAAATCAGAACGATCAACGACACTTAAGATGACAGCCCAACAATCATCAACTATTCACCCTGTCGGAAAATCAAAAATACAAAGCAGTTTAGTTATAACCGTACCAAGAACGGAGGTTTTTGACATTTGGGTTCAACATTCGAAGGAAACCAGATATAAAGAATTATTGAGTTTTGTTGTACTTAAGTACGATTTAAGTGAAGCAGCCGAGTATTCGATAAAAAGTTTAAGCTTACAAATATCGGCATATTCGTCGAAGCTGGATCAAAAGTGGAACACTTCTGGAAGACATAAGGAGCGATTTTTGAATAAAAACTCGGAGTGGCTTTCGGGTCCAGACTTCACATTTACAATAACGGTGGATTCAAAGTTGCCATCAGACCAACCAACCACTTCTTCAGGTAACCCCGGCCCAGGAAGACGAATGAAGGACTTTGTTAGCTGCAGTGAAAAAACCAAACGGCGTCGAGTGGATGACCTCTTGCAATCTAGAAGTCCTGGTGAGTTACTTTATGCGGCAGAAGTATCAACGCGTATGTCCGGCAACAGAAATGTTGCTACCATTATAAAAAAATCACAGGAAACCACTCAAATATCCGGCAAAAAGATGACATGTGAGCCAGATGCAAGATGCTTGAGCAATGTAGAAGCTTTAGCATACTACGTAGATAGCAAGTCGACAACTCATGGGTACAAAACGACTCGGAAGTGGAGCATCAAGGCAGGCCATAAGGTTTATCCATCATTTTATAGTCTAAGAAAAGCTAAGGAAGAATGCTATCCAAATGAAATTGATGTGGGTGAAACACGTGCGGAAATTAAAGTCTAGTCCGTATTGGATAAAACTGTTGAGCGTTTAGTTTTAGCAAATCAAGAAGTTTTTGTTAGTTTATTACCTAAAAACTTGACGTATCCTTTAATCAGCAAGTGGGGTTGCGATGGAAGCTCTGGTCATAGCACATATAAGCAAAAGTTTACATGCAATTCTGACACTGATGAATTTTTGTTTATATTTTCCTTCGTTCCTCTTCAATTACAGGATGAAAAAGGTAACATTGTTTGGCAGAATCTTCGACCTTCTTCTACCTTGTATTGTCGTCCAATTAAATTTATTTTTTTCTAAAGAAACAAAAGATTTTATTGTTTTTGAAACGAATAAAGTTTTAGAGGAGATAAATGCGTTGTTGCCAACAAAGTACATGCTAGAGGAATACGAAGCTTCCGTAAATCACAATATGCTTCTAACAATGATTGACGGAAAAGTTTGCAATACTTTGACTGAAACTTCTTCCGTACAAAAGTGTTATATTTGTGGTGCCACTCCAAAAGATATGAATAATGAGTTACGGGACTTTACGCCTAACCGAGATAATCTTGATTTTGGTTTGTCTACTCTCCATGCATGGATAAGATGTTTTGAATGCTTGCTTCATATAAGTTATCGCCTCGAAGTAAAAAAGTGGCAGCTTAGGAATGAGGTAGATAAAGAGAGTGTAAAGCTACGTTCCAGCGAAATCAAGAATAAATTTAAAAGTATACTTGGATTGATAGTAGATAAACCAAAACTAGGTTTCGGCAATACCAATGACGGCAACACTGCTCGTAAGTTTTTCGAAAATTCTGAGGCTAGTGCTGAGATTACGGGATTTGATGTAACGCTCATCAAAAGATTCGACACTCTCCTTCGCGCATTAGCATCTGGGTACAATATAAATATCCAAAGATTTGAAAAATTTGCGGTCGAGACTAAAAGACTATACATAGATCTCTATCCATGTTTAATATGCCTGTTACAGTTTATAAAATCTTAGTGCATAGTACTGATATTATAAAATCAGCAATTTTACCTATTGGTCAACTTTCTGAGGAAGCACAGGAAGCCCGTAACAAAGATTTGAGACGATTCAGGGATGATAACACACAAAAGCAGTCGCGTGAAGCCACGAATATAGATCTTATGAATATGTTGCTTATAACATCGGATCCTTTAGTTAACAGTTTTAGGGAGATACCTAAGAAAAAATTTAAAAGTCTGACTTCAGAAGTCTTAAATTTACTGTCCCCCAATAATGTTGAGGAGTCAATAAATACCCCAGTTGTTTCAAGCTTTCACAGTAGTGTTGCTGATGTTCATGACTATTCCATAAGTGACTCATCGAATGAAAGTGATGATAGCGAATAATAACATAATTATAAAAGATAACCTACCCTATAACTTTTTGTTGGATCAGGTTTTATTTAATTTAATTCTATTGTCTTTTCTACTTTGTATTATACTTTACTTTTAAGTTTTTGTTATTTTCACATAATTAATTTAATTATTTACATTGTTGTTATTATTATTGTAATTCACTTTTACATTCCTGACTGGTACTATAAAATAATTTTGTAAAAATTGTAGTGCCAGGATAAATACTCAAATTAATACAAAATATGTATGTACATATGTACAGTCACTCACATAAATAAGTAGGCACCCCTTTTTGGACAATTCTTACAATCTTCGCTTTCGCAAATTTATTTTAACTAATTTCCCATAAGAAAATTTGTCAAGATCTATAACAAAAACTAAATTATATTTAAAAAATGTTTGAAAAATTCGACAAATTTTCATAAAAAATTTTAATTTTTTTTCGGAATTTTTTAGAGTATTGAGATTTGTAGTCCATTCAATTTAAGTACAATAAAGTAATATTCTTAAGTCCTTTAATTTTTTTTGGATCTATGTCACTTATTCACATTAGTTACTGTATATGAAATAAGCAAATGTATGCATACGAAGTAAAATTTTGGAAAAAAAATAAAAAAAAAGAACATATGCCTGAAAAAAATGATGTAGTTGTAATAAATGACTGCATATGAAACGGTAAATCTCATAAAATAATTTTGTCCAGCTAGCTTGTTCTACACGAAACACTGTGCACTGGTAGGCAATTCACCACTTAATCTGTCAGAAAAAATGTTAAATTGTTCATTTTATGTAAAAAAATTTTTAAAGTTGCCATTGAAGTTCTGAAAGCTCGGGAATTTCAATTGAAGTTCAAAAAATTACAATTGAAGTTCAGAATTTTCAATAGAAGTTCAGTAAATTATAATTGAAGCTCAGGAATTTCAACTGCAGTTCAGAAAATTACAACTTATAATATTCTGAACTACAAACAGAAATTCTGAACTTCAATTTTAATTTTCTGAACTACAAATAGAAATTCTGTGCTTGAATTTAAATTTTCTGAACTTGAATTGAAATTTTTGAACTTCAATTGTAACTGTCGAACTTCAATTGCAGCTTTCTGAACTAAAATAAAAAAGGTATAGTATTAAAATTAGCGAATTACAAGTCAACTTACTCAAATTGTGATTTGCCTACTCGCGATTTGATGGTTTACTACAACCAATAGTTCTGTTAGTTCGTCTCTTTTCTTTTCTATATCATTAATTAATTTATTTAAGTTTCCCTTAACTTTGTATGCATACAATCGCATACAATAAAAATTGTATTTATGGCTCACCAACAAGGCTGAAAAAATAATCCTTCCTTATGACTTATAGTTAATAATTTACAAATATGATAAATAATCTAATATATTATAAAAACGTTGAATAAAATAAATGGTAATGGATTTGAATTAAAGAAATATTTTATTTATATAGCAATTTCAGATATAATCCAAGTAAAAAAACGGTCGTAATACTAGTCAAAAGCGGTCATATTAACGTAAAAATACTGTAAAAATACTCGTAAAGTTACAGGTATATAACTTAAAAAATGACTGCCATTTAACAGTTAACGTGATGTAAGAACAGAACAGCACTGTAGTTTGTTTACATTTCGATAACCTAATACCGTATATGTGTGAGCAGTATGGACAATCACATAAATGGTACGACGGAATGGACTGGTCATAAAAATTACCAATGCTATTGAACGATTTACGTGTTCCATCGACACAGATTTTAGTAATTTTACTAACCAATTTACGGGTACTGTTTTTGCTGGGTACCAGCTTAGCAAACGAGTGATTTGCTGGTAGAATTATTGGGCGCCTTGTACTTATGGCTAGCCATTTAGCTGCATCAATGCGCTCTCGTACACAAAGAACCCGATGGTCGTCCAAGTAAGGTGATTGGCGATACAGCGAGCTGGACCGTGGAACTGCGATACCCTTTTCAACTAGGCCAAGCTCAGAAGCGAATTTATTTTGCTGGGCATCGCGGCAAAGTATAAGTTTGGTTGTTTCAACTTCCCATGCTGATAGACCGTGGACCTCATCTCTGGCTGTTTACCAAGACGGCATCGACTTACGAAACGTACTACTGCTCCAACCAGTTTATTAAGGAAAGAGAATCGATTGTAGTTAATAAATTCATTTCTTAAATTTCCAATGCGTATTTGGCCTGAGTTCCTCATCGTCATGTTGAGCGCGTGGTCGGCACGTGGCCATTGCAATTCATCCCCCAAAATGAATTTCGGGCCGTTTAAACAAGTCCAGCTGTATTCACGGCTGTGCAGTTTTGCTCGTGTCGCCTCGTCAGAAACGTTTCGGGCTGTATGTACTCCTCCAGTATGGTACTGTGGTAGCATTCAAAATTTCTGCAGCCATATGTTTAACGACAGCCTTGCATCATAAGCACTGGTTCGAATGAATGGCAGCATGTGCCTGTGACTACGTGTGATGTGTCTAGGTTCGTGTGTTGGCCGCAATGTTACAACGACTGTCGCAACAACACAACGGCAACATTGTGTCTGCAGTAGATACGATGTTGCTAATGGCGTAGCAACATTGCAGTCAAGACACGAACTAAATGTATCTGTGTAGGTGTTAGTTGGTGTAAGCGTTTAAGAGTATGAATGTATTAGTGTGTGGACGTATTAACGGAAATACGAGAAAACCGAAATGGAATTTTGAGTGTGTAGGTAAGAGTATTCCCTCTGGAATAGCTTTCTTTGCCACGGCGGCAGATATAAAAGAGGGTGACGTTGGGCAACGGGCCAAAAGTGTATTTTAACTGTGTCCAGTGGTGGTTGTAAAAGAAGTAATTATTTAAAAGGTGCGTGCAGAAAGTCGGTAAAGTGCGCGAATTAAACCGCAAAGTTAACAGTTTAAAACAAAAAGCAAATTTTCTTAAATTGTGCGCGCCGCGCCGCAAAGTATAGTTTCGAGATACGTATTGCCGAATCAACCAAACCCCCACAAAAAGACGATAATCAGCCAGTCAGATCCAGTAGCAGGTAAGTCCACCTCCAGTTTGTTTGTTTTCCTAGGCGTGCTCGACGGTATCTGGGACCTTAACCTAGTCCATCTCCCAGGCAAGCCCAAATTAAAATTGCAAGCATATATATGAACCTACATACAAATATATGTATGTATGAATATGGTTGATGAATTTTTAAAGCTTGACATACATATGTTCTACTTAGTAAAGTTTTGGTTTTTATATTTCGGTATAACGCTGGGAAAAAGGTGCCTGCAACATTGAAACAACTACACCATCACCACTGGATCAGCTACCAGATTGGAGGAACAACACAGTCCACGAGATACATTTTTGTCCTTTACCTTTGTATTAATTAATTATTGTTACTTGGCTTTTTTGTACATACCCATACTAGCGGTGTAGTTGTTTGGGAAAAAGGGCATAAGTAGGCATAAACGCCACGAAGTTAGCCAGGGGATTTCATATTTTTAATAAAGTAGGTATTACAGGAGATATAACCAAAGACATTTTTTCTTTTAACCTTTTTATTTTTTTTCACAAACTTACGTTTCTTCGCCATTGGAAAGAATTCTTGTACATTTAGTGCCTTTTGCCTTTTTTCTTCTTCTTTTTTTGCAAACTTTCGTTTTTATTTTATTTTATATTTTTCACCATACTCCCCCCACACATTCGCATAAGAACCCATGTAGTTCCTTTAATTTCCTTTAATATAGTAGCCTCTGTTTTTTGTTGGCACTTACTGCTTTTTTCCTTTTTTTCATTCCCTTGGGGTATCTGGGGTCCCCAATGCACACCCATCCCGGAAAGAAACGATGAAACTAGTCCATTCTTCAGAATAGGGACGTATATAACAGCAGGCATTCTGATCTTGTCATCAGCACTTTGTTAAACTAACTAACTCAATGTCCAAGATCACAAGCGAGTGATCTGGCTGAGTATTGAGAAAAAATTAGTGTGCCGGATAAATGGATGTGCATTGAGCACATATGCTTTGAGTATTTTTCTCTTTACAGCTCGTGGACTCAACTTCATGCAGGCGCTTCCAACGGAGTGAGTAACACGGTGAGTGACAATATTGTACATTTGGAGAAGTATATGCACGTATGAATGTATGTACATATTAGGGTGTCCCTTATATGAACGAAATATTTCGTTTTGCAATTATCAAAACGTATACCCTCTAATTCGGTTCAGTATACAAACCTCTGCTTAAATAACAAATTTTAACTTTCCACGTAAACTTTAACCCGTGCCGACAGGGCCTCAAAAATACCAGTTTCTTTCTTCATCTAGTAGCTAGATCAACGAAAATGTTCATTGCTTTGTTTAATAATAGAAATTTGTATTAAAGATTGTTTAATTTAAATATTGTTAATAGGATTACTCAGAACATTTTCTTTTTAAAGTCTGTTTTTTACAATCTGGATACATATCTCTATGTTCTTGCACACAGCGTAAAAGGAACTGCTTTTGTTCTTCTTCTGCGGTTATCAAACCATGAAAGTCTTGCATAAGTTTAACAGCTCTTTCAGCTGTGTCATTAACTGCTTTTAAGCACAAAATCTTCTTTTTTGCTTCTATATAGGCCACGTTTTCTTCCCACGAAGATATATTTTCCTGAAGGAAACTGCAGTTAACTTTTAGCTTCGAAAATATATTTTTGCTTCTAATAGTGATGAAATCACTCTAAGATTTTTCTAAAACAAGAACAAAAGTTTAGCGTTTAGTAAATAGTGAGCATAGCTTAATACATATGAATAAATATTCACCATATAAAGATATCGACGTTTCATCTTTCGATGGAACGTATCTCTTTCCGGAATCATCAAAGCTTTCTCTTTTTAAGTTAATTACAATGTTCTTCTTGGTTTGTTCATCAACGTCTTCGTCAAAAATTGATAGCAGGGTTATTTCTTCTGATAAATACCACAGGTGGTGACTGAATTTTCCTAAAGCTGCTTTGGAAATCAACTTGTCATCTCTTTCGTAATCCTTCAGGGTCTTTAAAAAGAGTAAGTCTTGATTCGGCGCTTTTACTGCTAAACTGCATCTTAGCCAGGGCTTAACATAAACTGTCACAATGAATAAAGAAATATCTCTAAGCGCTTGTTCGTCCTTGACGCTCATTTTAAATTGAGACTGCAACAAACATATCTTTATAGAGTAAATAGCTCTTGCCATCCACCGAGCTTGATGCAATGCGCCTGGAGGTCTGATTTTAATTTTATTCTCAGAGTTTCCTCCCAAAAAAATAATAGCTAGTTCAATCAGTTCCCGATAATCATCTCGTACAATTGACTTCTCCAGTTCGTTGTAATAAAACTCCACCAATTCATTTATCATCGTCTCACAAAAGTGTTGTTTTACGAAATTAGAGCAGGGTTCGATAGCATTAGGATTAATATTCTTCCAGTTATCTTTGAACTTTTTAAATAGTGGAATCTCGGGACTGGTACTGTCCTCTTGGATTTTAGTTTGAAATACACTTTTGAGCACAAGTTCGTAAACATGATGACGACAAGCAAAAAGTAACAATTCTCTTTCTAATGCTTGCTCCAAAAGCACACAAGCTCCATTCAAGCGACCTGTATTAGATGCTGTCGTATCACAGCACATTATTTGTACCTTATCATTAAGGTTCCAATCATTTAGCGTATTTAGTACTGCATTTGCTTGATTTTTGCCGGAAGAGCTCTCTAATTTCGGGACTGCAAGAATTTGTTCTTTCTCTTCAAACGAAATAACGATTGGCAAGCGTTCTTCTTTAGAGCTTTTTACGTTGAGACTAGGTAACAGTTTTCCATCCCAATGAACAGCAACAACTTCGGGTATGTTATTCTGAAAATCAGATTTAATGGATTCTGCTCTATGTTTTCTCATTTGCGTTCGAATGCGTTGAATAGAGGATTTGTTGATTGGGTAATCGTCACAGTTAAGACCTAGTGCTTCCACTACAGCTTGAACTACATAAACAGAATCTCGAATGCTGAGTTGACATCTGTCTAAAGTCGCAACCAATTTTGGCGTGATGAAATTTTTTCTTCCTCTTTTTGCTACTGCACTTAAAGAACGAATTCATTGAGAAGTGGAAGGAGTCGGTTCGTTCAGACTTTCTTCAGAGCTTGCAGATTGGTCATGTAATTCTGTATGTGTCATATCCTTGTAAGCAGCAACAGATGTCGATACGGCATCTGAGGGCATTTGTTTTAATCTATATTTCTCTTTTGCTAGTTGTCTTAACCTTGCCTTTTCTTCAATTACAGCCAACTTTTTGTCTACACCCATTAAGCAACCTGGGCGGCCTGGCTCTCTCTGTTTACGTAAGAATACTTTATCTTCTTCTATTTTAATTCTGTTGAGAGCATCAGCATGTGCGATATCGAATAAATTATCCAAATCCTGTTGAAACTCCTCCTCGCGACGTTTATAAAAATTCGGTAACTTTTTACAATTTTTTTGCAGCTCTCGCCAGAACTGATAAAGATCCACAATTTTTTTAACACAATTAGGGAAAGCTCTGGTGGGTATTCTAGCTTTTTCCCAGGATATAATGCACTCCCGAGCCACAAGATTTGCACTTTCACTAATATTTAACTTTATTTCGCGAATGTTGAAAAACAGAACCGCAAGAATTTGACGATTCGACGGTAATTTTGCGCCTGTTATTTGGTGATTAATCTCACCCACCAGAAATATACTGTTTTTATTGCTTCTTAGTTCCACTGACATTTTCGAAATGAAAAACCCGACAACTCAAGAATAATAATCCGTGCACGTCTTATTTGAACGAACAGTTATGTAGAAATTTTTTTCTATTAATAAGAAACGCCACCAAATCAGTTGGCCTAATATTATCAAATTGTTTTTATTTGGAAAAAGCTAGCGTATTAGGGAAAACAGATTCAAGACGACAACGACGGTGCGGCATCCGCTGTCGCTAGATTAGATCTATTTCTATTTTGACAGGCGACGGTCGTGGCGTCCTTTTTTCTTTTTGTGAATAAAAATCAAAATAAATGCAAATAGCCTTAAATATGTGTTGAAATTGATTTGTTATAAATTTTTTTAACACATGCAATACTTTTTTCTAAATTTTTTGTTGTTGTTTGAGCTAATGCAGAACTGTCGTTGTCGCTTTCATTATAATCAGTCGTCGGTGCTTGGCGGCAATTATTGTCAGGCTTCAGTTTTTCGCCGTTGTCGTTAGCAGTCGTCGTTTTGAATGTAGCCGGGCTATATTTCTGTATAAAGCTGCACTGCGTTGCGTTGTTGTTCTAATACAGAAGGTGGCGCCACTGACGGATGAACATTTAACATGAAAATTTAATAACAATGTGATCCATATGGAACAATTTATTGTTTCGAAAGAGCATTTGCGTGGTATTTGGTGGTATTTGGCTTTCAAAGAGTTCTTTTGCCAGTAAAATTGCCTTTTTTTTGTCTTTTTCCATAGAAAATCGAGTCCTACGGGGAGGGTTTGAATAAGGGACACCCTAGTACATATATTACCAGTCAATTCCTAGTCTTGCAAAATTAGAAGAGGAAATGGCGATGACAAAAGAAATCAGAATAATATATGTACATGCATGAAAACGTCTCAAACATACATTTGCACCTACGTACTTTTTCTATTACTTCTACGACCTATTTCTGCTTTGTACAAAATTGATTTCGGATTTGTTTTGATTATTGAGCTAGGTCAGGGAATAGGGCTTAAACTTTTTTTGTTTCATTTTATTTTTTTTGCTTTTGCTGGCCGACTTTATGAGCGTTTGAATGTCGGTATCTATAGGATTTTGAAGTTAACACCTAGCAGCATTTGTATATTAGGCTGGGTCAGAAACCAATTGAAAAGTTTGGGGATTTGTACTTTTGGTCAATGGTAGGATTTAACTCCTGCGTGTATATCTAAATTTCTATTTGAATTGGAACTTGAATTATTTATTATAGTTATAAGTTAACTTAGACTAAGTTTTTTTGGATTCTTTGTAAATTTTTTTTTGTCTTTTAGGGCAACTGATATTAAAAATAGGGGCATTAGTAAAGGTTATTTAAATTTTCTTGGAGTCATAATTCATCGATATGTTTTTTTCTTTATCTGTATTGATTATCTTATGTTATGATGTTCGGAAATATCTGGATTGTTAATAAATTATAAGGAATGTATGGATGAAAATTTAAGTGTATTGCAATCATGCAAGGCTAGGTCTTGAACTTTTGGTGTGGGTGCTGCGCTTGTGCGTGGCAAGGTTAGGTGAGGGTGAGTAGTAGGGAAATGACCGAATGAGGACAGACAGACCAATGTCAGGCTTGGGGGCACTGTAAGGTGGACAGGAGTCAGCACAGTGCCCACGGTGCAGTGCAAGTTGCACTGCAGCGGGAGGGTAGACGCCACCTGACAGGACAGGCCTCCATATTTTTCTTCCCCTCATGCTTCCCCCTTTTTACTTTCCCCCTTTTTACTTTCCCCCTCACGTTTATTTTTATCGTCTTCAGCTTTTTCTCCTTCCTTTCCTATACATATGCAGATAAGAACCCTTTTTGTTCATGTGGCTGTGGGTGAGGTTGGTGGTGCAATACCCCGCCCAAGACGACGAGCTAGCCTGGGCCCGCAAGCATATTTGCTTGCCACGTAACATTGGCGCCCAACGGTAATAGCCCGGTAATCTTTTTAGTTTTTGTCTTTCCATTTAGTTAATTTTTTCAGTTTTTTTTATCTATATTAATCCGCTTTAATTCTTTTCAATTTCCAACAATTTATTTCAGTTTTTAGCTTTGGTATTCTCAACGGTAATAGCCCGATCACCTTTTAAGTTTTTGCCTTTCCATTTTTGTTTTTATTTTTTTTTCTCTTGAAATCATTTTTAAGTTAATAGTACTGTTTCAGTTTTTTTGATCCCCATTAATCTTTCAAGTTCCGCCTTAAATTTTTTTTGTTTCTAAAATTTTCTTCAGTGTTTAGCTTTTGAATTTCACACGGTAATAGCCCGATCAGCTTTTTTTTTAATGTTTCTCATTTTTTTTTGTCAAATCACTTTAAAATTGTATCTCCTTTTTTCTGTTTTTTTTTTCAATCTCCATTAACTTTTAAAGTTCCGTTTTTGTTTCTTATTTAGCCTTATTAGTTTGCAAAATTTTCATTAAGTTTCCTTTTATTTTTTCATTTCTCAACACAATAGCAAAAAACAATGTAATCTTTTGCATATTTGCTTCTTGTTACAAAAAGTTTTTTTCAGTTTTCCTTTTTGCCTTAAATCCACAACGTAATAGCCAAATAACGTTCTTGCTTTTTTTGCTCACCATTTTTCTGTTATGTCATTACTTTTTCCTTTGGTTTACCCTTCGCTTTGTAATGCTTTCTATCTCCACTTTTTTCTTGAAATCGCAATCCTAGGTTCCTTCTCCCGAATGAGGACAGGGACCGTCATGATGGGAACGCCGTTTGGGTCCGCCTGGCCGATAAGTATCATCATGACGAGATGATAGGGATAAGCGGAGTGCCCATGTCAGGGTTCCTTTGCTGAACTTCTACTGTTTGGCAAAGTGGTATCTGGCATGGCACACAGCTAGCAGACAGACGTTAGTAGAAAATCGTGGCGAGCTGTTGAAGCTGCCTTACCTGTGATCCTGCATGGCTGGTAAGTGAGGCTTGCAGACGTCGCACTGATAGATAGGGGGGTGTGGAAGCCACACCTAGAAACTAGTTGATACGTATGATGTGCCACACTTCCACGGACAGCAAGACGACTGACTAGACACATTATAGAGACGGACGTCATCGTCTTCACCGAACCTTCGCCAAGGCAGCACCACAGACACCAATACTAATACATTAAATTTCAGTAGTTAAATTTTTATTTTAAATTCAAAATTCAATATTTTTGAAGTTTCGAGGTCATTAACAATTTTTTTTACTGATTATTTTCTTATTAGGATTATTTCCAAACAATTTTGTTTTGAAGTTGCGTTGTAAAAATTTTGGTTTTTTTTATTATATCGTTCTTAGGTTTGTTTCATATTGCTTTTCATTTTTTCATTAGGGACTCCGTAATAATAATAATTAGTACTAAGTTTTTATTTTTGTTTTATTTTTAAACTTGGGTTTTGGGTGAACTTTACTAATTTCTTTCTAGGCATTTAAGATATAAATTTTCAGTTTTTTTGTCATAGCCACACCATTACTTGAATTACAATACATATACATACATACACACAAACATATTACTTATTAAATTGAATTTTTATATACCTATATTGCAATTTTTACATCTATTATTTAATATCCATTATTTATATATATTTTTTTTATTGGGTTTTGGGTGAAGTTACTTAGGTTCACATTCATATTTATTCTTTTGCTTGATTTTTACTCTCGTAGCATATTTTGGTTGCTTCCAAATATGCACAAAACTTTTTAGTGAACTTCTCCTTTTTTTATTTGCACTTTCTTCAATTTTTTAGTTTCGTTTCTTTCACTTCTTGGGGGTTTTTGTTCGGTTCTCAGACAGTGGAGGAGGTTGATAACCGCGTAGTGGGTGGATAAGGGATATTATATTCCAACCAACGCGTAACTAGGAGCCGTGCGCGAGCCCTAGAAAACCAAATAGCAGGTTCTCTTTTCAACCAAATTGACACGGGTATACCGAGGCCCGTTGACTTTGTCCCTACGGACTATTTTAATAGGTACGCGTCGCGGATTTTCGGATCGTTTGGCCCTGAACGCCCGAGTAGGCTTTCTTTCGCGAACGGGGTGTCGTTCATCGACTCGGAAAATAGTTTAAATTTCTCCCAGAATATCGATTTGCTGTGCCAAATGTCTGACACTGAGGACGTGGCTAACCGAAGGGGGGGGGGGGGGGCGGTGTTCCGATGGTGAACGCACCACCAACGGCTTCCGGGGGTCTTAAAGTTCCTCACGCGAACGCCAATGAAAACGCAACCAGCGTTGAACAGCTGGGCCGAATGATGGCAATGATGGCGCAACAGCAAGATTTGGGTGTAGAAATGGCGGCAGAGGTGCGGAACATTAAAGCCAATGTTGGAACCCTTGGTGGCCGCGGGCCAGAGAAGGGGCGTCTGCGCAAACGTCGGGACATCGGTCCGCCTTGTCATCTACGCCCCAACCTCAGAACCAAAGGGAGGAAAATACCGGACGCGATGGTACTCCGAATGCCAATCGGACTACCGAGCGAGATTGTGGTAACCCCCCAAGGTGGAAGAAGTTAGATTTAGAAAAGTGGCACATCAAATTCGATGGGACCAGTAAGGGCATAAGCGTCGAAAGCTTCATATTTCGGGTGGAGAGGATGCGCGAGCAGCATAATATTTCCTTCTCCCAGCTCTTCACAGACTTTCATATTCTGGTTCCCGGCGGTGTCTTGAAGTGGTACTGGCAGGTCCTTGAGGACCATGGGGACGAGCCCGACTTCGGCTATCATGAGCTGAAGGTCGAGATGCTAAGCCACTTCAAGTCTGCCGAGTCCGACTATGAAATAATCCGTGAAATAATGGAGGGGAGACAGCTGCCCGCGGAAGCTTTCAATAATTTTTATGCCGAAGTCCACAACATGACGTTCCGTTTGCGGAAGAGAATCCCTGAGAGGGAATTGGTTGGCATAATCCGGGGCAAACTCAAGCCATACCTTGCCAACTTGACTTTCGCCGTAAAAATGGACTCTCTTGCGGAGCTTAAAACTGAGTGTAAGAGAGCTGAAAAACTCATTAAAGAAAATAAGAGCAGGTCCAGGGCGGTTAAAGAATTAGATTTTTAATTACTAGAATTAGGAGAAAGGAAAGTAGAAGCATTTATCAGGAAACACCAACCGCAGTCCCAAATCCCAACCCATCCCAATAGTGCTAGTCCTTCGGTTAGTCCTGCGTCCAAGTCCTCTGTGAATTCCTTTTGTGCATCTCCCTTCCACCTGATGTTTTGTTTTTCGTGCGGTATGCCGGTGGATCACTAAATGAAAAACCCGGCAGAAGCACAAAAACCAAGAGGAGAAGGGATACGGAAAACAGGGAAGAAGTGAAGCAGTCAGGAATGACACGGGAAAAGAAGGAGATTAAAAGTCTTCACCAAAGAAAGCTAGAGTACGAAGAAGCAAGAAAAATAATATTTTGTGATACAATAAATGCAAGTAGGAAAAACCAAAATTTTAAGAAGATAGAGAAGATTAGGGAAAAGAGAAATTTTGAAAGGTTGAAGAATAAAATAGTTTCAACAATTGTTACAGTGAAAGGAGATAACAGGTTTTACGCGAAAACAAAGATAGGAGGTCATGAGGTCCTAGCTCTCTTGGACTCAGGGGCGAGAGCCAGCTGCTTAGGAAAAGGCTCAGCGGCACTTCTATGCGGTAAAGAGGCCTTGATTGTGCCAATCAGGGGCCAAAATATCCTGTTATGGAGTCGCATTTTCGGTGGAAGCAGTAAGGAAGGCGGTCGGCATGATGTGGTGGTGCACAGTGGCTAGTAATTTTCGGCTGGGGCGGGTCCTTGCCAGCCTTACTGTTCCTGCGCCATAAACAGAAAAAAATTCCTATCATGCCTATCAAAACTAAGAGCTGTGAAATTCAAAAAAACCGACAGAAGCGCAGAGCCGACTCAAAATGCTTATAATTCAAAATGAAACAACATCCGGCCGAACCAGATGTCACGGACAGACCGTTATAACATTCAAAATTTAAAATTCAAAAAAAAAAAATCTAACGCAACGAAAAAAAAAATTACCGAACCGGAAATGACCGGTTACCACAAGTTCAAAATCAAAATCAAAAAAAAAAAAAACGGCTGGAAAATAAAAAATACAATTAAAAGGGCCGAATATATCTTGGGGCGCCGCGGGTGTTGTTGCGACGCGCGGTGCATAGCCCACCCTCAAAATCCATGGCCACCCACGCACCTAAATTTCGGTGGCCCCTTACCTACTTTACCTAGTGCCTTCTAAATAAAAAGGATTGCCAGCATTCCCATTTATAACTCAAATTTATTGACAATTCATTTCCTTAATTATTTAAGAAAAAAAAAAAAAAATTTTATGGCTAGTAAGATTCAATTTTTTTTCTAGAACTTTTTAGTACTTATACCGCACCTCAAATATGGAGCATATTTATGTGAATAGCATGCGCTAAGACTCAATTTGACAATACACAAATTTTAGAACAAATTTAGCACAAAATATATTTTTTTGAAATTTGGGAAATCAGAGAATTTACTCGTATTCGAATATCACGCGCTAAAAATAAGTTTGGTAATAAAATTTTGTTAGAACAAGCTTATTACTGAAGCTGAGCTGGGCATTATTCGTGTAAATTTGTATACATATTTCCCTTAATCTATACTCAAATACATGTAGTTCTTGTTTTTGTGGTTTCTGTTGTTTCGTTTTACGTGATCTGAACACGATATTTATGTAACTTAAAAAAAAAATATTCCATTTATTTTTTCAGGTGGGACTATTGAAAATATCTCTAGTAACGCTACAGACATTCGCTTTATCAAAGAAAAATTTAAATAAAGAGGTATATATTAATAGATCCTGGGTTTAATCTAGATTTGTTTTCTTGCTTATAGGCTATATGGTCGTGCATCATGTTATTACTATTATTTTAATAACAATGGCAATGAGATTTTAAAATGATCCTGCTCATTTTCTTAAAATATAATTACATAAGTTTTTGGTGTTTGCGACTTTGAAGATTAATTTTCTTCACTCTTAATTACTACATACTACATGGCTAGGTATCTACATGCATTAACTAACAGCGCAATTCAACAATTGATACCTTTTTCATTTTCTTCCTCTTTTTTTTTTTTTAAGAAAAACTTGGATGAATTGTAAACCAGCTTCGAAATCATTTTGGAAAAAAAAAAATTGAAATTTTACTTTAGAACCTTATTGAAATGTTTGAGTATGCTGCTTTTTGTAATTCACAAATTTTAGGCTGGCATTACAAGGTTGTAGTCTAACCGAATTACCGATGATTTTTGACAATTATTATTGAAACTTTAGCTTACGATTGGAAAATTATTACTATATGGAAGAAAATGTGAAAATGCGTACTCGCAAAGTTTGCAAATATTCTAAGTGTCTACTTAAGATTTTCCAATCTCTTGCCAAAACATTTTTGACTTTCGTTTACGTAGCTTTCGTTAATCATTTCTTTAACGTGTTACAGAAGAAAATAGCTAGCAATATGTGTTAATATCTTTTGCAGCTGTGAATTTACTTGCAGGTGTACATATGTACATCGGACCGTATCGGAAAAAAGAAAAGCAGCAAATTTCGTGAAGGAAAAAAAAACGAGCTTACGACGAAAGCAAGATTTTCCGTAGGCGCAGAAATCGCGGAAGTTGTCTCCTCGTGCCGAATACACTTTGTATATATATTAATATTTGAACAATTGTTTTACCGTGATGGTGCTTGTGTACGAGGCTTTAAAAGGGATGGAGGCTCGTTATTATAATCGGGTTTACCTCTTTTTCCAGAAATTAAAGCAATTACAAGCCCGTCGTTGTTATTGGACTAACTTAATTTATTTGCAATGGTTTATTACTCCAACACTTGCCAATTACAATTTCTTCACGCTTGCGGCAAACGCAACATCAAGAGCAACGCCGAAAGGGAAAACGATCTGCTTCTTCAATTGGTTTTTTTTGCTTTTCCTGTTGCTCCAGTTTTATGCTATTTTTTTCCACAACTAACAGCTAACGCGTTTGCCAATTGGTTTTCCTTTTATGTGGGAATGCTTTTTATCCAGGAATTTTGGACAATTTTGAGGAAAAATTAATTTTATATTACCGCGATTTTTTTTCCTGCCTGCTGGAGCTGTCAATCTTTTCGATCCCCTTTTTTTCCGGAAACAGCGTGTTTCCTCTTAGCGATCGCCGATTTTTTCTTGTTTCTTTCGATACTTTTCCATCGCAACTTTTAGGTCCCATCACCAGTCACTAGGTGTGTTCGCGCGAAAACGCTTGCAAGTGGATCGTAACCGTAGACCATAATAGCAGACCGTAACAAACCTGCTTCGCTTTGAAGACCTGACGATGAAGCGAACAGGAAACCGCACCATCTGTGGGAAGCCACTGCCAGGGACATCCGATGCCAATCAACGTGGGGCACGACTCACCCCTGAGATAAGAGTCTCAAAGTTCTACTACGACGCTAGCCGGGCAACATAGGTCCATCAAAAAAAAGTTTAGTCAAATCGGGAATTAATTCTGTTTCCTAGTTTAAGGCTTTGCGGCAAGTAGACATTTGTTATGGAGAACTCGTCAAAACTCCGAAAGGTTCTATTGGTTATCGCCCCCACCGAAATGCAAAAAAATATGGGTGTAGACATTTTGATAAGGAGAACTCGTCCAAACTCCGAAAGGCTAGTCCAACCCAAGCTTGGACTGCCAGGCTGTTCACCGTTTTCGGTGAGCACGCGTGTGAACACCCTATGATATCATTGCTCGGGGAGAATACTGGGCGAGATGTCCCCGACCGCCAAAACGCCCAATCAAATTTGTAAGTTCAAAAAAAAAACCATTTTATAAAATTGGTAAATAAAAAAATTTGCCATCACTTCCGGAAGGAGAGTTTCTGGTAGGCATTCGCCCGAACAATTGGTCATGCGACATTATAATCAGAAAAAAAATAATTAGTTATAAAATCCTAGTAGCGTTATTAGAAGAAAAAAAATCTATTTGCTGCAAAACGTATATTCCAGACGATGGTTTGTTTACTAATAAAAAAATGTATATATGTATATATATATAAAAAAATTTTGCGCGAGGGAACAAAAAATTCGCCAAAAGCTGCAAAAGAAAGTGTTAGTCAAATGTAATGGGAATGCTAACATCCCATCATTCGAAGACACTCAGGCTACAGGTTTTGAAGAAAAAAAAAAAAACAACACAAACTCATTCATACTTGTCCCTCGTGCTCCCAACCGCAACGCATAGGGGGGTCTTAAGGACCTACCTCTGGGACTGGTTGGGGCCACTAGGGTCAATGTCCTACACACAGGTTGGTCCCAACACACCCAGCCGCAACGCAGAGGCGGTCTCTTGGGACTCGCTAGTGGGACTGGCTGGGGGTGTTGAGGCCTCCCGTCTATTCACCCGGGACACCCCTCCTGTCTCCGCCGCTATGGGTGGAGCGGCTCAAGGGCCGTTCCCCAGACTGGTGGGACAGGAAAGGGTGTCGCTTTGGATCCCAGCTCAACCCGTCACAATCCAGGTGGTATTCTGTGGTACCACCTGAGACGTGGGCTGAGCTGGGGTCCTACTATTCGCTCACACACTCAAACCAGACACTAAAAATTCGGCAAAGGGGGAAAGCTAGAAAAAAATATTTTACATTTAAAAAAAAACCCAATTAGCGGATATTTATTTTAACCAGGGCCGACTAACGGACAACTTCCGGGAAAACCAAAAAAAATCCCGAATTAAAAAAAAACTAAGTGCGTTCAGCACTGCCTCGTCGGGTGAATATAAAAATCCGGATAACTTGACGTGTAGTCTCGTGGATCCCTCAGCTACCGGAAACGATGATCAATCCGAACACCCTGATCCCTCTAACCATCCCACCGCAACGCAGGTGGCTGCTTCTGCGGCTGCTCACCCCGGACTGGTGGTATGGTCAACTTCACAGTTTGACCATGGGTGACCCTCGCACCCGGCGCCTCAGGAACCACGTTGGGCGCCATCTGTTATGGCGCCCTCAGCAACTGTCAACGATGATCACTCCGGACAACTTGATCTGTCCAACCATCCCACCGCAACGCAGGTGGCTACTCCTGCGGCTGCTCACGTCGGACTGGTGGGATGGTCAACCATTTATAACTCAAATTTATTGACAATTCAGTTCCTTAAATATTTAAGAAAAAAAATGTTATGGCTAGTAAGATTCAATTTTTTTTCTAGAACTTTTTAGTACTTATACCGTACCTCAAATATGGAGCATATTTATGTGAATAGCATGCGCTAAGACTCAATTTGACAATACAAAATTTTAGAACAAATTTAGCACAAAATATATTTTTTTTAACTTTTGGAAATCAGAGAATTTACTCGTATTCGAATAGCACGCGCTAAAAATAAGTTTGGTAATAAAATTTTGTTAGAACAAACTTAGTACTGAAGCTGAGCTGGGCATTATTCGTGTAAATTTGTATACATATTTCCCTTAATCTATACTCAAATACATGTAGTTCTTGTTTTTTTGGTTTCTGTTGTTTCATTGTTTCGTTTTACGTGATCTGAACACGATATTTATGTAACTTTAAAAAAAAATATATTCAATTTATTTTTTCAGGTGGGTCTATTGAAAATATCTCTAGTAACGCTACGGACATTCGCTTTATCAATGAAAAATTTATATAAAGAGGTATATATTAATAGATCCTGGGTTTAATCTAGATTTGGTTTCTTGCTTATAGGCTATATGGTCGTGCATCATGTTATTACTATTATTTTAATAACAATGACAATGAGATTTTAAAATGATCCTGCTCATTTTCTTAAAATATAATTACATAAGTTTTTGGTGTTTGCGACTTTGAAGATTAATTTTCTTCACTCTTAATTACTACATACTACACGGCTAGGTATCTACACGCATTAACTAACAGCGCAATTCAACAATTGATACCTTTTTCAATGACCAAGTTTTACATTAAGTTTCAGCGCAAGTTAACGTACATTTCCAAGTTAAAAATTAGCACCAAAGATTATCTGCAAATTTCAAATTCATTTTCTTCCTCCTTTTTTTTTTTTTTTAAGAAAAACTTGGATGAATTGTAAACCAGCTTCTAAATCATTTTGGAAAAAAAATCGAAATTTTACTTTAGAACCTTATTGAAATGTGTATTCAGCTTTTTGTAATTCACTAATTTTAAGCTGGCATTACAAGGTTTTAGTCTAACCGAATTCCCGATGATTTTTGACAATTATTATTGAAACTTTAGCTTACGATTGGAAAATTATTACTATATGGAAGAAAATGTGAAAATGCGTACTCGCAAAGTTTGCAGATATTCTAGGTGTCTACGTAAGATTTTCCAATCTCTTGCCAAAACATTTTTGACTTTCGTTTACGTAGCTTTCGTTAATCATTTCTTTAATGTGTTACAGAAGAAAATAGCTAGCAATATGTGTTAATATCTTTTGCAGCTGTGAATTTACTTGCAGGTGTACATATGTACATCGGACCGTATCGAAAAAAAAAAACAAAAGCAGCAAATTTCGAGAAGGAAAAACAAATTTTCATTCCCCCCTTTTTCTTTAAGGCTTACGTCCGCATTAAGTACCCACAAAAAGGAACTAATACTAAAGGTATAATATACCTAACTAGTCCGCGTCACGGAACGAACTCACCCTGTTTCCGGTGGTTGTTGTCGTACGTAGTGTTGCAGCAGGCCTATGTTCGGGACCCTGCTGTTGTTGTTGTTATAGCTGGTGTATCAGAGCCACTCTGCTGTTGATAGTTAGGTTGTTTAGGAGCATACGCACCCTTAGCCTTACCTCCCGCTTGATAATTTAATGGATTGCTACGTTGTTGACGTGGTGGTTGCCTTGTTCTTGCCTACGACAATTATTGTTACCATGACCATTCGCTGCTTAACATTATGATGATGATTGCAATGAAGTAAGGTCGTATTGGTATTGACCCCTAAACGAGCTTACTACGAAAGCAAGATTTTCCGTAGGCGCAGAAATCGCGGAAGTTGTCTCCTCGTGCCGAATACACTTTGTATATATATTAATATTTGAACGATTGTTTTACCGTGGTGGTGCTTGTGTACGAGGCTTTAAAAGGGATGGAGGCTCGTTATTATAATCGGATTTACCCCTTTTTCCAGAAATTAAAGCAATTACAAGCCCGTCGTTGTTACTGGGCTAACTTAATATATTTGGCAATGATTTATTACTCCAACACTTGCCAATTACAATTTATTCACGCTTGCGGCAAACGCAACATCAAGAGCAACGCCGAAAGGGAAAACGATCTGCTTCTTCAATTGGTTTTTTTTGCTTTTCCTGTTGCTCCAGTTTTATGTTATTTTTTTCCACAACTAACAGCTAACGCGTTTGCCAATTGGTTTTCCTTTTATGTGGGAATGCTTTTTATCCCGGAATTTTGGGCAATTTTGAGGAAAACTCAATTTTATATTACCTTGATTTTTTTTCCTGCCTGCTGGAGCTGTCAATCATTTCGATCCCCTTTTTTCCGGAAACAGCGTGTTTCGTCTTAGCGATCGCCGATTTTTTCTTGTTTCTTTCGATACTTTTCCATCGCAACTTTTAGGTCCCATCACCAGTCACTTGGTGTGTTCGCACGAAAACGCTCCCAAGTGGATCGTAACCGTAGACCATAACAGCAGACCGTAACAATCCTAACCGTGAACGGGGAAGTAACCGCCGTGGTAGGAGTAATAAAGTTACCGGTTGTGTGGGATAATTCGATGGAAGAATTAGAATTTTTGATAGTGCCAGGTCTACAACAACAAGTTTATTTAGGTATAGACTTTTGGCAGGCATTCCGTATGAGTGTTGTGAGCAAATGTTTGAATGGGAGTGTGAATGCTGCCAGTGTGGCGGAGCTCGTGCCCGGCGAGGGTGACCTCTCTTTTGACGCAATCCAACACGTTTTGACGACGGAGCAAAACCATATGTTGGAGCGTGTGAAGACCTAATTCCCGTCTTTCGCGGTATTGGGGTTAGGCCGGACAGACAAAGAGGAACACGTCATCGAGGTGGTGGACGAAATCTACCGGTCAAGCAACGCCATTACCCAATTTCGGCGGCCATACAAAAACTCATATACGCAGAGTTAGATCGAATGTTGGACATGGGAGTCAACGAGGAGTCCAACAGTAGTTGGAATTCCCCCGTATCACTGGTTATTAAAGGAACGAAGAATCGGCTTTGCCTAGATGCTCGCAAAGGGAATGAAAGAACTATAAATTACGCATACCCCTTACCACATATTGATGGAATTTTGAGCCGCCTACAAAACACGAGATATATTTCCGCAAACGACTTGAACGATGCTTTCAGGAAGATTCCCCTCAGGAGGAAATCAGTGAAAAGACTGCCTTCACTGTCCCTGGCCGACCCCTTTATAAATTTTCTGTTATGCCTTTTGGGTTGTGCAATGCAGCACCACGAATGTGTCGTCTAATGGACAAGGTCATTCCGGCCGCTTTACGTGAATGTGTTTTTGTTTATTTGGACGATTTGTTAGTGTGTTCGGTAGATTTCGAGTCTCATATGTGTCTGTTGGAAAAGGTCGCTCGGTGTCTTCGTGAGGCTAAGTTAACTATAAACGTGGAAAAAAGCAAGTTTTGTTTTAAAGAAGTTCGCTATCTATTCGAACAGACGCCAATAAAATGGTGGCTGTGAGAGACTTTCCAGTCCCAAAAACCCCGAAGCAACTACGACGGTTCCTGGGAATGTCGGGCTGGTACCCTCGTTTCATACAGGACTATGCGACAATTGCAGCTCCGCTGCACGACTGCATCAAAAAGGACAAAATTAAGAAATTTTCCATGACGGACGAAACTTTGAAATCTTCTAACATTTTGAAGCAAAGTTTGATTTCAGCACCAGTGCCTAGACACCCTGATTTTAACCGAAAATTTTTTATTCAATGTGATGCATCAACTGACGGAGTGGGAGGGGTTTTGTTCCAACTAGACGATTACCAGAACGAAAGGCTGATTTCCTACGTTTCGGCAAAACTAAATAAAGCGCAGAAAACCTACAGCATAACAGAACTAGAATGCTATGCTGCGATCGTGAGTGTTAAAAGATTCCGAAGTTATGTGGAAGGAACCTCGTTCTCCATCCTCAACTGATCATGCCAGCCTCAAATGGCTCACGAATCATAAAGATCTTTCTGGGAGGCTGGCAAGGTGGATTTTGAAACTACAGGGTTATAACTTCGATTTTCAACATCGGAAAGGTGCACCAAACGTGGTTCCTGACACACTATCACGAATGCACATGGACGAAATACAGATGATCGACAGAGCCATCGACGTATGTCTCGAGTCACCGTGCTTCGAGTCGGAGGAGTAACGGAGTTAAAAAAGACGGTGACCGAGAGCAAGGACAAACTACCTAACTTGTGTTTGTCGGACGGTTACGTTTACAAACGGATGCAATTCGACGGGATGATCTTCTAGCGGAACAGACCTGGAAGCTCTGGGTTCCGTCGGAATTGCGACCGGGGCTGGTAGAGTCGTCTCACAGCTCACCATCGGCTGGACATGGCGGTGTACATAAAACTCTATCCCGACTACGTCAAAAATATTATTGGCCAGGAGTGGTCACCGACGTATGCGCCCATGTAAAAGACTGCGAAACTTGCAAAACTAACAATACTCAAAACGTGTTTAAAGGCAACTTCAGCCGAAGTCGTCAAGTTCTTTGAGAGGGATGTCTTCTATGTGTTTGGTGTGCCTGAGTATGTCCACTCAGACAATGGAAAGCAGTTTGTGTCAGAAGTTTTCAACCACTTTCTTGAAAAATACGGCACCAAACACATAAAAACCGCATTTGATTCGCCACAGGGTAACGCTGCGGAGAGGGTAAATAGATCTGTTCTGCAGATCATTAGATCCTTTATAAAGGATATCCAGAAAAACTGGGACAAATGCAGCGACGCCGCGTTTGCCCTCCGCAGCGTTGCACACTCAGCCATCAACATGTCTCCATATTATGCCACTTTCGGTATGCCTATGATACAGCATGCTGCATCATACGAGCTATACCGAAAGCTGGCGGCAGTGAAAGATTTTGATTGCGAGATAGGAGCGCAAAGCGATAAAATGCAGATGATAAGAAATAAGATTATGAAAGAGCTGAAGTTGGCCCATGATGGGAGTAAGAAGATATATGACACTAGAAGTAGAGATATAAAGTTTCAGATTGGACAAGTGGTATACCGCCGAAACTTCAAACAAAGCTCCCAAGTTGAAAATTACCAAGTTAGCCCCGAAACAAATCAAATGTATAGTTTTAAATGTAATCGGGAATTCGATGTATGAACTTGGCGATAGCAGTGGGAAAAAGGTCGGCGTATACCACGCTAAAGATATTTTTGCAAAATAGTTATGTTTGTTTTTGTAGTGCTAGTACTTTTTTTCTATGTTATTTATTTACTAATTGACGTAGTTTATTTATTTTTTTACTGACGTATGTATTGCATTTATTAATTTATTGACGTATGTAATTATTTTATTAAATTATTTTTATTTTTCTTGACTTATTATTTATTTGATTATTTTTGCCTTTATTTAGACTTTTTTATTTATTTATTTATTGCACATATTTAATCCTTTTATTTCATCTTTTTTTTATTACCAACGATATTTTATTTTATAGTTTTTATTAAGTTTTATTATCTGTGATATTTTATTTTTTTTTAAATTATTCTAGATTTTAGATTCTATCTGTGATATAGATTATGTACGGTATAAGGAGTAGAACCAACCCAGTGCCTTAAAATGTAGATGTAGCAATAGAACCAAGCGTTAACAATAAGATTAAGCCCGGCATTGAGTCGCAGGTCGATGCCACAAGTTGGACGGGAAACAAAAGATTGCAGGCTGCGTTCGAATTTTTTTTTACGCACACGCTCAATAGTACAGGCACCATCGGCGGTTGCGAGCCTGTAACGAGAGCCTTGCATCATAAGCACTGGTTCGAATGAATGGCAGCATGTATCTGTGACTACGTGTGATGTGTCTAGGTTCGTGGCCGCAATGTTGCAATGACTGTCGCAACAGCACAACGGCAACATTGTGTCTGCAGTAGATACTATGTTGCTGATGGCGTAGCAACATTGCAGTCAAGACACGAACTAAATGTATCTGTGTAGGTGTTAGTTGGTGTAACCGTTTAAGTGTATGACTGTATTAGTGTGTGGGCGTATAAACGAAAATACGGGAAAACCGAAATGGAATTTTGAGTGTCTATTCCCTCTGGGATAGCTTTCTCTGCCACGGTGGCAGATATAAAAGAGGGTGACGTTAGGCAACGGACTAGAAGTGTATTTTAACCGTGTCTAGTGGTGGTTGTAAAAGAAGTAATTATTTAAAAGGTGCGTGAAGAAAGTCGGTAAAAGTGTGCAAAGTTAACAGTTTAAAACAAAAAGCAAATTTTCTTAAATTGTGCGCGCCGCGCCGCAAAGTATAGTGTCGAGATACGTATCGCCGAATTAACAAAACCCCCACAAAAAGACGATAATCAGCCAGCCAGATCCAGTACCAGGTAAGTCCACCTCCAGTTTTTTTTTGTTTTCCTAGGCCTGCTCGACGGGAGCTGGGACCTTAACCTAGTCCATCCCCCAGGCAAGCCCAAATCAAAATGCAATCATATAAACAAACCTACATTCAAATATATGTATGTGAGGTGAGTATATAAGCATGCAAACAAGAAACATATGTATGAATATGGTTGAAGAATTTTTAAAGCTTGACATACATGTTCTACTTAGTAAAGTTTTGGTTTTTTATTCTTTTCTCATAATTCTAGGTCACCCTCCTAGTTGGTAGGACCCACTGAGCACAGCCATTGCCGGCAAATCACCCGCACAACAACAACTACAAACCATACCATATGGCGGCACCCAGCCTGAAAAACCAATAACAGCACAACAACATTTTCTTTATATTATTCAGCGTACCACAGCAACAACCATGACACCACTTTGATTTGCCAGCGTACATAATTCTATATTGATGCAAACCGCCCCAATAACACTCCTTATTTCCGATAAAACGGCCTCAACAACAACAACAATTACAACGAATTTTGGTTCCAGCAGCAACAACACTCATAAATTCTTCAAGCAACACAATCAAAAGGAGCCCAGTTTATCCATCGTTATGCTATATCCGCTTGGTCTAAAATCACAGCAACAACCACTACAACAGTTCCAGCAACGGTAGCGCAACGCCAACAACAACAATAATATTTTTTTATTTGCCGGCGCGCTCCAAAACAACGAATACCACTATTTGCGTTCACCACCAACTACACCATTTTCGACAACAACGATTGTACCGCATACTCACTGCCAGCAAAAATTACCACATCAACTAAAATATTTCGTTATAACGCTGGGAAAAAGGTGTCTGCAACATTGAAACAATTACAGCATCATCACTGGATAAGCTACCAGATTGGAGGAACAACACAGTCCACGAGATATATTTTTGTCCTTTACCTTTGTATTAATTAACTATTGTTACTTGGCTTTATTGTACATACCTATTTAGGTCAGAACCTAAATATTTATATCTATTTTACACGGCCACCCCAATGCGTAATTCATTTAATTGCACATATGTTTTTACATAAATACACTGTCATGTATTGCTAACATGCATGCATACAACCTCATATTGTCACTCACACATATAAGCAGCATAATACGGGTAACTGAGTTTTCCATCGGATAACAAATATCCCTTGGAAAACCCCCGCACGATCTCCGGTCCGACACAACGGAGATCATTTTCTTCTGTTCTGTTCTATTTGAACCACGGAGGAAGAAAGTCGCTGCTGCTGTCATGCATATACCAAAAGTAAAATATTGTACTAACTTAATACAAAATAAATTAATTATTGTCTTTATTACTTATACAAATATTTGCCTTTTATTTCCTTTTCCATATTCACATATATATATTCTCCGTGCTACCACGCACCGTGCGAGTATATACATTGGTCCTGTCTCACCGAGAAAAATTTTAAAAGCGACCAGACCAGATACAGTCCACATCACAAAAAAAGGCAAATCAAGATCAGTATCAATTTTGAGCAATAATCCTTCCACAATAAGACCTTCGAGATATTTAACAACATTTGGCGAAGCCACCACCACAACAAAGAAAGCGGCAAAAACAACGCAACAACAAAACAAGGTACGTGGTTACATATTCTAACGCACAGTGACAAATATTTTTTTAAAGTGAATTGTGTTCATACGGCCTTTTGTCTATCAGCTATATCCCCCACCCGCGGTAAGGTATAGCTGACACAGCTTAATGTAACATAGTGCAGTTTTTTCCAAGTAAATTTTCTTTAATTCTGCACTATTTTCTGGTTCACATAACCACACTTTCCTTTAGATAGTTCACTTTTGTTTATTTTCAACAAAAACAATGCTACACTTTATTTAATGTGCATAAGTACCCAACAAAAAATTCACTGGTACTTGCACGGTGACAAATAATTTTGTTTAGAGTGAAGTGTGTTTATACGGCCTTTTGTCTATCAGCTATATTCCCCCACCCGAGGTAAGGTATAGTTGACACAGCTTAAGGTAACATAGTGCAGTTTTTTTTTCAAGCAAATTTTCTTTTAAATTGAAACTGCACTATTTCTGTTTCGCATAACCATACTTCCATTCGGGTACTTCAGTTTTGTTAATTTTCAACAATAACAAAAACACACTGTTTTATGTGCATACGTACCCAACAAAAAATTCACTGGTACTTGTAACTGTTTAATTTTTTCTTATTTTATCTTACACTTTCCCTTATTTTTCACTTTTGCATATTTGCTTTGATTTTGCTCATAAAATCAATAGAATAGCGATATATTTGTCAAACACGAAGTTTAGTTATTTTGTTGAAATACATATAAATACAAACAATTCATTTATTCCTGTCAAATTTGGGTGGCGAACTGCGTACATATTTAATTTACACTGAAACAAATAAAAGTTCATATTAGAAAAATTTTTCTCATTGATTACGGTGTTAATTAATTTGCGTTGCTGGGTCATATAGGTGGTTGCTATTTTTTATTTTTTTTTGCTAATTAAATTTAAAATACACATTAAATTGCCTTAATTTCTGTATTGTATTCATATACAAAAATGGAATCCTTCATACAAAAATCAGAAGCTATCTTGGAATTCGAAACGGATTTCAATGATCAACCCACAGCTGACCACTCCATAATATCCCTCAGTATTCAGCAGGGTGAGTTTAAAATTATGTGGGAGAAGCTAAGGGCTGCATATGAAGAAGCTACCTCCTCAACTCAGGGGCTGCAAGCAAAAGAAATTTCTTCAATTAAAAAGAAATATAAACTGTCATACCAATCGTATGTACGATGCTGGACTGCAATGGGTAAGTTGCCTGACAAGTTATCCAAAGGCACCAAGGAGACTGAAGCTCCAACCACCCGAACACACAATATGCGTCTTCCTCCGTGCGATACAGCTGTGTTTAAGGGTGATTATTTGTCGTGGCCAATATTCCGAGATATGTTCACGGCCATTTACATATCGAACAAGGACCTTGCCCCAATTGAGAAGCTATTCCACCTTAGTCGAAAAACTCAAGGGGAGGCCAACGATTTTGTAAGCAATGCACCTGTCACTAATGAAGGTTTTGATATTGCCTGGAAGAGTTTAACTGAAAGGTATGAAAATAAGCGTAGTTTAGTGAAGGCTCAACTCGACACCGTCTTCGGCATAAAGCCCATAGAGTTTGATTGTGGTAAATCAATAAAGGATTTACAATTAAAATTGAATAATTGTATGACATCATTAAAAGGTCATAAAATAGATCTGTGGGACGCCCTCTTTGTATACCTGTATGCTGAAAAATTGCCCGAAAGCAGCCTCTCGCCTTGGGAACAGTCTTTGGGGAACAAGACAGAGATAGCTAAATGGGAGGAAATGAACAAATTTCTTTCTGACCGATCTCTTGCATTGGAAAACGTGTCTGGCCATAGAGGCAATAAGACTTCAAAAAGTGTTAAGCCTCATATTACAAAATCAACTCCTGAACCCCAACAAAAAAAAGGTGGGCAGCTTCCAAACAAGCGTCAAGAAATTTAATTGTAAAATGTGTCACACAAAGGAGCATAAACTACGCAACTGCACGAAATTCCTTAAACTTTCACCTGCTCGTAGAGTCGATTTTATTAAGAGCAATAATAGCTGCCTGAATTGTTTATCGCCTGAACATACTGTGTCGAAATGTACAAGCTCATACAACTGCAGCACTTGTCATTCTCGACACAATACGCTCCTACATATGCAAAAAATTCAACAAAAGACAGCAGCGCATGCAAAGCATTCGGATGATGATGCCCCATCAACATCAAAACAGGCAAGGGAGAGACAAAATTCAAAGTCCCATGAGAAGCAAGTCTCGAATGGGCAATCTTGTCATGCGCATACAACCACAGGTGTACTGCTAGGCACTGATCGTGTCAGCATTAATTACAATAATTCCAATTTTTCAGCTAGAGCCCTAATTGACTCTGCTTCTGAGTGCTCGTTCATAACCGAACGTCTTAAACGTCGAATTAACCTGCCATCCAAGAAAATTCGCGCTCAAGTTTCCGGTATTACCAACGCATTCTCTGCACAGATCAAGGAATCTTGTTCAATAGAGTTGCGATCCCTAGTTGACCCATTCTTCTCTTTGAACGCAACGGTCCTTGTCCTGCCTCAACTAACAGGGAATCTTCCAACGTGCCAGATTAGCGCGATGACAAAGCAATCATTCCCAGATATCGAGTTGGCAGATAAAAGATTCTTTGTAAATGAGCAAGTGGATCTAGTTCTCGGAGGGGACATTTACCCTCAAATAATTCTGAACGGATTGCAGAAGAATGTGCTTGGTACACTCTTAGCACAAGAAACTGTTTTCGGCTGGATTCTTACAGGCCGTGCAGATGCTCAAGAGCAAACAAACCGAATAGTCTCTTACTACAGTGACATATCATTGGATAAACAACTATCCGTCTTCTGGAAGCTCGAAAAACTCCCAAAAAACAAACGTCTAAATCCAGACGAACAATACTGCGAGGAATTGTATAAAAATACAACCACAAGGGATAATAAGGGGAAATATACTGTCTCAATACCATTTAAACGGGAATTTCCATCAAACATCTCTCTAGGACCATCTCTTAAAAGAGCCTGCTCTCAGTTCTTCCGGAACGAGACACGCCTCGCAAAAAATCCTACCCTACAAACGGAGTACAATCGAGTTGTGACCGAATACGAGGAATTAGGACATATGTCAAGGATCAACAGCATCGTGCCACCAGACTCCTCTGACCATTATTTCCTACCTCATCACGCCGTCATCAAGGAAGAAAGTACGAAAGTTCGCGTTGTTTTTAACGCATCTAGTCCGACTGAAAACGGAGTAAGCCTGAACGACGAAATACCAGCGCATAGTATTCCGTACTAGCTCTGAAAGCCCTATCAGTCTTTACGAACTGAGGACTGTGATATTCGGGGTCAACTGTGCTCCTTATCTAGCAATAAGGACACTTACAATTGGCAGAGGACGTCGAAGACACCTTTCCAATTGCATCCACAATACTAAGAGAATACATGTATGTGGATGACATTCTTGCTGGTGGACACTGCATCCAATCAGCAATTTCTGCCAGAGATGAAATATCTCAAGCATTGCAATCAGCCGGCTTTCCACTAAGAAAATGGACAGCTAATTACGACCAAATACTAAAGGATATCCCTAAACAACATCTCCTTAACAAAGATTTCCTGGAATTCGAAGACGCAAGTTCAGTGAAGGCACTAGGAATCAGGTGGAATGCACATAATGATGAGTTTTACTTCATTGCAAAACCAATGGACAATTGCGACACTTTAACGAAAAGAGCGATCTTATCGGCAATCGCTAAATTGTTCGACCCATTAGGATGGCTTGCTCCAATAGTAGTTGTAGCCAAAATAATCATGCAAAACATTTGACTTGAAGGTACAAAATGGGATGAAGATGTATCACCAACTACTAGGGAACGTTGGAACACGTTTATGGAAAAGTATCATGTAATTAATAACATTGGAATACCGCGCTGGACTCACTTTTCCCCGCACAACAAAGTGGAAATTCACGGTTTTTGTGACGCATCAGAGAAAACGTATGCCGCGGCGGTATACCTGCGAGTGGAAAACAACGACCAAGTTCTGACCAATTTGCTATTGGCAAAAACAAAAGTAGCTCCGGTAAAAACTATATCGCTTCCCCGACTGGAATTGTGCGGAGCCGTACCACTCTCCGAAATGATGGAAACAATTCTAACATATCTCAACTTAGGGAATCCAAAAACCTACTTATGGACCGATTCAACGATTCGTGGCCAACTTTCGTAGCACACCGTATCACGAAAATCGTCCAAAACGCCGGAAAGGATAATTGGAGTCATGTGGATTCAGGATCAAATCCAGCCGATATGGCTAGCAGAGGACTTCCAGCACATGAACTGGTCAACAATTCCTTGTGGTGGCAGGGACCTTCTTGGTTACAAGAAGACGTCTCGAAATGGCCTACACAAGATATATCTTACAACACAACCATAGAGGAGAAACGAGTGCAAGCTCATATAATCACGACCCAAATTAATTGTGAAATTCTGGATAGATTTTCGAATCTACCTAGAGCTTTGAGGGTGATATCTTATGTCTTGAGATTTCTCGAAAGAACTCATCCAAAGACAAAAGATTATTTTAATAAAACTTCGTATCTGGTTTCATCAGATGAAATCGAAATCGGTACGCAACGCTTAGTTAAGATGTCACAACAACAGTTTTATCCCACAGAATATAAAAATCTGAAGGCAGGCAAGCTAGTAGATTGTAAAAGCGAAGTGCTTCCTCTTGATCTGGTGGTCGCATCCGCGCATACAATGAACGCCATCCAATAATCCTACCCTACACATGCAAATTTTCTCGCCTTTTAGTTCAGCTTATCCATGAAAGCTCTTTATATGGAGAAAATCAACTAATGTTTAGGCTTATTAGGACCCAATACTGGATTCCTAGGGTTAAAAATATGATAAAATCCATCATTCACAATTGTAAGGTCTGCACAATCTATAAAAAACGTGTACAACCCCAACTTATGGGTAACCTTCCCAAGGAACGTACCACATTTTCCCGACCATTTACTAATTCAGGGGTAGATTTTGCAGGACCATTCGACATAAAAAGTTATAGACGTAGAGGTTGTCGAATTTCGAAAGGTTATGTCTGTCTGTTTGTCTGCTTTACTACGAAAGCCAAACATTTGGAAGCCACAACCGACCTTAGCACCCAATCCTTTCTCGCCGCACTTTCCAGATTTATCGCCAGGCGAGGATGTCCGAAAAATATATATTCCGACAATGGGACTAACTTTGTCGGAGCCTCACGATCACTTAGATCTGAGGTTAAGGCATTTATAGTTGATTCGCGTGAGAACGCATTGTCCAAATATGCTCATCAACTTCTGCAATGGCATTTCATCCCTACTGCCTCTCCTCATAGGGGAGGTCTGTGGGAAGCAGGAGTAAAAAGTTTCGAAAGCCACTTTCGAAAAGTGGCAGGTAGGGATAAATATACTTTTGAGGAATTCACAACCCTACTTTGTCGAATAGAGGCTTGCCTCAACGTCCAGCGTCGAACGAATCGACCGACTTAGAACCCTTAACCCCTGGTCATTTCCTGGTAGGCGGACATCTTCTCGCTCCTCCAGAAATAGATTCGAATGAGAATCCTGCCTCTATAGTCAATAGGTGGCATAAATTAAAAGCTTTGCATCAAACCTTTTGCAAAAGATGGAAAAGAGAATATCTCTTAGAAATGCAAACGCGGGTTAATGGAAACACCCGAAAGCAAACATCAAAATAGGGGATTTCGTCGTCGTGAAAGACGACAATATATCTCCAAACGAATGGAGACTTGGAAGAGTGGTCAAACTCCACCCGGGAGAAGATGACCTTGTCCGAGTTGTCGACAACACGACTGAAAAAGGTCAAATTACAAGGCCCTCGGCCAAACTGGTTCTACTTCCACCAGCCAATGAAACAAGTGGAGGGGTATCCACTGATGACCAAACCGACCCTTAAATCAGGACATTCCACTTCGTCAAAATAGGTAATGCCATTTCCAATTATCGGCGTACAAAGTAAACAACTTTTATTTCAAATTTAAAAAGCAAAAATCGACAGGGTGCAGATAACAAAGTCTATGAAAACTACAAACAAAATCCCTGAAAAATAACCTATATCCCCAGCGGAAACATATATAAAATACATAAATTAACTACAAAACTAACTACAAGCACATTACCACGTACAGACATTGGTAGCCGCAGGGAAATACACTCATTTAGTCGTTTGGTTTCTTTTTCGTCCGTTTCAAATTCCTTTTCAGCCATCTGTTCCTAAATATAAAAGGATTTAATATTGCTTCAGACAAATAACAGTCCAACTACAATAACTTTACAAAGCTTTGGTTAACACAACCTGCATAATTCATTACCACGTTAATTTATCATGTTAAGTCAAGTAGGTGTAATTGGACTAAATACATAAGAAATCTAAACCGCAAAAAAAAAATCCTATTATACCCATCCGCATGCGGGTATAATTAGTAGGTATCAAACGATATCATTAAAACTACTCAATTAAGAGTATAAAAAATGCCTTGCATTTCGTTTTGTACAATGGTTCTTAACCATTGCATTAAAAAATTAGTGTAGTGTAATTTTAAAATACACTAACAAAAAAACAGATATGCATTTACTACGTCAATATTAATAAACAAAACCCATATTTGTAATCAGTACATTTATTTTTTCCAATAATAACATTTTTTTTAGTTTAAGTGCTTTCTCTTATTTCTCATAATAACTCACAACATTTTTTGTGAGGTATTTGAGACAAGCAAAAGCACTACAACAAAATTGCAATTAACTTTGCACAAATAAACTAATCTTTACAACTGATCGCTTCTGCGATCATTTCTAGCACAAAAACTAGAAAGAAAACTTAATGCACATCTTGTCTTAAAACATCTTACATTATTCCGGGACATAATTGGCATATGTAAATTTGTTTGATGTCCACCTTCATCCGTGAAGGGCAAAACCTCAAACCATTCTTTTTGGGATGAATCAATCTTCAGGCGTGCAAGTACGTGTGTACCCCAAAGAGTTCATAGTAATTTGCATAATCTGAAAAGAAGACAAAACAAGAAGTTATTAAAATGATTAATTTAACACAAATTATAAAATTTTACAACTTGTTTACTTACCATCATCATGTTTATTATGTAATGACATGCTTCTTCATCCATTTGTCATTCTTTCATCCCCTTTCACTTAACACCAATTTCGCAGTGTGGTGTTGCCATTTCAGCAAAATAAATGCACACCAATTTTCAGTATGCGTGTTCCCGAGGTGCATCACAGGAACCAATTTTTTTTTTCATCAATATTCCAAATTAAATGAATGATGAATGCTTTACTGAATCCTCTTGTAAAAATAACCACGAATGGTAAATGAAATAGGAAAAAACGCGAAAAATTAAGAATGACTTACAATTAAAAATTATTTAGCAAGAGTTTTTGTCGAATACTACAATAACTAGCCTGAAATGCGAAACCTTTCTTGGGTGGCAGGAATCTTGTGACAAAAGTAGTTATAAAATAAAACTAAAGCACAAACTTTCGATCATATTCGAAATAACAAATTTTTCTGTCGTAGTCCAAATTAAAAGTTTTCGACCTTAGCACAGAAAGTGGAGTTGCCAACCACATAAAGGCATGTTAGAGGGTCAATATAACTTTCGAAATAACTCAAAATTCTTAAAGCGTTCGCCACCCAACCAAAATTCATTTTTAAAATAAAACATTTTATTAAAATTAAAACCAAATTTAACAAAATAAATCCAATCTGGAACGGAGACCCGTCCTTTCCATCTGGATATAACCTTAAATCTTATAAAGTTGAAATCTGGAACGGAGACTTGGCCTCTTTGTCCAGATGGAAAATAATCTTACAATCGTCGAAATCTGGAACGGAGACATGTCCTTTTCGTCCAGACTGCGAAAAACTCGAAATACAAACGAGGTTTATGCTAATAAAGTGCGTTGAATTGTAACCCGTTCTTGTTTTCAGCTTTAATATGTTGCTTCTTTTCTTCCTACAGCGGCCTCTATTATCGATGAAGTACGAGCGCGACCAGCCAACACATATTTCTTCAAAATAAACAAAAAATTAAATCTAGCTTTTAAGTACTACTGTGCGTGACAGCTGAAGCATGGAATTCCTCCCACAGATGTTGCTTACCGCAAGGGGGCCGCCATGTTTAGGTCAGAACCTAAATATTTATATCTATTTTACACGGCCACCCCAATGCATAATTCATTTAGTTGCACATATGTATTTACATAAATACACTGTCATGTATTGCTAACACGCATGCATACAACCTCATATTGTCACTCACACATATAAGCAGCATAATACGGGTAACTGAGTTTTCCATCGGATAACAAATATCCCTTGGAAAACCCCCGCACGATCTCCGGGCCGACACAACGGAGATCATTTTCTTCTGTTCTGTTCTATTTCAACCACGGAGGAAGAAAGTCGCTGCTGCTGTCACGCCACATCATATACCAAAGGTAAAATATTGTTCTAACTTAATACAAAATAAATTAATTATTGTCTTTATTACTTATACAAATATTTGCCTTTTATTTCCTTTTCCATATCCACATATATATATTCTCCGTGCTACCACGCACCGTGCGAGAATATACATACCCATACTAGCGGTGTAGATATTTGGGAAAAAGGGCATAAGTAGGCATAAACGCCACGAAGTTAGCCAGGGGAGTTCATATTTTTAACAAAGTAGGTAATTTTTTGATTACAGGGCAGGCTTACAGGAGATATAACCAAAGATATTTTTTCTTTTAATCTTTTTATTTTTTTTTCAGAAATTTTCGATTTCGGATTTTTTTGTTTATTGAGCTAGGTCAGGGAACTTAACCTTTTTTTTTCATTTTATTTTGTTTGCTTTTGCTGGCTGACTTTATGAGCGTTTGAACGTCGGTATCTATAGGATTTTGAAGTTAATACCTAGCAGCATTTTTATATTAGGCTGGGCCAGAAACCAATTGAAAAGGTTTGGGGATTTGTACTTTTGGTCAATGGTAGGATTTAACTCCTGCGTGTATATCTAAATTTCTATTTCAATTGGAACTAAATTATTTATTATAGTTATAAGTTAACTTAGACTAAGTTTTTTTGGATTCTTTGTAAAATTTTTTTTCCATTTAGGGCAACTGATATTAAAAATAGGGGCATTAGTATTAGGGTGAATTGCTGAAAAATTAAACCTAGGTTATTTAAATTTTCTTGGAGTCATAATTCATCGATATATTTTTTTCTTTATCTGTAGTGATTATCTTAAACATAGATGAGTAGAGGTTCGAATATATCTGAATTGTTAATAAATTATAAGGAATGTATGGATGAAAATGTAAGTGTATTGCAATCATGCAAGGCTAGGTCTTGAACTTTTGGTGCGGGTGCTGCGCTTGTGCGTAGCAAAGTTAGGTGAGGGTGAGTAGTATGGAAATGACCGAATGAGGACAGACAGACCAATGTCAGGTTTGGGGGCACTGTAAGGTGAACAGGTGTCAGCACAGTGCCCACGGTGCAGTGCAAGTTGCACTGCAGCGGGAGGGTAGACTCCACCCGATCGGACAGGCCTCCGTCTTTTTCTTCCCCTCATGCTTCCCCCTTTTTACTTTCCCCCTCACGTTTATTTCTATCGTCTTCAGCTTTTTCTCCTTCCTTTCATATACATATGCAAGTATGAACCCTTTTTGTTCATGTGGCTGTAGGTGAGGTCGGTGGTGCAATACCCCACCCAAGACAACGAGCTAGCCTGGGCACGCAAGCATACCTGCTTGCCGCCGCTCCTCACCACCCAAACAGTCAGCCACGTAACATATGTGCCACAAACGGTTTATATCTCCTGTGTTCGTTTCCTATCCACTTTACCACGGTATTAGAATCCGGCCACAAAATATAATCGGATGGACTAATAGAGTGCTGCTCGCTGATGGTCTGCAACAGCCAGGTGCCGAAGACTGCTGATTGCAACTCGAGTCGGGGTATGGTCTGTGGTTTTAATGGTGCGCAATACGACTTTGAACATACGAGTACTCTTCAGGTTTCCTGGTTAAGGTCTTTGAACAGCAGTAGGCTGCCGATGTGAATGCCTGTTCCCTTAGGTTGCCCTGAAGAGTTGTGGCGCTCCCCTCGAAAGTAGAATTTGGGAATTTCTAGGTTGGTCACTTCTTCGAGCTGTTGTCGCCTTTTGCACCATACCGAATTGAGGTCGTCCGACAGAAATTCGTCCCAAACGATATTTTTTCTCTACGGCTCCCGCATTAAAAACTTGGCTGTAATAGTGATGTGGTTCAGCAACCCAAGAGGATCAAATAAGGACATTATTATGCTAAGCAGTTCACATTTCATTGGGCGTCGTTCTTCCTCAATAACAGGCACGGTAAGGAATTTGATAAGTAACGAAAATACAACTGCAAAAATAAAACTAAAATTAAGAACTGCAATAAAAGGCGAATCAGTGAAAGTTTCGACAGCAAAACTCCTGAATATCCAACAGCGCAGTAAAACCGCAAACCAGTATACTGAGGAAATAGAAAAGATAACTAGGTCATTGGAGGGAGCCTATATCTCGGATGGATTAAACCCAGACCTGGCAACGAGATACGCCACTCAAGCAGCAGTCAAAGCTATGTGTAAGAATTGCTCCAATGATGAAGTGAAAATGATCATGCAAGCGGGAACGTTCACAACGATGAACGATGCGATTTCAAAGTTCACAAACAGCTGCACGGAAATCACAGGCAGCTCGAATACAATTTTAAATATACGGCAGCAAAATCAATATCAAAGTAATTTCCGTGGAGGTTACCGAAATAACAACTATGGGAATTACCGAGGTAGAAGATTTAGACCTCAACAGAGATACAACAATAATTCAAGAACAAATAATAATTCCCAAAGAGGATCACAAGCCCAAAAAGACAATAGACAGTAAAATCAGACTCGTAACGTGGGCAGTTGCACCCAGCGGGAAAACCAGGAAACTCCACTTCAAGATCAGAAGATAGGAGAATATGTGTACTAAACCTACACCTAAACAGCTACATATCTACAAGAACGTCACTAAATAATTCAATTTCAAATTTCTTATTAGAAACTGGAGCAGATATCTCCATTATTAAAAAGAATCAAATTGGTAATAATATTAAAATAAATACAGAACGAATCACAGATTTAAGGGCATTTGTCACGGTATAACCAGCACATTAGGAACAGTTAAGGCTGATTTAAAAGGTGATGACCTACTTATTTATCATAAATTTCATGTTGTAGAAGACGACATTCCAATCCCATGCGATGGAATAATAGGATTACACTTTGTAAAGAAATAGAATTGTATTCTGGATTATGGCGAGACAGAGGATAAATTAATTCTAAGACCATATGATTTCCCCAAACGATAACAATGCATTTAACAAATTGTCTGTCGGTTAATACAATTAAGATCCCTGCTAGATCAGAAGTTATTAGACAAACTAAAGTAAATTACGGACAATAAAAACATCTTCATACCCCATCAACAATTGTTTGAAGGCATTTTTATAGCAAACACAATTACAAATAAAGACCAAACTTTTGTTAGAATAATTAACACAACACATAAAAACATAACTATTCAAAATTACAAAATTAATACCGAGAATTTATATGAAAACACATTAATTCAAACAAGCACACACACTAAAAACAGCAACGATACAGAAAAATTAAAAAGACTAACCAAAAATTTTCCACAATTCGTAAATACTCAGTTAACAACATTATGCACAGAATTCATTGATATATTTACACTAGAAACAGAACCAATTTCCTCTAATAATTTTTACAAAAAAAAATTACACATGAAAGACGACATCCCAGTTTACATAAAAAACTATAGATTGCCTCAGACATAAAAAGTGGAGATAAGCAAACAGGTTAACAAGTTGATCGAAGATTACCTTATAGAACGTCTTTTCGATGTTATGGAACTTCAACTGAAATTGAAAACCCGATTATTGCTAGAACATTCTCAAAATCTTCTCCGTCGTGAGGCTTTCCTTGCTGATAAATGGTATCGTTTCGCTAGTACCACTTAGGTTAGGTTAGGTTGCGAGGGCTGAGCGGAACACTATAGCAGCCCACTACTTAGGCCGCCAATGAATCCATTGTAATACCCTATACGGCCTCAAAAGAGGACCCCTACCCTGCCTAAAGCGGGTCGAACCACTTCGTGGAATTTATATATTTTGCTAGAGCCTTGACTTCATGACTAGAGACCTCAGCAAGGCCATGTAGAAAACGTGTACCAAGGATGGCCAAATTATGCCTACTAAGCACTGGACACTGACAGAAAAGGTGCTGGACACTCTCCTCCTCCTCCTCTGTACATCTGCAGCTGCGACAATAGTCGAAGGTCATTACTCCCATTCTGGATACATGCGTGCTTATTAAACAATGGTCTGTTGGAACCCTTATCAGGGACGATAGAACTGATTTGTTTAAAACCAGAAGCGCTCTTGTGCGCCCCTTGTCATATGAGGGCCAGGTTAGCCTGGATGTCTCACACGATGATATGGCTGACCATCGTCCATTTGCAATTCCTATAGTGCTTGTGTTCACACGAAGCCTAAAAGTGGCCATGGGTATACCTACCGAATCATTTCCCGGAAGGATATGATCGGTGGTGCCTCTTCTGGCCAGCTCCTCTGCTTTTCAGTTGCCTTCAATATCCCTGTGCCCAGGTACCCATATAAGGCCGATATTGAAGTGCTGAGCCATCTCGTTAAGTGATCTGCGGCGTTCAGTGATCGACTTTGCGTTGTCGACGAAGTCCATGGCCTTTAAAGCGGCCTGCCTGTCTGAGAAAATAAGCACCCGTTTACCATTCTTAGGAATAGACCAGAGATGATTCACAGCCCTGTGTATTCCCACCATTTCCGTTTGGAAAACACTACAGTGATCTGGTAGGGGAAAAGAGACCTCTATACCAGGATCCGGCCAAGCTTAGAACCATCCGTGAATATGCTGATGACACCCGATACCGTTTGTTGTCTGGTATTCCAGTCTTGTAGCGATGGTATATATATTTTATAGTTTTTAACGAAAACGTTCTTTGGCGTGCAGTAGTCAGTGCGTACCGGCATTGGGACTGGGGCGTTCGTGCTCAGGATTTTTGCGTGTCAACTAGATCCATTTGACCAGAGCTCTGTTTCCCTTACGCGTACAGGTCGCGATGACCGCTATTTCCTTCGCCACCAGGTCAAGAGATGGAAGGTATAGCATTGTGTTTAGTGCTTCAGACGGAGTGGAGCCGAGAGCGCCGGTAATGCAGAGCTCCAAGCTCCGTTGCACCTTTTAAAGCATTTTAAGATAGGTACTTTTAGCTAGTGCAGACCACCAGACCAAGGCACTATAAAGAAGAATCGGACGCAAAATGGCTGTGTAAATCCAGTAGCCACCTTATGGGAGAACCCCCAGGAGGTGCCAATTGTCCTCTTGCAGTTGAGCAGCGCTGCTGCTGCCTTCTTGGATCGCTCCATTAAATGGTCACTCCATAATAGCTTCCTATCCAGAATGACTCCCAAATACTTGACTTGTTCGCTGAACTTAAAACGTACCCCCAATTCTTGACGGTGTTAGATTTGGTACTTTGTATATCCTCGTGAAGAGGAAAAGCTCGGTTTTATCCGGGTTGACTTCCAAACCTGTGGCTGTGGCCCATTGCGAAATTTTGGATAGTGCACTTCCATAAAGTTGCAAAGAGTTTGCGGAATTTTCCCCCGCATGTTAACGCAGATGTCATCTACATACGCGATTTCTTGGTGGCCTTCTTATCCCATGAGGCGTAGTAGTTGGTTGACAGTAACCACCCAAAGTAGCGGATAAAGAACGCCGCCCTGCGGAGTGCCTCTGCTGACTGGTCTGCGGATCACGCATCCGCCTAGCTCAGTTTTAATCTGCCTACGCGTAAGCAGATTGTATATAAACTCCACCAGGCACGCGTCAACCATTAGATCCGTCAACGCCGAGGCCTCCGGGAGAACATTGCCGCTATATCTAGAAATGCCACCAGTGTGTGTTCCTTGGGGTCAAGTGACCTTTCGATAACGGATACCAGTGAATGCAAGGCCGTGTCAGTTGACCTGCTATTAGTATAGGCATGTTGAGCTAGTGAAAGAAGCGATGGCTCAATCCTCCTCCTGATGTAGTCTTCTAGGTGTCTTTCGAGTGCTTTAAGCAGAAAAGAAGATAAGCTTATAGGCCTATAATCATTTGGTTTAGAGTGAGAGGTTTTCCCTGCCTTGGGGATAAAGACCACGTTGACTTCTCTCCATGATGCTGGTACGTAATTGAGCCTAAGACAACCTATAAACATCCCTTTTATCCAGGGCCTTATGAGTTCGGCAGTATGCTGTAGCTGAGCCGAAAAAATTCCATCCGGCCCCGGCGATTTATAGGGCTTGAAGATCTGTAAAGCCCAATCTAACCTTTTATCATGTGTGTTTTTGCTTATTAGCTGATCATTAGGTGATCCTCCGCTAACAGTATTTGAAGAAACGCTGCTCTTGTTGGGAAGTGTGTATCCATGCGTCGAAACTATCGATAATTAAATTGTTTTTCGTCCGGTGCATATATCATGCATACGATTTGAAAAAAATATGTAAAAATGAAACTTTTTTGTTTTTTTTTCTTAAATGCCTTATTAACATCATTGACTTATAGTTTAAAATTAAAGCCTGTGTAATCGCTGGACGAGACTCGAAATAAACGCAAACTGACAGATTAAATGGCTTTGAATGTTTGCACACTTTTGGCGCGGGTTTGTTTGAAGTGGGATGCGATTCGTTTATTTCTAAGACAATTTTAATTTTTATAATTTACTAGATTGGATGTAGCACGCCAAGAGTTGCCTCTTGCAGCTCGGACATCTGCATGGCGCACGACTTCATCTGCTCCCGGATATAGTCGTTCCACGATACCTCTACACCAATCTCTTCTTAGCAAGTTGCTGTCAAAAATGAAAACTATGTCTCAAATCTTCAGCGGTGTCGTAGGTTGACACTACTTAATTCGCCGCGTTAACGTGGGAAGATACTCTGTCAGCCATCTCTACCAAAAATGATCTCGTAACTGCCGAACAATTCACCACTGCTTACGTAAGGCACATAACTTGACTGGAATCGCAGAGCTACTTGGTGTATGAGTGATGTTGGATGACTCCTCCAGCCAGTGTCAGGCTCTTCTTTATCAGTGGATATCGGTGGGTGGGTTAAAGGGCGAGAATTGACTATGTTCCTGCCTCGATTGAAAAAGATGTAAGAGTGTGTTCTCTCGGTGCAACTTCTTTAAGCATATGACGCAGTACTCGCTTCACGCATTGTACCGTTCTTTCTCATATTCCTCCTTCAGGCGGATTTATTGGAGAATTAAACCACCACTCTTCACCCTTTAACGAGGGATTCAAGGGGTTGTGTAGCGCAATATATAGCTTCTCCAACCCAATTGTCAACCTCACCTTCGAGCGGAGAATCCCGTTTCACTAACAGACGAGGCTCTGACGACCCCAAGCTCCTCATGGAACTTGGAGGTGGGGAGGGAGGGATGGCCTGAAGGTTCAATGAGGCCATATAAATCGTTCCCGAGATGGTCGGGCCAGCACCTTAATGGTGCTGTGTTACCGGAGCGTATCGGATCTGTATCCGACAAAGGACCATCACATCGATAACACTCCCCAAAGCCTTCGGGGAGTAACCTAATCGCTACAACAACAACAACAACAACAACTCTTTAACGACATTCTGCAGGCGGTCACGGTCAAACACTGTGAGGACCAAATATAAGCCCTTAATTTGGCCACACAAAACCATCGCCCCACCACACAGGATCAGTAACATAGACAACGCAACACAAATAAAATTCTACATAACAACACGATCAACAACATTGCCAACACAACACGAAGCACAAACAAGTCTCTGAAATATCACTAGCGCAACAAGTAGCCGCAACACCGTAACCATGGCAACTCAACGAACTAAGCTAGCAACATCAAGAGCATTGACTATGAAAAAAGTAACACAAGAAGACAGCAGTCAGTCTGCACGCGGTTGTGGTTGCGACTGGAGCTACTATTGGAGCGCTCTGGAAGGCATATAGGTTTTGACCATTGCAAGCCAGTGCGGTTCATAAGAGAAAGGCGTGGACTAAGAATTGTAGGTAAGCTGGTTTTGACCGCTCTACAACGCTTAGCGAACGCTTGCTCTCTCGTAAGCAAACGTCCTCCAAGGCATCGTGATCTCGCGCTCAACCAAACGTCAACCGTTTCAGAAGTACGTCGGCATCCGCAGTAGCAGTGAATTGAAGTGAAACGTCACAACGTGACTGTACCAATGCTAACAGAAATCACCTACGGGACACGAAGTTGTGATTGTTACTCGAGCGGCAATTGAAGGGCATCTGAAGGGCGTATCGGTTTTGACCATCGCAAGACAGTTCCCTTCATGGGAGAAAGCCGTGGGCGGAGGATTGTGGGTAAGCTGGTTTTGACCGCTCTACAACGCCTTAGACCAGGCTCGCTCCATGCAAAGCGAAGGCCCACAGCGTCACGAGCCAACGCACCATCGCCGTAAGCCTCGGCAGAAGCAGCAGCGCTACGCAAACATACGACGGTGGCTACAGCAGAGTCACGCTAACATACGACGCTGGCCGCAGCAGCGCTACGCAATCATACGACGGTGGCAACAGCAGAGTCACGCTAACATACGACGCTGGCCGCAGCAGCGCTACGCAAACATACAACGTTGGTCACAGCAGAGTCACGCTAACACACGACGTTGGCCGCAATAGAGACAGCGCAGTCGCTAACTGTAAGAGAAGCACGCCGACGCAAGGCGTCATTGAGATACATTTACACATACCCAGGCAGCGATCAGGAACGCTCTGAACGGGACACGAGGGACCGTTAGCCCACCACTAATCATAGAGCAAGCATCAAACGAAGTGAATAATACATACATATCTTTCTTTTATTACATTTTATATTGTAGTTATAGTATATAGGGTTAAAGCAATAAAGTGAATTTTATATGAAAACGATTTGCAAGGTGCCCCGAAATACAAATTTATGGTAAGCGAACTTTGGACATGTCGAGTATACCCCAGCACTTATTGAAAAAGCACCGGGGCAAGGAAAAGCTTCGTTACAATTGGCGCCCGAGCAGGACCCTGCAAGTCGTACAACGTCAGAAGGAACATTCCTGACTAGAAACCTAACCGTAAAATGGCCGACCAGGTTGGCACCACGTGGTTAGACTACATTTCAAAGGAGCAGCTGATATGCATTACACAGGAATTGGGTATTGAGCAGACAGGCACTACGCGAGAAATCCGAAAGCGCATAGCAGCCCTGGCTTCGAAAGCAAATGTTGACTCGGAAATACACGCAAAAATGTGTATTCGTAGAATCTGCTTATAAAGAAACTACGGTCACGAGTGAGGTAAATGAGGTTAAGACACCGATTCCTTCGAAAGGAGGCGGCACCATGAACATCGCCGATAGACAACCAGAGCAAACCGAGTTCGCGTTCCCTCCCAGGAGTACACCATCCCCACAACAGTACTTATCGTCAGGAATAGCGGTACCATCCAACTGTACATCTCAGGCACCGGCCGTTATATCCGCACCCATCATCGGCCAGGTAAGAAAGTGGTCAGTGAAATATGAAGGTGGACGGGACCCTCTTGCTTTCGTCGAACGGCTGGAAGAACTAGCCGAAGTCTACACGCTCAACGTAGACTCGCTCCCAAAAACGAGGCCAGAACTGCTGGGTGGCACGGCCCTTCCATGGTATCGCAATAACAACATACACTGGAGCAACGGGATGACCTTCAAGCGCGACTTTTTAAGCTTCTTTCTACCAGCCAGGTACTTCGAGGGTCTCGAGGACGAAATACGGCAACGAAGGCAGCAAGCCCGCGAAGGATATAAGGACTATGTACTAGCTACACAGAGCTTGATGTGACGAGCCGGATACAGCAACGAGCAGCACCTGGAAAGAATCTTCCGCAATAGCTACCCCGATTATTTACTCTATATCCGCAGAAGGGATTTCAGCACCATGGGGGAACTCCTCTCCCTAGCCGAGGAGTACGAACGCATCCACAAAGGTTACCGACGGACATCAGACGGATCACGTCGCGAAGTAGCGAGGCACGTCGTCGGTAACAAAACCACAGTTTAATCACCGCAGTCGGAACGATCATCCCACCAACAGCCACCGAACGTACAGCGACAAACACCACCAGAAAATCGGGTTACCGATCCAAACAGAGTATGTAGGAGGTGTGGCCAAGAAGGACACTATGCGAGGAGATGTCGTAACCCGCGGAAAATTTTTTGTTGGGAGTGCGGTCGGAACGATATACGCACAATTGAATGCTGCCGTCGACGTCAGGGAAACAGTTTTGTAGTACGCTCTGGCAGCGCTACCTCAAGAAATTCGGGGTACGACAACAATACACCGCACCCTATACCCCCAAGAAAACCCAACGGAACGAGCAAACTCACATGCGCAGCTTACCAACGCAAAACACAAGCGATGGGGCGACCCTCTTCCGGAAATTGAGCTAGCTATAAATACTAGTGTCAACGCCTATACAGGCTACAGCCCAGCTTTCCTCGTGCAAGGACGGGAGCGTAGACTGCCAGGAGCCCTATTCGATGATGTCAATGCTGGAACAGGTGAAACTCCACCACAGCCGAAGAGAAGTCCAACAGAATCCATGAAGCATTTAGAATAGTAAGTCAGAATATGGAACAAGCTGCAGTAGATCAAGCGCGTCATTTTAACCTACGGCAAAGAAAATGGACCCCCGCAGTCTGCGAATTAGTCTTTGTCAAGGAGCACCACATGTCAAAGCCAACGGAAAGATTTGCAGCGAAATTGGCCCCAAGTATGATGGTCCTTACCAAATCCTGGGGTACGTTTCCCCTGTAATTGCTAAATTAAGGAAAATCGATAGCGGAAAGGAGAAGACGGCAAGCATCGCAGAGCTGAAGGCATACCACTCATCTGAAACAGGCGAAACCACGAAATCACGAAATAATAAAGATAATCAAAAACTAAATAAACCCAAAAAAAAATAACACACAGGCAGGGAGCAGAGAACACCGGACTGACAACAGTTATTCGATAGCAAGCCACGGAAGTGATAACACGCCATTTGCTAAGAATATCTAAACAAAATACAAACCAAGTCTAAACCGGAGTCATCATGAGCAAAATGGAAAATTTCAACGACAAGTTCACCAAACTACGGGAAGTGTTTATCGACATGGCCGAAGGGAAGTGCAACCCCCGGGTAAAATTCCGAACCGATAAATACAAAGTGGGAGGGGGGGGGGGGGGGGGCGGAGTGTGAGGACCAAATATAAGCCCTTAATTTGGCCCACACAAAACCATCGCCCCACAACACAGGATCAGTAACATAGACAACGCAACACAAATAAATCTCTACATAACAACACGATCTGCAACATACCCAACAAAACACGAAACACAAACAAGTCTCTGAAATATCGCTAGCGCAACAAGTAGCCGCAACATCCCACAGCAACACCGTAACAATGGCAACACAACGAACTAAGCTAGCACCATCAAGAGCATTGGCTATGAAAAAGGTAACACAAGAAGACAGAACTCGCTCAGCACGCGGTTGTGGTTGCGACCGGAGCTACTATTGGAGCGCTCTGGAAGGCATATAGGTTTTGACCATTGCAAGCCAGTCCGGTCTTTGGAGAAAGGCGTGGACTAAGAATTGTGGGTAAGCTGGTTTTGACCGCTCTACAAAGCTTAGCCAACGCTCGCCCTCTCGTAAGCAAACATCCTCCAAAGCATCGTGATCTCGCGTTCAACCAAACGTCAACCGTGGCAGAAGTACGTCGGCATCCGCAGTAGCAGTGAATTAAAGTGAAACGCCACAACGCGACTGTACCAAGTCTAACGGAATTCACGAAGTTGTTATTGTTACCCTAACGGCAATTGAAGGGCATCTGAAAGGCGCATCGGTTTTGACCATCGCAAGATAGCTCCTTTCAAAGCCGTGGGATGAGGATTGTGGGTAAGCTGGTTTTGACCGCCCTACAACGCCTTAGACCACGCTCGCTCCCTGCAAAGCGAAGGCCCACAGCGTCACGAGCTCGCGCAACACCGCCGTAAGCCTCGGCAGAAACAGCAGCGCTACGAAAACATACGACGTTGGCCACAGTAGAGTCACGCTAACATACGACGCTGGCCGCAGCAGCGCTACGTAAACATACGACGTTGGCCACAGCAGAGTCACGCTAACATACGACGCTGGTCGCAGCAGCGCTACGCAAACTTAAGACGTTGGCCACAGCAGAGTCACGCTAACATACGACGCTGGCCGCAGCAGAGCTACGCAAACATACGATGTTGGCCAAAGCAGTCACGCTAACATACGACGCTGGCCGCAGCAGCGCTACGCAAACATACGACGTTTGCCACAGCAGAGTAACGCTAACATACGACACTGGCCGCAGCAGAATTACGCAAGCATACGGTGTTGGCCGCGGCAGAAACAGCAGAGTCACGCTAACACACGACGTTGGCCGCAGCCGCGCTACGCAAACATAAGATGTTGGCAGCAGCAGAGTCACGCTAACATACGAAGCTGGCCGCAGCAGCGCTACGCAAACATACGACGTTGGCCCCAGCAGAATAATGCAAACATACGATGCCAACCATACCAGAGTCACAGTCGCTAACTGTAAGAGAAGCACGCCGACGCAAGGCGACACTGAGATACATTTACACATACACAGGCAGCGACCAGCAAGGCGTCCTAACGGAACGCTCCTAACGGAGCACGAGGGACCGTTATCCGTCCACTAATCATAGAGCAAGCATCAAACGAAGGAAGAATACATACATATCTTTCTTTTATTGCATTTTATATTGTAGTTATCGTATATAGAGTTTAAGCAATGAAGTGAGTTTTATATGAAAACGATTTGCAAGGTGCCCCGAAATACAAATTTATTATAAGCGAACCTTGGAAACGGCGAGTATACCCCAGCACTTATTGAAGAAGCACCGGGGCAAGGAAAAGCTTCGTTACAACACCTCGCTTAAGCTTTTGATCTTTTGGTCAGTGCCACTTCTTTAAGCTATGACGCAGTACTCGCTTCACGTATTGTACCATTCTTTCTCATATTCCTCCTTCAGACGGATTCTTTGCAGAATTAAACCACCACTCTTCACCCTGTAACGACATTCTGCAGGCGGTCACGGTCAAAACTGTGAGGACCAAATATAAGCCCTTAATTTGGCCTACACAATACTATCGCCCCACAACACAGGATCAGTAACATAGACAACGCAACACAAATAAAACTCTACATAACAACACGATCAACAACATTGCCAACACAATACGAAACACAAACAAGTCTCTGAAACATCACTAGCGCAACAAATAGCCGCAACACCCCACAGCAACACCGTAACCATAGCAACGCAACGAACTAAGCTGGCAACATCAAGAGCATTGGCTATGAAAAAGGTAACACAAAAAGACAGAAGTCAGTCAGCACGCGGTTGTGGTTGCGACAGGAACTACTATTGGAGCGCTCTGGAAGGCATATAGGTTTTGACCATTGCAAGCCAGTGCGGTTAATAAGAGAAAGGCGTGGACTAAGAATTGTGGGTAAGCTGGTTTTGACCGCTCTACAACGCTTAGCCAACGCTCGCTCTCTCGTAAGCAAACGTCCTCCAAAGCATCGTGATCTAATGCTTAACCCAACGTCAACCGTGGCAGAAGTACGTCGGCATCCGCAGTAGCTGTGAATTGAAGTGAAAGGCCACAGCGTGATTGTACCAAGGCCAACGGAATTAACCTAACGGGACACGAATTTGTGATTGTTACTCGAGCGGCAATTGAAGGGCATCTGAAAGGCGTATCGGTTTTGACCATCGCAAGGCAGTTCCTTTCATAGGATAAAGCCGTGGGCTGAGGATTGTGGGAAAGCTGGTTTTGACCGCTATACAACGCATTAGACCACGCTCGCTCCCTGCAAATCGAAGGCCCACAGCGTCACGAGCCCGCGCACCACCGCCGTAAGCCTCGGCAGAAACAGCAGCGCTACGCAAACATACGACGTTGGCCACAGCAGAGTCACGCTAACATACGACGCTTGTCGCAGCAGCGCTACGCAAACATACGACGTTGGCCACAGCAGAGTCACGCTAGCATACGACGCTGACCGCAGCAGAGCTACGCAAACATACGACGTTGGCCACAGCAGAGTCACGCTAACATACGATGCTGGCCGAAGCAGAGATACGCAAGCATACGGCGTTGGCCGCGGCAGTAACAGCAGAGTCACGCCAACGCACGACGTTGGCCGCAGCCGCGCTACGCAAACATACGACCTTGGCCACAGCAGAGTCACGCTAGCATAAGAAGCTGGCCGCACAGCGCTACGCAAACATACGACGTTGGCCTCAGCAGAATCACGCAAACATACGACGCCAACCATACCAGAGTTACACTTACGCAAGTTATACATTATGTCTATATATTCCACTAATATGTTGATATTATTATTATGTTAGTTTTAGTTTGTTAATTTTATTAAATACTTATTACTGTTAACGCATTCTACTGGATATTTCTATCAATCAAATTAAGAGATCATAAATATACGGAATATACAAACAACTGCAATTAAATCTAAGTAACGGTAAATTTTAATTGAGAAATTTAAAGAAATCTGAAAACTGATTAAATGTGACCCGCTATTATCGCTATTATCTTTCTAATTAGGAAGGATAATTACAATTAAAATTTTGTTTGAGTCAACATAGTACTGAAACTGCGAAAATAAATATACACATAGATATCTATCAAACAATAGTGAATAGCGAAAAAAAAAAAATCATTACTAAAAGTTATATATATATAAATATACTTTTTTTTGTAATTATGACGAATTTTCTAAATTCAAGAGACATCATAAAAGATGCTCAGGCAATACAACATTTTAAAGGCGATAACACATATGCATTTCGTCATTTATAAGAGAAGTTGAATCAGTGCAATCGATGGTAGGAGAGGAGGAATTGTTAAAGTCCTATATAACCAAAGAGTTATCCTCAACAAAATACAGGGACCAGCTCTACATGTATTACGTACGATAGGACCGATGCCAACATGGCCTTATGTAAAGAAGGCCTTGATAAAGAATTTCGGGGTATAAGAATCATACGATGAGTTATACAGGTGTGCTCATACAGCGGTCAATCAAGACATAGTTAGTTATTTTAAATACCTTGCAAAATTAATGAAAAATATGAATTCGATGAAGAAAAATCATTGGAATTTGAACCACAGAGGGTAGATAATTTTATATTGCGAATACTTACCTACTTAATTGGCGCTGAAATAAATGTAAGCGCGATAACCTCCGAAGAGATCTAAGGCCGAGCTTCTCTTCCAATTTGCGTCGTGCTCCTCTTGATTTTCCCTACAAATTGGCCGGACAGGACCTACATTTTTTATGCCGACTCCGAACGGCATCTGCAAGGCAGATGAGTTTTCACTGAGAGCTTTTCATGGCAGAAATACACCCGGAGCGCTTGCCAAACACTGCCGAGGGGCGACCCAGCTTAGAAAAATGTTCTTCTATTTGAAAAAACTTATTTCTAAAATTTTGATGTTGCTTTGCCCGGGGTGTGAACCCAGGGCAGACGGTGTGGTAGGCGGAGCACGCTACCACGCACCACCGAATATTTTTAAATATTTTTAAATAATATAGATGTTAATAGAGCTTCCGTTATAATTAATTCGAAAATAACGAATATTAGGGAAGTCTTTCAGTTATTAGAAGAAAATGGTCTAATAAAAAAGAGTACAAATTCTTACAATACTGAAAAATATACACAATATCCAAATTCAAAATTTCAATCTAGGCAATATTATGAACCTAACCAGTTTGACACCAAAAAGGCAAATTTTCAAAGATTTTGAAACCATAAAATTCCTTTTTCATCTTCTCAAGCTGGTAGTAGTAACTGTACTTATTTGCCACAAAATACTACTCGATATCAAAAGATCATAACAATAATTTTGCAAATGCAACACCAATGGAATTAGATCATTTACAAGCAGATAACCAGTATGATTTTTGTGCTCCAAAAATGGAAGGATTTAAATTTTCTTACAATAGTCTCACAAAATCATTACCTTTAATAAAATTAACTATTGATAATGAACAAATTTTAGCGTTGATTGATACAGGCTCAACCACTTCTTTACTTGATAATAATAAATTACTTCATTTTAAACGATTACTACTCAAACAAAATACATATTTTACATCTTTGAATAATAAAACAAGTATAACTCATGAAATCATCACTCAAGTTCCCTTAGAGTTCAATGATAATTCAACTATGTCATGGAAAATTACTGATTTCAAAAATAAATATGTTAATGCAATTATAGGGCAAAACATTCTTACTCCAATGCATAGTGTTATAAATATGCATAATAAAACAATTACATTTAAAAATGTTGTTATTGGGTTTTATCAACCATTCCCATTTCATTTTAATGAAATTAACATACTTGAAGAAATTAATATCGATAAAAAACTAATTGATCATTTGTTTAATGGCTTAAATACACAAGAAAAAAAAGCACTTGAAAAAATTCTTGGCTCTCATAAGGCTTTAATATTTGTAGAAGGTTAAAACCTTACTAATACAAATATTATAGAACATGAAATCAAAACTACAACTGATGGGCCTATCCATTCAAGACTATACCGTTATCCACGGATACATGGACAGGAAATTTGCAAACAAATTGACGAAATGCTTAGACAGGGAATCATAAAAGAAAGCAATTCACCTTATAATAGTCCAGTATGGATTTTTCCAAAAAAAAAACTGATAATTTTGGAGAACAGAAATGGAGAGTAGTTATTGATTATAGAGCACTTAATAATATAGCAATCGATGACAAATTTCCAATACCAAATATTGAAAATTTATTAGATAAATTAGGGCGTGCTCAATATTTTACAACTCTTGATTTAGCGAAAGGGTTTAACCAAATTATTGTTAAAGAAACGGATCGTTTTAAAACTGCATTTTCTACTCCTTATGGGCATTTTTAGTTTATTCGCATGCCATTTGGCCTGAAAAATGCACCTGCAACTTTTCAAAGACTAATGAATACCAATTTACGAGGTTTGATCAATAAAGTTTGTGTAGTTTACTTACATGATATTTTAATTTTTTCTACAAGTCTTCAAGAACATATAAATGATGTCAATCGAGTGTTGGCGAAGCTTAAGGAAGCAAACCTCAAAATTCAAATAAATAAATGTAAATTTTTTGTAAAGGAAACTTTGTATTTGGGTCATATTTTGACACCTGAAGGAATTAAACCCAACACAACCAAAGTTGATCAAATTTTAAAATTAAAATTACCAAGTACCGTGAAACAGATTAAATCTTTTCTTAGTATAGCTGGTTATTATGGAAAGTTTATAAAAGATTTTTCAAAGGTGGCGTATCCAATGATCAACTATTTAAAAAAAGGAGTTAAATTAAATGTTAATGATTCAAATTACATAAATTCCTTTGATAAGCTTAAGCTATTAATAACGGAACCACCATTTTTAAAATATCTCTATCTCAATAAAAATTTCCAACTCGTCAGTAGTTGGTGCCGTTTTACAGCAAGATGGTCACCCAATATGTTATGCAAGTAGAACGTCAAATTAGCATGAAAACAATTATTCTGCTACTGAAAGAGAGCTTCTTGCAATTTTGTGGGGAACTAGTTATTTTCGGCCTTATTTATATGGTAATAAATTTGAAATCCTTTCTGACCATCAACCTTTACCATTGCTTTTTGTAAAATAACAAGGGAAAATGAGTCCTCGATTACATCGTTGGATAATCAAATTAAGCGAGTTCAATATTAATGTAACATATATTAAAGGCAAGGAAAATCAAGTTGCAGATTTCTTAAGTCGGATAAATGTAGATAAAAATGAAATTCATATGTTAACTGCTTCTGAAGATTGTTTACATAATAACGTAACAAGCGATTTAGCCACAATTCATTCTCAAAATGAAGCCATTCAAGACCATATTCCTATTTTAAACACTGTAGTTAATAAAAAAGCGTGCAATTATTGGCATATGCTGATGACATTGATATCATCGGCCTAAACACCCGCGCTGTTAGTTCTGCTTACTCCAAACTGGAAAAAGAAGCGGTAAAGATGGGTTTGATGGTGAATGAGGACAAAACGAAGTACCTGCTGTCATCCAGCAAAGAGTCAGTGCATACGCGCCTTGGCAATCACGCTACTGTTGGTAGCCATAATTTCGAAATAGTAAAAGACTTCGTTTATTTGGGAACCAGCATCAACACTAGCAACAACATCAGCACTGAAATCCAGCGAAGAATCAATCTTGCCAATAAATGCTACTTTGGACTAGGTAGGCAATTGAAAAGTAAAGTCCTCTCTCGACGAACGAAAATCATACCCTTCAAGTCGCTTATCGTACCCGTCCTGCTATATGGGGCAGAAGCATGGACCATGACAACAGCAGATGAAGCGGCTTAGGGAGTGTTCGAGAGAAAAGTTCTTCGAAAGATTTATGGACCTCTACGCGTTGGGGATGGCGAGTACCGAAGAAGATTTAATGATGAGCTGTACGAGCTATACGCAGACATCAACATAGTCCAGCGAATTAAAACGCAGCGGTTGCGCTGGCTAGGCCATGTTATGCGAATGAAAGATGATGCTCCGGCCAAGAAAGTGTTTCTATCGGAACCCGCCTATGGAAGCAGAGGTAGAGGGCGGCCCCCACTCTTTTGGAAGGACCAGGTGGAAAACGATTTAAACTCCCTTGGTGTGACCAATTGGCGCCGGATTGCGGAGCGAAGGAGCGACTGGCGCGCCTTGTTGGACGGCCATAACCGTTTAGACGGTTAAGCGCCAATTAAGTAAGTAAGTAAGTTAATAGATTCAAAGTACAAATTATATTAACAGATAATAAACTAAAAGATGTAGATGTGAAACATAAAAACAAGAAGGTTTTTATTAATTCTTCTGAGTTAGAAAATAATTTAGAGCAAATTCTGAAAAGGCACATAACTAGAGGTTAAATAGGTATATATACTGAGTTAGATGACCATCAATATGCCATTTTGCAAAATAAAATATTGCAGTTATATGGAAATGTGGATAGTATTAAATTTGTTCGATGTTCTTATCATGCTAAAGATATAGAAACGGAGGAAGAGGCTTATAGGCAAATTCATAATTACCATAAAAATTAAACAAGTCATACTGGCATAAGCGAAAATTATTTTGGTTTAAAGAAATTAATTTATGTTCCTAATTTGAAAATTTTGATAAATAAATATATTAACAATTGTTCTATTTGTACAAAAGCTAAATTTGATAGAAAACCTATAAAAGCTAAATTTCACCTAACTGAAACTCCAACAGATATAAATCAAATGGTACACATGGATATTTATACAAACTCTAAATCAAGTTTTTTAACATTTATTGACCATCGAACAATTATTGAAAAGTTGAGGCTTTATAAATCACAAAAGGGACACTTCAGAAAACTGAATTGTGATAAGGAGTTTAGGGGTATATATATTAAAGAGTATTTGGAAATTGAAAATATAGGGTTACATTTGGTAAAGCCAAATAATCATACTGGCAATGCTGACATAGAAAGGCTACATAATACAATTTCAGAAAAAATAAGAGTGTTGATGCTAGAACAAAAGTCACTTAATATTAAAGATAAAATTAGCAAGGCAATATAATATTATAACAATACATATCATTGGGTTACTAAAGAAAAGCCAATAAATATTGAACTTGGATATTGTAATAAAGAAAATGTATATAAAAATATTTTATTCATAAAACAAAAATATATTGAAAAAAGGAATAAGACTAGAGAAAATTATATAGAAGATAGAACTAAAGGATATATAAAGAACTATAAAGCTTTGTTACACAAAGAACAACCCAAATATATAAACTCAAAACTAGAAAATATTCATAATTAAAATATTAAAAGAATACTTTCATATAATGTAACCGAGTCTGTTTGAAATTTGTATGTAAAACTGAAATATATTCTATCAATTGGTCTATTATATAAATAATATTAAATTTAACTATCATGGCTGTTACTATTGTTACATTGTTATTATTGTTACTAATATTATTTTTGTTATTACTAATACGCAAACATACGATTCTAACCATACAAGAGTTACACTCACGCAGACGCACCGACGTAAGCCGCAGCAGAGACAGCGCAGTCGCTAACTGTAAGAGAAGTACGCCGAAGCAGCGTCACTGAGATACATTTACACATACCCAGGCAGCGACCAGCAAGGCGTCCTAATGGAACGCTCCTAACGGGACACGAGGGATCGGCAGCCCACCACTAATCATAGAGCAAGCATCAAACGAAGTGAAGAATACATACATATCTTTCCTTTATTACATTTTATATTATAGTTATAGCATATAGAGTTAAAGCGATAAAGTGAATTTTATATGAAAACGATTTACAAGGTGCCCCGAAATACAAATTTATTGTAAGCGAACCTTGGACACGGCGAGTATACCACAGCACTTATTGAAGAAGCACCGTGGCAAGGAAAAGCTTTGTTACACACCTCGCTTAAGCTTCTGATATCCTGATCGGTGCCACTTCTTTAAGCTATGACGCAGTACTCGCTTCCCGCATTGTACCATTTTTTCTCATATTCCTCCTTCAGACGGATTCACTGGAGAATTAAACCACCACTCTTCACCCTTTAACGACATTCTGCAAGCGGTCACGGTCAAACACCTCGCTTAATCTTCTGATCTTTTGGTCAGTGACACTTATTTAAGCTATGACACAGTACTAGCTTCATACATTGTACCATCTTTCCCATATTCCTCCTTCAGACAGATTCATTGGAGAATTAAACGACCACTCTTCACCCTTTAACGGCATTCTGCAAGCGGTCACGGTCAAACACCTCGCTTAACCTTCTGATCTCTTGGTTGGCACAAACGAAATTCTTCCCGTTGTCCAATCGTATCCTCTAAGGTACACCACGGCGGTTGATATAATTTCTGATCGCCACTATGCACGCATCGGTACACAGGTCGTATGTCAGCTCTAATTGCACTGCCCTTAATATTACTGTGAGGCACGTAAAAAGAACCACCCAGCGCGGCGTCCAATAGTAACATTGATGGGGCTGAAATAGTCCAGACCGGTGAACGTGAACGGTTTTATGAAAGGCGTGAGGCGATCCGCGGGGAGTGGTCCCATGATGGGAACAATTGAATGACTTTAGCGATGCGGCAGACTAGGCAGTTGGCTATAGTATTACGGAGCAGCTGGCGCAATTGTGGAAACCAAAAATGGTGACGTATATTGCAAATCGTGGCCCCAAGGTTTTGATGTCTCAATAGATTGTGATGATGAATAACTACCAGATTAGCAAACGTGTGATTTGCTGTTAGACTTATTGGGCGCCTTTTACTTATGGGTAGCCATTTAGGGGTCAATGCCCCTCGGACACAAAGATTCTCGTCCAAGTAAGGTGATGGACGATACAGCGCGCTGGACCGTGGAACTGCGATACCCTCTTCAACTAGGCGATGCTCAGAAGCGAATTTATTTTGTTGGGCATCGCCGCAAAGTAAATGTTTGGCTGTTTCAACTTCCCATGTTGGTAGACCATGGACCACATTTCTGTCTGTTTACCATGACGGCATCGACTTACGAAACGTGCTACTACTCTAACCGGCCTATTAAAGGAAGAGAAACGATTGTAGTTAATAAACTCATTTCTTGTGATTGCCAATGTGTATTTTGGCCCAAGGCAATCATCATCTGCAGCATCAAGGTTGGGCGCGTCGTCGGCGCGTGACCATTGCGTTTCATCCGTCAAAAGGAATTTCGGGCCATTTAACCAAGTTGAGCTGGATTCACGGCTGTGGAGTTTTGCTGTTGTTGTTCTCGTTGTAGCAGTGCTTCGCCCCATCCAATAGGTCTGACCAATCACAAATTGTCATCAATGTCCTCTAACGGGAGTCCCAGGAAACTTGCTGTTTCAACAGGGGTGGACCATAATGAGAGAGGTGTTAGAGGCGTTGGTTCCACATTACAATTGAAGAGATGGTTGGTGTCATGTGGGGACATATTGCAAGCAGGGCATACATTTTGTATGTCGGGTTGATTCTGGATAGGTAAGAGTTTAACCTGTTAGAGCATCCAGATCGAAGTTGGGCTAGAGTGACTCGCGTTTCCCTAGGGAGTTTGGGTTCCTCTTCCGCAAGTTTAGGGTATTGCTCTTTGAGTACGTGATTGCGGAGCTGACTCCTTAAGCCCCTGGGCGGTGGTGGCTTATCAATCAGATGTCTGTTGGGAAGCCCAGGTTTCAACAGAAACTGTTTGGTTAGCATTTCATTTCTTTCCCTTATTGGGAGTATTCTCGCCTCATTATGTATATGGTTTTCTGGGGATATAAGGAGACAATCCGTGGCGGTTCTGAGGGCAGTATTTTGGCAGGCCTGTAGCTTCATCCAATGGGTAATCTTTAGGCTTGTCGACCATATCGGGGACGCGTAACATGCAATCGGCTGGCCAATAGCTTTGTAAGTGGTAATGAGCGTTTCTTTATCTTTTCCCCAAGTACTGCCAGCAAGAGATTTGAGGATTTTATTACGGCTCTGGATGTTCGGTACAATGCTGCTGCATGCTCGCCAAAATCTAGGTCCTGATCGAACGTCACACGCAAGATTTTGGGGTGTAAGACAGTCAGTAGCGTAGTGCCATTGACGTAGACGTTCAAAATGGTCGACATTTGGGACGTCCATGTTGTAGAAAGGTCGCCGATGATTTAGTCGGTGATAATGTCAGGTTTTGCAAGGTGAAGAAACTTGAGAGATCAGGGAGGTAGCCGTTTATTTTGTTGCATAGGTCATCGATCTGTGGGCCTGGGCGTGTGGCCACTATTGTGCAGTCATCGGCGTAGGAAACGAAAGTAACTCCTTCTGGTGGCGAAGGTAGCTTTGAAATGAAGAAGTTAAACAAAGTGGGGATAGGACACCACCCTGTTGCACCCCTTGTTTAACTTTCCTTGGTTTAGATGTTTCGTTTCGAAATTGCACCGATGCCTACTGTCCACCCAGATAATTTGCGGTCCACCTTTTAAGACTTGGGGGAGGGGTAGGCCCTTCCAGGTCTTGCAGTAACGCGCCATTGTTGACCGTATCAAAGCTTTTGGTAGGTCTAGCGCAACGAGTACTGTTCTATGTTGGGGTTTATGATTCAAACCGCAATTTATCCGGGTACTAATGGCATTTAGCGCGGTGGTAGTGCTGTGTAGTTTTCTAAAGCCATGCTGATGAGAGGGTAGTGGAAAATTTGCCTTGAAATGGGGCAGTAAAAAAGCTTCAAGCGCCTTGGCTACTGGCGATAGGAGAGATAACGGGCGACATGATTCTCCTATGTTAGCTGGTTTCTCAAGCTTTATTGGCGGGACCAACTTGGCCATTTTCCATTTTTCGGGAATGACAACGGTGGAAAGAGACAGGTTGAGGACATGTGCTAAATATTTAAAACCCTCATTTCCTAGGCTTTTAAGCATCGGCGTCGCTATGCCGTCAGAGCCCACCGCTTTAGATGGTTTAGCTTGACCGATGGCATCCCAACCTCTTTGGAGGTGATGGTAATTGGGGACGCGCTGAATTTATGTTTGTGCGCGTGTCTGTTGGCCCGCCGTCTAGCTTTGCCAACCGTAGAATGCGTTATATATTGTCGGCGAAAGGCGCTCGCGCATTTTTTCGCATTTGACAGCACTTTATTGCCAAAGGCGACGGAAATTTTGTCGTTGTGCTTGGACGGATTCGATAGGGACTTTACGGTGGACCAAAGCTTACACATACTGGCAGAGAGGTTACAGCTTCTTAGATGCTCCTCCCATTTCGCCTGCTTGTGTTCATCCACAAGCAATCTAATGTGTTGGTTTATGTCCCTTATTTGGAGGTCGCCGGGAACGAGCTGTCTTATGAGGTCACGTTCTCTCGCTACATTTGCGGCCTCCGCCGGAAAGTGAGGCCGAATTTCGGGAATTCTTCTGGCGGGAATAAAGCGAGCTGCGGCGGATTCAATGGCCTTGCGGAAAGCACGCTCCACTTGGCGAGCATCAGTCGGGATAGGGAGGGTAGAAAAGCGGCTGTCTGTAAAGGATTTATATTCTTCCCACATTCCTTTTTTAAAGTTTATGAAAGTGCGTTTTTCAGAGACGATGAAGTCGGCGGTACGCTCGAGCGAGATGAGTATTGGCAGGTGGTCGGATGCCAATGTTACCATCGGCTGCCAGTTGACGCAGTTGACTAGGCCTGCGCTCACGATTGATATATCTGGCGAACTGTGAAGCTTCCTACCACACGTCATTTCTTCTATTTGATCCGCCAGCATCTCACCTCTGCTGTCCGCCTGTAAATTTGAATGCCATAGGATGTGATGGGCATTGAAATCGCCTAAGATAATGCGATTATCGGCAGTGAGTAACGCACTAATATTAGGGCGGTATCCACTGGGGAAGCAGGTGATTTCTAGGTTTACATCGCCTGACCGGGCAGATAAGCCTTGACGTTCTAAGACACTGTCCCTGCGGCCGATGTCAGGATCAAATGTATGATATTGCACATAGTGATGTATGATAAACACGACGCCGCCTCCAGTTCAACTCTCTCGATCTTTTCTGTGGACATTATACGCATAACAGGTCTGCAGAGCAGATTTTGCTGTGAGTTTAGTCTCTTGAATTGCAGCAATGCGGATGTTGTGCCGCTTCATTAAATCGACTATCTCCGTGATCTTACCAGTTAATCCATTACAGTTTAACTGCAAAGTTCTGAAGTGCAACGGGGGAGACGTCGTCACTTTAGGAGTATGTGACGGGTGACTACGCCTGGGTTGTGAGAGGCTAGGATGCAATTGCTGTTGTGGCCCTGGGACTGGTCGTCCCTGTGTAAGCATTGGGGTTCCCAGTGTATTTGGGTTTGCGGCCTGGCAACACGGCGCAATGAAGCCCGTCGGGGGGTTTCCATCGCGAAGAGCAGAACATCTAGGAAAGTGGCACCGACCACGGCAGGAGCTGCATTAGGTGAATGTCGCAAACATAAATATTTTGGCGGTTTGTCATTTCCCAGTTGAAAAGGTTGCCCACATCCCTCAATTGTGATGAACATACTTTCAAATGAGTAAGAATATTAACAGTTGTCAAACAAAACAATCGGATGGACTGATAGCGTGCTGCTCGCGGATGGTCTGCATCAGCCAGGTGCGGAAGACTGCTGCTTGCAGTTCGAGTCCTATCCACTTCACCACGGTCTTTGAATCCATACACAAAACACAATTGCATGATCTGACAGAGTGCTGCTCACGGATCATCTACATCAGCCTCGTACCGAAGGCTAATGCTTGGAACACGAGTAGAGGTATGGTCAGTGGCGTTAATGGTGCACAATGCGACTTGGAAGGAATACTCTTCAGTTTCCCTGGTTAAGGTCGTTAAATGCCAGTAGGCTGTCGATGCGAATGCCTGTTCGCTTAGGTTGTGCTGAAGAGTTGTCGTCGTCCTCCTCTGAAAGTAGAATCTGTGAATTTCTGGCTTGCGGCTCGCGGTGCTCGACTTTCATGCTCTATTGAGTTAAAACATTTTATGTACTGCGCAGAATATGGCGAAAATACAGTGCCAAACGTCATAACGTTCATTATGTATACATCAGGCCCCCTTTAACTATCCCCGTCACGCCATAAAAGTCGGTGCGCCCACTGGGCATCCTTCCGAACTTGAATATGGTGAAACATCTCCCGTATGTCTCCACTGACGGCTATTTCACCTTCGCGGAAGTGAAATAGTACTGATGGGAGCATTAGATATTCCTGTGGACCTTTGAGCAACTGTGAATTAAGTGACTCAGCTGCGATTTCATCGGGCGGTAGTTTGCGGGCGTGGTCATTGTCGATATACGAGTTAATTATGCTTTGGTAGGCAGTCGCGAATTCGAAGTATTTGTGGATACACTTTTCGATGATAACCAATCTATTAAACGCAGCTGGGTAGCTCTCAGGTAACGGAATATCGCCTCGCTTCCAGAGTAAGCCTATCTCGAATTACCCATCAATACGATTTGCTGTAGATTGGAGTATAGATAGCGCTCGCACGGCTACCGCCCCTCTCACAGGCGGAGCAGGCTTAACTCCAAAACTTTCTGTGCTGAAGTAGTGCCCTACGAGCGCCTCTAGCGACTGATCCGTGTGCCCTATTGTAAAGTTGTAAGATTATATTGTCTGCAATATGTTTCTGTTTGTAAAGCATTCATTCCATATACAATGTTATCGATGTTCTCTAGTATTGTATAATCTCTATAACAAACCGGGATTATACAAAAACTTCGCAAATGTGAAATAAACGTAAATTTATATTTGGTCCAAAAGTTCCTATTTAATTTAATTTGGTCCTCGAATCTTAACATGGTAGCAGGGCAAGGTTTTCCAGAGATGGAAAGAAGCGTACGTATTCATCAAATTAAACTGAAATTATATTGCTATTCGTAAAATCGCATATAAGTGCACGAGTTCCAAACAGCAAAATGGCGTCGAAAAATGAAATCGCTATTCCAGTGTTCGATGGGGAAAGTTACCTCATGTGGAAGAAGCGAATAATAATGTATTTGAAAATGAAAAAATGCGGGGTTGTTGTCGAGAGAGCAAAACTTGAGTCGGACAATGAGCAGTTTGTCGAAAAAGAATTGCTTGCAATAAATTATATATACAGTGCCATTTCGAATAAGCAGTTAGAGTGTGTTTGCGACAAAATTTCAGCATTTGATATAAGAAAGAAATTCGATATCGCATACTTGAAAGAGTTCACAGCGCTGCAAATTGTGTGCAGGAACAAGCTGGAGCGACTAAAATTGAGGGAGTGCACCGACTCAGGAACTTTTTTGGAAATTTCGAGCGTTGCGTTAACGACTTGAAGAGTGCGGGGGCGAACTCAAAGAGAAGGACCAAACTGAAGATTACATAAAAAATAAAATTAAAATGGCCGAGCTGATGAATGCTGGTGAAGAAAGTAATGGGCGTAAATCAATTGTATTTGCTGCAAATAAGCGCCAAAATTATATAAAATGCTATGACTGCGGTGAGACTGGGCATTTTCAAAGAGAATGCAAAAATGGTGCGAAAAATGGTTGGCGATCAACAAGGAGGGTATGGCAGAATGACAGTACGCAGAAATAAGCATGCAGATAACAGGAACTAGGACAGAAATAGTGTGTGGGTTACAACAACTGCACGTCATGCGGTGGCAAATACAGAAGCGAGGAATGGTAAAGGTAATGAGATTAAATGGTTATACTGGTTTACAGCCAAAATGCACCAGAGACGCCATTATGAAATTCCTATGTAAATTCATCCACTGGTTTCGAACATCAAGGTTATTTTTAAGTCTATGGTAACGTTTTTGAGATATTTACGAACAACGATTTTTTCAAAAAAAAAAATTGGGTCCTCTTAATCATATATCTCAAGAACGAATTACGCAATTCCCACAAAAGTTATAAGCATTCATGTAAATATTCCCATTTAGTACTTAAGAACCCTACAGGTACATATATGTGAGTATTCGTATATCAGTTAGTTAGTTTTTGCAGATTCTTTGTTCTCCCTAAGCTCTGTTTTATTAGAAAAAAATAAGCTTCCATTCAACAAAATCGATGGACTAATACAAAAGTTATAAGCATTGAAGTAAATATATCCATTTAATGCTTAAGTACCCTACTGGTACATATGTGTTAGTATTCGTATATCAGTTAGTTAGCGAATATTAACACATATGTACCAGTAGGGTATTAAATTGATATATTTACTTGAATGCTTATAACTTTTGTATTAGTCCATCGATTTTGTTGAATGGAGCCTTATTTTTTTGTAATAAAACAGAGCTTAGAGAGAAATAAACAAATCTGCAAAAAAATGAAAAGTTTTCGAGATCCTTCCTCGCAAAATACAAATTTTTTTTATATTTTTACAAAAAAAAAATGGAAAAAATCCGTAATGATTGTTCGTTATCTTTGAATCTGCAGGGCCTAGCAAAAAGTGTTGTATGCACAGTTTATAGAGAATTTTATTAACTTTCAAAAGCTTCAAACTCTTTTTGGAATTGCTCAATTCGTTCTTGAGATATGTATGATTAAGTGCATCCAATTTTTTTTTTGGAAAAAACCCTTATTCGTAAATATCTTAAAAACGTTACCATAGAATTTAAAAAAATTGGAATTTGTGATCCAGTGTTATTAGATAGTGGCTGTACCGATCAATTAATAAACGATGAAAAGTACTTTGAAAATTATAAGCTATTGCAGAAACTGGTTGATGTATATCTAGGAGATAATAGGCTTGTTTAAGCAACAAAAATGGATAATGTTGTAAGCTATTTTGAAGCGTTTGGAAAATTAATTGTATCGAAATGCGAAATGTTTTTTATATATAAGATATGAAATCAAATTTGATCAGTTACAGTAAATTAACACAAAATAACATATTGATATCGAAAGGGAATATTACCAAAATTATTAACAATCGTGGTATAGTAACGGCTTTACCTTTTAAAACAAATGGTTTGTACATAATGAAAAGTAAACTAAAAACATTTGAACCGGTTGTTAATTTAGTAAATAAAAATACGAAGAATTTTTGGGTCACATAAACTTTAAATATCTAAATGTCATATCAAAAAACCAAATGCTAAAAGAATGCCAATAGAAATGGAATCCGAGTTTATGAAATGTAAAACATGTATTGAGATCAAAATGCATAATATCTCTTTCGAAAGTAATAGACGAGAGGCCAAGGATATTTTGGAAATTGTACACACTGATGTGTGTGGATCGTTTACAACAACCGGCTTCCGAGGTGAAAAATATTTTGTTTCTTTCATTGATGATTATAGTAAAATAGCTAAAGTGTACGTTATGAAATCTAAAGCGGAAGTATTTGATTCTATTGTTGAGTACGTACATGAAGGTGAAAATTTGACTGGAAAAAGAGTTAAGTTTTTGAGATGTGATAATGGCGCAGAGTATTTGAATGGTAGGGTTTATAATTTTGCGAAAGAGAGAGGGATCGATATAAATAGTTGTCCAGCATATGATCACGAATTGAATTGAACCGCGGAGAGATTATTTAGAACTATAATGAATATGTCTCGTTGTTTATTGGCTGAAGCAAATTTAGATAAAAAGTATTGCCCAGAAATAGTTTTTGCGGCAACATATTTGAAAAAGCGTTCGTTAACAAGTACTATTGAAAATAAAACGCGTTATGAAAGATTTTTTGGAAGAAAGGCGAACGTTTCCAATTTGAGGTTATACGGCAGAACAAAAAACAACCTCCAAATGGGATAAAAAGGCAGGGTTGGGTATTTTGATAGGATATAGTAGTGTTGGGTATCGTGTTCTTTTAAATAATAAAGTAATAGTTGCTAGGCATGTAGAGTTTGTTGAGGAAGACGTTAAATGTATTAGTTTGGACGGAGATGGGTCCATAGATGAAAGCAGTGATGTTGAGGAGGGTTCTTATAATAGGTCTTTAGATGAAAGTTTCAAAAGTACTGACTCTAGAGAAGGTGAAACTTGTGACAGGGTTAAAGCACAATCTGAAAACTCTGAAAATGAAGAAAGTCAATCTGAGGGACGTAAATCAAAGCGTGTTAGAAAGCAGCCCAAGAAACTTGAAGATTACACTTGTAATAATATTTAGGTAAACCTTTGTAGTATTGATACGCCAAATTCGCGACCTTTCCTCATAGCACTAGACCCCATTACATTTTATTTCAGAGTCCCTGTTTATTTATCACAAAAAAATTTTTTTTGGTGTGCACTAGCCTCTCTAACTAACAAAAAAAACGCTGCTATGGAAAAAAGGGGTATGACTATGACCAGAACTCCTCCTTCTCCAAGTTATGAGCTGCCCAGGTGACATGGCGCTCGTGCTTCTTATCCCTCCCTGCATTGACATCTAATTTAGCACTAATCGTTGTAGATATCCCTATGTAAACACCACTTACCACTTCACTTCGTTACCACCATTAATCAATTTACCCACTCATTTTTTCGTTTCAATTCATTCACATATTAAATTTTTTATTTAACTAGAAATTACGCTTAGAGTGTAAATATGTACCAAATTATAGATATTGCGTCTCGTGTACATACACAAGTACGTATCTAATTCATCCAATATAGAAATATTAAAGCCTATTCGCCTATCTATGCTATCAATATATTATTATTTAAGAGTGGAGAAGAGTTGTCAAAAAACAATTTATTTTTATACCCATGTTATCGCAACAAAAATTTACCTTTGTGGTACGACAGTTCCCTATTTTAAATGTCATGTATAAGATAAAATATATGAAAAGTTTTAACTTGCAACGTTGTCGGACATGCACAATTTAATATATGTATGTAAGTGTTTATGTTATTCAAAATCAACGCAACACCACTGTTATAAATGTTCTTACAAAGTCAGTATACATAAGCTATTGATGTAAACCTTCTTTAACATCGGTGTTTGACGTGATTTAAATGTAATACTAGGTTCAAACAGAAAAATAAATTGAGGCAATTTCGATTTAAATTGAGTGGTGTTCATAGAACTCAATTTAGCTTACACAATAGTAGTTTTATAGCTGGTTGGCTCGTCTCTTCAGCAACAACATAACTTTGTTGAGACTGTCAAAATGTGCGTGTTGGTATTAGGCGAATGTAATGGAATGAAAACAAAACTTTGAAATTTTTGTATGTTGTAAGAAAATGTGTTCAATGTTTTGGTTTCATTTTGAGTGTGCCATCTTCTTTTGACAATCCATACTCCAGGGAAATGAAAATACATAATCAAATCAGCTGATGAGATGAGTCAGCCATACAGTTGAGCTCTGCGTAACTGACGTTTAAATCTAATCAATAAACACACTTTGCAAGGTTGCATTTGCAGTTTGAAACAATTTATTACGCACTTTTGTTTAAATTGGCAATTTATTATTACAATTTATGATATGATAAATGGCGTAATAAATTGCCCAAATGGTATAAATTGCCAATTTGGTGTATGTTTGAACATAGTATAATATGTTTGATATGTACAAATTCCCAGAGAGCAATTATGTTAGTTTTTGACACAACATTCGATATTAGAACATCGAACATTTATACTTAATAAAACATTATCAGCACAATCCAACAAAATGTTCGCATCGACTTAACATCATACCAAAGAGTTTGCATAACACTCTTTAATACAACTTATTTAACATCATATAGTCTGACTGAACATGATGTGCTCTCTGAGTAGTGATACCAATTATATAAGTTGAGCAATGTTAACTTACGTGAATTGAAAGCGATGAAAGCGCTTCCATGTATGCGTGTTGATCAGCTTGTAAAAGAAGTAATGTACATGTATGTATATGTGTTATGACCGCGAGAAGACAATTAGGATAACCCGTATTTTATATATATATTTTTTTTTTTGCAACCAATTTCTATTTAAATTTTTCTTTCCTTTTTTTTTTTGTATATAACTTATTATCGGTTATATCGGTATTTTTATACACATTACGGTAAATATTTTCCTTGGTTCTTTCAAGTATGCAATTTGTTTCAAACTTTTTAACTCCTCTCCGCACTTTTATAAATTTTGGCCTATACAAGACCATTGATAAACATATTTGAGGGTTTATTTCCTTTCACAATTCTCACAATTATACTTTCCCTACTCTTATAATCGCTATAAATTGTAATTTTTTGTATGTAAACTACTTTTTTTTTTACAAATGTAACTTCAAAAACAAATTTTTACTCTTTTTTTTTTTTAACATTATACACTCTCCTTTATGTAGCTATATATGTATATAATTTTTTTTGTAGTTTTTCAAACTCTGTTTCTTTGTAAATTTTTGAACCACTGGTATTTCGCTTTACTTAATCCAGTTTATGCTTCACGCTTTCACAGGCCTTTTCTTTGCCTTTAACTTTCGTCTTTTTTATATAATTTTACTTTTCTTTTTCTACAAGCGCACTTAGGAATTTTTCATTAGTTTTACTTTTCCTTTTTACATAATTTTACCTTTTTCCACAGGCGCACTTAGGAATTTTTCTTTAAATTTTGCTTTTCATTATGCTTTCCTTATATAGGTATGCAAATGTGTTCACTTTTCTCCTTTTTTTCCTTTTTTTTTGTTTTTTTTACATAGCACTTCTTTAAAATTTTTCTTTAATTTTTGCTTTGCCTTGTGGTTTTCTTATTTTGAAAATATTCTCACTTTTTTTATACTACTTGGGAATTATTCCTCATTTTTGGCTGACGCATTCAGCTTTTTACAAATAGTTTTTATTTTTTATATATATATTTATTTTTATTTTTAAATATCCTTTTTTGTGACTGCACCAAATTTTTAAGAAATTATTGTAGCACTGCTTCTTCCGTCGTGTGGTTTCCAAACTACCACTTGTCAATCTCCTCCCTTCTTTCATCTTACCCTTCGTGATTTTTTTTTTTTTTTTTTTTTGCGAAATTTTTAGCTTGTGGTGGGAGAGTGGAAACAGAACGCAAGCGGTTTCTCTCCCACCAAACGTACTTATGCCTCCAACATGTATAATCTACGATTTCAGAATATTTTCATTATTTAAAATTAAGTCGAAACTGAAAACCTATGCTATGATTCACCTTTCGAAAAAAGGGGTTGAAAGGATTTTCTTGAATCTTTCGATTCGAAATCTACTAAAATTTTGGAATAGTGATATTTAATGAAGTTTTTGATTCGGCATAAGCTTTGCTTTGCCTCGGAAGAACTTTCCTTTAGATAAGGTTGTATGTACATACAAAAATGTTCGCACACTTTTCATATGTACACCAAACCCTTTGTCGCTGAATCAAACCAAGATTTTATATTACCTTAAACATTGTAAACATGACATAATAACTTGACAGTTTAAACTTCATTTTATTTAATTTCATAAGTATGGCATCCTTTTATTATACATATAAATTTTCGTTAAACACGAAATTGAACGAAGCGTTTCTTCATAATATCTAAATCGCTTCCTTCAACTTCATTTTATAGAAAAACCTTCGAGGAAATTAAACGAACAAGTAAGAATCTTGTTACAGAATTTTTAATTTAATCATTTACTTATTATAACTATCTTGTAGATATTAAAACTTGCACAGTAAGACTGAATAAACACTGTCATGTTAAAATATTAATTGTGTTTCCTTGAAGCGTTAGTTGCATCGATAACATTTTTTAATATTTGTTCTGAGACAAATCCGCAAACTATAATTACAGCGTGGAATCACATGAATACTCATGAAACGATACGATCTTAGAAGCGACAAAAACGAAATACCATTGGTCGATACGGAAAACAATTCAACGGACTCGGACACCAGCGCTGAGATGGCTTCAGCCAGCGAGGGAGAAACTGATAAAACAATCACACAAACAGATAAGTCAATTTATGAATTTAAAGCACAAATAAGAGAATTGCAGCTCCTATTGGCGGCCGCAGAAAAGGAAAAGTTAGATTTAAGAGAAACAATCGCATTACAAGCGAAATTTTGTACATAAATTGCAAATAACACAGGTTTCGTCAAAACCGCTTTAGCCAGCATCATCTCTGCCGATGATGTCTCTGTTAACGTCACGTCTGCCGACGTAATCTCTGCCAATGCCTTTTCAGCCCATGTCACATCTGCCGAAATACCCTCTGCAAACGTTAACGTAGTTAATGGTAGCTTTGCCAATGCTGCCGCCGTATCCTCTGCAAACGTCAACGTAGCCAGTGGTAGTTCCAACGCTGCCGCCACTAAAGTAATTTTTGCCGAACATGCTCCCTAATACTGATATCACTCTAGGCCATGGTAACTTGCCTAGTATCTATACTACTGCCGCATATGCTAGTGTACAGCCAGCCTATCTAACCTATGCCGACGTCATGAACACCAGAGTCAGTCATTCTGTAAACTCTAATGTAAGCCAAGCGTGTAGTAATATTTATACTAGCACAGCCTTAAATGTGTCAAGTATTAATGGATTGTATTCTCCATTTGCCATAAGTCAAGTGCCATCAGCACAGTCAAGTGTGCAGCCAAACCATTTGCCACCGTCAATTTCTATACAACAGCCGTATGTACGCAAATTACACGACCTGCCTGAATTCAACGGATCGCCGGAAGAATGGCCAATGTTTTTTGCAGCATTCAAGGAAACTACCTCAATGTATATGTACACAGATTTGGAAAATTTATTCCGTTTGCAAAAGGCTTTGAAAGGGCCAGCCAGACAGCGAGTAGAATGCCTACTAATTCACCCATCTAGTGTAGGTGCTGTAATATCTACGCTTGAATTCCATTTTGGACGTCCACAGCTACTAATACGTAGCCAAATAGCTAAAGCGCGAGCGTTTCCAACCATAGCCGAAGGAAATATGTCAGAAATTGTAACCTTCAGTACAATGGTGAGCAACCTAACTGCTTTCTTGGAAAATGCAGGAGCAGCATCTCATCTTTCGAATCCGACGTTGTTAGACAAATTACTAAGTAAATTGCCGATGAATAAACGTGAAGAATGGGCCAGGTATACTTTCTCCACGAAATTGTGTTTCCCAAGTGTTCGCCATTTTAGTAATTGGTTACAAGAAGTCGCTATATTTATTTCAATTGCTACAGAGGTTGTGCCGGTAGAGACTTCCAAAACAAATGAACAGTTGATTTCGAAGGCAACCAAGACAATGAAACCAGTGCTAGTGATGACAGAAAGTAAATGTTTATATTGCAAAAGTAACCACAATTTAAGCCAGTGTGAAAAGTTCAAAAATATGGACTGCAGCGACAGATGGTCATTTGTGAAAGCAAATCACTTATGTTTCAGTTGTCTACGACTTGGTCACAGCACTATCAATTGTAATACACGTCGCGAGTGCGGACTTGAATTTTGCCCTAGATATCATAACCGGCTATTGCACGAACGAAGTAGCAAAAATTTCAATGGCAATGCAAAGTCGACGTCGACTGCGGACAATGCAGATGTGGTAAAGCAGGCAGCTGACACAGCAAATGTCGTCACTATATTCGCAAAGGAATTTAGTAAGCAAACGCTATTTAAATTTCTGCCTGTAGAAATAAAAGGACCAAAGGGTAGTTGTAAGGTTATTGCATTTGTCGATGATGGTTCAAAAATATCGTTGATCGAAGAGCAGGTAGCTAAAACTATTGGCTTGAATGGTCCAGTTGATAAATTATCATTAAAATGGATAGGAGGTAAGACCACAAGCGAACTATCACAACGATTAGACGTCGAAATTTCTGGCTTGAATCAGAATACAACATTTCAGATGAGAAATGTACGCACAACAAGAAAGTTAGAGCTACCAGCACAAACGTTGAATGTTGACAGTTTTAAATTAAAGTACGATAAAATTCGAAATTTGCCAGTGGATGATTATCTTAATGCTGTGCCACAAATTCTCATCGGTATGCCGCACACAAATTTGGTTCGTCCAATAGAAGTTATAAACATAGACGATTGTTTTTCTATCCACAGGTCAAAGTTGGGATATATGCTCTTCGGATCCAACGAAGATAGTGTAGAAGGAGTTGTTTGTCGTATAGACTGCGGATTAGACGCAATCAACGATATTCAGCAGCAAATGAAAGAATATTTTACGCTGGAGAATTTTGGTATGAAGCCCCTACAGCCGGTTATGTCTGAAGCAGACAAACGAGCTGAAGCAATTTTATTGGAGACAACCAAGCAAATCGGTTGCCGTTATGAAACCGGTTTATTGTGGCTAACTAATGAGGTAGAATTTTGTGAAAGCTATAGTATGGCACTGCGTCGTCTGGAATCATTGGAGACAAAATTTGAAAAAAACCGTGAATTTGGGACTTGGTATATAGATAAGATCAATGAGTATTTAAGTAAATCATATGCTAGGAAACTATCGCGGGCGGAAGCAATGGAGGTTAAACCTCACACATGGTACCTACCCCATTTTGCGGTATGTAATCAAAATAAAGAAAATAAACTACGTTTATTATTCGATGCCACAGCGTCAGTAAATGGTGTTTCTTTCAACTCAAGGCTAATGAAAGGTCCAGATGCTTATCAGCCAAAGCCTTTATTGAGTATACTATTTAAATTTCGACAGGGTGTCATTGGCGTATGTGCAGACATACGAGAAATGTTTAACAGAGTTCTGATACGCCAAGAAGACCAGGATGTACAACGCTTTTTGTGGCGGGGTGGAAATTCGTCAAAGGAACGAGATATATATATTATGAACGCGATGATATTTGGATCAGCTTGTTCACCATGTTCTGCACAATACGTGAAGAATACAAATGCGATGAAGTTTCGAGACCTTCATCCAAGAGCTACTAGTGCTATTATTGACCGCCACTATGTGGACGACTACGTAGACAGTTTCGAAACAGGAGATGAGGCTATAAGTGTTTCAAATGCGGTCAAGGAAATTCACAGCTATGCCGGGTTCGAGTTGCGAGGATTTAAATCCAACTCTGAAGAGGTCTGTTTTGCACTCGGGGAAACGAAGACCCCTCTTACGCACGTTGAAAAAATGAGCTTTTGCTCCAACGAATCCATGGCAGAGAAGGTACTTGGAATGTACTGGCGTCCACTGGATGATTCTTTCTGTTTTAAACTAAAATTCGTGAAAGTTCCGAATGACGTCTTGACGGGACAAAGGCGACCGACGAAAGCTGAAGTTTTAAGCCTTACCATGTCAATATTTGATCCGTTCGGGTATCTGGCGAATATTACAATCAAATCGAAAATTATCTTGCAACAACTATGGCGATTAGATGTAGATTGGACAAGTTCTATTCCGGAGCAGGTTTATCGGGAATGGTACAACTGGTATACAGAGCTCGACAAAGCTAAAAGTCTTATCATTCCACGCTGCTATCACCGGAATTTTAGTAACTTGGTTTCCACAATTGATTTACATATTTTTGTAGATGCCAGCGAGTTTGCATATTCTGCGGTCGCTTACTGGCGAATCAAATTCGATGGTGAAGTCAATGTAGTCTTCGTAGCTGGAAAATCTCGTTGTAGCCCCGTTAAAGCACTTTCGATACCACGACTTGAACTGCTGTCTGCCGTATTGGGCGTTCGTCTGCAGGAGGCTATTTTAAATGGTCATGACAGGAGGCCTAACGTAATAACATTTTGGTCTGACTCAAAGACGGTTCTTAGCTGGATTAAATCAGATAGTCGTTGTTACAAGCAATTTGTATCACACAGAATTGCAGAAATTTTGGACTCGTCGAACGTAAACTGTTGGCGATGGGTTCCCGGAAAGTTGAATCCTGCTGATGATGCAACACGATTGAACGCACGCCTTGTTTCGAACTCTCGATGGATATGTGGCCCAGATTTCTTGGCCCAAGCTAGTTGATGGTGCTGCCGAGAAACCGTGCCTCGAAGAAAGGCGAGCGAAGTTCATACTTGCAATAAGTATTGACTCATCGTTAATAGATTTTGACAGATTTTCGAATTATTATAGGCTGTTAAGAGTCATTTGCTGGGTAAAGAAAGTTATGATGAAGTTTAGGTCTGTTCAAAAGCTGGAATTCACGCCAATATCATCACATTTCGTGCCACAGTTGACAGCGGAGGACATTTCTCAAGTTGAAAAGATTGTATGTCGTTTTGTTCAGGAGAACGTATATCCGGAGGAGATGCGCATTTTAGTAAACAGAAAACCAATCCCTAAAAACAGTCCGTTATTTAAGCTGACTCCGATAATTGACGACGAGGGAATATTGCGGCTATCAGGACGTATCGATTATGCTGATAGTGTCCCATTAGAAACAAAAAGGCCGATAATTTTACCGCATAAGCATCGATTATCCGGTCTCATTGCTAGACATTATCACGAAAAATACAAACATCAAAATAATGAGGCAATCATTTGCGCTATAAGAAGGAAGTTCTGGATAACTAATTTACGTAGTTTGGTTCGTGCAGCTAAAAGAGATTGTCAAATATGTAAAAACAGAATTGTGGAACCAAAGCCACCACTTATGGGACAGCTTCCAAGAGATCGCCTTACTCCGTACATTCGGGCTTTCAGCTATACTGGTGTAGATTTCTTCGGTCCATATAACGTAGCAGTTGGTCGCAGACAAGAAAAAAGATGGGGATGTTTATTTACATGTTTGACTGTACGAGCAATTCATTTAGAATTGGCAAAGGATCTGTCGTCTGATGCATTAATACTGTGCTTACGCAACTTCATAAACCGACAAGGAGTCCCGTTGAGAATGCGCAGTGACAGGGGTACGAATTTCGTTGGTGTGAGTAAAGAAGATTGGGTATTGGTAGAGAGGAAGTTGGTCGATGAAGGTGTAAAGTATGGGGTAGAATGGTTGTTTAACCCACCTGGTAATCCTTCAGCTGGAGGTGCATGGGAGCGAATGGTGGGCTGTGTCAAGCGAGTACTTTCCTTTACGTTGAAGACAAAGGTGCCCCAAGTGGAGGCGTTACAAAGTCTTTTATTTGAAGCTGAGAACTTGGTGAACTCTCGTCCACTAACTTATTTGCCATTAGACGAGGAAGATGCTGAACCTCTATCACCAAATCATTTCATATTAGGCTGCCCGAATAATGTTCAAACACCGTCCGTAGATGAAGGTGCTTGTTTGCGTAAGCAATGGCAAATCCTCCAACAAATGAAGCAGACCTTTTGGAAGAGATGGGTCCTAGAATACCTTCCTACATTAACGCGTCGAAGCAAATGGTGTCAACGAGTAGATCCATTGAAAGTTGGTGATGTTGTCCTTATATGCGAAGAAAACGAGAGACGTGGTGAATGGAAGCGAGGCATCGTAGTGGAAGTTTTTACGGCATCTGATGGTCAAGTCAGATCAGCAATTGTCAAGACAGCTACAGGAAATTTACGGAGACCTGCTTCTAAGTTGGCGGCATTAGACGTAGTTCGTGAATCTTCGGGCATCCAATCGATTCACGGGGGCCAGGATGTCGCTGAATCAAACCAAGATTTTATATTACCTTAAACATTGTAAACATGACATAATAACTTGACAGTTTAAACTTCATTTTATTTAATTTCATAAGTATGGCATCCTTTTATTATACATATAAATTTTCGTTAAACACGAAATTGAACGAAGCGTTTCTTCATAATATCTAAATCGCTTCCTTCAACTTCATTTTATAGAAAAACCTTCGAGGAAATTAAACGAACAAGTAAGAATCTTGTTACAAAATTTTTAATTTAATCATTTACTTATTATAACTATCTTGTAGATATTAAAACTTGCACAGTAAGACTGAATAAACACTGTCATGTTAAAATATTAGTTGTGTTTCCTTGAAGCGTTAGTTGCAGCGATAACACCCTTTTTAAAGCAAGCTTTAACATACATAATTTTTTATTTTTACTTATTAAAATATTTAAATTAGCATTTAATAAACAATTTTTTCTTATAACAATTAACACACAAAAAAAATTTCCAACTTACGAAAAAGGTTGATGAGTTTTTGACGTCCGGTAAAGATCAAATCCAAAAGAAGGAATGTCGATCACCGGAACGAAAGCCAAACCTCATTCTTGTCTCTTTTTTCATTTCCTTTGATCAGTATATGACTTCTGTCATATGGAAATCAGATTGAAGTTTAACGAAACTCTACTCTATTAGAATTTGGAACTAGGATGATTTTGCGATAATACGCTGGAAATGAATTGCTTAAAAAATTGAAAATTCTGAAATCGCACATTACAAACTGGATAATTCACGATTTATTTTAAACCGGTGAATTAGACTGAAAAGGGGCGATCAAACTTTGATATCTTTGGCATGAAATGTTCCCACGATCTTCCCTTGCAAACCTTCTAAGACGTAGTAGGAATTACCCAGCTTCTCGCGAACTCTCGCTTTTATAAAAGCTTCTTAAGGTCCTATGATGTCTACATAAATTCTTTGAAAAGGACGATCCGTACTAACTTGATTTCCCATTCGTGGTCGCAATATAACATTTGGAGCGTTGGTCGATTTGCATACTTCACAATTGCCTACGTAGGTTTTAACATCTCGAACTAATCCTGGCCAATAGAACTTGCGGCGTATAAGATCCAGTGTCTTATGAATCCCGCCGTGAGAGGAAATAATATGGTCGTTAGCACGCGACATGACATATTTACGAAGTTCACTAGGGATCCACAGTTTCCAAGCGCATTCTTCGGTGACAGGCGTACCATCTGAGTGCTCTGTGCGTATGTAAACAAATTTATCTACAACCCTGATGTCCGGAAATTTCTCTTGGTTTTCAGAAATCTTTGATTTTAAGGCTTAGTATTCTTCACTAGAAAAGTAAACATAATCCAGATCGATTTCTGATTCAATCTCTAACGAAAACAGGTCTTCGCAATGCATCCTAGACAGTGCATCGGGAACTATATTATCCTTTCCTTTTCTATGGCTAACGGAAAATGTATAGCTCTGCTGCTTAAGCGCCCACCTTGCCAAGCGGCCACTTAACTTTGGTTGCCTCATAAGCCACACGAGACTAGAGTGGTCTGTAATAATTTCAAATTCTTGCATTTCTATGTAACACCTAAAACGTTCTATTGCTTCTATTGCTGCCAACACTCACGTTCCGTAACGCTATAGTTCCTTTGGGCAGAGTTTAATTTCTTTGACATAAAGGCTATTGGACGTTCGTTTCCTTCACTATCTAGCTGTATTAAAACGGCACCTATCCCGTAATCGCTGGCGTCGCAATGAACATAGAATTTTTTTGAAAAATCCGGGTTCTGTAAAACCGGAGCATTCATTAAACGTTCTTTAATTTTCTCAAAGGCTGATTGGGCAGCTTCGGTCCACTCAAACTTGCGTTTGGTAGACAAATCCTCAGTTATTGGATAAGCTATGTCCGAAAAGTTTTCTATGAATCTTCTATACCATTCCGCTACACCTAGAAAACCTCTAACTTGTTTAGTATTTTTCGGTTTTGGCCAGTCCTTAATTGACTCGATTTTCTCTGGGTCTGTCGCAATGCCACCGTTACCAATAACATATCCTAGATATTTTACTTTTGTTACACAAAATTGGCTCTTATTGATGTTAATTGTCAAATTCGCTTTTATAAACTGCTCAGCTATCCTAAAAAGAATAGATAAATGGGATGCAAAGGTGTCTGATACGATACAAAGATCGTCTAAATATCCAAATACACATGTTCGTAGGTCAGCTGGGATAATTTCGTCCATTAAAGGAGACATAGTTTGCGCAGCGTTACATAAACCAAAAGGCATCACAACAAATTGATACAAAGGACGTCCAGACACAGTAAAAGCTGTAATTTCTTTGGCTTCCTCTGCCAAAGGAATCTGCCAAAAGGCATCCTTTAGATCGATTTTAGTTATAATATTTGCCTCTGGCAATCTAGAGAATATACCCTCTATTGACGGAAATGGGTATGCATTTTTCTTTGTTACTTCGTTTATTTTTCTTGCATCTAGACACAGTCGAATTTTATTGGGTTTTATAACCATATGCATTGGCGAGCTCCAAGGACTTTGAGACTTTTCAATAACTCCTAACTTCAGCATTCTATCTACCTCTTGATATATTAATTTCTCTACTGCTGGGGAAACTGGATAAAAGCGTTGCTTTATTGCCTTTGCTTCTCCTACGTCAATCTCGTGTCGCAAGAGACTTGTCCTGCCGAGTCCTTGTTTTTCGAAATTAGGAAAAAGTAACTTAACTGCTTCTAGCTGCTGACGTTGACCCTCGGTCAGCGGATACAGAATAGATTTATAGTTTTCATTTATGTGTGGGTTATCCCTATCTGAACTACTTACACATTTCTCGTTGGAAGAAATATTACTAATTATGCTTGGAGCCAACTCAAACAACTTCCAGAAATCAATTCCTAAAATTAGGTTTTGACTTACAGATGGAATTATATAAAGCTTTATCCTTTTAATTTTTGCCTTGTATTCTATATTTATATCAAGATAACCAGTTATTGTTTGAGATTTCCCATCTGCTGTCTTGACATTAGATTTAAATTTTCGGAACTCGGATAAGTTTAGCAAATCCTCTTTGGATAAACTAGAACCTATACAACTGATATTCGCACCTGTATCTAGCAATCCGAAAATCTCGCGGTCAAGAAGCTTTACTTTTGCATAATACCTAGCATCTTCTTCATTTACAATGGACGATATTAACATCTTTTTCCTATCTTTAATTGCTTTCCAAAAGCGCCTAAGTCGCAAGGTTGATGTTTTGGTTTTTATTGAAGATTTATTGGGTTCAGGATGATCCTGGAAAATTCGGTTTCTTGCCTCAATGTAGTTACGTATTCGCTCATGTAATGGTTTACGTGGGTAGATGAGTTTATCGACTTCTTTCGAATCGATATTTCGTTTTAAAATTTTATGGTTGTGGGAGTTTTCTACACCTAACGTTTGGTCGAATCCTAAATCACTATCGGAATTAATTTGAATTTTTCTACCACTTAACTCTAATTTTTCAGGTTGCTGGACGTTCGCTTGTGATCGAACGTCCCCTTCGAGGGGTTTTTTGGCCTGGATATGCAAGTTTCGCATTGGGGTTTGTATACATTTTTAGCACCACATCCGTAACAAAAAATGTTACGTACTTTAGTGCACATATCCCATGGGTGACCTTCTTCATCACAGTTCGAACAGATTAGTTGCCGGATGTGACCGGATGGTAACTCCACTGCCGATACTTGTGCTTCCTTAAAATCAGAGCTGATTTCTTCCATTTCACCTGCCTCTAACGATGCAACATTCCGTCTCGGAGCATATGTTGGCGGATTGGTCCGGGGTATGGGTGTTCGTTGATATGTGGCTTCATTTAACAGATTTTCCCTCATTGTACTAACTTTCGTAAATGTGCTATTGAAAGTACAGGCACATATAGAAGCTCATGTCGGATATCGGGATGCAAATTCCTAGTTAGCAACTCTACTAATTCGTGCTCTTCCGTTCGTATGGGGAGTCCATCTATCATGGATATTAGAGTCATAAAAAGTTACAAACGTTTCATTTTGAAGTTGCTTTCTGTTTCTTATTTCCTCACGTAGGTCGTATGTCGAACGGTAATCTTTGAATTCATACCTTAACGCAGTACAGAAAGAATTGCAGTCAATGGCTGGTATTTGTTTGTGATACCGCCAATACCAGGTTTTGGCTTTACCAGCAAGCAAAATATGTAAATTTTTGCAAACTGCATTAAAATTGTTATTTAAACTTTCCGCTGTCAGCGCATGGACACGATATATAAACTCGTTGCAAGTTAGTCCGTCAGCTGAACCGTCAAATTTTACATGCCAGTTTTGTTAATGGTCGTTATTTTATCCTGGCGAATGGATGGAACGTTAGCTGGCTGAAAACCTTGCTGATCCTATCGTATTTGGTTATTATCAGGGTACAGTGTTGTATTCGGGGTATTGGACTGAAGATTTAGGCTGGATCTCAGTCGTTCAATAGCTGCATCGACGATTTGAGATATTTGGCTACTACCAACTAAGTTTGAATTAACGTTTTGCCGGGTATTATCGTTTGCTCGAAGACGATTATTTCGATTTTCAGAATTAATATTTATCAAAGGTAAAGAACGATTTTGATCATCGTTATTAGTTGGTTGTGATACGTTATTACTATTACTCTCGTTATATAGTCGGCGCTTAGAATTGTATCGAAAATTGTATCTGGGTACCGCTCCTCCTCGTCCTTGTGACGTTTGAGTCGGATTGGAAAATGTCGGATTATTACTTTTACCGATCGTAATCTTTTGCAATTCGCGAAAATTACAAGCCCTTCTACAATATGGACATTCTTGTGAAGTGGATAACCAACTTCTGATACACTCTGTGTGATATATATGGTTACATAAAGTTTTACACACTTCCTGATCTGATTTAAGGTCTTGTTGACAGATGGTACAAATATTACCTTCGGCCTCTGGGCTTTTTGGTAGCAGTGAAAGATTTTCATTGCTATGTACTACTGCCATAGTGCTTCGTTTTCAAAAAATTTCAAAAAAAATATAACTTTTGCGGTGGTAACTTCGTGACGGGTAAGTGGACATCGAACGAGATGGAGTTCTAGCTGGCGTTTACTTGGACTATTGCTGACAGATATTTTTCAGTGGTCCATTGTTTTAAGTAGGGGTTGATTTTGGACTAAATAATGAACTGAAGTCGATAACTTAGTATTTCCAAAAATCACTTCTACCTGGTACAATGTTCCTTTATAGATTTTTAGGAATTGTATTCTAAAGGTGATTAAACAAGAAAAAAACAGTTAAGAGCCAGGCGGTCGATTCTACTGGGTCTTGAACACGCCCCAAAGTCGATAATCCTGCGGGGATTCAAAACTTATTTCTATTATAACAAAAAAAAATTGTTTTGATCTAAATAGGGTACTTGTATAAAGATACATATGATGTAGGAATGATAAAAAAAAAACGAAAAACGTATTACTAAAGTGAAACCAGTGCATTTTGGAGCAAAATGCTGGTTGCAGATGTTAAAGTTGCAAATTATTATGTATGTGCAAACATGTACAATGTATACATATATATTTTTTATTGGCTCTACTTTGATTTTCTGGCCCCACGTTGAGCGCCATTTTGTAATGTTTTATTTGATTTGTAATTGGAAAATATCCAAAAAGGGCTTAAGGTCTTCTTACCTGCTCATGCCGTGAGGAGTAGGTCCATCGGGACCCGTCTATTGGCTAGCAAAACAGTGGTGGGGGGCGGGAGGGGGTTCGCGACCTTTCCTCATAGCACTAGACCCCATTACATTTTATTTCAGAGTCCCTGTTTATTTATCACAAAAAAATTTATTTGGTGTGCACTAGCCTCTCTAACTAACAAAAAAAAAAACGCTGCTAAGGGAAAAAGGGGTATGACTATGGCCAGAACTCCTCCTTCTCCAAGTTATGAGCTCCCCAGGTGACATGGCGCTCGTACTTCTTATCCCACCCTGCCTTGACATCTAATTTAGCACTAATCGTTGTAGATGTCCCTATGTAAACATGACTTACCACTTCACTTCGTTACCACCATTAATCAATTTACCCACTCATTTTTTCGTTTCAATTCATTCACATATTAAATTTTTTATTTAATTAGAAATTACGCTTAGAGTGTAAATATGTACCAAATTATAGCTATTGCGTCTCGTGTACATACACAAGTACGTATCTAATTCATCCAATATAGAAATATTAAAGCCTATTCGCCTATGTATGCTATCAATGTTTTATTATTTAAGAGTTGAGAAGAGTTGTCAAAAAACAATTTATTTTTATACCCATGTTATCGCAACAAAAATTTACCTTTGTGGTACGACAGTTCCCTATTTTAAATTGCATGTATAAGATAAAATATATGAAAAGTTTTAACTTGCAACGTTGTCGGACGTGCACAATTTAATATATGTATGTAAGTGTTTATGTTATCCAAAATCAACGCAACACCACTGTTATAAATGTTCTTACAAAGCCAGTATACAAGTTAACCCGCTGTGGGTTTAAAACTTAAAAAAAATTATTTTTTTGCCGGCTTATGCCGGTGTTTTTAACTTTATTACTTTTACATGAGCAAAATACAACTGAAATACAACTGAACTTAAAACTATATTAGTATGGCTTTTTATTAATTCTTAGCGACGGCCCAATTGCAGCGGCGTCGCATCGTTGTTGGTATTTTCATATGTTGCAGTGGTATCGTATCACTGCCAATGTTCCCATCCGCTGGTGACGCGCGGTTGACGTTTGTTGGATGCTCGTATAGAAATATGAAGCTAATGTATGCGTAGTACTGGCAGTGCGAAGTATGTTCCCACGGAGCGGTAGTGAGGCATCAGCATTTATTCCGTATGCATGCGCGTTTTGTAACTGGAGTGAAGAATGCAGGTGGCTTATGTTGTTGATATCATATCACCAGTAATGTTCCCATGATGTGAATATGCTTAGTCAGCGTTTATCGCATGCTCGTGTGCTGCGATATGACTTAGAGAATGCAGGCAACCCACTATGTGAATGTTTGTGAAGTTTGAATGTGTGTGGTGTTAACTCCTCCCCTCTTAAAGACGGTTGTCCTCGATCGTCGGAAAAATTTGAAAAGTCCTTACTTCGGGTACTGGGACTTGGACTTGCCTGGTTGTTTCTTGGCTCTGGCTGCCTTGAGTGATTGATTGTAATGGTTGCTCTGTAGGTTTATTTGTTTGTTTCCTGCAGTGCCTCCTGAGGCTGGCAATGACAAGGATAACTAGGATTATGGTAATCCCTGAGAATATTCGGTTGGCCGTGTTTTCTGTTTGGAGGGACTGGATTTTTATAGTGTTGTTCAAGTGTAACTCGCTAAGGGCTTCGAGTGACAAAAGTTTGGTGAAGATCTCCTCTCTTGGATTTGGCTGTGCTATTGCTGGCATCACCCTTAAAGGAGGTGTTTCGAAATTCCTATAAGTTCTGCCGTTAGCTATTACCGTCTCATTTTTAAAGTTCAGTATATAGGTGCCATTTATTTTGCGCATATCTCCGCTGATACTTATATTGCCATGGTAATCATTAAGGAATAGTATTCCTGGGGCAATTAGCTCGTCTCTTGGTATGTGGTGGCAATTTATCAGGGGGCACGAAGAATTAAGGCTTTTAGTTAGGTTAGTTATACAAAAGTCATTTTTTAAATATAAGAATTCGTCTTGCTTACAAATGCTAATTGAGTTAAATTATTTACAACTAGTTTTTATTCTGAATATTTCTTCTTTATTTTGAATAATATTATTGAATTTTAAATTAATCATTACATCTTTTTTTATAACTGATTTTATAATAGAATTGTTATAAATTACTTCTGTAGTTAATGGAATTTTCAAGACGTACAAAATAGAAGTTGAGTTGCTTAATACGCTAACTTCGGCTAATTCTAGAGCCTCTTCCATTGTGTCGAAGGGCATATTTTCCTTGTTAAACTCCTTAATGGATATTTCAATTTCTTTCCTATTCAAAATCATGGAATTTATAATACCTAATCTAGCCCATTGTATGGCATATTTTATGTTAATTATTTCTTCTTTTATAAGCCTAATTTTATTCTGTAAATTTAAAGCGATTTCGTTTACAATTACCTCTTCCTTCTGAAAGGTACTTAATATATCGATAGTGATTTTCGTTAAATTGTTTTTCTGCTGCTTAAAAGCATTGTTTATATAATATTGCTTATTATTATTGTTAATTAGTTTTTCTAAATTACCATTTATCATAATTTGGTCGTCATGATCTGGGTTTCCTGCCATGTATTTCCAGGCAGTGCCAAGGATATCTAGGGATCTTCTTTGTCTGGGACTATGAGGAGACTCTACGATTTCCAACATTTCAATAGCTTGTTGGGCCTCGTGTTGCAAGGTGGGATAAATAGGATTTTCGGTGGTTAAAACTTTGTCTATCATCTCAGTAATGTTTTGCAGAACTTGACGGTAGACTGCGGCATCAATGATGTGGATAAAGTTAAGGGTGCCATCCTTGATTTTGGAGAAACCATTATCGATGGTTATTAAGTGGGATGAGGAATAGTCGTGAATTTGGACTTCTATCTGGGTAGTGCAGGCGAGTAGGCTGGAGAGAAAAAAAAAATAAAAATTTTGAGGATACGACCATTTTATGAAATTTCCTTACTCTATTTATTCGAAGTTTTGTGAAATTTATTTGTTAAATCGTTCGCCTATGGCGTGTTAATCGATGGAAAATTCGTGACATGGAGGTAAGATAAGAAATGAGAATAGTGATTTTTCTTCTTTCTTCTTTTCTTTGCTTTTTTTTTTTTTTTTTGAGAGAGAAAAATTTTTTTTTTATTATTATTTTTTTTTTGTTATATTTTTATCAGCTCCTTATCAGCCCTTTGTGCACCGTCTTCCCTGATTGGGTTATGACTGTGGAGTTCCTGTCTTCTCTGACGACCTCCTTCCTGTACCTGGGTGTAAGCTATCTCTTTGGTTATTCTGACATAGATGATGTCATTGGGACTGTAGATTTTGAAGATTGATCTTTTTTTATTGTGGAATTCTAAATCTTTTATTTGTTTTTCAGCTAAATTTTTTATGTTTTCTTGCCTGTGGTTTTCCAATTGTTCGGGGTCGGTACGTACAGTCCTTCCGAAAAATACTTCTATTGGTTTTCTCTTAATTGTCGAATGGATGAAATAATTGTACTTGCAGAGTGATCTGTTAAGTAGATCTTCGAAGCTATCGTGCGTCCTTTTACTTTTCACGCATCGCATTATTTCTGAAATGGTGGAATGGAAGCGTTCAACCTGGCCGTTGACAGCACTGGTGTAAGGGGGTGTCTTGTAAATCTCTATTCCGTATTGGTTTTCGAGCATAAAGGTTATGGTTACAGAGTTTAAGGATTTTTCGTTATCAATAACGATTTTTTCTGGGATACCAAAAGAGGTTAGCAGTTCTTGAAGGGGTTGTTTTATATCCTCTGTCGCCCTTGATCTAAGTACCTTCGCTTGGGCGTATTTAGAGAATTTGTCGATGGCTGTGAGGATAACCTTATTGTTTGTGTGATATATATCGATATGGACAATGTGTCCTGGGTAATTGGGAATTGGGGTTGCTTGTATGATTGGGGCAGTCGGATGTCTTTCGTACTTATTTTCATTGCATATTTTGCATTGTTTTGTGATTCTTTTTATTTTAGCAGTCATTTGCGGGAAATAGCATTTATCTAAAAGCTGTTTTTTATTTTGTATTGCATTTCGATGAGCTCTATTATGCTCCTTTATGATTTTTGTGTCTTGTTCCGCTTCGTTCAAGATATCCTTTATGAATTTGCGGGTATAGAGTACTCTGTATCTGCTAAAATGAGTTTGGTAGATTGTTTGGATTTTGCCCAGAATGCTATCTTCGGTTGTTATGCAGTTTGTTGTTGAAGGATTTAAGTATGGTTTTAGTAGGGTGGAGAGAGTTTCCTCCGTAAAATCTTTTTCGATTATGATATGTCGGTGATAGGTGGGGAAAATTATCTTAAATTGGTATGAAGGAATTTCTCCTACTGAAATAAAAATTTGGTTCTTGAATGCATTGATGGGTGCATCGGTGTAGGGAATTAGGGTTTGACCTGAACTTTCGTCGCTGTGTTGGGTGGGTGTCAATGAATTTATTTCTTGTGGTGGTCTAGAAAGTGCGTCCGCTACGACGTTTGTGTGGCCGGGCTTGTATTTGATCTCATAGTTGTACTCCTCCAAGATGGCTTTCCATCTCTTCAGTTTGCTATTGTTGTTCTTGTTGCTGAGGGCATATGTAAGAGGTTGGTGGTCTGTGAAAATTTTGACTACGGCAGGGCCGTAAAGATAGCTTCTTAAAGATTTGGGGGCCCAAATGATGGCTAAGATTTCCTTCTCATTTGTTGCGTAGTTTTCCTCGGCCTTTGATAGGGTTCTAGATATGAATAGAATTGGTTTATTATCTTGTTCAAGCACTGCTCCTATTGCGTAATTGGAGGCGTCGGTAGTTAGATGGAATTCTTTACCAAAATTGGGGTATTGTAACATCACGTCGTTGGACGTAAGCGTCCTTTTTATTTTATTGAAGGCGTCTATTGCTTCGTTGTTCATGGTTATTGCTGTTTTTGCAGATAAATGTTTACTCATTCGTCCTTCCTCCCCTCTTAAGATGAGAGTAAGGGGTTTTGCTATTTTGGCGTAGTCCCTATTGAAACGTCTGTAAAACCCAGACATTCCTAGGAAAGATCTGAGGTCCTTTAGTGTTTTTGGTATAGGTACCTTTTCTATTGCTTCAATCTTTAATGGATTTGCTCTAATGCCGTCTGCAGTGACTATGAATCCTAAAAATTCTACTTCCTGCGCGAAGAATTTGCATTTGTCTAGCTGGATTTTCATATTGGCTTGCTCTAGTGTATCGAAAATTATTTGTAAGGATTTAGCATGGTCTTGTTCTGTCTTGCTGAAAATTATGATATCGTCTATGTAGACGTAACACAACTTCCCTATATGTTGCCGTAGTATATCGTCGAGGGTGCGTTGGAAAATTGATGGTGCGTTTTTCAGTCCGACAGGGAGTCTAGTAAATTCATATTTTGCGTTGTTTATGGAAAATGCGGTTGTTTCGATATCTGATTCTTTCAGGGGTATTTGGTGGAATCCGCTTTTCAGATCGATGACGGAAAAGAACCTATTAAGTCCTAGTTGCGCTAGTACTTCGTTTATTTCGGGGATGGGGTACCTGTCTGCAATAGTAACCGAGTTGAGCTTCCTGTAGTCAATTACTAGCCTGTATTGTTTATCTCCTGCAGAGTCTGGTTTCTTGTTAACGATCCAAACGGGGAAATTATAGGGGGAGTGAGATGGTCGTATAATCCCATCTTCGACAAGTTTACTGACCTGTTTTTCAACCTCATTTTTTAGAGACATTGGATAAGGGTAATATTTGGTGTAAATTGGAGAGTCGTTTGTTGTATGGATTTCGCCGACGATTCTAGTGGTGTACGTTAGTTTTTTATCGGGTTCGGCGAATAATGTGGGGAACTGTTGCACTAAATTCCCGATAATGACTTTTTGTTCTGGATTCATATGTTCAGTTTTTATTTCTGTTGTTCACTGACTTAGAAATTTGTTGCTTAATGTGGACTTTTATTTTGTTTTCTATAAGCATGTAGTCGTTAGAGGTGTAAATAACAGCTTTGAGTTGTTTTAAGCTGTCGTTGCCAATTATGGCGTGAAAGGATTTCAGGGTTGGTAGGATAAAGAACTTTAGCTTTTTATCTGTAAGGCCAAAAAGGTTAAGAACGGTATGATGTGATACACTTATTTTTCCGCCTACGGAGTTTGCAAAGAACACGCTGTCATTTGGTTTAGGGTTTGTAACTAACGCGGGCTGAATGTAATTTTTGTTTGAACCAGTGTCGATAAGGAATTTAAGTATTCTGCCATCGCTTGTTTTACATTGAAAATAAGGAAGCGATGAGGGAGTTAATCTAAAAAATGAACGTCCACGTATTCGTTTGCGTCGTCTTGGCGATACTGGTGCTCCTGTTGTTCGTAAGTGTTGTAGGAGTCCTGCCATGATTGTTCCTCGCTCTCCGGATCGTATGTGTTGGTGTCGCCGTCGTATTGGCCAGAGTCGGTTGTGGTGGAATCGAGGGTTGGGGAAATATGGTTTACACGTTGAACTTTGTTCGGGAAATTCCTAATATGTTGATGGGATTGCGTGGGCGGTGGTCGTTTCGACGTAGCATTGTTGTCGTTAGGTCTGTTGATGTAGTTAACATTCCTCGTTTTCAGCGACTGGTCTACTTCCATTGGTACCGGCGGCTTTGGCTGAGTTGGTCTTGGAGGTGGTTTATTGTTAAGAGGTCTACCAGGAGGTACACCTTGCCCATAGTAGTACTGAGGATAGGGCTGTCGGTATATGTGTTGTTGGTATATGGGTTGTTGATATGAGGTATGCTGGAACTGTGGGGGGAACTGTATCATGGGAGGGGTTGGTTGAGATATGTGGGCGAGCTGTGGGTAGAAGGGATGAATTCCGTGGTGGAACTTCCTTGCGGGAATAGTAGGTTTTTGGTGGGTGTCGAATGGGGTTGAAGGTGAACTCAGTATCTTCGGAAAGCTATATTGGTTGTTAGCATGTATGGACCTAAAGTTTTGGTTTTCTAATTTAGTGCATAAATGTAATGCTTCGGGTAAGTCGGCAGGTTCTTTCATGCCGAGGGGCCTGGAGAGGTCGCCTGATAATCCTCTTACGAAGGTATCTAGTGCTTTATCGCGATATGTATTGGTGAGTACACGCATGGCTTCTTCGTTAATTTCCATACAGGAAATTTTATTGAGGATGAGAGATAGGTGCTTGTAAACTTCTGCGTAGAACTCCTGTACCGACTTCCGTCCTTGGATGAGACAGGTCATTTGGTACTCGAGGGTGCTGAGATCCCTCTTGTCAGCGTAGTGCATTGTAAGACAACGCGAAATTGCCTTCCAATTGAGCGGGGTGTTGTATGCTTCGAGCGCGGCATCTGCACCACCGACAATTTTGTTTCTGATAATGTTCAGGATAACAAAATACCTTGGAGTACCTACACTGGGTTCGTAAATTGTTAGTACTCTTTATACGCTCTTCTTCCAACTACTGAACTCAGTAGGGTTTCCACTGAACTCTCTTAGGGAACGAACGACGTCAGGGATCTTGTCCATGTCGGAAATGCTATTTCTGAACCTCTCGTCAATTGTCTGATCAGTTAGCAAAGGGGGTTGAGCACTGATTCTAGTCAGGACTGAAGCGTCGGTCTGAAGGGTTTCGACTAAGGTGCTTCTTACAACTTCCCTAAAATCCTCGGTCGTTGTTACGGCTTGGGGAGGGGAAAGGTTTGCAGGTGCTGTTGAGGCAGCTGTTGCTCCTGTATTTAGGAGTGGAGGCTTAAGTATATTATTCTGAGCCATTTTTCTCATTCGCTTACTGACCTCGCAAGTTAGTAAAAACAAAAATTGTTTAACGATAGCAGTTCACTTTCACTTCACTTAACTTAGTTCTATCTTTATTGGTTAACTATATATTACTCTAATTTAATTATTTCTTTCATTAGTCCCACGGCGTAGAGGGTTTTTGGTCCTTTTTGCATCTTTTCTTGATAGTTATAGAAATTCTCTGCTACTCTGGCTCCCTCGATGCGCACTCTGCGTGGGTGCGTGGCTTTCTTCTACTGAAGCTATTCACTTGTGGATTCCCGTTGTCGCGATGAGTTTTCCGCGAATCTGTTTGCGAGGCACTGCTTTAGGGCCCTTTGGAGCGTTAAATTCGCGAGGCACTACTTTAGGGCCTTTTAACTCGCGACTGGGCCGTTGGGCGCCAGTTAACCCGTTGTGGGTTTAAAACTTAAAAAAAATTATTTTTTTGCCGGCTTATGTCGGTGTTTTTCACTTTATTACTTTTACATGAGCAAAATACAACTGAAATACAACTGAACTTAAAACTATATTAGTATGGCTTTTTATTAATTCTTAGCGACGGCCCAATTGCAGCGACGTCGCATCGTTGTTGGTATTTTCATATGTTGCAGTGGTATCGTATCACTGCCAAGTTCCCATCCGCTGGTGACGCGCGGTTGACGTTTGTTGGATGCTCGTATAGAAATATGAAGCTAATGTATGCGCAGTACTGGCAGTGCGAACTATGTTCCCACGGAGCGGTAGTGAGGCATCAGCATTTATTCCGTATGCATGCGCGTTTTGTAACTGGAGTGAAGAATGCAGGTGGCTTATATTGTTGATATCATATCACCCATGATGTGAATATGCTTAGTCAGCGTTTATCGCATGCTCGTGTGCTGCGATGTGACTTAGAGAATGCAGGCAACCCACTATGTGAATGTTTGTGAAGTTTGAATGTGTGTGGTGTTAACTTACATAAGCTATTGATGTAAACCTTCTTTAACATCGGCGTTTGACGTGATTTAAATGTAATATGTTTGATATGTGCAAATTCCCAGAGAGCAATTATGTTAGTTTTTGACACAACATTCGATATTAGAACATCGAACATTTATACTTAATAAAACATTATCAGCACAATCCAACAAAATGTTCGCATCGACTTAACATCATACCAAAGAGTTTGCATAAAACTTTTTAATACAATTTATTTAACATCATATAGTCTGACTGAACATTATGTGCTCTCTGAGTAGTGATACCAATTATATAAGTTGAGCAATGTTAACTTACGTGAATTGAGAAACAGCCCACGATGAAAGCGCTTCCATGTATATGTGTTATGACCGCGAGAAGACAATTAGGATGACCCGTATTTTTTATATATATATATATATTTTTTTTTTTTTTGCAACCAATTTCTATTTCAATTTTTCTTTACTTTTTTTTGTATATAACTTATTATCGGTTATATCGGTATTTTTATACACATTACGGTAAATATTTTCCTTGGTTCTTTCAAGTATGCAATTTGTTTCAAACTTTTTAACTCCTCTCAGCACTTTTATAAATTTTGGCCTATACAAGACCATTGATAAACATATTTGAGTGTTGATTTCCTTTCACAATTCTCACAGTTATACTTTCTCTACCCTTATAATCGCTATAAATTATAATTTTTTGTATGTAAACTACTTTTTTTTTACAAATGTAACTTCATAAACAAATTTTTACTCTTTTTTTTAACATTATACACTCTCCTTTATGTAGCTATATATGTATATAATTTTTTTTTGTAGTGTTTCAAACTCTGTTTCTTTGTAAATTTTTGAACCACTGGTATTTCGCTTTACTTAATCCAGTTTATGTTTCACGCTTTCACAGGCCTTTTCTTTGCCTTTTACTTTCGTCTTTTTTATATATTTTTACTTTTCTTTTCCTACAAGCGCACTTAAGAATTTTTCATTAGTTTTACTTTTCCCTATGCCTTTTTACATAATTTTACATTTTTTTAAAGGCGCACTTAGGAATTTTTCTTTAAATTTTGCTTTTCATTATGCTTTCCTTATATAGGTATTCAAATGTGTTCACTTTTCTCCTTTTTTTCCTTTTTTTTTTGTTTTTTTTTTACATAGAACTTCTTTAAAATTTTTCTTTAATTTTTGCTTTGCCTTGTGGTTTTCTTATTATGAAAATATTCTCACTTTTTTTATACTACTTTGGAATTATTCGTAATTTCTGGCTGACGCATTCAGCTTTTTACAAATAGTTTTTATTTTTTTATATATATATTTATTTTTATTTTTAAATATCCTTGTTTGTGACTCACCAAATTTTTAAGAAATTATTGTAGCACTGCTTCTTCCGTCCGCGTGGTTTCCAAGCTACCACTTGTCAATCTCCTCCCTTCTTTCATCTTCTCCTTCGTGATTTTTTTTTTTTTTTGCGAAATTTTTAGCTTGTGGTGGGAGAGTGGAAACTGTACGCAAGCGGTTTCTCTCCCACCAAACGTACTTATGCCTCCAACATGTATAATCTACGATTTCAGAATATTTTCATTATTTAAAATTAATTAAGTCGAAACTGAAAACCTATGCTATGATTCACCTTTCGAAAAAAGGGGTTGAAAGGATTTTCTTAAATCTTTCGATTCGAAATCTACTAAAATTTTGGAATAGTGATATTTAATGAAGTTTTTGATTAAATAATTTCGGCATAAGCTTTGCTTTGCCTCGGAAGAACTTTTCCTTAGATAAGGTTGTATGTACATACAAAAATGTTCGCACACTTTTCATATGTACACCAAACCCTTTTTAAAGGAAGCTTTAACATATATAATTTTTTATTTTTACTTATTAAAATATTTAAATTAGCATTTACTAAACACTTTTTTCTTATAACAATTAACACGCACAAAAAATTTCCAACTTACCAAAAAGGTTGATGAGTTTTTGACGTCCGTCTCGGTTGAAGATCAAATCCAAAAGAAGGAATGTCGATCACCGGAATGAAAGCCAAACCTCATTCTTGTCTCTTTTCTTTCATTTCCTTTGATCAGTATATGACTTCCATCATATGGAAATCAGATTGAAGTTTAACGAAACTCTACTCTATTACAATTTGGAACTAGGATGATTTTGCGTTAATACGCTGGAAATGAATTGCTTAAAAAATTGAAAATTCTGAAATCGCAGAAAATTTGAATAATAACAAAGTTTTGGATGTAAAATGGGTTTATAGTAGAATACCAGAGGGAGCGTATAAAGCGAGACTGGTAGTTAGAGGCTTTCAACAGATCGATGAAATTGATGAAATTTACTCTCCTGTTGCTAAGATGCAAACAGTAAACATTTTATTATCGTATTGCTGCCAATGGACTCAAAAGTTGAACAAATGGATGTAGAAACAGCATTCCTGAACGGCAAAGTACAATCCGAAGTCTATGTTAAACAACCAAAGGCTTACGAAGATGGTACAAATAGGGTTTGTAAACTGGTGAAAGCATTATATGGTTTAAAAGAAAGTCCGCGGGCATAGTACGAATGCCTTGAAAATTTTCTAACGCGTATTGGGTTTGAAAGAAATAAAATTGATTCGTGTTTATATATTCGTAAAATTGGAAATGGGATAATTTACCTTTTAATTTTTGTTGACAATTTATTAATTTGTGGGAGAGATTAGGAAGAAATTATTAAAGTGAAAGCCAATTATCTGAAAAATTCAAAATGAAAGATCTTGGGAAATTTAAAGAGTATCTCTGTATAAGCGTATATTATGGTCTTAGTAAAAATGAAATGAAATTGAGTCAAACCAAATATATTGAGTCATTAGCTAAAATGTATAACATAGAAATGAGAAAAGTATATAAAACACCTATGGAAGTGAATTTAAAAGTTGAAAAATCAGATATGTGTGAACCAAGCATTAAATATAGAAATTTAATTGGGGCTTTATTATTATAAGTTCAGCAACAAGACCAGACATAAGTTTTAGAGTAAACTACTTGAGTAGATATCAAAATTTTTACGATAAAACGCATTACAAATATTTGCTACGTATTTTAAAGTATCTATACTCAACTAAAGATTGAAAGAAATGAAAGTGTCAATATTCTCGATTGTTATGTCGATGCCGATTGGGCTGGTAACACCTTTGATTGGAAATCTTCAACAGGGTACGTAATAAGATTATTTAGAAATGTTGTATATTGGAAATTGCGAAAGAAAAAATCTGTAACAAAAGCTTCAAAATTTGCAGAGTATGTAGCACTGTCAGAAGTGGAGTTGGATCGTTTCGTTCTGAACTTGTTCAATTGACCAGATCTGTCCTCTGAACAAGTGAACTAGATCTTCGATTTCGGTTCCATTTGTTCTTTTATTTCGTTTTATCTAATGTTATTCTTTCCCTCTTCTCGTTCGCGAACATTGTAAATTCATATTCATATATACGTAGAAATTTACAGTGAGCACAAATGTCGATGATGCCACTCACACTAAAAATATACATACACAAAGCATTGCTGCATACGCACCCCCACCTATACTTGTTTTTCGTGGGTGTGAGCAGCAGTGAACAAATTTGCTTGAAAAAAAGGAACAGATGAACAAAAATAACAACTTGTTCGTTCATCAGAACAAAACGAAAGAACCGAATCTCTGAAATGAACGAAAAAACACTACTCTCAGAAGCAGTAAGTGAATTGAAATTTGTAATAGAAATATTGAAAGCGTTCGATTTAAAATTTGTAAAACCAATTAGTGTATATGAAGACAACTCCGAGCAGTAAATATAGCAAAGCATGGTAACTTTACTGAAAATTCTAAGCATATTGAAATTCACGATCATTATGTACATGAATGCGTAAAAAGAAATATCATAAATGTAGTAAAAGTAAACACAAATGAGAATATTGCTGACATATTTACTAAATCTTTATGCCGAGAAAAATTTGATTTATTTACTTGAAAATAATATAAATTTAAGGAGGCGTGCAAAGTTATAAGATTATATTGTCTGCAATGTGTAGGATGCCTTCTGTTTGTAAAGCATACATTCAACATACGTTATCGATGATCTCTAGTATTGTGTTATCTCTATAGCAAACCTGAATTCTACAAGTACTTCGTAAATGTGAAATGAACGTAAATTAATATTATAACCAAAATTTCCTGTCTAATTTAATTTGGTCCTCGAATCTTTATACCTATGAACAAATTCGTTGGTCAAATTGGCAGCGTTCCTGTAGTTTAACCAAACACTTTCTAGCCCATTTAAATATTGTATAACGGTTACTTTTTATGGAATATAGATAAAAGTTCTGTTCGCACATACACGCGACTATGCACACACACTTCTTTAGTTATTCTTTTCCTTTTTAAGTTTTTTATTAATAGAATTTATTTCATTTTTAAAAAGCTAGTCCTTTATTTCCAATTTTAATTTTTACACTTAGTTTTTGTTTCCGACCATTAGTTTTACGTTTTTTTAATTTTTGCGTCTAATGAGGCTGCCGGTTCACTTCAAATTAAAAACTCTGCAAACTCACCCTTTGTAATGTATCCAAAGTGAATGCATAACACGCGCGGTGTCTAAGTTCTTTAGTCTGTAACTTAGAATCTGCTAACACCGCGTATCCCTCTACTGCAACATTTTCACACGCTTTCAGCAAGTGCATTGAATGTGTGTACGAATATGTGTGCATGCGCTTGGCTACATGACTTTTGTTAGACTTAGTAAGAATGTAAGAATTAGAGTAAATATGTATGTATATGTTTATGTAGTAACTAAGTAGCGCACAAGAATTATCTAATCTAATATATATTATAAATGGCAATGTTTGGATGTTTGGATGTTTAGATGTTTGGATGTTTCGATGTTTGTCCAGACGTTTGCCTTTGTGACTCAATCACGCAAGAACGGCTGGACCGATTTGGATGAAATTTTGCACACATATATCCAATAGTCTAGAAGGATCTACTAGCTATATATTTTTCAAAAGGGGTGTGGTCGCCGCCCCATAGGAACAGTTATAATGGCAGAATGGCTACACGGATTTTGATGAAATTTGGGACACAGACAGTAGTCTACTAGCGAAATTTTTTTCAAACATGGAAAGAGGGGTGGGGGTCCCACGACCCCTTCGAGCAATTACTTTTTAATAATTTTTACACATTATAACTTTACGTATACTGGCCTTCACCAATATCACAGACTCAAGGGGTCAAATAAGTCGAGGGCTTACAAAGTAAGCAGTGACACCCTCCGCCGCCCCCCTCCCCCCTTTATCTCCCACTCTGGTGTAAAGTCTATAACTCAATATAAAGTGTTATAACTCAAAAGTGTTATAACTCAATATAAATGTTCTTCTAAATGTATAATTTTTGGTATCTGGCTCATACAGATCGAGATCTAAACAATTTGGAAAAACGACCGGTGGTGCTCTCCGTCTCCTCCCGCCATCCGCCCTCCTTCAATTGTTTTCATTAGCACGCTTTTATTAGCTTTACCTGTATGTTTCTTTGTAACTTTTCATTCGCTCCAACGCTCCTGCTGCCTTTTTAACATGGTTTTATAATTACCTTCACCTTATTTGTAATCCCATTAGGGTCATATCGAGCCCTTCCGGGATAATTTCTGGATGGTTTTCGGGATCCGTCCGGGATCCCGTCGAGGTCATTTGGGGACTATTTCGGGATCATTTTGGGACCCTTCCGGGATAATTTCTGTATAGTTTTCGGGCTCCGTCCGGGATCCCGTCGGGGTTATTTTGGGACATTTTCGGGACTATTCCGGGATCATTTCGGGACTATTTTGCGATCATTAGGGGACCCTTCCCTCATCATTTCTGGATGGGTTTCGGAATCCGTCCGGCATCCCGTCGGGGTATTTTCGGGATCATTTGCGTAACTTTGAGAGATAAATTCTTGATGGTTTCCGGGATCATTACGGGACTTTTTCGGGGTTATTGTTGGTCCCTTGCGGCATCATTTCTGGATGGTTTTCGGGATACGTCCGGGATCCCGTCACGGCCATTTCGGGGCTATTTAGGGATCATTTGGGGTATCTTCCGCCATAATTTCTATGTGGTTTTCGAGATCCGTCCGGGATCCCGCCGGGGTCATTTCGGGAATTTTTCTCGTCTAATACTGGATCATTTGGGTGCCCTTTCGGCATCATTTCTGGATGGTTTTCGGGATCCGTCCGGGATCCCGTCAGGGTCATTTCGGGACTATTAGGGGATCATTTGATGAACTTTCCGGCATCATTTCTGGATAGTTTTCGGGATCCGTTCGGGATCCTATCGGGGTCATTTCGGGACTAATACGGGACCATTTGGAGACCCTTTCGCCATCATTTCTTGATGGTTTTCGGGATCCGTCCGGGATCCCATCGGGGTCATTTTGGGACTTTTTCGGGATCATTTGGGGTCTCTTCCAAGTTCATTTCTGGATGGTTTTCGGGATCCGTCCGGGATCCCATCGGGGTCATTTCGGAACTTTTTCGCGACTAATACGGGATCATTTGGAGACCATTTCGCCATCATTTCTGGATGGTTTTCGGGATCCGTCTGGGATCCCGTCGGTGTCATTTCGAGACTTTTCCCCGACTAATACGGGATCATTTGGGGACCCTTTCGCCATCATTTCTGTATGGTTTTCGGGATCCGTCCTGGATTCCGTCGGGGTCATTTCGGGACTTTTTCGCGACTAATACGGGATCATTTGGAGACCCTTTCGGCATCATTTCTGGTTGGTTGTCGGGATCCGTCCGGGATCCCGTCGGGATCATTTCGAGACTTTTTCGGGACTAATACGGTATCATTTGGAGACCCTTTCGCCATCATTTCTGAATGGTTTTTGGGATCCATCTGGGATCCCGTCGGGGTAATCCCTTCGGGCATAATTTCTGGATGGTTTTCCGGATCCGTCAGGAATCCCGTCGGGGCTATTCCTGTACTTTTTCGGGACTAATACGGGATCATTTTGGGAGCCTTTCGGTATCATTTCTTGATGGTTTCCGGTGTCCGTTTGGGAACCCGTCGGGGCCATTCCTGCACTTTTTCGGGACTAATACGGGATCATTTGGGGAGCCTTTCGGCATCATTTCTGGATGGTTTTCGGGATCCGTTCGGGATCCCACCGGGGTCATTTCGGGACTTTTTCGGGATCACTTGGGGCCCCTTCCGGCATAATTTCTGGATGGTTTTCAGGATTCGTCAGGAATCCCGTCGGGGCTATTCCTGTACTTTTTCGGGACTAATACGGGATCATTAGGGGAACCTTTCGGTATCATTTCTGGATGGTTTTCGGGATCCGTTCGGGGTCCCATCGGGGCCATTTCGGGATTTTTTCGGGATCATTTGGTGTCCATTCCGGCATAATTTCTGGATGGTTTTCGGGATCCGTCAGGAATACCGTCGGGACTGTTCCTGCACTTTTTCGGGACTAATACGGGATCATTTGGGGAGCCTTTCTGTATCATTTCTGGATGGTTTCCGGTATCCGTTTGGGAACCCTTCTGGGACATTCCTGTACTTTTTCGGGACTAATACGGGATCATTTGGGGAGCCTTTCGGCATCATTTCTGGATGGTTTTCGGGATCCGTTCGGGATCCCAGTAGGGTAATTTCGGGACTATTAGGGGATCATTTGGGGACCTTTCCGGCTTCATTTCTGGATAGTTTTCGCGATCCTTTCGGGATCCCGTCGTGGTAATTTCGAGACTTTTTCGGGACTAATACGGGATCAGTTGGAGACCCTTTCGCCATCATTTCTGGATGTTTTTCGGGATCCGTCCGGGATCCCATCGGGGTCATTTCGGGACTTTTTCGGGATCATTTGGGGTCCCTTCCGGCATCATTTCTGGATGGTTTTCGGGATCCGTCCGGGATCTCATCGGGGTCATTTCGGGACTTTTTCGGGATCATTTGGGGTACCTTCCGGCATCATTACAAGATGGTTTTGCGGATCCGTCCGGGATCCCGTCGGGGTCATTTCGGGACTTTTTCGGGACTAATACGGTATCATTTGGAGACCCTTTCGCCATCATTTCTGAATGGTTTTTGGGATCCATCTGGGATCCCGTCGGGGTAATTCCGGGACTTTTTCGGGATCTTTTGGTGTCCCTTCGGGCATTATTTCTGGATGGTTTTCCGGATCCGTCAGGAATCCCGTCGGGGTTATTCCTGCACTTTTTCGGGACTAACACGGGATCATTTGGGAGCCTTTCGGCATCATTTCTGGATGGTTTTCGGGATCCGTTCGGGATCCCATCGGGGCCATTTCAGGACTTTTTCGGGATCATTTGGTGTCCATTCCGGCATAATTTCTGGATGGTTTTCCGGATCTGTCAGCAATCCCGTCGGGGCTATTCCTGTACTTTTTCGGGATTAATAAGGGATCATTTGGGGAGCCTTTCGGTATCATTTCTGGATGGTTTCCGGTATTCGTTTGGGAACCCTTCGGGGACATTCATTTGGGGAGCTTTTCGGCATCATTTCTGGATGGTTTTCGGGATCCGTTCGGGATCCCAGCAGGGTAATTTCGGGACTATTAGGGGATCTTTTGGGGACCTTTCCGACTTCATTTCTGGATAGTTTTCGCGATCCTTTCGGGATCCCGTACGGGTAATTTCGGGACTTTTTCGGGACTAATACGGGATAATTTGGAGACCCTTTCGCCATCATTTCTGGATGGTTTTCGGGATCCGTCCGGGATCCCATCGGAGTCATTTCGGGAATTTTTCGGGATCATTTGGGGTCCCTTCTGGCATCATTTCTGGATGGTTTTCGGGATCCGTCCGGGATCCCATCGGGGTCATTTCGGTACTAATACGGCATCGTTTAGCGACCATTTGGGGACCTTTCAGGGGTCACTTCGTGACTTTTTCTGTATTATTACGGGATCATATGATTTCAGGATGGGTTTTGGGATCAGTTCGGGATCCCATCAGGGTTATTTCGCGACTTTTCGGGACTATTTCGGAATCATTTTGGGACCCTACCTGGTTAATATCTGGATGATTTTCGGGATCTGTCCGGGAATTTTAGTATCATCTTGGGACCCTTCCGGGATCATTTTAGGTCTCTTCGCAACCGGTAGTTCAGCACACATGCCTTTTTAAATTATGAGCTTTTATGGCCGTAGATTTGCTGCTAATTATTCGTAATTAAAATTCCGTATGTTTTATCTTCAATCTAATACAGCTTTTTCGTTCTATTTTTGAGTTTTTTAAATGAATCGTGTAACGAACTATTATAACTATAATTACACTTTTTGTAATATTTTAACCAACTAAATACCCGAAAAAGCAACACTATTTTCATCTAAAAAATTCTCTTTGGTTTTAGCTAATTGTAGGTTCACTCCTTTGTTCTATGAGTAGTAATTCTTTCACCCCTCCCATATCAGTTAATTTAATTTAAAAACAAAATGTATTTTTTTTTTAATTCGAAAAAAACTTTATTGTACTACTCATGAAAGCGTGCCTTTCAGCTTATCTTCTCACTTTGTTTTTTTTTTTTACTAAATTACAAAAATAAAATACATTAGACAAAAATAATTTTTAAACAGATAAGTTGATAAGCAGGCTAACGTGAATAGCACATATATTTTATTTTCTCCTTGCGGACGGGGCCGCGGGTAAAGGCTAGTTATATTATAAATGGCAAAGTTTGGATGTTTGGATGTTTAGATGTTTGGATGTTTGTCCAGACGTTTGTCTTTGTGACTCAATCACGGAAGAACGGCTGGACCGATTTGGATGAAATTTTGCACACATATAGCCAATAGTCTAGAAGGATCTACTAGCTATAAATTTTTCAAAAGGGGCGTGGTCTCCGCCCCCTAGGAACAGTTATAATTTAATTATTATATTTTTTCGTCTTTGCGACTGAATCACGCCAGAATGGCTACCCGGATTTTGATGAAATTTGGGACACAGACAGTAGTCTACTAGCGAAATTTTTTTCGAACATGGAAAGAGGGGTGGGGGTCCCACGACCCTTTCGAGCAAATATTTTTTAATAATTTTTACACATTATAACTTTACGTATACTGGCCTTCACCAATATCACAGACTCAAGGGGTCAAATAAGTCGAGGGCTTACAAAGTAAGCAGTGACACCCTCCGCCCGCCCCTTTATCTCCCCCTCTGGTGTAAAATCTATAAATTGTTATAACTCAATATAAATTTTCTCCTAAATCAATAGTTTTTGGTATCTGGTACATTCAGATCAAGATCTAGACAATTTTGGAGGAACGATCAGTGGTCCTCTCCTCTAGTCCCGCCATCCTCCCTCCATCACTATTAGCACGCTTTTATTAGCTTTACCTGTATGTTTCTATGTAACTTTTTATTCGCTACAATGCGCCTGCTGCCTTATTAACATGGTTTTATAATTAGCTTCACCTTATTTGTAATCCCGTAAGGGTCATATCGAGACCCTTCCGGTATCATTTCTGGATGGTTTTCGGGATCGGTCCGGGATTACGCCGGGGTAATTTCGGGACTATTTCGGGATCATTTTGGGACCCTTCCGGGATCATTTCTGTACAGTTTTCGGGATCCGTCCGGGATCCCGTCGAGGTCATTTGGGGACTTTTTCGGGATCATTTGGGGGCTCTTCCGGCATCATTTCTGGATGGTTTTCGGGATCCGTCCGGGATCTCGTCGGGGTCATTTGGGGACTTTTTCGGGATCATTTGGGGGCTCTTCCGGCATCATTTCTGGATGGTTTTCGGGATCCGTCCGGGATCTCGTCGGGGTCATTTGGAGACTTTTTCGGGATCATTTTGGGGCTCTTCCGGCATCATTTCTGGATGGTTTTCGGTATCCGTCCGGGATCCCGTCGGGGTCATTTCGGGACTTTTTCGCGACTAATACGGGATCATTTGGGAACCCTTTCGGCATCATTTCTGGGTGGTTTTCGGGATCCGTCCGGGATCCCATCAGGGTAATTTCGGGACTATTAAGGGATCATTTGGGGACCTTTCCGGCATCATTTCTATTAATTTTCGGGATCCGTCCGGGATGCCGACGAGGTCATTTCGGGACTATATCGGGATCATTTGGGATACCTACCGGCATCATTTCTGGATGGTTTTTGGGATTCGTCCGGGACCCCGTCGGGGTCATTTCGGGACTTTTTCGCGACTAATACGGGATCATTTGGGAACCCTTTCGGCATCATTTCTGGATGGTTTTCGGGATCCGTCCGGGATCCCATCAGGGTAATTTCGGGACTATTAGGGGATCATTTGGGGACCTTTCCGGCATCATTTCTATTAATTTTCGGGATCCGTCCGGGATGCCAACGAGGTAATTTCGGGACTATTTCGGGATCATTTGGGATACCTACCGGCATCATTTCTGGATGGTTTTTGGGATTCGTCCGGGATCCCGTCGGGGTCATTTCGGGACTTTTTCTCGACTAATACGGGATCATTTGCGGACCCTTTCGGCATCATTTCTGGATAGTTGTCGGGATCCCGTCACGGTCATTTCGGGACTATTAGCGGATCATTTGAGGACCTTTCCGGCATCATTTCTGGATTGTTTTCGGAATCCTTTCGGGATCCCGTCAGGGTCATTTTGGGACTTTTTCGGGATCATTTAAGGATGGCTTTCAGGATTCCTCCGGGAACCCGTCAGGGTAATTTCTGGACTTTTCCGAGACTATTTCGGGATCAATTTGGGACCTTCCCAAGATCATTTCTGGATGGATTTCGGGATCGGTCCAGGATGCCTTCAGGTTCATTTTGGGCCTATTAGGTGATCATTTGAGGACTTTTCCGGCATCACTTCTGGATGGTTTTCGGTATCCGTTCAGGATCCCGTCGGAATCATTGCGGGACTTTTTCGGGATCATTTGGGGTCCCTCCCAAGATCATTTCTGGATGGATTTCGGGATCTGTCCGGGATCCCGTCAGGGTCATTTAGGGATTCGTTCGAAATCCCATCAGGGTTATTTCGGGACTATATCGCGATCATTTCTAGATGGTTTACGAGGTCCGTCCCGGATCCCTTAAGGGTCATTTCGGGACTATTAGGTGATCATTTGAGGACCTTTCCGGCATCACTTCTGGATGATTTTCGGTATCCGTTCGGGATCCCGTCGGAATCATTGCGGGACTTTTTCGGAATCATTTGGGATCCCTTCCGGCATCATTTCTGGATGGTTTTCGGGAATTGTCCGGGATCCCGTGGGGGTTATTTCGGGACCATTTCGGGGCTAATACGGGATCGTGACTTTTCTGTATTATTTCGGGATCATTTTGGGACCCTTTCAGCATAATTTCTTGATGGTTTGCCGGATCCATCAGAGTCATTTCGGGACCATTTTGGGATCATTTGGGGACCCTTCCGAGATCATTTCTGGATCCGTCCGGGATGCCGTAGGAGCCATTTCGGGATTTTTTGTTACTTTTCCGGGATAAGTTTTGCACCCTTCCGGGATCATTTCTGGATCTGTGCGGGATCCCATCTGGGTCATTTCCGGACTATTTCGGGATCATTTTGGGATCCTTCCGGAATAATTTCTGTATGGTTTTCGCGATCCGTCGTGGATCCCCTCGGAGCCATTTCGGAACTTTTTCTGGAGTATGTCGGGATATTTTAGGGACCCTTCCTGGATATTTTCTGAATGGTTTTTGAGATCCGCCCGGGAGCACGTCAGGGTAATTTCGGAACCTTTTCGGGATCATTTTGGAACGCCTTCAGGGATAATTTCTGTGTGGTTCTCTGGATACCTCTAGAATCGTGTCGCTGTCATTTTGGGTTTTTTTGAGACTATTCGGGGAACTTTTGGAGACCCTTTCGGGGCATTTCTGGATGGTTTTCGGGATCCGTCCGCGATACCGTGGGGGTCATTTCGTAGATTTTTCTGGATAATTTCGGGATCATTTGGGATCCTATCAGGTTGTCAGCTCATTTAGTTCTTTTTTTTACTCAATTAAAAAAATAAAATACATTAGACAGAAAACAAAATTTTAAACAGATAATAAGCAGGCTAACGCGAATAGCCCATATATTTAAATTTCTCCTTGCGGACGGGGCCGCGGGTAAAGGCTAGTGTATAAATACGCTGAAGTTTTTATTAATAAAGAAGATTCGGTATTCGGCACTCAAGGGTGTCACCTCCTTAATTAATCTTGTTGAAATCATCTTGGGGTATTCGGAACTTAATGGTGCCTCCACCCAAATAAATAAATTAAATATTTTACATGGCGATCCTGCCACTTGACAATCGCCACCAATAAAGGACAGCAACATTACCAGTTCCTGAGAGAGATGGTTTCGAAAAGTAAGGTGGTAATTTATATAGACGTGCTCAGTTCCTGAGAGTGACGGAACCAACACCCAATGGGATACAGATAGAGCCTACATATTAAGCAAAAGCGTTCACAGTACACAACATTGAAGGGACATAATTGAACATCCATTAACGTAATAATAGATAGAAAATAATAAGCGGCATACAAAGGGGAATAATACTGAAGAAGGACAAGAAAAAAAGGAGATAACAAGCTGATTCACATACGCTGAGGAAAATAACCGGCAACAGCAACAACAGAAACCTGCAACAAACGTTAGGCATTATTATCAAGTAAAATAACACTAAAAACATTAGGGAAACCTAACGGCTGCCCATTGACGAGCAAAAATTATATTTTTGCTGTAAAATTTTTTTTCTTCTCTAATTTTAAATTATGTTCCCAGAAGGAGACATACAAATCATAGTCTGTTTGACCAAGTAATTAATAAATTAATTAGATTAAGTTTAAATTTGCAAAGAAGTGAAAAAGAAACAACCAAACAAGTCAAGAAAGACCCTAAGCCACTGACAATCGAGAAATATAGGAAGAGAAATAGGGTTCAAAAAATTTAGGAACCAAAAATACCAAAGCCAGTCAAACTAAAGAGAAAAAGAGGAGGAAAACATATAAACTTTAGGAGATCCATAGCTAAAAAAAAAAAAAGCTAAGCTATACGAAAAAATAAACTTATGTACAAATAGAGAAGGAAAAATTAAATTAAAGAAGGAAATACCGGAGTTAAGGAATAATAATAATAAAAAGAATAATTAAATAATAATATATTTGTTATTAATTAAAAAGGATTGTTAAATAATGCCCACTAAAGGCACAATTGAAGACTTTAAAAACGAATTAGAAGTAATAGATTACAATAAAAAATTAAAATGGCTAAAATAGCTCTGGAAAACTATAGGAATGACTAGTGAGCCAACTATTAATGATGTTATTAATCCTACAACTAGACAGGAGGAAACTAGGTGTATGATGATATTGTATAACACTGCAGATAATAAATAAATAAACAAAACAAAACAAAAAAATACATCATTTTTTATATCTATCTTTTGAAAATGGGAAGCCAAGAATCGAAAGTCACTAATCTAAATGCTAACGTGGTAAACACAGTCCAAATAATAGACTACGATGAAGCCTTGGAAACCATAAAAATTTATCTTCTGGCTATTGCCATTATTGGCGCTGTGAACTTATTTTTGAGATGTTATTCAATACATAACAAAATTTTGAAAAAGAGGTATCAGAGCCGTGCTGACGGCATAGATAAAATACAAAAACTTAATTTTTTTCTCCTTTATCTCAATGGGTAAATGGGAAACTATTTTCAACACACTTGTGGAAAAAAAAGCTTTGGCCGAAAAAGCTTATAAATGCGTTAATGAAATGAAGCATCTCACGATAATATTACAGTCGTTGAATAACAGGCAAAGCTATACAAGAGGTAAATAGCCTATTAACGGACAATCATCAGCTGGAAGGACATAAAATTTTTTCCAGGGTTAGGGATAAATTATTATCCTCACTAGCAAGATATAATATAGAGGCAACCTTCCCAATCACATTTAAAAACGTAATAGAAATAGACCTTAGTACCCTCTTGGAGTCTTGATCCAATTTAGAGTACACTTCGAAAATTGAAACCCAACACAAAAATTCCCAAACAGAAGATTTGCAAACTAAAAAGATGGTGCAAACAACAGTAGAATTTTTGAAAATGGCTTCGCCAATTCTGTCTGAGTTTTATGGTAAGCCTGGAAACTTAGATGGTTTCTTAGACGCACTAGATACCCTAGAACAAATTAAGGATACTCATGAGACCATAGCAGTCTCCATGATAAAACTAAGCTGAAGGGAACAGCTAGAAACCTTTTGAGCACTGAGAATTCAATACTAGCAATAAGACAAAAGTTGAGTTCAGCAATTAAAGGTGAATCTGTACAGGTTTTGACAGCAAAACACTTAAACAACAGCGCAGAAAAACAGCTAACCAGTACACTGCAGAAATTGAAAAATTGACAAAATCGTTGGAGAGTGCTTACATATCTGATGGTCTTGCACCTAATTTGGCAACCAAATATGCCACACAATCAGCTGTAAAGGCTATGTGTAAGAACTCGGCTAACGAAAGAGTTAAATTGATAATGCAAGCAGGAGCGTTCACATCTATGAACGAGGCTATTTAAAACTTTACGAATAGCTGTACTGAAGTCACGGGTAACTCAAATACAGTGTTACGTCTACCGCGCTCACAAGGTAATTACCGGGGTAACTTCGAAGAAGCTACCAAAATAATAATTATCGAGGTAACCAAACCGAAGATATTATAATAACTCTAACCGGTATAATAATAATAACAATAGACCAAATAATAATTTTCCAAGACGCAATTTTGGAGGTCAGTCGAGATCATCTAATCGAAGTAACACGCGAAATCTCCGTAATATAAACCAACAGGAAAACCAGCAAACTCCACTCCAATAGTAAACTCCAAGGGTATAAAGTACGTACATTCAACTTGCATCTGAACAGCTACATATCTTCCAATACTACTCTAAATAAGTCAACTTCAACGTTTCTGATAGATATAGGAGCGGTATCTCAATTATAAAGATTGGTCAAATTGACAGTAATGCCACAATTCAAAACTCACAGATCACAGATTTAAAAGGTATTGGTCGAGGCATAACAAGCACACTTGGAACAGTAAAAGCAGACCTAACAGATGATAGTATTTTAATACGAAACAAATTTCACATAGTAGAAAATGATTTCCCATTCCCATGTGATGGAATTTTGGGACCCGATTTCATTAAAAAATATAATTGCATTTTAGATTATAACAAAAATAGGGACAGCCTAATACTACGACCATATGACTACCCAGAAGATATAGTTATACAAATGACGAATAAACCAAAAATCAATAGCATTACAATACCCGCAAGATCCGAAGTAATTAGACATGTTCATATCAACAGTAACAATAATGAACTATTAGTACCTCATTAAGAATTTACTGATCGCATTTTTGTAGCTAACACGATAGTAAATCCAAGTCAAGCTTTAATAAGAATAATAAATCCAACAGATAAATATGCAGTCATTCAAGATTATCACATCAAAATAGAAAATGTATAGGACTATGTAATAATTGAAAATACTCCTGACAATAAAACTAATAATAAAGAAAAATTAGAAAGATTGAATAAAAATTTCCCGCCATTCGCTATTAAATCACTCTACACATTATGCTCAGAATTCGTTGATATATTTTCATTAGAAACAAAATCAATCACGACCAACAATTTTTACAAACAAAAGTTGCATATGAAAGATAATACTCCTGTCTATATAAAACATTATAGACTATCTCAAGCACATAAAAGCTTAGCATTAGACAGCAACTTTTTTATTATACCATGAAATTTATTAAAAACATAATAGAAGGGACTTTGCCTGCGTATTTGAGGACTAATATAAAATATGTAAAAGATATGCACTCTGTAAATAATCGTAATAAAAATGATTTTAATCTGCCGGCTTATAAAACTGAAGCAGACAAATGTAATCTGTATTATAAAGGTCTTAAGCCTTTCAAAGAAAAATATTAGACTTAAACCTTGGATCACTCGGGATCTGTTAAATAAAATAAAGCTTAAAAATAAATTAAGGAAAAGGTATGCTAAGCGTCCCGGTAATGCAAGGCTTCGGTGCCGATACAATAAAATTAGTAAACAGACCAACAAGGAAATAAATTCGATACGCGATAACTTTTTTCGTAAAAACTTGAATCAGTACTTGGCAACTCAAGAAAAGAATGGGGCGTGGTCAACACTATTCTAAATAAAAACTGCATTAAGGGTGATGAGCCAGTTGTATTGCGTACTGAAAATCAGCTAATTTCAGACACTGTAGAAGTAGCTGACAAATTTAACCAACACTTTACCACGATTGGTAATCTAAGTTCACGCAGCTGTGATTGTCAGTCTCCTCCCTCGTATAGTTGTGCTCAAAATAGCTTCTTTTTTAAAACCATTTCAAGCTTTGAAATTACTAAAATTATTAGCACACTGCAAAACTCGAGTTCGTGTGGTGAGAATGGTATTTCAAATATACTACTCAAGAGAATATCTCTTAATATAGTTGATATATTGAAATACTTATTCAATGCCAGTATTACTCAAGGGATTTTTCCTGATATCCTTAAAAGCGCTGTTGTTATTCCGATTTTCAAAAAGGGGGACAAGAGGGATGCAAACAACTATAGACCGATATCGCTACTCTCAGCTTTATCGAAAGTATTTGAAAAAGCAGTCAAAAAAAGAATTTTAAAATTTCTAGACAATTCAAACTTTTTCAGTCCTTTGCAGTTTGGATTTCCTTCCGGCTTATCAACAGAAGACGCTCTGCTGAGTTTCTGCACAAATATTTACAGAGCTCTAGACGGTAAAAGAAACTGCGCCGGCCTATTTGTTGATATAACAAAAGCCTTTGACATGGTCGATAGAGATATTCTCTTGGATAAAATACACCATGCAGGCTTCCGAGGCTTTATTCATAACTGGTTTAAATCCTATCTTTCTAACAGAATACAAAGAGTAAAAGTAGATAGCAGTTACAGTAGCCCACTGTTTGTAAATCTGGGAGTACCCCAAGGTTCTGCTCTTGGTCCAATATTGTTCCTAATATACATCAATTCAATATTTTCCCTGCCATTTAAGGGCAAAACCACTGCGTTTGCAGATGATCTGGCCATTGCGTACAGTACAACTAGTGAACTTGAATTAATGTGTGAAATTAACTTTGATTTGCATTTGCTGAGAGCTTGTTTAGCTTCACAGAAAATACTTGTTAGTAATAAAACGAAACTTATGTATTTTAGCCATGTTGCCAAAGAACTACCTAGCTGTTATATTATATTTCATGCCGAAGAATGCCTCCGTTTTAACTTACACCATATGGAGTGCACTCAGAATGTTACGATAAGTTCTTTCGATTGCAATATTCAATGCAGCGACAACTGTTTTAGAGTTGATGTTGTTGAGAATTTTAAATAACTTGGTATAATAATTGACAATCGTGTGAATTGGTCTGCGCACATACATACATTGAAACAGTATTTTCTCTATACTACTAGGCAGTTCTATCGTCTCAAAAAGTGTTGCACTGTATCTACTTTAAAAACTGTTTACTACGGCATATTCCAATCTAAACTTCAATATGGTATCAGCTGCTGGTGTGGCGCCTCGGCAAATAAACTGTCACCACTTGTAACGATTCAAAAGGGAATTATTAGACGTATCGTAGTGCAAAATATAGATCTCACTCTATGCCGCTTTTTAGGAGACTGGATATACTACCGTGCCGTGATTTGTATTTATATAAAGTCATGAGTATTTTCTTTATTCGTTCAGGTTACTTGGAAAGCTTTCCCTCAGAAGTCTATAACTTACGTAGGAATATACTTCCATCTGTACAAATTCCGTATTCTAGAACGTCACACTTTAGAAGCTTTTATATTTACACGTCGCGCAAGTTCTTTAACTCCCTTTCTAACACTGTACAGGTTATTAGAAATTTTAACTTCTTTCAAAAAACAGTTAAACTGTATCTGCTTGGACATAATCATTATGAACTGGAATCGCTGCTGAGGGCGATATTATAAAAAATTAAAAATATAAAAATAATTTTACCTGAAGTTCTTTTTTAATAATTTTTTTAGTTTTAGTAAATATTTAATGTACACCCCACACAAAAACAAAAACAGTATATAATTATTGAAAATGGCATTAGTACTATTTTAATTCTTAAAATAATAATTGCCATTTACCTTTCTTAAGCTATGTTATAGTTAATGTGTTGAATACAATATGGAAATTTAAAATATGTACATAGCATTAAGAAAATGATTAATAAATGAAATGAAATCCTATAATGAACTACCGAATGATATTAAATCATGTCATTCCAATAAATTTAATCAAAAATTGTACAATTATTGCAGAACACTACCAATTTAGTGCTGGACAGGCGGGCTGTCATAGCATCGATAGAAGTGCAGCGAAACTATTCTGATATATAGCGCCAAGACTTCCAAGATCTTGTACGCATACAAAAAAGGTTGCCGAAGCACATTCGAAAACGCATCACTCGATTAACTCAGTGCATCGCCGTGCAGGTGTTGCCTTCGCGCTTTACTAACATGCGTAAAATGCCTACATACTACACTAGCACAACAATTTGTTCGCATGATCCGGAAGTCTCCCATCCATAGTACTCCAAGGTAGGACATAGATGTAACTATTCTAGATTGCATAGTCCAGAAGACAATTATAAACATGTAAAATAGATTTAAGTTAGGCTTAGGAAAGCCGTAATAAATAAATACATTATACATTAAAAGAGTGAGATAAACGAACAAGTAAATAAATTAATTCAAGATGATATTGTGGAGCCATCAACTTCAGAATATAACAGCCCTATTTTATTGGTACCTAAAAAATGCCTTCCCGGCAAAAAAGAAAAAAGAAAGATTAGCTATTGATTTCAGATAAATAAATAAAAACTTAACTTTGCCTACAATATATGATTTTCTGGATCAATTAGGAAGAGCAAAATATTTCTCATGCCTAGATTTAATGTCAGTGTTGGCGAGAAAATGAGGGAACACAACTTGTTTCAATAGCAGTCTATTTAATTAGCGAATTTAAGTAATTTAACAATTCAATTAAAGAACAATATAAAATGTAAAAATGAATGAACAGATCAGAACTAGGGATGCAAACGATACATCGATGTTTTTAAACCTTGATTGTATCAGATAAATATCCGATGTTTAACATCGATGTTTCAAAATTACTCAATATCGAAAAATTGCCGATACATCGATGTCAACTTTGACGATGTTTCGAACATCCACATCACTAAAGTTGCATTTATTCAGACCAATTCTAAATATTCTCGCGGATTTTTTTATTCCCGCGAAAAAATTCCTCCAATTCTTTTCTCCTAGGGAGAAGAAAAATTGGGGAATAGGAATTTCGAATTTTCGAAGTCAGCTGTTTTGTCAATTGAAATTTCGTTGCGCATTTCTTATTTTGAGTAAAAAATTAAAAAGTTTAATTATTGTTGCGAATTTGTTTGAAATTAAGAAATAAGGTATAAACAATGCACATTATTGCATTTCATGTGGTATACACTGAAATGAGTATTGAATTGGTGCCACAGCAACATCAACAGAGGAGCATAAGAAGAAGACGGCGGGTTAACACAAATCCGCCGGAGTTACCTGCTTTCATTCTGCAAAGAAATTTTCTGGCGGCCACGTCGATTTGAGTTCGTCTTTCGCCATATGCCAAAATCTAATTAAGCCTTCTTAAAAAATCCTTGCGCAATTTCTGGATGGCTGCATCAAATATACACAGAGATCTTCCGTTGCTTATGATATACTTTTCGACTTAAAATAAAGAATATTGTGGTTGCTGTTGTTGTTGTATTAACAGTGAGAATATTGTGGTATAATGTAAATACATATTTTAGCGCAAATTTGTACCAATAAGTATTCTTTCTTAAAAGAACCAATTTCCTTTAACTATTTTGATGCATTCCCTTTAATTTAACTAGTGAAAAAACTCCTATGAAATGGCAAAGAATCTCCCTCACATTCATAATACCTACTATTTCCCCATAACCGGTATCCTCTTTTTCGAACATTATTCAGAAAAAGAGGAAAGGGAGAAGTGAAAAAACTCTCAAGGAATTTTTATTTAGAATACGAGGAATGGGAGAAGGGAAAAAACTCGCACGGAATTTTCGTTTAGAATTGGGCTGATTGACTCCATCCTTTTTTTTTTTGCTAAGTTGCTGCAAACTGATGTAAAAATGGTAAGTTATTAATAATAATTGTTTTAAATTATGATGTGATTTCTAATGAATATTTTATACTAAATAAATAGGTGAATATCTTCATCGAAAGTGCAGTATGGCCAGTGCAAAGGCGTGAGGTAAATATGTAGATCGTGAAGTAGTATTCCGGGCTTTTTGGAATAATATTATTATGTGGATAATAATTAATTTTTACATCGCCTTTGATTACCTTTGGTAACAGCGTAATAGTTTTTATTTTCAGCTACTTTGACCAACATTGCTTTTATTTAATAATGGGCTGCTTTTTGATTACTGCTATCATTTGCAATTATTAATATTAAATTAAGCTCGGTCGGAGCCAAACGTACACCAATTACTTCTGCCTGAAGTTCCATCCGGGGGATAGAGATGGGCTTCAGCGGTGCAACTTTGCTTTTAGCGGCGACCAATATTACGTCGAACCCATAATCGTGTTGTACTCGCATATATGAAGCCGCTACGAAGGCATGCTCACTTGCGTCGACGAATGTATGGAGCTCTACTTGGGCCGACTGAGGCATATTTGGAGAATAGCACCTTGGGATTTCCATGTGTTCTATCTCCGTCAGGAGTTGTTTCCACTGATGCCACTGGTGGTGCAGTGCCTCAGGCAGCGCCTCGTCCCATCCTATGTTGGCGCGCCACACGTGTTGTAGGAGCACTTTTAACCCGATTGTGTGGCAAGAGAGTAGTCCCAGGGGGTCAGAGATTGATATTAGGACTTGTAAAACTTCTCGTTTTGTAGGAATTAATCATTTATCAAGACGGTGTAGTCGGGCGAACCTGAAATGAAATTAAAAAACATCTTTTTGTGGAAACCAATGCATACCTAACACATCTTCTGTGCCTCCAAATTGTACTTGTGTATGCCCTGCCGAGTTGCCTTCTAGTAGTTGCTTAAAAACGTTTGACGTTCAATTACGGATTTCGAATCCGCCAGCTGCCTGGACCTTGCGAACTAGACTCGCCACTTCTAGAACCTCTTGCTCGTTGTCTTTGCTGTCGATATAATCGTCGACGTAATGAGCCTTTTGGACAGCCTCGTACGTTTGAGAGTGTTGTTGGCGAAATGCCTCAGCATTTTTGCCAAGTACATAATGTGCGATACAGGGCGCACAACTTATGCCAAATGTCATTGCGTGCATAACGTAAACATTTACGTCGTTGTGATGTTATTGTACCATAGAAAACGTTGTGCGTCTCTGTCCTCTGGGCGGATGTTTATACGGTGAAACATTTCCGCTATGTCGCCGCATATTGCCACTTGACCAACCCTGAACGAAATTAGGATCTCGACAAGTGGCTTTAAGAGGTCCGCTGGGTAGGAAATCGTTTAAACACGCACCGCGGGATTTTGCTGCTGCGTCCCAGACGACTCTTATTTTGTTTGGCTTATTGGGGTTCAAGAGAGGAGAGTGGGGCCGTGTGTAGAAGTCCACGAAAATGGGGAAAGCTTCTGACTGCCATTCACCTGGGAATGGCCAGAGCGATTCTTTTGCATGCGGTTCAAGCAGCTCACTACTGCCGGTCGCTTGCGGCCAAGTATCCTCTGGGTAGCCGCTAACGTGAGAAGGCGACAACCTGGCTAGGCCACTCTGACATAATCGGTTTAAGGGCTAGCCGGGGGAGATCTGATCGGCAGCGTCTGTACACTTCTAGGTGCGGCTGCAAGCGGGCGTCTGTCTTGGAGCAAGCGGTTCGCTATATAAACGTGCCAAGTAATATTTTCACCCCCGCTGAGCGGGTTGTGCGCTGGGCTTGGGACCCGCCACGTAAAACCATACTCCAACGAAATATAACAACAAGCCCCGGATAAATACACTCTCTATTGATTACGACCATGGCAAACGTTTGAAGGACAATGAATAGAATGGGATTGGTGCAGATGTTCGGCTGGTTGATGTCTTCGTCAAAGCAAAATCTGACATCACCGCCATCCAAGAAATGCGTTGGACGATTCCTTGCTTCAAAAATTGTGACATATATTGCAGTGGCCATACGAATAAGCGCAGTTTCGGCGTCGGATTCGTAGTGGGAGAGAGACTTTGTCGCCAAGTTCTGGCATTCACACCTGTGGACGAACGTCTCGCCGCTATCCGAATAAAAGAAAATTTTTTTAATATATCATTCATCTGCGCCCATGCGCCGACAGAGGAGAAAGACGATGAGGTGAAAGACACTTTTTATGAACAATTAGAACGCACATACGAGCGCTGCCCCCGTCACGATATAAAAGTCGTGCTTGGTGACATTAACGCCAGGGTGGGCAAAGAAGGTGTTTTTGGCCCTACAGTCGGAAAGTTCAGCCTACACAATGAAACTTCTCCGAACGGACTGAGGCTGATTGACTTTGCCGGTGCTCGAAACATGGTCATATTCAGCACGAGGTTCATGCATAAAAAGATACATCAAGCTACATGGCTGTCTCCTGATCGAAATACTCGCAATCAGATCAATTACGTTGTGATAGGCGGACGGCATGCCTCCAGTGTTTTAGATGTGCGCACGATTCGAGGACCTAACATCGACTCGGACCGTTATCTCGTTGCAGCCAAAATACGCACCCGCCTCAACGCGGCTAAAACCAAGGAACAAAAAACACAAGGGAAGCTAGACGTCGAAAAGCTTCAATCATAACAGACTGCCAATGATTTCGCAACCCGACTCTTACACCTGATTTCTGAGAGCACAACTCATCCTGAAGGAATACAGGAGCAGTGGAAGCATATTTCCAAAGCACTTCGTATTGCCGACGAGGAAAAAATTGGTTACCGGCGACTACGAAAAAACAACTGGTACGATGAAGAATGCCGCGTTGCAACTGAAAGAAAATACGCTGCCTACAGGGCTACGTTAAAAGCGAGCGCGACAAGAGGAGCGTGTGAACGCTATCGTGAGTTGAAAAAGGAAGCGAAACGCCTTTTCAGGAAGAAAAAAGCAGAAGCAGAAAGGCATGAGTGCGAGGAGCTTGAGCTGCTAGCCATCAGGAATAACGACCGAAAAATTTACCAAAAAATACGGCGACAGACGGAAGATTTTAAGACCGGGGTAAACTCCTGTAGGAACGAAAACGGCGACCTTGTAATTGATGTCCAGAGAGTGCTTAGATTATGGAGGGAACACTTCTCTGTTCTCCTAAATGGAGGCAGCAATTCAGCGCGCAGAGATGAACAACCCGATCAAGCAATCGATGCTGATGGAATATATGTCCCCCCGCCCGATTATGACGAAGTTAGAATAGCAATAACAAGATTGAAAAACAACAAGGCCGTGGGCGCTGTTGGATTGCCTGCGGAGATACTCAAGTACGGCGGCGAGGAGTTGGTAAGGCGCATGCAGCAGCTTCTTAGCAAAATATGGGCGGAAGAGTGCATGCCCGACGGTTGGAATCTAAGTGTTCTTTGCCCAGTCCACAAGAAGGGCGATACTGCAAAATGCACCAACTATCGTGTGCAAAATGCACCAACTATCGTAGTGTATTGTGCGAAAGATTGAAGCCCGCCGTGAACCGGTTGATTGGACCTTATCAGTGCGGCTTCAGACCTGGTAAATCTACCATCGACCAGATTTTCACAATCCGCCAAATCTTGGAAAAACCCCGTGAAAAAAGAATCGACACACATCGCCTCTTCGTCGACTTTAAAGCCGCCTTCGACAGCACGAAAAGGAGCTGCCTATATGCCGCTATGTCTGAATTTGGTTTCCTCGCAAAACTTATACGGCTGTGCAAAATGACGTTGAACAACACCATCAGCTCAGTCAGAATTGGGAAGGACCTCTCCGAGCCGTTCGAAACTAAATGAGGTTTCAGATAGGGTGACCCCCTATGTTGTTGTTGTTGTAGCAATGCTCGCCCCACCTAATAGCCGCGACCGATCACAAATTGTCATCAATATCCTCTAACGGGAGTCCAAGGAAACTTGCCGTTTCAACAGGGGTGGACCATAAGGAAAGGGGTGTTAGAGGCGTTGGTTCCACATTACAATTGAAGAGATGGTTGGTGTCATGTGGGGACACATTGCAAGCGGGGCATACATTTTGTATGCCAGGGTTGATTCTGGATAGGTAAGAGTTTAACCTGTTACAGTATCCAGAACGAAGTTGAGCAAGAGTGACACGCGTTTCCCTGGGGAGTATGCGTTCCTCTTCCGCGAGTTCTGGATATTTTTCTTCAAGTACTGGATTCACCGGGCAATTCCCGACATAAAGGTCCGACGCCTGTCTATGGAGTTCACCAAGGACCTGCTTGTGTTTTTTCGCTGCATACGGCTGGGTTCTCAGGTGCCGTATTTCCTCAAAATGCTTAAGGAGATGACTCCTTAGGCCCCTAGGCGGTGCTGGTTCGTCAATCAGATGTCTGTTGGGATGCCCAGGTTTCTGGGTATTCAACAGAAACTGTTTGGTCAGCATCTCATTTCTCTCCCTGATGGGGAGTATTCTCGCCTCATTATGCAGATGGTGTTCTGGGGACATAAGAAGACAGCCCGTGGCGACTCTGAGAGCAGTATTTTGGCAGGCCTGTAGTTTCTTCCAGTGGGTAGTTTTTAGGCTTGGCGACCATATGGGTGACGCGTAGCACGTAATCGGCTGGCTAATTGCTTTGTTTGTGGTCATGAGCGTTTCTTTATCTTTTCCCCAGGTACTGCCAGCAAGGGATTTGAGGATTTTATTACGGCTCTGAATTCTCGGAACAATTGCGGTTGCGTGCGCACCAAAATGTAGATCCTGATCAAACGTCACACCCAAGATTTTGGGGTGTAGGGCAGTCGGTAGCGTAGTGCCATCGACGTGGATGTTCAATATGGTCGACATTTGAGGCGTCCATGTTGTAAATAAGGTCGCGGAAGATTTAGTCGGTGACAATGCCAGGTTTCGCGAGGCGAAAAAACTGTAGAGATCAGGGAGATAGCCGTTTATTTTATTGCATAGCTCATCGATCTCTGGGCCTGGGCCTGTGGCCATTATTGTGCAGTCATCAGCGTAGGAAACGATTGTGACTCCTTCCGGTAGTGAAGGTAGCTTAGATATGTAGAAATTAAACAAAAGTGGGGATAGGACACCACCCTGTGGCACCCCTTATTTAATTCTCCTTGGTTTTGATGTTTCGTTTCTGAATTGCACCGATGCCTGCCGACCACCCAGATAATTTGCGGTCCACCTTTTAAGACATGGGGGAAGGGTAGACCCTTCCAGGTCTTACAGTAATGAGCCATGTTTGACCGTATCAAAGGCTTTGGATAGGTCTATCGCTACGAGTACTGTTCTATGGTGGGGGTATTGATTCAAACCGCAATTTATCTGGGTGCTAATGATATTTAGCGCGGAGGTAGTGCTATAGAGTTTTCTGAAGCCATGCTGATGAGGGGCTAGCTGCAAATGTGCTTGGAAATAAGGGAGCAAAATGGCTTCAAGCGTCTTTGCCACTGGCGATAGGAGAGATATCGGACGATATGACTCACCTACGTTAGCTGGTTTCCCAGGCTTTAGTAGCGGGACCACCTTGGCCATTTTCCATTTCTCGGGTATGGCAAAGGTGGAGAGAGACAGGTTGAAGACATGCGCTAAATGTTTGAAACCCTCTTTCCCTAGGTTTTTAAGCATCGGCATGGCTATGCCGTCTGGGCCCACTGCTTTGGATGGTTTAGCGCGACCAATGGCGTCCTCAACCTCTCTAGCGGTGATGGTGATTGGTGACGCGCTGAATTTGTGTTTATGTGCGTGCTATTGGCTCTCCGTCTATCTTTGTCGACCGTAGGATGCATTATATATTGTCGGCAGAAAGCGCTCGCGCATTTTTCCGCATCCGACAGCACCTTATCGCCAAAGGCGATGGAAACTTTGTCTTTGTGCTTAGTCGGATTCGATAGGGACTTTACGGTGGACCAAAGTTTACCTACACCGGTAGGGAGGTTACAACCTCTTAGGTGCTCTTCCCATTTCGCCCGCTTGTGTTCGTCCACAAGCAATCTGATGCGTTGGTTTATATCCCTTATTTGGGGGTCGCCTGGATCAAGCTGTCTTATAAGGTCGCGTTCCCTCGCTAAGGTCGTGGCCTCCGCCGGGAAGTGGGGCCGGATTTCGGGAATTCTCCCGGCGGGAATGAAATGTGCCGAGGCGGATTCAATGACCTTACGGAAGGCACGCTCCCTTGGCGGGCATCAGTCGGGATAGGGAGGGCAGCAAAGCTGCTGTCTGTTGCAGATTTATATTCTTCCCACTTTCCTTTTTTGAAGTTTATGAAAGTGCGTTTTTCTGTGACGATGAAGTCGGCGGTACGCTCGAACGAAATAAGTATGGGCAGGTGGTCGGATACCAATGTTACCATCGGCTGCCAGTTGACGCAGTTTACGAGTTCTGCGCTCACGATTGAGATATCTGGCGAGCTATGACAGCTTCCTACCATACGTGTGGGGGCATCTCCGTTTATTGTGCAGAACGTCGTTTCTTCTATTTGATCCGCCAACATCTCACCCCTACTGTCCGCCCGCAAGTTTGAATGCCATAGGTCGTGATGGGCATTGAAATCGCCTAAGATAATGCGATTGTTGCCAGTGAGTAAGGCCTCGATTTTAGGGCGGTATCCACTGGGGCAACAGGTGACAGGAGGGATGTAGATGTTGATGATTTCTAGATTTGCATCGCCTGATCGGACAGATAGGCCTTGACGTTCTAAGACATTGTCCCTGCGGTCGATGCCAGGATCAAATATATGATGTTGCACAGAGTGGTGTATAATAAACGCGAGGCCGCCTCCATTTCCGCTCTCGCGGTCCTTCCTGTGGACATTATACCCAGAGCAGGTCTGCAATGCAGATCTCGCTGTGAGTTTAGTCTCTTGAATCGCAGCAATGCGGATGTTGTGCCGCTTCATGAAATCGACTATCTCCGTAATCTTCCCAGTTAGTCCATTACAGTTTAACTGCAGAATTCTGAAGTGCATGAGGGGTGACGCCGCCACTCTAGGGGTAAGTGACGGGTGACTACGCCTAGGTTGTGGAAGGCCAGGACGCAACTGCTGTTGTGGCCTTGGGACTGGGCGCCCTTGGGCAAGCATTGGGGTACCCGGATGATTTGGGTTTGCGACCTGGCAACATGGCGCGATGAAACCCGTCGAGGGGTTGCCGTCGCGGAGACCAGAACATCTAGGAAAGTGGCACCACCCAAGGCAGGAGCTGCATTGAGCGGATGTCGCAAACCTATATATTCTGTGCTGGCAGACGCTGCAAACGGAGGTAGGGACTAAGAGTCTGTTTCCCTGACCTGCACGATTGCTGCCAGAAAAGAGGGGGGAGAAGAAGACGGGGGCAGGGGCTGATGCTCAGCATTGCTACCAGCTCTACTACGAAGGTAGTAGTTATGAGTGGTATCAGCTGTTTGAGTTGTTGGCGCCGTGGGGCGCGAGCAGCAGCGGGTACTTGTTGTGGCTTGCTGAGCAGCGAGGATGCTGGAAGGTAGTGGAGGGGCGCTTAGGCGTAGACTACGGGACGCCCTTGGGCCTGAGCAGCAAGGAGCCACAAAAGATTTATAAAAGTTACGTGGACGTCGGGTTTTGGGATCAAGCCCAGAACAACCTGTCCGATGCAACCATCCCTTGCACGAGACACACCGAACAGAGTATGACCGTCCTAAAAAGATCCTTTTCTGGCAAATGCAGCAAAACCATTTCTCAGGACCGGGGTCAGGAGACGGACCCCGATTGGGTTCGATACCTTCCCGGAGTAAGAGAATATGTAGCAGTCCTGCTGCAAGGAGCTGCTGGGAGGATGACAATTTGTGGGAGGGACGAAACAAATTAAATGGGGTCACACTGAAATGACAGTCCTTGGTCGCGAAAAATCCCGAGTCGCTCCGGTACATAGAACCGACTGCCTTGGTGACCCCCTATCGTGCGATTTCTTTAATTTGATGCTGGAGAAAATTATACTAGCTGCAGAACTTAACTGCACTGGAAAAATATACTATAAAAGCGTGCAATTACTGGCATATGCTGACGACATTGATATCATCGGCCTAAACACCCGCGCTGTTAGCTCTGCTTACTCCAGACTGGAAAAAGAAGCGGTAAAGATGGGTTTGATGGTGAATGAGGACAAAACGAAGTACCTGCTGTCATCGAGCAAAGAGTCAGCGCATATGCGCCTTGGCAACCACGCTACTGTTGGCAGCCATAATTTCGTAATAGTAAAAGACTTCGTTTATTTGGGAACCAGCATCAACACTAGCAACAACATCAGCACTGAAATCCAGCGAAGAATCAATCTTGCCAATAAATGCTACTTTGGACTAGGTAGGCAATTTAAAAGTAAAGTCCTCTCTCGGCGAACGAAAATTATACTCTACAAGTCACTTGACGTACCCGTCCTGCTATATGGGGCAGAGGCATGGACCATGACAACAGCAGATGAAGCGGCTTTGGGAGTGTTCGAGAGAAAAGTTCTTCGAAAGATTTATGGACCTCTACGCGTTGGCGATGGCGAGTACCGAAGAAGATTTAATGATGAGCTGTACGAGCTATACGCAGACATCAACATAGTCCAGCGAATTAAAACGCAGCGGCTGCGCTGGCTAGGCCATGTTATGCGAATGAAAGATAATACTCCGGCCATGAAAGTGTTTCTATCGGAACCCGCCTATGGAAGCAGAGGTAGAGGGCGGTCCCCACTCCGTCGGAAGGACCAGGTGGAAAACGATTTAAACTCCCTTGGTGTGACCAATTGGCGCCGGTTGGCGGAGCGACTGGCGCGCCTTGTTGGACGGCCATAACCGTTTAGACGGTTAAGCGCCAATTAAGTAAGTAAGTATTGGGGTTCAAGGCAATAAAAATTGGTAAGTACCAAGTGCGCCTAGGCTGGTTTAAGATCTCACTTTCCGATAGCTTGACTGCATAGCCCTTTTTCAAAAGGTTATGCATTTGTTCGGATATTTTATCGTACAAATGCGGTTCTCGATTAATTTTTCGTTTAATACAGTCAAGGCGCTTTAGAGCATTGATATAGCTTTCTGGCAGTACATCGTTGTTGTTGCGCCACAATAGACCAACCTCAAACCGTTCATTTACCTTGACGCATGTCTGGTCGAGAATTTCCCTTGCTCTTTGAACATCGATTGATTGCACGTCGTGGGGTTTTACCGCGTCCAAGTTGAAGCTTTCCTTCGCTGCGTCGTGCAGTTCTTGCTATCTACAGTCACAATGGTGCATAGTTATGTAGTTCGATGACGTTGATGTAAATGTAAACACTTAGATGCAATGGGTTCGTTCATTCTGCCCCCGCGGATCTTGCGTCGAACCACGATCTTCCAATTATCGGTCCCGCTGAGTAGCGCTGGTTCAACGTCGCTATACGATTCTAATGGAATATCTTTCAAATACGGGTACTTACCACGTAGTTCATTTGCGTCAATGGTTTGTTTAGGTAGGGCAATATTTTGATGCTATGTACATTTATTAACCAATACGATTTGTCGGCGTCCGCAGCTGATATTTTTATGGACGCCCTAACGGATGAACTTTCGTTGCGTGTTGTTTCGCTTGTCCACTGCAGACATATAGGCGCTGGTGTCCCTTCAATGCCGAGTTGGTTGAAGGTCGATTCGTCTATGAGAGACACTGAAGATCCCTCATCCAAGAATGTATAAGTATGGATAGTCTTATTTTCCGAATGAATGTTCACAGGCATAATGCGAAATATTGGCTTTTTGTACTGCTACTATTGCGCGTTCTTACGAGGGCTGTATCCCTATCCGAATTTATAGGTTTGTCAGTGCCTTCGTTGTGGAGCAGTGGAGTGCAACCATGGTGCTTTCGAGTACAACCATTTACGCCGCAACTCTTTTTCGAAAAACACCCTTTTCGGTTAGGTTTGAGACACCGATAACATGCTCCACCCTTTTTCACTGTTTCCCACCTCTGGTTTCCCGACATGCTTTGGAGTTTTTCACACTGTGCAGCACAATGCTCAATTTCGCCACACGCTACGCACTTCATTGTAGAACGCTTAGAGTGTGCGCCCGAACCTGATGATGTAAAATTCTGTTTTTGAAAATCGTGTTTTCTTTCGGGGGTTGTAGGCGATGGAGTGCACTCGCTATGACTGTGCGTGTTGACGGAGCTGGTTCTACAGAGCGCGCGCGATACTACCAGTCACTGAATTCTTTTATTGTCGCTGTGTCGCCGCGCCGATGCATTGCCTAGCTTAATTTGTGCTGATTTGGCAATTTCTCCACCAACTCCTTAACCAACATTGTGTTGTTGAGATGCGCCTCCAGTTTGCACGTCTGCATTGTAGCGCATATATTGCGTGCCGCCAATGAGAAATCTATCAGAGATTCTAATTTATCTTTAGGTGGAAGCAACTTCCAAACCTTCTCAATCAGTCTTTCTAAAATATACTCGGGCCTGCCGAAGAACGTTTTTAGAATGCTGATGGCTTCCGGAACCATGTCTGGCAAAAGTAGCTAGTCTTTGACGAGCTCGCGCGGTTTCTCCTTTAGGCACCTCTGCAGTCGTAGGATATTTTCGGCGTTGGTGAAACCCGCGACTGATGTACTATGGTTGAAGGTACTGATGAACATGGGCTACTCTTCCGGGTCCCCGCTAAACAGCGGCAAATATTTTGGTATGGCTTGTCTCGTGGCTATTTGGGCGCTTATTGGCCCATTAACCGCAACCTGTATCCCTGGTATGAGCGTCGAGTTCATATTAGCGAGAAGTCGGTACTTTTGCTCGATGTAGCGCTCCTCCGCTGCTCTTTTCTCCTCTAGCATTGCCAGCGAAAGTTGCTGCTGTAAGTTTGTTTCGCCATTGCCTAGTGTTGCGTTAAGGACAGCTTGTGGTGGAGCAAGTTCGTCTAATTTCAACCCCCCATTAACGTTTTGATGCTCACGGTGCGTTACAGGAGTATTACCGGAATCTTGCCGCGTATCGTTTACCATATTCACTCGTTCAATGCAAGAGGAACAATTCCAGTTATGTTGTTTAACACTATCGTCCACACCGACACACTCAAAATGGTACCAGAGTTCACACCGGTCGCACTGTACCCAATTTTCTGTGCCGTCTTTATTTGACCCTTTCCCGCAAGCTTTACATAAGCACATGCCTTGTGACAGGGATGAAACGCTTAAAATTTGCGTTCGCTTATTTGGCCAAGTATATGGGTATTTGTATGCTGCGAGAGTCGGAAATCTCCGGCTCGAACAGAAAATTTTGCTTGATGACCGTAACGTGAATTTCCTAGAACTATGATACGGAGTACTCGTGCCGCTTCCGTTCTTAGGTTAAGTGAAAAAATGCCCACGTGTATGAGTGCACATACAAATGCAAACGACGATGTGTCAATCACGTATAAATTGTTTTTAAAGAATTGTTCGCGAGAAAATGAGGGAAGACAACTTGTTTCAATAGCAGTCTATTTAATTAACGAATTTAAGTAATTTAACAATTCAATTGTATTTAAAGAACAATATAAAATGTAAAAATGAATGAACAGATTAGAACAGCTTTAAAAAGAATTTGTGTGCTTCTTCCCTTTTTCTCTTCTCCTTTTTTCTCGGTGATGTGAGATATGCTCATTCGACCAATGTGTGAGTTTTCACTCAGCCCAGAGTCAAGGGATATCACAGCCTTTACAGCGGATAACGGTACTTATCGTTTCAAAAGATTGCCTTGTGGCCTCAAAGTAGCTCCAAACTCATTCCAGAGGATGATCACGTTGGCATTCGCAGGTCAAAAACCATCACAAGCATTTTTGTACATTGTAACGAACTTCTCCCGAATGCTGCCGTTTACTACTGAAAAAGGGTCAGGCGCATGCTTCCGGGACGGGTCTGCGTTCATGGAGGAATAACCAGGTGAAGTAAGCCGTCAATTGTCTCGCTGTAAATTCTTCTTTGTCAATCAGCTATCTGAAAACTTTTCACTAATGTTGTCCCCGAAAAAGTGTTGTTTTTTTGCATTTTTCAGGAGTAAGATATGGTAGTTTTAGTACTTTTTTTCACCTAAACCAGTAGGTGAATATCGATGGACCTTTACCGGATTTAATTACAGAGATCCAAATTTGGGTATCTTTAGCATGGGCTTCCATAAGTAAGGTCGTGCTTAACTATTGCGTTCATATTATTGATGTTTCCATTATATAAGTATGTTTAATTTGTTCCAAAAAAAATTGAAACAGGTCTTTGTTAAAACAAACTTTTTTTTATTCGCGTCATATCCAACAAGGATTTTCGCCTGTGCAGCGTTCCTGAAGACTTTCGAGAAATGAGCAAGAACACCAAAACTATCGTATTACAACTTATTTATGTAAACACTTCGCTAAAACAATGGATTTCTAAATACAGTTACAACAAATTTTTACTCACTATTGTTGTTTTGGCTTAAAAATTAGACCACTAAGATAAGAGGAATGTTACGGTTATAGATTGTAGTTTAGAGTATATGAATCCGGATCGATCGGATTAGCACCTCCTGGTTCGACTCCTATTATATCCCCTGACATATTTTAGTAAATAACAAATTGGGAACATTAGTAATACACCATGAATTATCTGTCAAGAGCTTATGGGAGATCTTCTGATCAAGTTTGTATGATATATTAGAAGGTCATATGTTTTACTTCCGACTCTCAAAGTCAAATCAACAGAGCAGATGGAAAGAGCAATGGATTTTTAGAGATCGAAACACATATAAAAGTATTACGATCACTTCCAAGTGTGACTGTAAAACTTTTCATGAAACGCGAAACCCATTTAAGTGCGTAAAGTTCCTACAGTTCAACTATATAATGGATAACACCTCTGCCACTTATGTCCGATTTTTCGATAAAAGCTTCAACTGCAGTTGAAGTTGAGGTCAGTTTACTTTAGACGCATTATTGAATTTTACTACTCATCGCAGTTTAAGTTTTTAATTTTATTCGATGCCTAAAGTAATATTAGCTCGCACGGGTCCTGTGTATCCCTTTTGTATTGGCATTAGGTTGCACTGATATGCTGAAAAAAACAGTCTGTAATGGCTTTCGTAGCAAGGCATTTGTTTTAATACTCCTACATTTCCAAAACGGGTAAATATTTTACCCTCTTCTGACCGTTGAAAATACATCCCTACCGTTTCAGATAGCGTACATCTTCTATCTCTTTTTATTTACTTCACCTGGTGATTCCACCATGTGCTACGGTCTGGCTCAGGGAAATGGGACTGGGCTTGTCTCGGTCACATACAGCGAAATTCGTACGAAACAAAATCTGTATGCAGAGTACTTAACACTCTTTACCTCACGAACGGAGATAAAAATACAACACAAAAAAAAAACCAGAAACTCAAGCAGCGAAACAAAAAAAAATGTATAACAAAAGCGGAATAAAAAGGGTCATTGCAAGCAGCGATGGAGGGATTGGTAAGATGGAATTTTCCCTCCTGGTCTTTACCCTCCCAACCTGTTAATGTGCCTTGACTTTATGTACATTAATCCAAGAAAAATATTTAAACTTGATATACTAACCTTTCCCTACATTTCCTCATTAAAATGAAAGAATTAGAAATCCATTTTTTTCTCATTTTTATTCGATCAGCTAATTTGTATGTAAGAATATAACAAAAAATAAATCCATCATATTCTCAGTTTTTTGATATTTTTAACAATTTATTCAAAAGCCAATTAATACTACCTAAGACTATAAGATATATAATTAATCGATATATTTATTATTCGGGTATACGAGCTCTCTATGGTTTAGTCCATTTATTGTAATAGCTTTATACCTAATTATATAAATATTAATTTCAAACATTCGTAAGTTTACTCGGGAAATCCTATTATTCGCAAATTCCCTTAATATATGGGCTTTGTTTTGAGTTACCAACTCGATTTTTGCGCTAAAGTCAAATAAATATACATAACGACTAAAGACGGAACTTGCGCCAAAGAGAAAATATGCAAACTAAACGACTTAAGAAACGAACTCGTCCACGGTAATGAAACAGGTTGTGAGTGTGTTAACTATTATGTTCAAACGCAATCAAACTTAGATTTAAATTCGCGGTTCAAAATGTAAAGACAGAAAGGGATATTTTCACTTATTTCTTACCAATAAAATGAAAAATATTTGCCAAATCTAACACGTCGACAAATGCTTCTACTAAAAAAAATACAATATGTATGTAATTGAAGTATTTTTTTTTTCCCACTTACTTGATCTCCATCGATGCGACGGTGAGCTCAACGACGATGACGGGAATGTTGTAAGTTTCATGTATTATGTCTAGCGACCATGTCTGCTAGTGCTACAATTATTTTTGACAATACACTGGCGTTATGTTAGAATGCATATTTTGGCATCACTAGTAAATCGAATGGATTTAAGTATAAAAATAATGTACTAACGAACTTAAGAGGGCGAGCCCATTTTCGGTATTACCTACGAGATCAACTCTTAAAATTTAATACCGAAAATGCGAGTTTGTGCACTTTGTCGGAATTCCAAACCATATAATTAACCAAAAATTACGGGAAACTTAAATCGACGAGATTATTACCTTAACTCCCTGTTTTATTGTACCCAAGTTTTCTTTTTAAATTATCATAATTACAAAATGAAACTATCACTGAGTGATCCTAAGGTTGAACAAGAAACTAGTTACATCCCTAATTAATCTATTTACGCAACTAGTCTTCACTAGCTATTTTTCATAAGAAAATTTAGAAACCAAGAAAATCTTTATAAATTATTTAACTCTAAAGCTAAATTTCCAGGAATCCGTTATGTCGACCGTCTCGACGTTTGTTGGGAAATTTCGGTGTCTGAATATGGATCAAGTTTACAGCTACTCCTTCACCCGCGTGATGATTTTTTTCAGATTTTTTTTCCTATTTTTCGTTGACATTTCCAAATTTAGTTGGGCACATTGGCCTCTTTAAACATTTTCATTTGATGACGGTTTTTAGTGGCCGTCATTTTCATCATACCAACACGATTTTCACTTTTCTTCTCAGTTTGAGTTTAGAGCTTGTATTTTCTTCGGTTAATAGGATTTTTGTTGAGCACGCAACTAAATTTTTGTTGGCCCTTTTGTGTTTCAAAGTTTTTTTTTCACAACACTTCTATTCAGAAAGTTTTTAGTTTAAAGTTTATAGTTAGGAGTTAATGTTGTTTTGGAGTTACTTATTTTCTTATTGCGTTTTGAACTTCAAACATTTTCTTTTCAGTTGGTATTTGACGCATTTTTTTTGAACGCTCTTGAGTTTGATACTTTTGGATTTAAAACATTTTTTTTGTCATTTTTCCATTTTTTCTTTGTAGTTTCGGACAGAGTCCTTTAACGATTCATTTCCGTTTTAAAAAAACGATGTCTACATTAAAAGTTTTATATACATTTTTTTTTTCTTCAATTTCCGATGGAAAACTTTTTGGTAGTTGTTATACTTGTTCACTATTGCCCCAACGTGGGCTTTTCTTAGTTTTTATACCCGGGGATTTTAGTCCCGAAACACGCGGGTTTGGGTCCGACGATTTAATTTTTGCCAGCCGTGGTGGTCTTTTTGATGTCTCCTGAACAACTGACTTTGTTAATTTCTGTCCCACGCATTCAAAGCCTTTGCTTCTACCGGGAGTTTTCCAGTTTTCCATGCCTTCTCTCCTTCAATATAGGTCAAACGGAGTAATCGCCTGATCTTCTCGTTAGACATTGTTTTTTCTTTTCTTCTTGATATAAATTTGTACAGCCAGATCAGACAATGACTTCTTTACTCGTATCGCGAGATGGGAAATAACGTCATGGATCACGCCATACAAATTTGCTTAACAAAAAAAAAGCAGGAATATACCAGCATAAATTCGTACTAGTCCAAAAATATGTAGTGAAAATTGCGTCAACTATAAATAAATAATCTAAGTAACTGTCGTTCGGTTAATAGCAGACAACTCTACAATTTTATATTTCCCCATTTCCTCCTCTTAGGGTTCGAACTTGGTACTTTTTCTGTCGGGTGCTTCGCTCCCTTTCCCTGGCGTAGCTAGACTATTTCACATTAAATAAGGACGGAGAGTGTTCTTGGTAATCCGATCCGGTGTGCGACTGTTTTTATATGATCGAAATCTACTGAATCTCGAATACAGCAAAAATCTACCAGTTTCTTGTAAAAAAAAAAGAAAGAAGAAAGAAAAAAGGGACAGATGAAGACTAGTTTGGCATAGCATTCATACTGTTTGTGCGATAGTTTGCATCGTTGGATTTTCTGCATGGTACGTGTGTATGATTTGTGCCTTAACATCATCTAGTAGTACTCTGTGTCACTAGTTGAGCGCCCCCTTCGTTATGCGCATGTGTGGTTTTCCTAAGTATTAGTGCATGCTCACTAAGATGCCGACCTAATAAAACCGCACTGCGTTTTTTAGCGCACGCAAACAACCGGCATTTTTTGCCCTAACTTAAATAAGCATACGTGCGTGCGTAACTGAGCCGTCATATCTGTCAAATTTGTTTGTAAAAATATTGACAAGTTCAAATTTTATACGTTTGGTTAACAATTTAACAAAGAAAATAAAAAGAGAAAATGGACAATTTAAGTGACATGGAAGACCTTATTTTATTACGGGAAATGTATCAAAGGCAGCATGGACGCAGATGTAGACGCCAATTATTTAAAACTCGGGATGAATTTGGATTCCAAGGGACTGGCTATGATATTCTGAAACGCAAAGATCCAGACCTCTTTTATAAGTCCGTAAGGATGTCTTGCGACCTATTCGAAACATTTTTAAGACTGTTAGAACCATATTTGCTAAAGGAATCTCGTAGGCCTGCAATAGATCCAGAGCAGCGTCTTTTTGCTACGCTTTTGTAAGTATATACAAAAATATACTTGCGAATTCGGTAACGTTTTACAAGACGGTGCACAACCTAATTTCTATCGAAAATTATTAAAGGTGGTATCAAAAGACGCGTCTCGAAACTAAAATTGAATTGGCTACAAAGCTGCATATTCAACAAATATCTGAAAGCTCTAAATCGAAAATTGCGAAATATTCGTAAAATTTTCTCGAACTTTAGAATTGTTTTGGAACGGTTTTTGAGATTGGTTTGCATAGTTTCAGCGGCAAAATTAACAAAAGTTTTTTCATAAATTATCAAAAATAAAAAAGAGAAATAAATTGACGAAATATGATACAGTTAGCCCAATAAATTTGCGTAGAACAAAAAATTGTTCACATTTTATGGGCGGAAATTTTAAACACCCTCCAAAAGTAAATTGTCAAAAATCAAGGCGATTATGAGAGATCTATAATTTTTACTTTGTTGGACTAAAATTTATTGGGCTACAAAACCACATACTGAAAACAATTCAGTGATAAAAATTGCCACTGCTATTTTTCTTTTCTCAGGTGTATGAATCAGTCGAGAATGATAACTTTTATATTAATTTATAAATTATAATGTTTCAATTTGTTTGAAATGAGTGCTAAGATGTCTGCTTGCAACTCCTCCTTTTGCTAGGGAGACAGCCTTGCAAGTTTAGATTTATGCTAGGAGAAAATTATTTCGTCTTCTTGCGTATTAGCCGCCGAGAACTTTTCTCGCATCTTTATTAAAACGTCTTCAAAAAAGTCATCCGCCTTCTTCTTTTCTTCTTCGGTGGCTCACGAGGTGAAGGGCGTTTGTCTGGTGGCGAAGGAGAATCGACATTGGTAACCTGCCTGGAAGTAGAAAAAAATTTAATACAAGTTTATTATAGGCGTTCAAAATATGTAGCTATTTAAATTTTTGGAAATGATCCGAAATAAGCCTCAAAATGACCTTGGAATTTTTTTTAATGAAAGATTTTCGTGCTTGTTACGGTATCCGACGGATGCTTTGCGGAGGGAGTACGGATCGATCCGCGACAAAACAAAAAACTTAATGATATTTAAAACTGCCCTGGGTTTCGTTATGAAATATTTGATTGAATCACAAAGACAAACGTCTGGACATCAAAACTTTCACTTAAATGCTAGAGTACTTTACGACCGCGATCGACAGCTAAAATACATCCACATATGTCGGTATCAACAATTCAAAAATGGTAATAAACATTTCGTAGGCACAATTATTGCTTTTGATTTTACGCTACCGAAATTTTTGAAGGTGTTTTAGCAGTCGATATACTAGTGGAAATATTAGCGGCACACAGGCACAAATATTTACTTTAATATACAAAATTTTGGTAATTCTTTACAAAAGCATGAAACTGCTAATACGCGTCCAAAAATATCGAGAGTGATGCCAAACGACGCTTCTTGACATCAGTACTAATAATCCGAAGGCATAAAATAAAAATTTTAAGTCGTTCAAAAGATATTAACAAAAAACCGAAAAATGACCCACGGGTCCCTCCGAAACCGGGAGTGGGATCCATAATATTTTTGCGCATAATACCTTTCTGCATTGGCGGCCTTTGGCCGCGCTTATAATAAATTACCCTGGGTGGGTCCAACACCGGTTTGGAGACCAAAACTATATCCGCGCAAACCACTTATGTTCACAATTTTTTTTGTTGGTACGACAACATTACACCAACCACATGAAAATCTCTAACTTCATCTGCAAATATCTCCGGACAGAGATACAATTTTTTTCTATACGAAAAAATAAACTTATGTACAAATAGGGAAGAAAAAATTAAATTAAAGAAGGAAATACAGGAGTTAAGGAATAATAATAATAAAAAGAATAATTAAATAATAATATAATTGCTATTAATTAAAAAGGATTGTTAAATAATGCCCACTAAAGGCCCAATTGAAGACCTTAAAAACGAATTAGAAGTAATAGATTACAATAAAAAATTAAAATGGCTAAAAGAATTCTGGAAAACTATAGGAATGACTAGGGAGCCAACTATTAATGATGTTATTAATCCTACAAGACAGGAGGAAACTAGGCGTATGATGGTATAACACTGCAGATAATAAATCAATAAACAAAACAAAACAAAAAATACAACAAATTTTATATCTATCTTTTGACAATGGGAAGCCAAGAATCGAAAGTCAATAATCCAAATACTAACGTGGTAAACGCAGTCCAAATAATAGACCACACTGAAGCCTCGAAACCATAAAAATGTATCTTCTAGCTATTGCCATTATTGCCGATGTGAACTTTTTTTGAGATGTTATTGAATACATAATAAAATTTTGAAAAAGAGGTATCAGAGCCGTGCTGACGGCATATATAAAATACAAACACCTAATTTTTTTCTCTCTTTACCTCAATGGGTAAATGGGAAACTATTTTCAACACACTTGTGGAAGAAAAAGCTTTGGCCGAAAAGGCTTATAAATGCATTAATGAAAATTAAAGCATAAGAAATGAAACTGTGTTGAAGCATCTCACGATAATATTACAGTCATTGAATAACGTAGGCAAAGCTATACAAGAGGTAATAGCCTATTAACGGAGTCATCAGCTAGAAGCACATCAAATTTTTTCCAGTGTTAGGGATAAATTAGTATCCTAACTAGCAAGATATAATATAGAGGCAACCGTCCCAATCACATTTAAAAACGTAATAGAAATAGACCTTAGTACCCTCTTGGAAACTCGATCCAATTTAGAGTACACTCCGAAAATTGAAACCCAACACAAAAATTCCCAAACAGAAGATTTGCAAACTAAAAAGATGGTGCAAACAACAGTAGAATTTTTGAAAACGGCTTCGTGAATTCTGCCTGAGTTTGATGGTAAGCCTGAAAACTTACATGGTTTCTTAGACGCACTAGATATCCTAGAACAAATCAAGGATACTCATGAGACCGTAGCAGTCTCCATGATAAAAACTAAGTTGAAGGGAACAGCTAGAAACCTTTTGAGCACTGAGAATTCAATACTAGCAATAAGGCAAAAGTTGAGTTCAGCAATTAAAGGTGAATCTGTAGAGGTTTTGACAGCGAAACTCTTAAATGTCAAACAGCGCAGAAAAACAGCTAACCAGTACACTGTAGAAATCGAAAAATTGACAAAATCGTTGGAGGGTGCTTACATATCTGATGGTCTTGCACCTAATTTGGCAACCGAATATACCACACAATCAGCTGTAAAGGCTATGTGTAAGAACACGGCTAACGAAAGAGTTAAATTGATAATGCAAGCAGGAACGTTCACATCTATGAACGAGGATATTTCAAACTTTACGAATAGCTGTACTGAAGTCACGGGTAACTCAAATACAGTGTTAGGTCTGACGCGCTCACAAGGTAATTACCGGGGTAACTTCCGAAGAAGCTACCAAAATAATAATTACCTAGGTAACCAAAACCGGAGATATTATAATAACTCTAACCGGTATAATAATAGTAACAATAGACAAAATAATAATTTCCCAAGACGAAATTTTGGAGGTCAGTCAAGATCATCTAATCAAAGTAACACGCGAAATCTCCGTAATATAAACCAACAGGAAAACCAGCAAACTCCACTCCAACAGTAAAATCCAAGGGTATAAAGTACGTACATTCAACTTGCATCTGAACAGCTAGATATGTAGTACAATACTACTCTAAATAAGTCAACTTCAACGTTTCTGATAGATATAGGATATCTCAATTATAAAGAAGGGTAAAATTGACAGTAATGTCACAATAAAAAACTCACATATCATAGATTTAAAAGGTATTGGTTGAGACATAACAAGCACACTTGGAACAGTAAAAGCAGACCTAACAGATGATGGTCTTTTAATACGACACAAATTTCACATAGTAGAAAATGATTTCCCAATCCCATGTGATGAATCTTTGGGACTCGATTTCATTAAAAAATATAATTGCATTTTAGATTATAATAAAAATGGGGACAGCCTAATACTACGACCATATGATTAGCCAGAAGATATAGTTATACAAATGACGAATAAACTAACAATCAATAGCATTATAATACCCGCAAGATCCGAAGTAATTAGACAGGTTCATATCAACAGTAACAATAATGAACTATTAGTACCTCATCAGGAATTGATTGATCGCATTTTTGTAGCCAACACGATAGTAAACTCAAATCAAGCTTTAATAAGAATAATAAATACAACAGATAAATATGTAATCATTCAAGATTATGGCATCAAAACAGAAAATTTAGAGACCTATGTGATAATTGAAAACACTCCTCACAAAAAAGCTAATAATAAAGAAAAATTTGAAAGACTGAATAATAATTTCCCGCCATTCGCTAGTAAATCACTCAACACATTATGCTCAGAATTCGTTGATATATTTTCATTAGAAACAAAACCAATCACGACCAACAATTTTTACAAATAAAAGTTGCATATGAAAGATAATACTCCTGTCTATATTAAACATTATAGACTATCTCAAGCACATAAGAGTGAGATAAACAAACAAGTAAACAAATTAATTCAAGATAATATTGTGGAGCCATCAACTTCAGAATATAACAGCCCTATTTTTTTGGTACCTAAAAAATCCCTTCCCGGTAAACAAGAAAAAAGGTGGAGATTAGTTGTTGTTTCAGACAAATAAAAAAAAAATTAACAGCTGATAAATTCCCTTTGCCTAGAATAGATAATTTTCTGGATCAATTAAGAAAGCCGAAATATTTCTCATGCCTAGATTTAATGTCAGGATTTCACCAAATAGAACTCAGCCCATAGTCAAGGGATACCACATCCTTTACAGCGGATAACGGTACTTATCGTTTCAAAAGATTGCCTTATGGCCTCAAAGTAGCTCCAAACTCATTCCAGAGGATGATGATATTGGCATTCGCAGGTCTAAAACCATCACAAGCATTTTTATACATTGTAACGAACTTCTCCCGAATGCTGCCGGTTACTACTGAAGAAGGGTCAGGCGCATGCTTCCTTGACGGGTCTGCATACCTTGCTATGCTACGGTCTGGTTCAGGGAAATGGGAGTGGGCTTGTCTCGGTCACATACAGCGAAATTCGTACGGAACAAAATCTGTATGCAGAGTATTTAACACTCTTTACCTCATGAACGGAGATAAAAATACAACACAAAAAAAACCAGCGAAACTCAAGCTGCGAAACAAAAAAAAATTTATAACAACAGCGGAATCAAAAAGGTTCATTGCAACCAAGGGTTGAGGGAGTGGTAAGATGGAATTTTCCCCCCTGGTCTTTACCCACCCAACCTGTTAATATTCCTTGACTTTATGTACATTAACCCAAGAAAAATACTTAAACTTGGTATACTACTTTTAGACTACTATAATTTCATACATTTATTGAAATAAAAATAAAAACTGACATTATTCGATCAGCTAATTTGTATGTAAGAATATAACAAAAAAATATATCCATCCTATTCTCAGTTGTTTGATATTTTTAACAATTTATTCAAAAGCCAATTAATACTACCTAAGACTAAAAGATATATAATTAATCGATATATTTATTATTCGGATATACGAGCTCTCTATGGTTTGGTCCGTTTATTGTAGTAGCTTTATACCTAATTGGTTAAGCGCCAATTAAGTAAATAAGTAAGTTATACCTAATTATATAAATATTAATTTCAAACATTCGTAAGTTTACTTGGGAAATCCTATTATTCGCAAATCCCCTTAATATATGGGCTTTGTTTTGATTTATCAACTCGATTTTTGCGCTAAAGTAAAATAAATATATGTAACGACTAAAAACACGAACTTGCGCCAAAGAGAAAATATGGAAACGAAACGACTTAAGAAACGAACTCGACCACGGTAATGAAACAGGTTGTGAGTGTGTTAACTATTATGTTCAAACGCAATCAAACTTAAATTTCAATTCGCGGTTCAAAATGTAAAGACAAAAAGGGATATTTTCACTTAATTCTTACCAATAAAATGAAAAATATTTCCCAAATCTAACACGTCGACAAATGTTTCTACTAAAAAAAATACAATATGTATGTAATTGAAATATATTTTTTTTTTAGTTACTTGATCTCCATCGATGAGACGGTGAGCTCAGCGACGAAGACGGGAATATTGTAAGTTCCATGTATTATGTCTAGCGACAATGTCTGCAAGTGCTACATCTCGACGTTTGTTGGGAAATTTCGGTGTCTGAGTATGGACCAAGCTTACAGCTACTCCTTCAACCGCGTGATGATTTTTTTTTTAGATTTTTTTCTTATTTCTCGTTGACATTTCTAATTTAGTTGGGCACATTGGCCTCTTTAAACATTTTCATTTGATGAATCACGGTTTTTAGTCGCCGCCATTTTCATCATACCTACACGCCTTTCACCTTTCTTCTCAGTTTCAGTTTAGAGCTTGTATTTTCTTCGGTTAATAGGATTTCTGTTAAGCATGCAACTAAATTTTTGTTGGCCCTTTTGTGTTTCAAAGTTTTTTTTCACAACACTTCTATTCAGAAGGTTTTTAGTTTAAAGTTTATAGTTTGTAGTTACTTATTTTCTTATTGCGTTTTGAACTTCAAACATTTTCTTTTCAGTTGGTATTTGTCGCATTTTTTTTTTTTTGAACGGTCTTGAATTTGATACTTTTGGATTAAACAATTTTTTTTTATCATTTTTCCATTTTTTTCTTTGTAGTTTTGGACAGAGTCCTTTAACGGTTCACTTCCGTTTTAAAAAAAACGATGTCTACATCAAAAGTTTTGCATATATATATTTTTTTTTTCTTAAATTTCCGATGGAAAACTTCTTGGTAGTTGTTATACTTGTTCACTATTGCCCTAACTTGGGCTTTTCTTAGTTTTTATACCCGGGGATTTTAGTCCCGGCGCACGCGGGTTTGGGTCCGACGATTTAATTTTTGTCAGCCGTGGTGGTGTTTTCGATGTCTCCTCAATAACTGACTTTGTTAATTTCTGGCCTACGCATTCAAAGCCTTTGCTTCTACAGGGAGTTTTCCAGTTTTCCATACCTTCTCTCCTTCAATATAGGTCAAACGGAATACTCGACTGATCTTCCCGTTAGACATTGTTTTTTCTATTCTTTTTGATATACATTTGTACGGTCAAATCAGACAATGACTTCTTTACTCGTATCGAGAGATGAGAAATATCATGCCATCCAAACTTGCTTAACAAAAAAAAGCTGGAATATACCAGCATAAATTCGTAGTAGTCCAAAAAAATGTACTGAAAATCGCGTCAACTATAAATAAATCATCTAAGTAAATGTCGTATAGCAAAGAAGGCAAGAAGTTACTTATCTTGGACATAAATGCACAAGTACTGGAATTTTACCAGACCCAAATAAATTTTAAATTGTTCAAAATTACCCAACTCCCAAAAATGCCGATGAAGCAAAAAGATTTGTCACATTTTGTAATTATTATAGAAGATTCATACCAAATTTCGCGGAATACGCTAGGATAGTAACAAGGCTTATGTTTAGGGGGTGGTTCCTTACCTTGATGATGATGGTAATTTGATGGATTTGGTGATAGGTGATTACAATGGTGAATTCTGTTATCGGTTTGCGGCGTTGTATTGAGCGGGTCCTGCAGCGTTTAGGTGCTGAAGCCTTGCATTTGGCACAATCTTAATTTAAAATAAAAAGTGCTTCTAATCTGAAGCGCAATGCTGGTTTCCCAACTGGAACTTTGTTGTGTCCAATTCAACACAACGTGATTGGAGAAAATGAACTTGTGTTTAATTATGCACGTTAATGAGTATTTCGTCCAACCGTATATTTCTGGATTTCAATTTACTTCTAAAAAAAGGGGTTTAACAAACTTGTTACAATTTATAGATTTTTTATGTCACACACGAATGGATAAATTTCGAGTAAGTAAAAATAAAAAGAAGTGTCAAAACAATAATATAAATGTATGTATGTACGTACATAGTCACATCTGTCAACCCATTGTTGGGGTTGCCAGAGAGGTGAAATACGCTCGCGTGTTAGCGTAAAATACAAACATTTCAAATTCTTAAATTTAATAAATATGTACGTAATATATGATATTACGTATTTGTACGTGCAAATAATTCAGAATGCGTACTTATACGTAAAAGGTATATATATCAATAAATTCAATATAAAATTCAGGTAAATTCATGTTTAGGTTTCCTTAAGCCTAATTTCTATTAAATAGAAGGGTTGGCTGTTGGCGACTACGACAGTCGCTCAAACATCGTCCCCGCCCTAGGCGCGTTCAGCGGCTAGAGCCTCCTGTAGCTCCTTAAGGGTCCGCAATGCATCTCGCACGAGGATTTGGGACACTCTTCCTCTAGCGTTGGCGGTTTGCAGCCCTTGTGCGGTGCATCGAATGGTGCGTCGTGCGATGCTGGGTGCTGCTGAGGGAATGTTTTTTCCCGGGCGAGAACGGGGTTGCCCGGTGGCGGCAGGGGGTGCCGGTACGGCGGATCTGCCAGGCCGGGGTGCCTGGATGGCGCGCTGGGCGCTTGGGGTAGCGTCCCGCCGATGGAGTAGGGAGTGATGTCGCGCTCAACAGATCCGGCATCTGTCGTACGAGCTGCACTCGCTGGTGATGTGAGATAATGCCAAGCAATTCAGGCAAAACTTATGGGCTCGTGCTAGCATCCATCTCTGGGGTGGTTTCATTTTTTTGAATATGACGCAGTTCCGAAGAGCGTGCTGACGGGTGCATATGCGGCACCGTCGGTAATCCGTTATTAGTGTCGAGCTGCGTGATTCATTGGCGCGCTTGGGAGCAACGATCTCCGACCGCACTGGTCTTCGTGACGACGACTGATTTGCACGATCCATAGCGATCTGTAATTACAGTTGTAAAAGTATTTTAGTGGAGAGAAATACTGATACAGGGGATTTCAGCTGGCATTATGTTGCAAAATACGACATATTAGTGACGGTGATGTGGTAAGAGTGGACAGAGGTGGTTTGAGAGTGGCTACGAATTCTCCGGGGTTGCCCGAGAGGGTGGGCTTTCAGTCTGAGGGAGGAAACAGAGCTTGACAAGTGGTCGTGTGAGGGTGCCGGTTTGAGTACGAACGTCAACAACACGTATATGGCCGTCAGGACCTGGATGTATTTTTTCAATACGTCCAAGGCGCCACTCAGTCGGGGGAAGTGAGTCGTCGTGAATGCAGACACACTCACCGACCTTGGGTTCGGGTTGTGGATTTTTCCACTTCTGCCTTTTTTGGAGATCCTTTAGGTAGTCTTCCTTCCACCTTTTGCTGAACTGATGATGTAAACTTTTTACCCTGTCCCATCGGTTTATAAGAGATAAATCCGCGTGATCCACTTCAGGGATAGCGAGGAGGGGGCTACCTCGGAGAAAGTGGCCGGGGGTCAGTGCGGTAAACTCTGTGGGATCTTGGGATAAAGGTGAGATAGGACGAGAGTTTAATACGGCTTCAATTCTTACCAAGAGGGTGGTAAATTCTTCAAATGTGAACTTGTGGGCTCCTGCAGTCCTCTTGAAGTGCAGTTTGAAACTCTCCACTTCTGACTCCCACAAGCCGCCCATGTGGGGAGCTCCGGGTGGAATGAATTTCCAATTAATGCCCTGGGGAAAGTATTTTGCGATTACTTCTTGAGAGGCAGTTTTCATGAAGTCAACGAACTCTTTTTCCGTCGCTCTTTTAGCCCCAATAAACGTTTTGCCGTTGTCACTCATCATTGTGGCAGGATATCCACGACGTCCGACGAAGCGAGCGAATGCTGCGAGAAAGGCATTTGTTGTTAGGTCCGAGCACAGCTCAAGGTGGACAGCTTTTGTCACGAAACAGACAAAAACGGCCACGTAGCCTTTCAGTAAGGTGTGAGACCTTAGCAAGGAGGCTTTTATTTGAAAAGGCCCCGCAAAGTCGACACCGGTAGTGGTGAAAGGCGGAGCATATGTGCATCGTTCCGGGGGCAAAGCCGCCATGATTTGCGATCGCATTTGCTGCTTGTGGAGGGTGCAAGTTTTGCACTGATGTATGCATCTCTTTATGAGGGATTTAAGTCGTGGAATATAGAGATCCTGTCTGAGGCATTGCTGCATGAGACGTATTTCGGCATGGAGAAGAAGTTCATGGAGGTACTGTATATAGAAGACAGCGAATGTTGATTTTTCTGGGATAATAACGGGATGTTTTTCGTTGTAAGTCAACGTCGAATGAACTAATCTACCATGAACCCTGAGGAGCCCGTTTTCATCGAGGTATGGGTTGAGGGTTAGTAGAGAGCTTCTTTGATCAATGGGTTTTGCATTTTCCAAGCATGCTCTTTCGCGAGCAAAATATCGGGTTTGCGTTAACGTCACAAGTTTATTTTTCGTTTTGCGGAGATCTTCATGAGACAGAGAGGGAGAGTAAGCGGGTTTAATGCCTCGAATTCGGTCCTTGAGATTATTAATGAACCTGAAGGCATATGCCATGACCCTGAGGGCGCGAGGAAAAGAGGAAAATCGATCCAATACATCGGGGTCATCTTCAGCTGAGTATAGTACTTCGACTCGGCGCATTTCAGGCGGGTTGATGCTGCGGGTAGATGGGTTTGGCCAAGCTTCGGGGGGCTGGGTCAGCCACGCAGGGCCATTTCACCATAGCGAAGAATTTGCCAAGTCCATGGGTTTGCATCCTCGTGTGCCCATATCTGCTGGATTGTCGCGACTGCCTACATGCTTCCAGGAGGCGCTTCCGACGAGATCCATAATTTCAGCTGTTCGATTGGATACGAAAGTTTTCCAAGCGTGGGGAGGCTTTTCGAGCCATGCTAACACAATTTCCGAGTCAGACCACATGTAAAGATTTTTAAGAGAGAGCTCGAGATGGGATTGTACGACGGCGATTAGTCGGGCAAGGAGTAGAGCTGCACATAGTTCTAGTCTTGGAAGACTGGTAGTGCGAAGAGGGGCAACCTTGCGATCAGAAGGTGGGACGACGTGGTGGCACCGTGGGTTGTTCGCAGATATATAGTGGCGCAATATGCCTTTTCTGACGCATCGCAGAAACCATGCAGTTCAACATGCTGGTTCGGCATATAGTCAACCCATCGAGGTATCTTTATATCTGAGATGTTGGGTAAATTTTTTGCGAACTGCGTCCATTTAATAAAGCGGAGGGGCTTCACTGGTTCGTCCCAGCCAGTTCCGTCTATCCATAGCTCTTGGAGTAAAATCTTGGCCTGAATCATAATCGGCGTAAGCCACCCTGCGGGGTCAAAAAGTTTTGCGACCGAGGAGAGAATTTGTCGTTTTGTATTAGCGGACGAGAGGGGTATTGAGTCCACTGTATACGAAAACGTGTCGGTCAGAGCGTTCCACTGTATGCCGAGAGTTTTGGTGTTGCTTGCTTTCTCGAATTCCAAAAGATTGGTATCTAGCAAGTCCTCTTCTTTTATGTTTTTTATTATACTGGGGTGATTGGCCGTTATTTTCCGTAATGGAAATCCTGCTGACGCTAACACTTGGATGACTTGGGAGAGAGATGTTTCAGCAGAGAGAATTTCGTGGCTGCCAGAGAGAATGTCATCTACATATGTTTCTTTCGTCAAAACAGGGACGGCTTTGGGGAAAGTTTCCTCTACATCTTTGGCCAGTTGGTGAAGAGTACGTATGGCGAGGTAGGGGGCACAGTTCACACCAAATGTGACTGTTTTCAGACGATAGTCTTTTATGGGGTCGCTCGGAGATGAGCGAAAGACGATCCTCTGATAGTCTCTGTCGTCTTCATGCATTATGATTTGACGATACATTTTTTCTACGTCTCCGTTAAAAACAAACTGGTATGTCCGCCACTTGAGGATCAGAAGCATCAGATCGGGCTGGAGGGTAGGGCCGGTATAAAGAACGTCGTTGAGCGCATGTCCAGATGCCGACTTCTTTGAGGCGTTAAACACGACCCGCACCTTTGATGTCTTTTTCTCGGGTTTGACAACTGCGTGATGAGGAAGATAAAATGAGAGGCATTTTCCTCCGTCAAATTTTTCATAGGAGCCGGTTTCCTCCATATGATCGAGGGTGAGGTATTCTTCTAGAACACTATCATATTGAGTCTTTAAATCCCCTTTCTTCTGCAGACTTCTCTCCATTCCAAGAAACTGGCTTAGAGCTGAAGACCGAGAGTGGGATAATGAGATTGACTCTGGGAAGCTGGGTTTAAACGGCAGCCTTACGATATAACGACCGTTATCATCGCGTGAGGTTGTGGCTGCATAGAAATTTTCGCAAAACTCGTCTTCTGGGATTATTTGGGGTTTGGTGGGAACTTCCTCCAATTCCCAGAATTTACGCAATAGAGAGTTAAGATCTTCGTTCGACACTTCTGACACTTGCATACAGAAGGCGTTTACCATAACAGGGGCTCTACCGCTCAGAATCCATCCAAAAATGGTTTTCTGCGCTAGAAGATGGGGGGACAGTTTCTCAACGCCATGATGGATGATTTGCGGTATTACATCACTGCCTAGGACGAGATCTATTTGCGAGGGGGAGTGACAGTTCGAGTCTGCGAGGTTGAGGTGTGCCCATTTTGCTTGAAGCTCGCTAGTGAGCTTAAGCGAGGGGAGCATTTTAGTTAGCCGGGGTAATACTATTGCCTCTGCACTTATTCTGGTTTTGAAATCGGGGGATACCAAAGTCAGAGAGCACAATTTGTTTGAGGTCTGAACTACCTTGCCGCCCATCCCTGATATTTCAAATCTAGAGGGTTTGAATGGGAGTTTGAGTCTATCTTGGGCTCTGGTAGAGATAAAGGTTCGTTCAGATCCCTGATCCACAAGAGCTCGTAGTTTAAAAATTTCTCCTTTATGCTCTACGGGAACGATAGCCGTGGGTAAAATTATTTCACAATCGTTTTCGGAATAAAACGATTGCACTTGGCTTTTCTGCGAGCATGAAGGGCTTTCATCCAGAGCATTGGCTTGATCGGGAGTATTGCCGGGTGAGACTGTGGAATTCGTGGTCGTGGCTTGTGAGGCTGTCCTTTGCAATCGTGAGGGTTGTCTTTTCGGCACTTGAGATGTGTCTTCGTGAAGAACTGAGTTGTGCCGATCTTGACATTGATTACAAGTTTGAGTACTGGAACAGTCTTTCAATATGTGTGACTGAGAGAGGCAATTGAAACACATATTGTTTTCTCTCACAAACCTTCTGCGATCAGAGGTCGACAGCTTCTTAAATTTAAAGCAACCTATAAGGGGGTGAGATGATGTTTTACACAAAGCGCACTTGTACATTGTTCGCTGCTCTGTCATATGAGATTGGGTGTGGGAGGTCGATCTATTTTGAAAGGGATGCGACTGCTGGAGTTTGAATGGTGGCCTAGCTTGTGGGGTGGCTTTAAATTTATTTGGTCGCCATTGATCGACTCGCTCTACGACTTCATATCGAGTTGTGAGGAACTGGGCTATTTGGGACCAGTTAGGAAGTTCTCTTCTTGAAGTCAGAGACTGCTCCCATAACGTGACTGTATTTTCAGGGAGTTTAGAGGTCACGAGATAAATAAGTATGGGGTCCCAGTTATCTGTGGATACTTGTTGCGTAGCGAGAATTTGTAGGCAGTTATTTACCGACGATTGCAACTTTTGTATATCCTCACTATTTTTCGTAGTGATAGTTTTTAAGTTCATTAGGGCCCGTATTTGATTATCTACGAGAACACGTCTGTTCTCGTATCGGGCCTTTAGGGCTTCCCACGCTAAGGCAAAATTGTCATCAGTCAAGGGAAATTGGTTGACTATTTGAGCTGCCTTTCCTTGGGTTTTGTATCTGAGGTGATACAATTTTTGCGCTTGGGAGAGTTTCGGGTGGTTAATATAAACGGCTGTGAACATGTCACGAAATGAGGGCCATTTTTCATAACCACCATAAAATATTTCGGTATCGCAGGGAGGGATTTTTAGCGAAATACTGGAGTTATCGGGTGGACCTGTTGTGACGGTAGGGGGAGCGGGGGAATTTGCTTGTTTAAGCAACTGAAGCTGGTCTTCGATCTGGGCTTTTGTGTCTTCGTATGCTATGAGACAGGACCTGTATATGCTATTAGCAGATGTTGGAAAATCTTCGGGCAGGTCCTGATCTGGGGTTTCGACAATCTTATCGAAGACGGTTTGGACTCTATTCCAAAATTTGTCTATGTTTGAGTTTTTTACTTTGAGTGTGGACTCCGTGTTGTCTTGGAGCGACGTCGACCTAAACCGAGCACAATATTCCAAAAAATTGTCCGTTTCGGATGTAAATTTTTTGGGGGCAGACGAGATTTTAAATTTTTTAACTCCTTGAGTTTTGGAGCCACCTTTTTTGGTTTCATCGTCACAATTTTTGAGCTTTGTTTTATGTCGCTTAGAGTTGAGAATTAACAAAAAATTTTACTTCAGAGAGAAAACTTTTTTTTTTTTTTTTTTTTTTTGAGGAGAGAGTATTTGCTTTTAACTATGTGAAGGAGTTACGTTAAAATATTCACGTTAAATAGCAAGAGAGAGTACTTTTCAAAACCAAAAAAAAGTTTTTAAGTTAAATTTATTTGAGGGTGAGACTGAGAAAATTTTACCACTGTGCTGCGTTTGCACTATATTTAATATATGTATATGAGGGTGGTTTAAATATACGTGGGAAAAATTATGTGAGATATATGTATATATACGTATTAAAGTATCTCGGGGGTAAATTATTATAATTTTGATACGTATGAGATTATATAAAAATGTGTATTTTTTTTTTTTTTTTTTTTTTTGTGTGACTTAGAGGAGTCTTATTTAGCTTCGATTTGTTGGACTGTAGGGGCTTTGAGGAGAGAGAAATTAGTAGCTTATCGAAATTCTTAATGGGGATTGAGAATTTATAGCGTGCAAATTTAATGCGAGAAAAGTGCTATAACACACACTGCACCACTCTTGTACCACTGTGCACGATATTTTATTACACCGCTTTTGTCGTATTCTTTCTTTTATATATCCGTATATATGTGTATACGCAAATGAGGAAACCGAGAAAATTTGCTTGCGTTTTTTTTATTAATTCAATGGGGAGAAATCAGAAGTTAGCAGAGGTTGTGCAATATATTTAATTAACGACAAGAGATATTTTAATTTAAAATGAGAAAATTTTAAATTATTAAGAGGTTTGTCGTATTAAAATATAAGGGGTGCTTTTAGCAAATGTGCCCACTGTAGCTAACTACTGAGTTTTCCTTATTTTGCTTTGCACATATACCGTACTGAGTTTTGCAATATGGGGTTATTGCTATATGTATATATATATATATATATATATATATATACGAAATGGTATGTGCAATTTTAGTGGGAACTTGAGAAAATTTGGCGGGAAATGAGGATTATTGGCGGGAAATTCTAATCCTCGAAAATAAAAATTGCCTTGATTTTTCTCTTTTATATATATTTTTCCGTGTTTAGGGTGTATTCAAATGTCATTTAATACTCACGGTTTTTTGGCAAATGGGTATTTATTGTCGCTGGTTCCTTGGGTGCGTCGAAGGACCACTGTTTAGGGGGTGGTTCCTTACCTTGATGATGGTAATTTGATGGATTTGGTGATAGGTGATTACAATGGTGAATTCTGTTATCGGTCTGCGGCGTTGTATTGAGCGGGTCCTGCAGCGTTTAGGTGCTGAAGCCTTGCATTTGGCACAATCTTAATTTAAAATAAAAAGTGCTTCTAATCTGAAGCGCAATGCTGGTTTCCCAACTGGAACTTTGTTGTGTCCAATTCAACACAACGTGATTGGAGAAAATGAACTTGTGTTTAATTATGCACGTTAATGAGTATTTCGTCCAACCGTATATTTCTGGATTTCAATTTACTTCTAAAAAAAGGGGTTTAACAAACTTGTTACAATTTATAGATTTTTTATGTCACACACGAATGGATAAATTTCGAGTAAGTAAAAATAAAAAGAAGTGTCAAAACAATAATATAAATGTATGTATGTACGTACATAGTCACATCTGTCAACCCATTGTTGGGGTTGCCAGAGAGGTGAAATACGCTCGCGTGTTAGCGTAAAATACAAACATTTCAAATTCTTAAGTTTAATAAATATGTACGTAATATATGATATTACGTATTTGTACGTGCAAATAATTCAGAATGCGTACTTATACGTAAAAGGTACATACATCAATAAATTCAATATAAAATTCAGGTAAATTCATGTTTAGGTTTCCTTAAGCCTAATTTCTATTAAATAGAAGGGTTGGCTGTTAGCGACTACGACAGTCGCTCAAACAGCTTAGTAAGAAAAATGGCATCTTCAAATGGACAGACGACTGCGAAAAATCTTTTAACTACCTAAAAAATGAATTAATTAATAAAAATTACGCTAGGATACTAACAAGGCTTAGTAAGAAAAATGGCATCTTCAAATGGACAGACGACTGCGAAAAATCTTTTAACTACCTAAAAAATGAATTAATTAATCAAAATATCCTACAATACCCCGATTTTGATTGAGAGTTCTGTATTACAACTGACGTAAGTGGCTATGCTTGCGGTGCTGTGCTAAGCCAAGAGTATGAAGGAAAACAATTACCAATTGCCTGCCTATGCCTCAAGATCATTTACAAAAGACGAAATAAATAAAGCTACGATCGAAAAAGAATTGGGGACCATACATTGTGCCATTATATATTTTAGACCATATGTTTATGGCAGAAGATTCACAGTGAAAACAGATCATCTACCCTTAACATACTTTATCTTTTGAAGAGAAGAGTAGCATCAACGAATTTAAACGATCATCTCCCATTGTTGTGCGCAAATGGTCGAAAACTATTTTCAATTTACTGAAGCAACCTTCACACGATGCTGACGTGACAGGAGCAGTCAAAATATAACGAATCAATTTATATGCTAAGGGGATAATTCGTTTTAACTTGAGTGCGACCGTGGAAATATCTTCGAACGATTTACAACTTTGACATGAGTCAAAAAGAATTTCTAACTCACAAAGCAAACATTCGACATCTTCCTTGAAGAATCCGGGGTCCAATTGTACAATAGAGTTTATCAAATCAATCGTAACATTGTTTCTGTCTGCTCGAATTCTAAACATTTCCTGAATGAGTTTGAACGTTGACAAACTTTCTTGTAACTTTTCTTGGATGCAATTTGTAATAACTTGAAGGACAATTTTAAATTCTTTTCTATAAAATGTTTCAAAATCGAAAATTGTAGCAGATTCCGGATCTTCGTCAAATTTTTTGGGTACACGTCGCGTTCTGTGATGCTTTGAAAAGTGGCTTTCGGGGCTTATCTGCCACTTTCGAGCAAAGGAAACCGAACTCGCCATTAAATCGTTAATTTGAATATCATCGTTCATTTCCTGAAATGACGCTGATGTGCTTTGAATCAACAATAATGCATCGATGATGTTTAATTCTTCAGCTTCCAAACTTTCTCTCAAATTTTTAACTTTGAACATTACATTTTTGCAAAAAAAATTAAGAGCTTATAAAATCGAAATCCGAAGTTTTTTTTAACAAGCCTGAAACTAGCGTACGTGAATTGCAGTCAAAATTTTCGGAATATTTCTTTATAATTTCAGGAGCATGAATGAAGCCTTCGAAAGAAATCCATACAGCTTTGACTGTTTCGGTGTAACCAACAAAGTTATGAAAATCCGTTTTTGACAGATATTGGTCATTCTGTTTGTTTTAAACTACCTCACAAAATTTCACAACCGTAATAAAATCCTTTACAAAGATAACCACAAGCAATTTTGATTTGACATTTTGCAACAAATTTTTTAAAAAATGTAATCTTAAAAACGTTCTCCTGTAAAATTTTATTTTTGTTGGTTACACTAAAATTGCTGATAGGGCTCGATTTAATTGAAATGTATTTTCCAAGTGTAAAATCGGCGTCGAAGGACCAGTATATGGGGTGAAATCGTGAAGCGTGCCACTGCATTTACGGTTTTTTTTTTGCAAGCTTATTTTCATTCAATTATAGCTCATGTAATACACGCTTCAAGAAGATATGCAATTAACACTTCTGAAAGGAACTGAAAATAAATACTAAACAAATTTTATCGAAAAATGTTAGTAACAATTTTACAAAATAAGAAGAGATTCAATTTTTTTTTTCAAGTTTGATCTATTTTTAAATTTTTATTTTATTCTTAAATGAAAGCTCGGCTCTTTTCCTTTAAAATGATAACTATCTTGTTATGGTTCCCGCAAATTTCTTTAATAAATTTTTATTTTAAATGAAGATGTACGGCTAAAATTCATCCATAAATTGACATTATATTAAAAATTATTAAAGAAATTTTCGCGCACCATGACAAGATAGGTATCTATTTAAAGGAAAAGAACCGAGTTTTCATGTGAGAATAAAAAAAAATTATTAAAAATGTCAAACTAAAAAAAATTTAAGAAGCTTTTTTTGCAAAATTTTCAATGAAATTTTTCTAATTTCTTTTTCAAATATTACCTTTAGGAAGAACGTACAAAATACTTTTGATATCGTTTTTGCATTTCTTCTTAGAACGTCGATTACATGGCAACAAATTGAAAATTCAAACACCTTTATCTCGGTAACTATCCAATATTTAACCCCGTCCTTTAGTGAAATTAATACTACTATATACATAGTTGACCACTCTCACCAAATTTCATTCAATTCCATACTTTGCCCCATATAAATGTGGAGATTCTTACCTTTTCGCCACTATATCACTGTATTCCACTGTAATGCAAACTAAAACTATTTGAATTTGTCGGTTACCACCGTAGCGACGCGAAAGGGTTGCGCAATCGATCAATCAGCGATGTAATTACTCCGACATAAATAAGCGTAGTTGGTTATTGAATGTAAAGTTCCACAAACAGGTGTCGCCGCTATTACCATCTACAGTCAACTCGCTAATATTATCCTACATAAATAATATATTTCTTTATTTTATTTATGTTATTTTATTAAATTTTATTTATTTTATTTAAATAATATACGAAATGTTCTATTTGTCAAGAAATCGAAGGGCTTTGAATTTCTATTTCAATGATTCGATTAACTTACAATATCTGATTTTGTGCGTGCTCCGCCTATCACACCGCATGCCTTGGGTTCACACCCTGGGCAAAGAAACATCAAAATTTTAGAAATAAGGTTTTTCAATTAGAAGGAAATTTTTCTAAGCGAGGTCGCCACTCGGCAGTGTTTGGCAAGCGCTCTGGATGTATTTCTGCCATGAAAAGCTGTCAGTGAAAACTCATTTGCCTTGCAGATGCCGTTCGGAGTCGGCATAAAACATGTAGGTCCCGTCCGGCCAATTTGTAGGGAAAATCAAGAGGAGCACGACGCAAATTGGTAGAGAAGCTCGGCTTTAGATCTCTTCGGAGGTTATCGCGCTTTATATTTATTTTTTTTTTTAATCTGATTTTGTGCATACCGACGCACGAATTACCTGAACTTTTCAAGAATCCATTCTTGGTACGTTGCTAATGGTCGAAATTTAGTAATATTTCTTGTGTGTATTTGCTATCAACTTCAGCTTTGAATCGTCATCTCGAAAAAACCATATCTTCCAAATTGCCGAATGAAAATTTTACAACGCAACTTGTAGAACAACTAAGTATGGTGAATGAATCTATTTTGATGATATCTTCAATTTTTTACAAGTTTTGAGACAAGAAATTTAGTAAAATTCCAATTTTTTTTCAAATTTTCCGGAATTTAGTTGCTAATGGTCGAAATTTCGTCACCGCACATTCAAAAATGCCGACTTCAAAAAAACTGAGATAAGAAATTTAGTATAATTCCGATTATTTTCAAATTTTGCAGGAATTTAGTTGATAATGGTCGAAATATCGTTATCGCACATTCAAAAATGCCGACTTCTAAAAATCTGAGATAAGAAATTTAGTCAAATTCCAATTTTTTTCAAATTTGCCGGAATTTAGATGCTAATGGTCGAAATATCGTTATCGCACATTCAAAAATGCCGGCTTCTAAAAATCTGAGATAACAAATTTAGTCAAATTCCAATTTTTTTCTAATTTGCCGGAATTTAGTTGCTAATGGTCGAAATTTCGTCATCGCACATTCAAAAATGCCGACTTCAAAAAAACTGGGGTGTGTAACACCCCACACCCCTACGTCGCACCGCCCCTGTATAGAGTTCTCTTTGTGACTTTTCTTCCGTTCATTTTTATTACATTTCTTTCAAATCATTGATATCTATTCGTGACAAAGCGTCTGCCACGTATTTTCTTTTCCAGCTATGTTCTCCACCCAAAGTCATACTCTTCCAAATCTAACCTGATTCTAGTTAATTTTGTCATTGAAAATAAATATGTTAAGGGTAGATGATCTGTTTTCACTGTGAATCTTCTGCCATAAACATATGGTCTAAAATATATAATGGCACAATGTATGGTCCCCAATTCTTTTTCGATCGTAGCTTTATTTATTTCGTCTTTTGTAAATGATCTTGAGGCATAGGCAGGCAATTGGTAATTGTTTTCCTTCATACTCTTGGCTTAGCACAGCACCGCAAGCATAGCCACTTACGTCAGTTGTAATACAGAACTCTCAATCAAAATCGGGGTATTGTAGGATATTTTGATTAATTAATTCATTTTTTAGGTAGATTTTTTTTTTTAGGTAAAAGATTTTTCGCAGTCGTCTGTCCATTTGAAGATGCCATTTTTCTTACTAAGCCTTGTTAGTATCCTAGCGTAATTTTTATTAATTAATTCATTTTTTAGGTAGTTAAAAGATTTTTCGCAGTCGTCTGTCCATTTGAAGATGCCATTTTTCTTACTAAGCTGTTTGAGCGACTGTCGTAGTCGCTAACAGCCAACCCTTCTATTTAATAGAAATTAGGCTTAAGGAAACCTAAACATGAATTTACCTGAATTTTATATTGAATTTATTGATATATGTACCTTTTACGTATAAGTACGCATTCTGAATTATTTGCACGTACAAATACGTAATATCATATATTACGTACATATTTATTAAATTTAAGAATTTGAAATGTTTGTATTTTACGCTAACACGCGAGCGACTACGACAGTCGCTCAAACAGCTTAGTAAGAAAAATGGCATCTTCAAATGGACAGACGACTGCGAAAAATCTTTTAACTACCTAAAAAATGAATTAATTAATAAAAATTACGCTAGGATACTAACAAGGCTTAGTAAGAAAAATGGCATCTTCAAATGGACAGACGACTGCGAAAAATCTTTTAACTACCTAAAAAATGAATTAATTAATCAAAATATCCTACAATACCCCGATTTTGATTGAGAGTTCTGTATTACAACTGACGTAAGTGGCTATGCTTGCGGTGCTGTGCTAAGCCAAGAGTATGAAGGAAAACAATTACCAATTGCCTGCCTATGCCTCAAGATCATTTACAAAAGACGAAATAAATAAAGCTACGATCGAAAAAGAATTGGGGACCATACATTGTGCCATTATATATTTTAGACCATATGTTTATGGCAGAAGATTCACAGTGAAAACAGATCATCTACCCTTAACATATTTATTTTCAATGACAAAATTAACTAGAATCAGGTTAGATTTGGAAGAGTATGACTTTGGGTGGAGAACATAGCTGGAAAAGAAAATACGTGGCAGACGCTCTGTCACGAATAGATATCAATGATTTGAAAGAAATGTAATAAAAATGAACGGAAGAAAAGTCACAAAGAGAACTCTATACAGGGGCGGTGCGACGTAGGGGTGTGGGGTGTTACACCCCCCAGTTTTTTTGAAGTCGGCATTTTTGAATGTGCGATGACGAAATTTCGACCATTAGCAACTAAATTCTGGCAAATTAGAAAAAAAATTGGAATTTGACTAAATTTGTTATCTCAGATTTTTAGAAGCCGGCATTTTTGAATGTGCGATAACGATATTTCGACCATTAGCATCTAAATTCCGGCAAATTTGAAAAAAATTGGAATTTGACTAAATTTCTTATCTCAGATTTTTAGAAGTCGGCATTTTTGAATGTGCGATAACGATATTTCGACCATTATCAACTAAATTCCTGCAAAATTTGAAAATAATCGGAATTATACTAAATTTCTTATCTCAGTTTTTTTTGAAGTCGGCATTTTTGAATGTGCGGTGACGAAATTTCGACCATTAGCAACTAAATTCCGGAAAATTTGAAAAAAAATTGGAATTTGACTAAATTTCTTGTCTCAAAACTTGTAAAAAATTGAAAATATCATCAAAATAGATTCATTCACCATACTTAGTTGTTCTACAAGTTGCGTTGTAAAATTTTCATTCGGCAATTTGGAAGATATGGTTTTTTCGAGATGACGATTCAAAGGTGAAGTTGATAGCAAATACACACAAGAAATATTACTAAATTTCGACCATTAGCAACGTACCAAGAATGGATTCTTGAAAAGTTCAGGTAATTCGTGCGTCGGTATACACAAAATCAGATTAAAAAAAAAAATAAATATAAAGCGCGATAACCTCCGAAGAGATCTAAAGCCGAGCTTCTCTACCAATTTGCGTCGTGCTCCTCTTGATTTTCCCTACAAATTGGCCGGGCGGGACCTACATGTTTTATGCCGACTCCGAACGGCATCTGCAAGGCAAATGAGTTTTCACTGACAGCTTTTCATGGCAGAAATACATCCAGAGCGCTTGCCAAACACTGCCGAGTGGCGACCTCGCTTAGAAAAATTTCCTTCTAATTGAAAAACCTTATTTCTAAAATTTTGATGTTTCTTTGCCCGGGGTGTGAACCCAAGGCATGCGGTGTGATAGGCGGAGCACGCACAAAATCAGATATTGTAAGTTAATCGAATCATTGAAATAGAAATTCAAAGCCCTTCGATTTCTTGACAAATAGAACATTTCGTATATTATTTAAATAAAATAAATAAAATTTAATAAAATAACATAAATAAAATAAAGAAATATATTATTTATGTAGGATAATATTAGCGAGTTGACTGTAGATGGTAATAGTGGCGACACCTGTTTGTGGAACTTTACATTCAATAACCAACTACGCTTATTTATGTCGGAGTAATTACATCGCTGATTGATCGATTGCGCAACCCTTTCGCGTCGCTACGTGGTAACCGACAAATTCAAATAGTTTTAGTTTGCATTACAGTGGAATACAGTGATATAGTGGCGAAAAGGTAAGAATCTCCACATTTATATGGGGCAAAGTATGGAATTGAATGAAATTTGGTGAGAGTGGTCAACTATGTATATAGTAGTATTAATTTCACTAAAGGACGGGGTTAAATATTGGATAGTTACCGAGATAAAGGTGTTTGAATTTTCAATTTGTTGCCATGTAATCGACGTTCTAAGAAGAAATGCAAAAACGATATCAAAAGTATTTTGTACGTTCTTCCTAAAGGTAATATTTGAAAAAGAAATAAGAAAAATTTCATTGAAAATTTTGCAAAAAAAGCTTCTTAAATTTTTTTTAGTTTGACATTTTTAATAATTTTTTTTATTCTCACATGAAAACTCGGTTCTTTTCCTTTAAATAGATACCTATCTTGTCATGGTGCGCGAAAATTTCTTTAATAATTTTTAATATAATGTCAATTTATGGATGAATTTTAGCCGTACATCTTCATTTAAAATAAAAATTTATTAAAGAAATTTGCGGGAACCATAACAAGATAGTTATCATTTTAAAGGAAAAGAGCCGAGCTTTCATTTAAGAATAAAATAAAAATTTAAAAATAGATCAAACTTGAAAAAAAAATTGAATCTCTTCTTATTTTGTAAAATTGTTACTAACATTTTTCGATAAAATTTGTTTAGTATTTATTTTCAGTTCCTTTCAGAAGTGTTAATTGCATATCTTCTTGAAGCGTGTATTACATGAGCTATAATTGAATGAAAATAAGCTTGCAAAAAAAAAACCGTAAATGCAGTGGCACGCTTCACGATTTCACCCCATATACTGGTCCTTCGACGCCGATTTTACACTTGGAAAATACATTTCAATTAAATCGAGCCCTATCAGCAATTTTAGTGTAACCAACAAAAATAAAATTTTACAGGAGAACGTTTTTAAGATTACATTTTTTAAAAAATTTGTTGCAAAATGTCAAATCAAAATTGCTTGTGGTTATCTTTGTAAAGGATTTTATTACGGTTGTGAAATTTTGTGAGGTAGTTTAAAACAAACAGAATTACCAATATCTGTCAAAAACGGATTTTCATAACTTTGTTGGTTACACCGAAACAGTCAAAGCTGTATGGATTTCTTTCGAAGGCTTCATTCATGCTCCTGAAATTATAAAGAAATATTCCGAAAATTTTGACTGCAATTCACGTACGCTAGTTTCAGGCTTGTTAAAAAAAACTTCGGATTTCGATTTTATAAGCTCTTAATTTTTTTTGCAAAAATGTAATGTTCAAAGTTAAAAATTTGAGAGAAAGTTTGGAAGCTGAAGAATTAAACATCATCGATGCATTATTGTTGATTCAAAGCACATCAGCGTCATATCAGGAAATGAACGATGATATTCAAATTAACGATTTAATGGCGAGTTCGGTTTCCTTTGCTCGAAAGTGGCAGATAAGCCCCGAAAGCCACTTTTCAAAGCATCACAGAACGCGACGTGTACCCAAAAAATTTGACGAAGATCCGGAATCTGCTACAATTTTCGATTTTGAAACATTTTATAGAAAAGAATTTAAAATTGTCCTTCAAGTTATTACAAATTGCATCCAAGAAAAGTTACAAGAAAGTTTGTCAACGTTCAAACTCATTCAGGAAATGTTTAGAATTCGAGCAGACAGAAACAATGTTACGATTGATTTGATAAACTCTATTGTACAATTGGACCCCGGATTCTTCAAGGAAGATGTCGAATGTTTGCTTTGTGAGTTAGAAATTCTTTTTGACTCATGTCAAAGTTGTAAATCGTTCGAAGATATTTCCACGGTCGAATTCAAGTTAAAACGAATTATCCCCTTAGCATATAAACTGATTCGTTATATTTTGACTGCTCCTGTCACGTCAGCATCGTGTGAAGGTTGCTTCAGTAAATTGAAAATAGTTTTCGACCATTTGCGCACAACAATGGGAGATGATCGTTTAAATTCGTTGATGCTACTCTTCTCTTCAAAAGATAAAGTAGATGAAATTGACCTTTGTGAAGTTGTTCAAAAATGTTCCTTGCTAAAATATCGCAGAGTCAAAATTTGAATTAAATTCTTCCATTTTTCGCGAAAAAAATTTTCTTTGTAAAATTATTTTAATTCTTGTGAAAATGGTACCTTTTTAGTATGTATTTAATTTTGTAAAACATTGTATATGACGAAAATAAAAAAAGTGTAAACAATCACTGTAATTTTTATTCATTCGGTAACATATTGCGATTTTGTCAGAAATAGTTTCATGTTTATTTAAGGCTTTTGTACACGATATGGTTTGTACATTTGACCTGCCACTTTTCCTAAACTCACGTAATGTCTTATGACTTCCAACGATTTTAGTAGTTCAGTTTGGCTGCTTTCTTTCTCCCAATAAATAAATAAATCCAAAAAAATGTATGTAACAAATTAAAGAACAGCATATTCTAGTTATGTGTCAGATAAAAATAGAAACGTTTCTATTTCGTATGTGCAGTTTCCTGACTTGTACAAAAGAAAATTTATTTTGCCTTTACACGGTATGTTGCTTTTCATACGTAAAAAGTGACATATACATATAACAAATGTATATCGTGTAAGAAGCCTTTTAGTTTTCCAAATACGCTAAAATTCTTAAGTACCCTAGAATACGAACTCACCTGAATTCAATTTTAATCCATTATTATACCTATAAAAAAGAGTCGGCAATTTTTCGAGATCAGTCGGCATACCAGTAAGTTTCACACCTCCACGATCGGTACCATCGCACCGCCCCTGCTCTATAGTATATGAAGCGCTTAATAAATGTGAAGTAAAAAGACTAGTCCAGCTCGTTTTCGATCTTCCGAAATTATGTTTCAAAAAAGGAAAGAAAATTTGCGGTGAAATAAATATAGATAATCAAATTGTTGAGGCGAAGATTGACTTAGATCAATTCTTTACCAGGCTTATGAAAGACGCCGGCAATTTAAAAATAAATAAAATGCAGTTGTCCTTAGGAGACAAATTGTTTAAGTATTCTCGAGTAATCACATTTAAAGAGATTGGTACCAAAGTTCTCAGAAATTTAACTATTGCATTAACTCCGGAGGTTGTGCATGTGACGGAAAATGATAAAATTAAAAAGAATCTCCAAAAATATCACGATGATCCTGTTATTGGTGGCCACCCAGGAATCAATCGTACAACTAATAAAATTTGACAAAAATATTACTGGAAAAATATGAAAAATGATATAAGAAAATATATAAAGAAATGCTTAAATTGTAATAAAAATAAAATTAATAAAAATTTTAAAGAACCAATGATTTTTACTGAAACACCACCGAAGGCGTTCGAAATAGTACAAATAGATACAATTGGACCATTACCGAGATCACTAAATGGAAATGAATACGCTGTTACTCTGATATGTGATTTGACTAAATAAATACTGCAAAACCAGTAGCCAGAGCCATATTCCAAAATTTCATCTTAATATATGGAAGTATGAAAACAATAATAACGGATATGGGATCTGAATATAAAAATAGTTTGTTGGAGGAACTATGTAAGCTTCTCAATATTGAGCCCAAAACATTTACGCCGTATCACCACAAACTTTAGGTACTGTTGAACGTAGCCATAGAACTTTCAATGAATATGTGCGTTCTTACATATCCATTAACAGAGATGATTGGGATCAGTATCTTAAATATTTTGCATATTGTTACAATACAACCCCATCTACAGTTCATTGTTACTGCCCGTTCGAACTAGTTTTGGTTAAAAAACCCCAGACTTACGAATTTTTACAAGAACATACGGTAAGCCCATTATACAATTATGCGGCTTACGATAAAGAAATTAAATATAGGTTACAAATATCACAGGATAGAGCCTTTAAATTAGTAAAAGAAGCAAAAAAAAAAAAAAACAAAATATTAGTTATGATAAAAATATTCAGGCAGGCCATAAGTTAGATAGTAGATATGAAGGGCCATATAAGGTAGAAAATATCGATAAAAATAATAATTTTACTCTAATACCCTATAAGGTAGAAATCATAGATAGAAATAATAACAATTACGCTTTAAGAAATGAAAATAAGAAAATTATAATACACAAAAATAGACTTAAAAAAAAATGTAAGGCACGATAAGCTCCGAAGATATCTAAGGCAGAGCTTCTCTTCCAATTTGCGTCGTGGACCTTTTGATTTTCCCAGCAAATTGGCCGGACGGAACCTACATGTTTTATGCCGACTCCGAACGGCATCTACAAGGCAGATGAGTTTTCACTGAGGGAGCTTTTCATGGTGGAAATACACTTGGAGCGCTCCGAAAACACTGCCGATGGGCGCCGCGCCTAGAAAAATTGTTTCTAATTGAAACACCTTATTTCTAAAATTTTGATGTTGCTTTGCCCGGGGTGCCCACCCAGGGCATACGGCGTGGTAGGCGGAGCACGCTACCATCACCCAACGCTGGCCGCCAGACTTAAATTACTTAAATAAAAAACATCTTATCTCGACTTAAATGTTCACTTTACTCACTCATAAATTTCTACTAAACATATACAAACAAACATATAAATCAAGAAAACTATTGTACGCAAGATAGGCACAAATCATTAAAAATAAAATAATTTCATTTCTTACTATCATAAACATAACCCTATACTTAAGCAAAATGGTCAAAAAAGAAAAAAAATACAAAGTAACAACAACAAAGTAAGAAAAATGTACCGCATGAAGAAATATATAAACAAATAAAAATCTGAAATAAATAAAAATTACCAAAAGCCATTAAATGAAAAAAAAATCGCCATCGATTATTTTTGAAAATGGAGGTGTAATGTATCCATAGTGAATGCATACATATCTACACACATAACACGCGCGGTGTCTAAATTGTTTAGTCTGTATCTAAGAATTTTCTTACACCGCGTATTCCTCTACTCCAACATTTTCACACGCTTCCATCAAGTGCCTTGAAGCAACTTATGAATGTGTGTACGAATGTGCATGCATGCGCTTGGCTACATGACTTTTGTTGTTTCGTTAGACCTAGTAAGAATGTAAGAATTAGAGTAAATATGTATATGTTTATGTAGTAACTAAGTAGCGCATAAGAATTATGTATAAATACGCTGAAGCTTTTATTAATAAAGAAGATTCGGTATTCGGTACTCAAGGGTGCCACCTTCTTAAATAATCTTGTTTCAATAATTTAGGGGTATTCGTCACTTAATGGTGCCTGCACCCAAATAAATAAATTAAATATTTTACACCTTGTCGCTATGCACTTGTTGCTTTTAAGATATTTTTCATTGATAGAAGTTTGGTGTTGAAATGAGTAGGTTTTTTTGTATGCTTATTGTATAATGTACTTGTTGAAAACATGATCGAGTTTTCGGACTAAGTCCGCCCCCTCCGTCTGGCAACACCCGGCCAGTGCGGCCAAGCGCTGGCAGTGCAGCTCAGCTGTGGCTTGCCAACCACCACCGCGCTCTCAGTTTTTTAGTTTAGTTAAAACTGCCCGCCGTTACGGATCGTGCCAGCAACGTCCGAATCGAGTTTTTCCGCCCGCCATCGCGCACTATTTAACCCCTATTTCTATATATACATATGTATAAATTAATTTAAATTTTTTAAACTTTGTTTTTATATTTCAAGCCTGTAAAGTGTGAATAAACGACCTATTTTCATTATAAACCCGCGCCTTTCGTGCCCTTTTCCTTACTAGCATAGTGCTGTGTTAGTGCAAAATGAAACATGGTCCTTTTGTGCTGAAAAAGGCAACCAGCGACCCAAAAATAAAAACAAAAAAACTAAATTTTTTACATTTAAATAATACGCGCTCGGTACGTGCACATACATAAATACATAAATAATTAAAACACATTAAGGTGTGAAAAAAAAAACTATTACAGAACAAAACGTAATAACAACATAACAAAAATTAAGTGTTATGCAGAAAAAACACAACATAAAGGTGTCAAAAAAAAAAAAAGTTTTAAATTGAGAATTCAAAAAATTTAGGAAAAAACAAAAAAAATTTTACAAACAAAAATAACAAAAACCTATTTATCGGAAATAATTTAAACAAAAAAAAAAGACAAATTATTGAAAAATTTACACGGAAAAGAAAATAAAGTGTCAAGTAGAAAATATTTTTTTTTGCTAATAAAAATAAAATTTATGTAAGAAGAAAAATATATAAGAGAAAACAAATAAAAGAAATAAAACTCAATTTATTTTAAACACACTATTTAAAAGAAATCTGTTTTTCAAAAACAAAAAAAAAAACGTAACACAAGATTTATTTACACGAAACAGTAAACAAAATTAATTTGTCAAAAAAGTGGGTGAAGGTAAAAAGGCAAAGAAAAGTTTAAAGAAAACAAATTTTTTTTTAACTAAAAATTGAAATATTTGGAAATTTGAGGAAAAAACTGTTGGTTATATTCAAAAAAAAGCGAAGGGAAAAATAAAATCCTTGGAAAAGGGCAGAAAAGATACAAGCAAGTGTAAATTTTTTGAAGAAAAAGAAAGGAAAACCAAAAAAAGGGTAAATTACTATTTATTTTAAAGAAACTCAGCTAAAAAGGAAAAAGTTTTTGGAAAAAATTTGTTTGTAAAACTTAATTGAAAAAAAACACACATCACCATCACAACAATACAACAAAGACATACAACATCAAAGAAGATACAACAACAACATTAAATAACTACACCAACAAGGAGGAATTTCTACAAAAACCAGGACACAAACACGTAAAAAGAAATAACATGTCAGAGTGAGTACTTTGTTACCCATATATATATACATACATATATATCCCTCCGATCTAAAGATCCGGACCCTGGGTATATAACCCACATCAAAAAGCCTAAACGGCAAAATATTTCATTTGCTTACTCACTGTTACCAAGTCAGTCCCTTCAAAAAACCCATATACATTTTTCAACAAGTAAATTTGCATTCCCGTACCAACGGAAAATCCACTGCCCGGTTCTACATACCCAATAAGTTCGTTGCGCTAAATATATACATAATTATAAAAATATATACGTATAAATGTAATATATGTATATACCCACTTAGTTCGGTAATATCACCCGAGCTACATATTTTTCCAGCGTGAAATTCACCGCTGCCCAATTTACCCTTATATACATATATTACATAAAATCTATTTTATAAAATAAACCCATAGCAACGAAATTTGCCAAATTTTGTCACTTTTCCTAAAGTTTATTTTACCGGTGCACCCAAGATTAATTTTGCATACAAATCTACAAGTATATGCACCCATAAAACCCACACGCACTTGTATATCTTTTTGCACAAGCCAAAAACCCACCCTCAACAAAGTAATTGCATTATCATATGTAACTAAATAATAGAAGGAAGCAACAAAAAGATCATCGATCACATATTTGCATGCATTTACTTTGTCGATAGATCAAGTGCATTGGCACGGAAAACAAAAGGTTGTTGGTACACCACAGTTTACCGGCAAATATATTTTACCCACTTATATACTATATACCCATATTACTTGTGCTCAGACGCGCTGAGACAAGTACATATAACAAACCAAAAAGCCGGTACACATTAGGCCGGTCTCAAAAAATAAAAAATAAAAAACCCAGTGAACACAAATATTATAATATTTATATTATTATATACCCACATTACTTGTACTCAGAAGCGCTGAGACAAGCCCGTATAAAGAACCAAGCGTACATTAGGCTGGTTTCAAAAAAAAAAGATTTTTTTTCACAGCTTAATAAAAGCTCCCATCTTTGATATACTACATTAAGTTATAATGCCGAAATCGTCGGACGAAACCCAAAAATTGACCACTGCAGACCAATGCCTGCAGAAATTCATATATGACGGTAACCAAGTAGAAGTTTACTGTTCAAGATGGTCACCCTACCAAGCTACCGATTTACCAGAGTGTATGCTTAAGGTCAAATTAGAAGACCTAGATAAAATATGGGCAAAGGTGCTAGAGTCCCATCGATATGTAAGTTTCTCTGATAATTATACAGATGTCAGCGGTTCGGTTGAGCAAAAATTTGCTAAATGCATGGAAACGTACCAAACATGCAAATCAGAAATTTTAGAAGCCTTACAGCTTTTTAATACTGCTAGCACCAACCAACAACAAATACCCGCCCACCCAATAAACAATTCAAACGCCACCATGCGACACCGAAGTATTTCATGGTGGATACGAAGACTGGCCATCTTTTAGAGATATGTTCACGGAAGTCTATAAAAACCACCCTAAATTATCACCCGCTCAAAAATTATACCACCTGCGCCTGAAAACGAAAAGTCAAGCAGGACTTATTGTAAAGCAATACCCACTGAGCGATGATAATTTCGAGCTTGCCTGGGAAGCGCTCAGATCTAGGTACGAGAACAAAAGGATACTCGTCGACAACCAACTGAAGACGCTGTTCAACCTACCCACAATATTCGCAGAAAACGGAGAACAAATACAGAAGATGCAGACAACAATCAACAACTGCATGTCAACCATTAACACCCAAGGAATCCCGACAACAGACTGGGACCCAATCCTCGTTTACCTCTGCTCATCCAAGCTACCAAGTGAAAGCCTTTCACTATGGGAACAATCCCTCAGCTCCTGGAAGGAGCTACCCCTTTGGGAGGACATGAATAAATTCCTCACCAGTAGATACGAGGTAGTAGAAAGACTAAGTACCTATAGACCAGGCAAGGCGAAACCCCAATTTTCGAGTTTTACGCCACGAACGGTGAATCAAAACTCGACCCAACCCAATAATAATAAAACCCATGCATATCACACCGAGTTTAATAAAACGGCTTCGTGTAGATTATGCAACCAATACCACGCAGTCAAATCTTGCGTCAGGTTTAGGAATTTATCGGTATCAGACCGAATCAAATTTGTGAGAGAAAATAGTTACTGTGAAAACGTCACACCCCAAGAACAAATGTAAAAGTAGTTTCACGTGCGTTTATTGCCAAAAGCGTCATCATTCGCTACTGCATTTGCAGCCCAAACCCCAACAATCACAACCAAACCCCAGAGCTCAAAATGCCCAAGCCGGCATCCCTAGGAGAACGGACGACGAGCGAGCCTCAACATCGAAAGCCGCCGCAAGAGCTACCTCCTCCCTACAGTCTCAAGACAAAAACCCGGTTTCTTCGCTCTTCTCGAGTAATCATGGAACCACCCTACTACCCACAGCAATAGTATCAGTATACTTTTCTGGCGAATTTCATAAAATTCGTGCCCTAATAGACCAAGGTTCACAAAAAACCTTTGTATCATCCCGTATACAAAAGGTTCATGGTCTACCCACAAAAGAGTCTCTCCACCAAATATCTGGAATGGGTGGAACGGTTGTGAAAAATGCCAATAAATTCTGCCAGATAACATTCTGTTCAGCAGACTTAACCCAAATGGTAGACGCAAAAGCACTAATTTTGCCGAAACTAACAAAGTTCTTGCCCACAGTCAGAGTTTCAAGCATCGATCTCGAAGAACTGTCCCATTTACCCTTAGCCGATCCACAGTATTCGATACGATCTAAAATCGATGTGGTAATCGGCAGCGATATCACCCCGCAAATCCTCACCGAAGGGCTCCTACGAAATGTGAGTGGAACATTACTTGCCCAAAACACAATAGTCGGATGGATATTAAGCGGCCCTGTAGCTGAAAAGGTATCAACCTTCAGCACTAATGTTCAGGAATGCACCGATGACCCCATCAATCAACTTTTGAGACAATTTTGGGAACAGGAAGAAGTTCACCAAACCCAACAACGATCAGCAGATGATGAATACTGCGAAGCACTCTACCGGACAACCACAATTCGTGAGGAAGATGGACGCTACAGAGTCAAACTACCCTTCAAATCGGAATTTCCAGCCCTTCTGGCACTCGGTCATTCACGACCCGCAGCACAACAGCAGTATATCAGCATCGAACGAACCCTCGAAAGAAAACCCGAACTAAGAGACAAATATTTTGAAGTCCTTAATGAATATTTAACCATGGATCACATGGAACCCGCCTCCCAACAAGAGATAATTAGAAATGGTAAATATCTATCGTTTCATCTACCCCATCATGCTGTCATAAAACCCGACAGCAAAACCACAAAAGTGCGAGTCGTCTTCAACGCATCAAAAATGTCGCATTCTGGCAACTCGTTGAACGACGTGCTTCATACAGGCCCCATTCTACAAAATGACTTAATGCTCGTCACAATTAAATGGCGACTTTATAAGTTTGTTTTCAACGGCGATATTGAGAAAATGTATAACAGGGTCCGTCAATATTATTTGTAATGATTAAACAATTTTATTTCCGCTGATTTCAAAATTCCTGATTGAAATGTTATTGAAAAATATATAATTTTTTGGCCATTCTAAACGCTTAATATTGTGATTGCCGGCTGTTTTTTCAAGACTCGAAAATAACTCATCTAAACTTGTTTTTCCGTTACATTCACAAAATTAAGTAAGTCTAGTTTTTAAACGGATTTATTTAGCTTGACTTGACATGCTGGTTGGTTGGATGGCTGGTTGGCACGAATTGAATAAATGAAATTTAAGTAACTTCCCGATAAGCTACAAGGTTGAAACTTGGAATATAGTTCAGAACCCGATGACAATGCAAAAATAAGAAAAAAATCGCCGCTAGGTGACGCAAGGATCGAGATATTTACAAAAATCGTATTTGTGGTCCAATTTGGCTCATATTTGGAACACATAATACATACAATAATAGAAATCGACCTGTGAAAAAAATTGCCGCTAGGTGGCGCAAGGATCGAGATATTCACAAAAAACTTATTTGTGATCTGATCTGGCTCGTATTTGGAACACATAATACATACAAGAATAGAAAGCGACCTATGGGAAAAACTCGCCGCTAGGTGGCGCAAGGATCGAGATATTCAAAAAAATCGTATTTGTGGTCTGATTTGGCTTATATTTGGAACACATAATACATACAAGAATAGAAAGCGACCTATGAAAAAAAAATCACCGCTAGGTGACGCAGGATCGAGATATTCACAAAAATTGTATCTGTAGTCCGATTTCGCTCATATTTGGAACACATAATACATACAAGAATAGAAAGGGACCTATGAAAAAAATCGCCGCTAGGTGGCGCAAGGATCGAAGATATTCACAAAAATCGTATTTGTGGTCCGATTTGGCTCATATTTGGAACACATAATACGTACAAGAATGGCGGCCACCGTGATGTGATGGTAGCGTGCTCCGCCTATCACACCGTATGCCCTGGGTTTAACTCCCGTGCAAAGCAACATCAAAATTTTAGAAATAAGGTTTTTCAATTAGTAGAAAATTTTTCTAAGCGGGGTCGCCACTCGGCAGTGTTTGGCAAGCGCTCCGGGTGTATTTCTGCCATGAAAAGCTCTCAGTGAAAACTCATCTGCCTTGCAGATGCCGTTCGGATTCGGCATAAAACATGTAGGTCCCGTCCGGCCAATTTTTAGGGAAAATTAAGAGGAGCACGACGCAAATTGGAAGAGAAGCTCGGCCTTAGATCTCTTCGGAGGTTATCGCGCCTTACATTTATTTATTTTTTTATTTTAATACGTACAAGAATAGAAAGCGACCTATGAAAAAAATCGCCGCTAGGTGACACAAGGATCGTGATATTCACAAAAATTGTATTTGTGGTCCGATATTTGGAACACATAATACATACAAGAATAGAAAGTGACCTATGAAAAAAAATCGCCGCTAGGTGGCGCAAAGATTGAGATATTCAAAAAAATCGTATTTTTAGTCCGATTTGGTCCATATGTGGAACACATAATACATACATGAATAGAAAGCGACCTATGATGTCCGATTTGGCTCATATTTGGAACAAATTTTACATACAGTCCGGTAGAAGTGACATCAAAATATTTTGGGGTTGGAGGAGGGACAAGCATACGTGGCGCAAAGTCGAGTAAAGTCTTTGGAAGGATTATGTATTGAGGAATTATATTGTAACAAATTGTCAGGAAAGAGTCCTTGTAATAATGAGTCACTAAATGAACTAAATAGAATAAGAAATAATAGGCAATTAAATAAAGACTCAAAACTTGAAAATAAAATAAAAAAAAAATTTTTTATGTTAAAAGGTTTTATTGAAAATAATACTTACATGAAGTAATAATAATACCAAAAGCTAGAAAATAATTAGGTAGGTCCTGGGTAGTAGTTATCACACTCCTCATCAATCTAGGGCGTTGATCAGACAATTAGTCATATATAAGACCAACTGAACCCTAATCAGGTTATGCTGCGCCTCACATTTTTAGAAATTTCACGCCCCCAACGCTTCATTTAATTGTCTGATCAACGCCCTAGATTGATGAGGAGTGTGATAAGTAGTACCTAGGACCTACCTAATTATTTTCTAGCTTTTATTATTATTATCATACTCCTCACAGATATAGATACGCAAGTAAGTATTCGTCAAAAACTATGATTTCTTACAACTGTACCAACAGGTTCACGTTGGTAAGCTGTTGAGAAATCATGCTAATTTTTAAAAGTTTTGTCAATTCAGAGAATAATTCGTTTTTGTATTCCGTTCCCAAATTGCATATAATGGCATATAGCACATGCGATAGTTTTTGCTGATTTATCTGGTACGGCTACCTTTACCAGGCATAAAAAAAAGGCACAAATCAAAGTAGTTACGTTATGATGAGGCGTGAACCAGATACGGATGGAAATTTAACATGCAAATGCAACAACAACGTTGTGATTCTGATATTTATCTGGCTCAATTCCTGATCCGTATAGCAGTTCTGATCGTTTTGTTTTCTGTAGTAGATATTCTGACAGCTAACCACTTTTGAGTTGGTAGCACTGAAATAAATATGTCTACATATGTGTATATATAAAAGATTAAAGAAAATAGTTTGTTTACGTGCGAAAATATTTAAATTTTACTAAAATTAATTTCACTTTTAGGGAAAAATGAATGTGGACCGTGGAAGACTAGAGCGTTTCTAAGTGCATGTATAGCGAGAAAAGATGAATTTCTGCATGTACGCAAGAGGAAATTTGGAATGCAGAATGTGCTGCTGGATTTGGAGAGTCAAGGTATTTTGGTAAGTTTAAAATATGGTTCAATTTAATAAAAACATTTTATTTTGTCCTATTTTTACAGAGCCAACCCGCAACTGTCGACATGCTCGTATCCAAATTTAAAAATCTGGTGAGGGCGTATAAGCAGAGCAGTGACAACAATAGAAGAACCGGAGCTACTCCTTGCAATGCGCCATATTCGGATATTTGGAGATAGTCCTGTAATTTCCAACAAGCACTCAATTAATTTGTTTGGAAAACCTTTAAGCCATAATGAAACACACGCCGATGTGCACCAAAAACTCAGCACTTCACAAAGCTGAAGTTTGGATTCCAGCAGTTCGCAGCCACCACCAAACAATTCGCAAACTACGCCAAGCACTAAGAACATAGCTCCTTCGAGACATCGACCAAATTTAAAGCAAAAAATGTTGGCCATGAAGTTACAATATAAAAAGGAAGCTGCTGATGAGAAACTGAAACTGCTGGAATACTATACCAGGAAGAAGCTGGAGAAAATGGAACAGGCGCAGCAGCTTAAGCAGAAACGCCATGAAGAAAAAACGGCCATGTTGAAAGCTTTCATGGATTCGAGAAAGATGTGACCGTGTTTACGGTGAACGTATTTTTCTGTGTGATATTTTTTTTTATAGAAAAATTATTTTTTTAGTTAACATATAAATATGTGATATTTTATCTATATATGGTGAAGGTATTTATAATAATAATTGAATGTTCTTTTTTTTTTTTAACTACCTAGAATGTAAATATGTGATATTTTATCTGTATATAGTATAAGTACTTATAAGAATAATTGAAGTCTCGTTTTTGTTGTCTTGTGTAAATAGAATAGTTTTAAGAAATTTTTAATCTAAGTTATTTTGTGTATATCGAATACTTTTACGAAACTTTGAATTCTGAGATATTTCTTTTATTTGATGCAAATCGAGGAGAAATTTATTTTTTGGATTTTAAATAACCTTAGTAAAACCATAATTACGTTGAATTTTGAACACTGTAAATATGTACTGTTTTTATTGCAAACTTTGCGCCACAGTCAAAAGCTTTAGTTGTCCTTAAATAATTAAATAAAAACAAAGGATTTATTTATTGAACCATACAAAATTTTATTCTCATTATTTTCCTATATGGATTAGGTAGGTAGTTGAACTGGCCCGTCTATAGGACCTCACATAGACTGATTGAGTCCGTAGTGTTACCAGAAGTTTGTTTTAACGACCAAACTGCAATTGCTGCTTCTAGTTCTGACAGCTGTATCACTCCTAATAGCTGGAGTCTTAGCCTGGCAAGTGCAGCGCACAAGCATAGAACGTGCTCGATCGTTTCCTCCTCCAACCCGCACTTCCTACATCTGCTATCACTGACCAAGCCTAATTTAAAGGCATGTAACGCCAGAAGGCAGTGTCCAGTCAGAATATCCTTCATGAGTCTACAGTCCTCTCTTTTTAATGATAGAAGCAACTGTGTTAATCTAAGGTTGTAAGACCTACACATAATCTTCGACACTTTACAGCCCCGCGCTTGAACCGACGCCTTTCCCGCTTGGTCGATCATGTGCACCTCTCGTATTCGCTTAATCTCGCCCACTCTAATGGGACATCTACGGAAGAAGGTTCAAGGGATGCACCCTTTTTAGCTAGTTCGTCCTCTTTTTCATTCCATCTATTCCCATATGCCCTGGGACCCAATATAGATGTATGCTTCTCCCTGTCCCGATTCTTTCCAGAGACTGTTTACACTCTAACACGCATTTAGATGCTGTGCTATGCGAGATTATTGCCTCTTCCACTGCTTTGGTTACGGCTAATATTTGCGCTTGGAAAACGCTACAGTAATCCGGTAGCCTGTAGGATCTGCTTATTTCCGGATCAGCGCAGTATACCGCAGACCCTACTCCTTCCACTACTTTGGAACCATCGGTGTACACATGAATCGCCTCGTCCGCCATTTGCGCGCCCTTGCGCCAACCGTCCACCTCTATTTTGGCCTTAAGATCTCCCTCGAAGCACAGATAGGGAATCAGGTAGTCTGTTCGTCTTGTGATTGATGACGCTATACTACTATGGCCATATGGTCGGCGCTCAAGCTGTCCCGAAGCACCGAGCCTGGTTGCGGTCGTTAACATTTTTGTTCTTTGCTACCAGGTCTACACCCTATGCAATGCGGTGTCTACCGACTTGACTTTGGTGTACGCATGCTGTGTTGTTGGACTTTGGAAGGTTTTGAGCAGAAATGATGTTAAGCTTATGGGTCTATAGTCTTTGGGATACACGTGACCGATCTTCCCCGCCTTTGGTAGAAAAGCTACACGAGCAGTTCTCCAAGAGTGCGGTACATGATTCAGTCTTATGCGCCCATCGAATATTATTTTAAGCCATTCCACGACCGCTCTACTTGAGATTTGTAGCATGGCCGGGAATATACCATCTGGGCCCGGCGATTTAAACTTAGAAAACGTCTTCACTGCCCACTCGATCTTAGTATCGGTCACCAAGCCCGGCACTACTAGCTCCGTGATCGAAGTGTGAGTGATGTCTGCTGGCTCTTCTAAACCGTCTCCCGGTAGGAAATGTATATCGAGAAGCACCTCAAGGGATTCCTCACTATTACGTGACCATTCCCGGTTCCCTTTCTTTATTAGTCCCTGGACAATGTTTCCCTTCGCTAGGACTTTTTCATCCGTGCTGTTTCGCTGGAGCACTCTATGTCCGTACAGAAACTTTTCCATGAGTTTCTCTTCGTCCTGGTAATTTCACGCTTGTAGATTCTCAGTAGATCCCTGTACTCGTCCCGACACGCTTCGCTTTCCGCGGTCTTTGCGAGCTTAAATATTTCTTTTACCTGTCTTCTTAGAAGACTCAGCTTATTGCTCCACCATGGCGGCTTTGCTTTTCCTTTGCATTTTCTTAGATGGCAAGCTTTGTTATACGCAGTCATAAGCGTCCTTGTTAGGAATTCATTCGACTCCTCCAGTTCCTCTACATTAGCAACCTCTTTGGGTTGTACCAGTTTTGGTTCTAAATGTTTCTGGAATTTAGTCCAGTTCGTTGACCTAGGGTTTCTAAAGGTTCCTCCCTTCTCTACCCTCTTTAGGGGAATGCTGAGGCTGATATACGCATGGTCGGAGAAGGATGGTCTATCATGTTTGTCCCCCTCCAGCACCTTCGTCTTGACGTCGTCGTCCTCCCCCTGCCCTTTTTGTTTAGAGTATTCGAGGCCCGCTTCAGCCGCTCGTGACTGTTGTGCCGGGTGTTCCTCTGTGCGAGTCACAGCACCATTTAGCGGTTGGTCCTTTTCTAGCACGTTCGTGGTGACGTCGGGGACCTCCACCTGTCTTTTTTCCCTTAGGCTTTTGAGGTCCTTTTCGACTTCGCCCACCTCTAGCATGTTAGGGTTTTTATCCTCGGGACTTAATTTTCTGAGTCGCATGTAAATTTTGCCAGTGCCAAAGGACATTTTTCCAAGCTGCGTGTACAAAATATCCTCCGCCTGCTTGTTTATTTGGAAGATGTAGAACTGACCATCCTCGGTAGGCCGAGATACAGTAAGTACCTTCCAATCCTGTGTCGGTATATTCGGATTCTGATTCTACAGAAGTCGCAGTGTATCCTCCGACTTCATCACGCATGGTATCCATACCTTAACTTTAGGTACCGTGGGGATTTCCGCTTTATCCACCACCTCAAACCGCGCATTCGTGCCTTGCCTTTGGAGGTTTGGAACCACTTCCTCCAGCCACCGCAAGCTCGCGATTTTGTCGCACGCTATCATCTTCACACCATTATACCATCCCCCGAATCAAAGGTTGGAAGGGGCTTACATGGTTGTTCCCGCATCATATTAAGCATTAAGCTTGTAGAAAATCATAGAGAATGAGATATGTGATTAACACTAACACATCATTTACATTTACTTTTTACTCTCTCCTAACACAACTTAAACATTGCTTTACTAAGCAAACATAATTGTAATTAGTCTTAAGAGTTCAGTTCACTATTAAATGCCATTATAACCGCATCTGTGGTATTTTATTCCGATCCGGGCTAGTAATTCTACACATGGTGCCGAAACCCGGGAGCGGTAATTTTTTAAAGTAGCAAGTTTTAATAAACTGTAACGGATGTGCGTTTAGTGAACTCTAGCGAAAAATAAAGACGATATTCTTGCGAGTAAATAATTTGCATAATACGATCAACTGCGGTATCTAATTTTAATTGAAAGTGCTATTATAAAGTAACATGGATGTAGTTCAACGGGCTACTTGTCGGGGTCGGCTTACAAAGCTTATTAATCAAGCTGCTGATTACTTGGAAAACACAGACTTTTCCCAGTCGAGTGAAAAGCAAAACTTGCTCGAAAACATAGGGACGCTCTTGCACAGGTTAAAAAATGCGCATGAATTTAAAAAAGGCTGACCTAGCGGTAAGGAAACTAATAAAGCAAGAGGATATGGAGAAGGAATGCGAAGTAGTGCTAGATTATGACGACAAGGCAATTACAATTATTGCGAGGCTGGAAGCTCGCGAAAAGAGTTTAGAAAGCCGAGGTGAGCATACACCAAATACGTCCTTAAATGGGGCTAGCGGACAACCTTCTCATGGAGTTAAGCTCAAATATCTGGATCTGAAGAAATTCGATGGAAGCTTTGAAAAATGGTTGCCCTTCTGGGAACAATTCAAGCCAACAGTGCATGATAACCCCCTTCTGTCATCGGCGGCAAAGTTAAACTTTTTGAGTCAAGCATTAATTGACGGGGCAGCATCAACGATCCATGGCTTCACTCCTACAGAAGAATGTTATTCTGAAGCCATAGCACTACTACAAGAAGAATTTGGAAATACCGAAAAAATTATCGAGAAATATGTACAAAAACTTCTTAATTTAGAGCCAGTACAAAGTATCAGCGATGTTCAAGGTTTACGGTCATTGTTCAATCAGGTGATGTCAACCACGCGAACTTTGTTCGCGTTGAAGGTCACTTCAGCTCAATATGCGATCACCGTAAAATCCGTTATTATCAAGTGCTTACCTAAGCAAATGCGAGTACAATTTTTTCGATTGCCTGAAACAAAAGTAACGGCATCTTCCGCCTTAAATAGCACAATGAAGGAAATAAAAGATGACCAGCTTAAAGCGATTCTTCAATATATGAAAAGAGAGACCGAAGCCTTAGAGAAGGCACAGTTATCAGAAACACCGAAAAAAAGCGACAACAAATGTACCAACAAAGCCAAGCCAGGTACAGCCACCGGCTTAATTTCTATAGCCGCGAACGAGAAATGTCTATTTTGTAATAAAGAAAATCATAATGCACAAAACTGTAAAAGCGTGATTAGCGTAGCAGAAAAGAAGAAGGTATTGCAAAAGGAGGGACGATGTTTTCGCTGTACCAAGAAAAACCACACATCAAAATTTTGCAAAGCATATTGGGTCAAGTGTAAAAAATGCTCAGGAAGACACCTAAAAACAATGTGTGAACGACGTGAGAAAGGGTTTGAAGGGGAGCAGAGAACTCAGCACCAGAACGCATCCGAAGCAGCTGGAAAAGAAGGGAGCGAAAGCAATAACAAGTCGGCTGCATTAAGCACACTAGCACGAGATAGACATTCGGAGTATTTACTGCAAACAGCGAGAGCCATCATTAGTAGCGAGAACATTAAAAAAAAAGTGTTATCAAGAATAGTGATGGACAATGGCAGTCAACGAACATTTGTGCATGAGCAGGTAGCAAAAATGCTGAAACTTGGTTTTGGTGATAATAAAAACAAATCACCCAAAAAATATGAGTGCGTGCAAATTCTATTGCAAAGTCAATATAATGAAAAAACAATTTTAATAAAGGCGATCGTCGTTCCAAATATCTGTGCAGATTTAGTGTCAGTGGCAGAAGAAATAAACGAATAAAAGAGCAAAACATGTAAGCAAATCAAATATGAGCTTGCTGATGCTAATAAAAGCAGCGAACGACTTTTGCAGGGAATAAATTTGCTAATCGGGCAAGATTATTACTGGAGGTTTAATACTTCGGAAACAAAACGAATTAGTGGTAATTTGTTCGCGATAAAAACCTTTTTCGGGTGGACATTGCATGGCGAAATTGATCGGGATAAAAGCGGACAAATAGCGCTGATATTGAGTGAAAATAACCAAACGATGAAGAATGTTAGAAATAGCAAAAAGGAAAAGAAACAAAGTGAGGTTTTAATCGAAAATAAAGAAACTTTAGAAAGAAAAGAGCATACTAAAGCCAGCAAACCTATAGAATTTGATATAAAAAAAGTTTTGGAATCTTGAATCAGTAGGCATCGGTAACGACAATAAACCCACCGACATTTCGGCAGCAATAGATCAGAAAGCGGACGGTAGGTACCCTGTAAAATTACCGTGGAAGCTAACAAGCGAAGATTTGCATGATAATTTCCAAATAGCTTTGGGTCGATTACAGTCCTTGACAACCAAACTTCTAAAAAATCAAGGAAAAATTGAAGAATATGACCAAGAAGTTATGAGCCTCATCGAAAACAAAATTGCGGAAATTGTACCTAACATTGAGTCTCTCCAACCGACTTATTACATGCCGCATAAACCTGTTTATAAAGAAAATAATAGTGCAACCAAAGTTAGAATTGTTTTCGATGCCTCTTCGAGCGAATCTGGTCATACATCGTTGAATTATCATCTAAGCGAAGGATCTAATATGGTTGCCGATTTATTCCCCATGGTACTACGGTTTAGACAAAATCGTATCGCTGTAGTGAGCGATATTGAGAAAGCGTTCCATCAGATTTTACTGGACAAATCGGACAGAGATACTCATCGTTTTTTATGGTACAAGTCATGTCCAAGCACAGATCAACATAAACCAGAATTAGCAATCTATCGTATGACTAGGGTTACGTTTGGCGTTTCATCCAGCCCTTTCCTATTAGCTAGCACCATACGTGGTCATTTGAATGAAAGTTTAAAAAATAATGTCGAGCTGTGTGAAAAGCTTAAATCATCCTTTTACGTCGACGACCTAATATTTAGTACACCAACCCAAGAAGCAGCAATTTATGTTGCTAAACAAGCTCAAACAGTAATGGAGGCTGCCAAATTTAATTTGAGGAAATGGAACTCAAACGATAGAGAGGTAAGGCGAGAGTTCTCATCGGACGAAATAGGCATGGCTGAGCAGAAAGTTCTTGGCTTGACTTGGTGCACGATAGATGACAAGATTTCCGTAGATTTAAAATCGTGCAACGATTACATTCAAACATTACGACCTACGAAACGCAACATTTTAAAGGCGATGGCTAAAATTTACGACCCGTTAGGGCTATTGGGCCCATTCACAGTCAGAATAAAAATTTTACTGCAAGAAGTTTGGCGGCAAAAGAAAGAGTGGGATGTCATAATGGACGGCGAAATTCAGAGTTCGTTCTCACAGTGGCAAGAGGAGCTTTCAGTACTCGAAACCTTTTACTTTGATCGGTGTCTGTCAGCAGGTAGTGATCCGATTTTACAATTGCACGTCTTTGCTGATGCGAGCCCAAAAGCATATGGAGCAGTAGCATATTGTCGACAAATAAAGCCAACTGGAAGGATTCTTACTAATATTGTGTGCTCAAAAAATCGAGTAAGTCCAATTGCCGAAAGTAATGATAAAGCTGAGTTAACGTTACCGAAACTGGAATTGACAGCAGCGCTGATGGCAGCAAGATTAAAAGAAACGCTGGTAAAAAGCTTGTGTATTGAAATATCTTCAGTTTTTCTGTGGACGGATTCAAGTATTGCGTTAAATTGGATAAATGGCGGCGGACGGAACCCTAAACCGTATATTAAGGCAAGAGTAACAGAAATTAACCAAATATCGAATATATATGATTGGTATCATTGTTGCGGTAAGCTTAATCCAGCTGATTTGTTAACCAGAGGTATACAGGCAAAATATCTCCTTGAATCCGAGTTGTGGAAATTCGAGCCAAACTGGCTTCGAGAAAATGAAGAATACTGGCAATGTAAAATCGGAATTCCTAGATCAGCGGTTTTGAATACTGCTAATCACATAGAGCGGAAAAATATGGTACCTGTACCAATTACTACTGTGGAAAATTATAGCAGTCTCTAACGTCTTTTAAGAGTGACAACATACGTATTTACGTATGTAGAACGTGCTAAGAGAACATCAAAGGACCAACAATTAGAAAATCGAAAGCGAAAATAAGTCCACGAACAAATCTGGACCCAAAGATTGCTACGCCATTGCAATTCATGCGATTAGCAGATCCAAAATTTTATGTTTCGTCGCCTATTCGGCTCGTAATCGGCGCAGACGTGTACGCCAAAATCATGGTGAGCGGTACCCCAACTTCATCGAAAGGAAGCCTGCTATTGCAACCGACCCTATTCGGTTTTTTCATTTCCGGCTCCACGGCAGGCTAGCAGCAGCAACATCTTTCAATTTTTATTCATTTTAAATTTGATATTTAAATTTTAAATACTTAAATATATGCAAATTTTAGTTGACTAGTTTCGTAAGTCAAGTTTGCTGTTTTCAAATCTTTAAATTTTCAAATTGTTAAATTTCAATTTATGCAAATGTTCATTTCATAACTTCGTATGGTAGATTTTTGCTTTTTTCAATTTAATGTTCATTTCATAATTTCAAGTCAAACGTTGAACCGGCTGGTCTTGGCATTTCGAATATTGCCCATGGCAAGGGGGCGGCATGTTTAGGCCAATGGCCTAATTAATTTCCTACCGGGTAGCCACCCTCGACTTAACTATTTTTTCGTTTGTCAGCAAGCAACGGCTAACTTCCAATTGTCCTCTTGATACAGCATTTTCTTTCGTTAAGAGAGAGAATTCGGGGTTCGGTGGCGATTTGGAAGTTGCCGTCGGCTCTGATTTAGGTTGCCTGCCAACAAGTCACCAGCTGTTCCTGTGTTTGCCGAATTTTTATTTTGGAGTATTTCATACAAACAAAAACGTAAGTTCCTAAATTCCTTTCATTGTGATTAATATACATATATCAAAGAAATAAAGACTGATTTTTAATTATTATACATATTCCTATGCATAACTACTAATTATCTTGTTTTTATTTCTTTTCGCAAAACACAATTGGTTTCATTCCCGCCAATTGTGTTCAAACCACAACATTGTGATCCTGATATTTATCTGGTTCAATTCCTGAACCGTATAGAAGTTCTGTTCGTTTTGTTTTCTGTAGTAGATTTTTCAACAGGTAACCACTTTTGTGTTGGTAGCACTGAAATAAATATGTGTACTTTTATGTATACATAAAATATTTCGCCATATTTAAGAGCAAAAACACGGAAAAGTATACAATTTAAAGAAAATGTAAAGAAACTAGTTTGTTTAGGTGCGAAACTATTTAAATTTTACTAAATTAATTTCACTTTTAGGGGAAAATGAATGTGGACCGTGGAAGAGAATAGGGCGTTTCTAAGTGCATAAATAAATAAATAAATGTAAGGCGCGATAACCTCCGAAGAGATCTAAGGCCGAGCTTCTCTTCCAATTTGCGTCGTGCTCCTCTAGATTTCCCTACAAATTGGCCGGACGGGACCTGTTTTATGCCGACTCCGAGCGGCATCTGCAAGGCAGATGAGTTTTCACTGAGAGCTTTTCATGGCAGAAATACACTCGGAGCGACTGCCAAACACTACCGAGGGGCGACCTCGCTTAGAAAAATTTTCTTCTAATTGAAAAACCTTATTTCTAAAATTCTGATGTTCCTTTGCACGGGGTGTGAACCCAGGGCATACGGTGAGGTAGGCGGAGCACGCTCCCATAACACCACGGTGGCCGCTAAGTGCATATATAGCGAGAAAAGATGAATTTCTGCATGCACGCAAGAGGAAATTTGGAATGCAGAATGTGCTGCTGGATTTGGAGAGTCAAGGTGTTTTGGTAAGTTTAAAATATGGTTCAATTTAATAAAAAATATTGTCCTATTTTTACACACACAACTGTCGACATGCTCGTATCCAAACTTAAAAATCTGGTGAGGGCGTATAAGCAGAGCAGTGACAACAATAGAAGAACCGGAGCTACTCTTTGCAATGCGCCATATTCGGATATTTGTAGATAGTCCTGTAATTTCCAACAAGCACTCAATTAATTTGTTTGGAAAACCTTTAAGCCATAATGAAACCAACGCCGACGAGCACCAAAAACTCAGCATTTCACAAAGCTGAAGTTTTGATTCCAGCAGTTCGCAGCCAACACCAAACAATTCGCAAACTACGCCAAGCACTAAAAACATAGCTTCTTCGAGACATCGACCAAATTTAAGGCAAAAAATGTTGGCCATGAAGTTACAATATAAAAAGAAAGCTGCTGATGAAAAACTGAAACTGCTGGAAAACTATACCAGGAAGAAGCTGGAGCAAATGGAACAGGCGCAGCAGCTTAAGTAGAAACGCCATGATGAAAGTTTTCATGGATTCGAGAAAGATGTGACCGTGTTTACGGTGAATGTATTTTTCTGTGTGATATTTTTTTTTTATAGAAAAATGATTTTTTTAGTTAACATATTAATATGTGATATTATATATATATGGTTAAGGTATTTATAAGAATAATTGAAGGGAGAAAAGGCTTTGAAGGGATTTACAAGGTATAATCGAAACAGCTGTCGCCTTGTCCGTCCTGATGTCACGTTGTTTAAATTTTTCCCAAATTATTAAATAAATTATAAAAATTAAAAAAATTGCTTCAAATAAATGTTTTCATACATTTAAAAAAAGCAATATGGGCAATCCCCGATTATTAAAAATCATACAAACAGACAAAATTGGTTAATTCGTTGTAGTTCTATAAATAGAACGAAAACAGCAACAAAACCAAAGTTTCTTTGAAAACCGCCGTACCAAGCATAGCTTTAACACATAATTGCATACAAAGTATGCAATGTGTAAAAGATTAAAATATGCAAAAATAAGGCAATTGGGAAAGACTTCACAACAGGCATGACGTAGCTGAATGCGTTTACAACCATTTCAACTATCGTAGGGGTGCGAGTTCGACTCCCACTCCCGGGAGAAAAGGCTTTGAAGAGATTTACAAGGTATAATCGAAACAGCTGTCGCCTTGTACGTCCTGATGTCACGTTGTTTAAATTTTTCCCAAATTATTAAATAAATTATAAAAATTAAAAAAATTGCTTCAAATAAATGTTTTCATACATTTAAAAAAAGCAATATGGGCAATCCCCGATTACTAAAAATCATACAAACAGACAAAATTGGTTAATTCGTTGTAGTTCTATAAATAGAACGAAAACAGCAACAAAACCAAAGTTTCTTTGAAAACCGCCGTACCAAGCATAGCTTTAACACATAATTGCATACGAAGTATGCAATGTGTAAAAGATTAAAATATGCAAAAAGAAGGCAATTGGGAAAGACTTCACAACAGGCATGACGTAGCTGAATGCGTTTACAACCATTTCAACTATCGTAGCGGTGCGTGTTCGACTCCCACTCCCGGGAGAAAAGGCTTTGAAGAGATTTACAAGGTATAATCGAAACAGCTGTCGCCTTGTCCGTCCTGATGTCACGTTGTTTAAATTTTTCCCAAATTATTAAATAAATTGAAGGTTTTTTTTACTAGCTAGAATGTAAATATGTGATATTTTATCTGTATATAGTGTAGGTACTTATAAGAATAATTGAAGTCTCGCTTTTGTTGTCTTGTGTAAAGAGAATAGTTTTAAGAAATTTTTAATCTAAGTTATTTTGTGTATATCGAATACTTTTACGAAACTTTGAATTCTGAGATATTTTTTTTATTTGATGCAAACCGAGGAGAAATGTATTTTTTGGATTTTAAATAACGTTAGTAAACCCATATTTACGTTGAATTTTGAACACTGTAAATATGTACTATTTTTATTGCAAACTTTGTGCCACAATCAAAAGCTTTAGTGTTCGTGAAATATTTAAATAAAAACAAAGGATTTATTTATTGTACCATACAAAATTTTATTCTCATTATTTTCTTATATGGATTAAGATTTTCAACAAAACAGATGGTTTATGAAGCAAGAGAAATGCTAGGATATATGGATAACATTTAAATTTATAAGCTCTTAAAAAATTACATCACATCCAGTTGAATTATGATTGTCTTGAGAACGACCAATTTTCACAACCTCTTCTTCTATCCGCGATTCATCTTCAATACTGACGTGCTCTAAACAGCAAATGTTGTGAAGAATACATGCGCATATATTTATTTTGCCTACAGAACTTAAGTCTACAATTTCGCTGAAGTGAAGTAATCGTCGGAATCTTGTTTTGAGCAGTCCGTATGCATTTTCAACAACAATTCTTATTGAAGAATGTATAAAATTAAACTGCCTTTGTGCCGGTGTCAAAAATCAATTATCACGAAAGGGACTTATTAACTACTGGGAATTTCCATACGCTGAGTCCCCAAGCAAAAACGAATTAAAAGGAAATGTTGATTCCATATTATCCATTGCTCTTTCATATAAGCTGGAACGTCTCAAAATTCGACTGTCATGTAACGAGCCTAGTTCCCCGGCGAATAAATCTATAACCATTTTATCCGCATCCACAACGGCTTGCAACTGCAGACTATAAAAGTGCTTTCGGTTGAACTAAGCCTCTTTATTTGAAACTGGATCTATGATTTTAATATGAGAGCAATCAATGCATCCCACCACATCCGGTATATTCTTCATCGCTTTAAATTTTCGCATATTATCTTTTACCTTGCAAGCAGAAGGCCATCGAATATATTCGTGGCCAATCCACAACGACCACTCACCTTGATACTCTCCATGGGGATGATTTGGACATATTGAAAAGATTTGCAATCTCACGAAATGTATTCGTGTTTGCCATATACCATAGTAGTACATATATTTCTTTGGATACACCAACCTTAGCCAGACCACCATGCTCCTTGTTTGTATAAAATGAGCTTGCGTTATAGCGATCTACAAAAAAAAGAAAATATTGTATATAGAATGAAAGAACTTTTTTATGTAAATTTTACCAATTAACAGACGTGCCGTTGAGCGATTCAGTCTAAAATGCCGTCTGAACTCTTGGTCAGTATAACTTGTGGAAAATTTGTTATTTTATCCCGCTCCTCTTCATTTTCAAAAGTGTCTACTGTATTCGCAAAAGAATTTAGAAGTTCCTCGGCCCTGCCGCTGGTGTTTGCCCATTCGGACGATGCCGGTTCAGACATCAGCTATAAATTTATAATTACATGAAAAATTATGTAAAATATTTCCCATTACTTACTTAAAAGAGTTGTTCTTCCATTTTCTGTTTATTTAATTTTGCGTTTTTCTCTCAGTATCTTAAATTTTTGCGTACGTTTCTTCTTCTTATTTTCAACAAAACAGATGTTTTATATTAGTGCTGCCAGCTCTCATAAAGTTGATCCAGATCTTTCCAATAAGATTTTAGCCTGAGCCAGAGCTCGGTAACTCAGTGGAACGCTCCTAGTAGCAGCTAACTTGTTACCACATTTGGATTCTGGAAGTGGGCCTATTGTATCGACAATTACTATGTAAAATGGTTTACATCCCTGCAAAAATTGTTGGATTAAGTGTTCCATTTTCTTCATGTTTTAGTACTCTAACAATACTCCTTTGCAATGCGTTTGCGGACCACCATCATCCGATCTTTGCTCGTTTTTAACGACAGTGATCACGACACGATGACGATCGAACAGAGTTGCCAAAAGTAAAATATTACATACAAATAACTGATCATAAAATTTTACTATGGAAACTCTGATAAAATGCAACCGCGCACTGGTTTTATGTATACATATTATAGTATAGAGAAATATTAGTTTCTTTATTCACGCAAATGCTAAATAGCATAAGAATATTCGTAGTATAATATATGAAAGTTTTATTGCCCCTCTTCATTTAATTTCATTTTAAATTAAATTCACTCCGATAATTCTTTCTGACACAATTCCTCTTTAGTACTTTGGCATATGATCCTCTGTGGGTGGAGTACTACCGTGAAAGTACTTTGGAAAGTACCTCACGTATGTACTCTATGGAATACTCACAAACAAAGCGAGAGTGGGATCACCTACTCCTCTCCTAGGCCATCGCAATGTTAATTAGAGCACATTTTTTGTATGAATACAGATTAGTTTTGGAACACTCCTATACTCCTAAAAGAGTATTCCTTACACTATTTATGGACTATTCGCGTTTTTTGAAGGGATGGCGATGGAGTCAAAACAAGATTCCCCTTTGTTTTTGGTTTCACTTTATTTAAAAGGCATTTATTGTAATTTGTTACAAATTTCGCTATGTCACGTGTCATGTTTTTCCAATAATATTTTGTTCTTAATTTGGCATAAAACCTTTTTGTACCGAAATGACCGCCTAACAGGGGGTCCTTGTGATAAATTGTCATAAGTTTTTGTTTTTGCTCTGCTTCTGTTACAGTTTCTACAGGGTCCGTCAATATTATTTGTAATGATTAAACAATTTTATTTCCGCTGATTTCAAAATTCCTGATTGAAATGTTATTGAAAAATATATAATTTTTTGGCCATTCTAAACGCTTAATATTGTGATTGCCGGCTGTTTTTTCAAGACTCGAAAATAACTCATCTAAACTTGTTTTTCCGTTAACATTCCCAAAATTAAGTAAGTCTAGTTTTTAAACGGATTTATTTAGCTTGACTTGACATGCTGGTTGGTTGGATGACTGGTTGGCACGAATTGAATAAATAAAATTTAAGTAACTTCCCGATAAGCTACAAGGTTGAAACTTGGAATATAGTTCAGAACCCGATGACAATGCAAAAATAAGAAAAAAATCGCCGCTAGGTGACGCAAGGATCGAGATATTTACAAAAATCGTATTTGTGGTCCAATTTGGCTCATATTTGGAACACATAATACATACAATAATAGAAATCGACCCGTGAAAAAAATCGCAGCTAGGTGGCGCAAGGATCGAGATATTCACAAAAAACTTATTTGTGATCTGATCTGGCTCGTATTTGGAACACATAATACATACAAGAATAGAAAGCGACCTATGGAAAAAACTCGCCGCTAGGTGGCGCAAGGATCGAGATATTCAAAAAAATCGTATTTGTGGTCTGATTTGGCTTATATTTGGAACACATAATACATACAAGAATAGAAAGCGACCTATGAAAAAAAATCACCGCTAGGTGACGCAGGATCGAGATATTCACAAAAATTGTATCTGTAGTCCGATTTCGCTCATATTTGGAACACATAATACATACAAGAATAGAAAGGGACCTATGAAAAAAATCGCCGCTAGGTGGCGCAAGGATCGAAGATATTCACAAAAATCGTATTTGTGGTCCGATTTGGCTCATATTTGGAACACATAATACGTACAAGAATGGCGGCCACCGTGATGTGATGGTAGCGTGCTCCGCCTATCACACCGTATGCCCTGGGTTCAACTCCCGTGCAAAGCAACATCAAAATTTTAGAAATAAGGTTTTTCAATTAGTAGAAAATTTTTCTAAGCGGGGTCGCCCCTCGGCAAGATTGAGATATTCAAAAAAATCGTATTTTTAGTCCGATTTGGTCCATATGTGGAACACATAATACATACATGAATAGAAAGCGACCTATGATGTCCGATTTGGCTCATATTTGGAACAAATTTTACATACAGTCCGGTAGAAGTGACATCAAAATATTTTGGAGTTGGAGGAGGGACAAGCATACGTGGCGCAAAGTCGAGTAAAGTCTTTGGAAGGATTATGTATTGAGGACTTATATTGTACAAATTGTCAGGAAAGAGTCTTTGTAATAATGAGTCACTAAATGAACTAAATAGAATAAGAAATAATAGGCAATTAAATAAAGACTCAAAACTTGAAAATAAAATAAAAAAACAAATTTTTATGTTAAAAGGTTTTATTGAAAATAATACTTACATGATGTAATAATAATACCAAAAGCTAGAAGGTCCTGGGTAGTAGTTATCATACTCCTCATCAATCTAGGGCGTTGATCAGACAATTAGTCATATATAAGGCCAACTGAACCCTAATCAGGTTATGCTGCGCCTCACATTTTTAGAAATTTCACGCCCCCAACGCTTCATTTAATTGTCTGATCAACGCCCTAGATGGATGAGGAGTGTGATAAGTAGTACCTAGGACCTACCTAATTATTTTCTAGCTTTTATTATTATTATCATACTCCTCACAGATATAGATACGCACGTAAGTATTCGTTAAAAACTCTATGATTTCTTACAACTGTACCAACAGGTTGACGTTGGTAAGCTGTTGAGAAATCATGCTAATTTTTAAAAGTTTTGTCAATTCAGAGAATAATTCGTTTTTGTATTCCGTTCCCAAATTGCATATAATGGCATATAGCACATGCGATAGTTTTTGCTGATTTATCTGGTACGGCTGCCTTTACCAGGCATTTAGAAAAGTGACAAATCAAAGTAGTTACGTTCTGATGAGGCGTGAACCAGATACGGATGGAAATTTAACATGCAAATGCAACAACAACGTTGTGATTCTGATATTTATCTGGCTCAATTCCTGATCCGTATAGCAGTTCTGATCGTTTTGTTTTCTGTAGTAGATATTCTGACAGCTAACCACTTTTGAGTTGGTAGCACTGAAATAAATATGTCTACATATGTGTATATATAAAAGATTTCACCATATTTAAAAGCAAAAACACGGAAAAGTAAACAATTTAAAGAAAATAGTTTGTTTACGTGCGAAAATATTTAAATTTTACTAAAATTAATTTCACTTTTAGGGAAAAATGAATGTGGACCGTGGAAGACTAGAGCATTTCTAAGTGCATGTATAGCGAGAAAAGATGAATTTCTGCATGTACGCAAGAGGAAATTTGGAATGCAGAATGTGCTGCTGGATTTGGAGAGTCAAGGTATTTTGGTAAGTTTAAAATATGGTTCAATTTAATAAAAACATTTTATTCTGTCCTATTCTTACAGAGCCAACCCGCAACTGTCGACATGCTCGTATCCAAATTTAAAAATCTGGTGAGGGCGTATAAGCAGAGCAGTGACAACAATAGAAGAACCGGAGCTACTCCTTGCAATGCGCCATATTCGGATATTTGGAGATAGTCCTGTAATTTCCAACAAGCACTCAATTAATTTGTTTGGAAAACCTTTAAGCCATAATGAAACACACGCCGATGTGCACCAAAAACTCAGCACTTCACAAAGCTGAAGTTTTGATTCCAGCAGTTCGCAGCCAACACCAAACAATTCGCAAACTACGCCAAGCACTAAAAACATAGCTCCTTCGAGACATCGACCAAATTTAAAGCAAAAAATGTTGGCCATGAAGTTACAATATAAAAAGGAAGCTGCTGATGAGAAACTGAAACTGCTGGAATACTATACCAGGAAGAAGCTGGAGAAAATGGAACAGGCGCAGCAGCTTAAGCAGAAACGCCATGAAGAAAAAACGGCCATGTTGAAAGCTTTCATGGATTCGAGAAAGATGTGACCGTGTTTACGGTGAACGTATTTTTCTGTGTGATATTTTTTTTTTTATAGAAAAATTATTTTTTTAGTTAACATATAAATATGTGATATTTTATCTATATATGGTGAAGGTATTTATAATAATAATTGAAGGTTCTTTTTTTTTTAACTACCTAGAATGTAAATATGTGATATTTTATCTGTATATAGTATAAGTACTTATAAGAATAATTGAAGTCTCGTTTTTGTTGTCTTGTGTAAATAGAATAGTTTTAAGAAATTTTTAATCTAAGTTATTTTGTGTATATCGAATACTTTTACGAAACTTTGAATTCTGAGATATTTTTTTTATTTGATGCAAACCGAGGAGAAATTTATTTTTTGGATTTTAAATAACCTTAGTAAAACCATAATTACGTTGAATTTTGAACACTGTAAATATATACTGTTTTTATTGCAAATTTTGTGCCACAGTCAAAAGCTTTAGTTGTCCTTAAATATTTAAATAAAAACAAAGGATTTATTTATTGAACCATACACAATTTTATTCTCATTATTTTCCTATATGGATTAGGTAGGTAGTTGAACTGGCCGGTCTATAGGACCTCACATAGACTGATTGAGTCCGTAGTGTTACCAGAAGTTTGTTTTAACGACCAAACTGCAATTGCTGCTTCTAGATCTGACAGCTGTATCACTCCTAATAGCTGGAGTCTTAGCCTGGCAAGTGCAGCGCACGAGCACAGAACGTGCTCGATCGTTTCCTCCTCCAACCCGCACTTCCTACATCTGCTATCACTGACCAAGCCTAATTTAAAGGCATGTAACGCCAGAAGGCAGTGTCCAGTCAGAATATCCGTCATGAGTCTACAGTCCTCTCTTTTTAATGATAGAAGCAACTGTGTTAATCTAAGGTTGTAAGACCTACACATAATCTTCGACACTTTACAGCACCGCGCTTGAACCGACGCCTTTCCCGCTTGGTCGATCATGTGCACCTCTCGTATTCGCTTAATCTCGCCCAATCTAATGGGACATCTACGGAAGAAGGTTCAAGGGATGCATCCTTTTTAGCTAGTTCGTCCTCTTTTTCATTCCCATCTATTCCCATATGCCCTGGGACCCAATATAGATGTATGCTTCTCCCTGTCCCGATTCTTTCCAGAGACTGTTTACACTCTAACACGCATTTAGATGCTGTGCTATGCGAGATTATTGCCTCTTCCACTGCTTTGGTTACGGCTAATATTTGCGCTTGGAAAACGCTACAGTAATCCGGTAGCCTGTAGGATCTGCTTATTTCCGGATCAGCGCAGTATACCGCAGACCCTACTCCTTCCACTACTTTGGAACCATCGGTGTACACATGAATCGCCTCGTCCGCCATTTGCGCGCTCTTGCGCCAACCGTCCACCTCTATTTTGGCCTTAAGATCTCCCTCGAAGCACAGATAGGGAATCAGGTAGTCTGTTCGTCTTGTGATTGATGACGCTATACTACTATGTCCATATGGTCGGCGCTCAAGCTGCCCCGAAGCGCCGAGCCTGGTTGCGGTCGTTAACATTTTTGTTCTTTGCTACCAGGTCTACAGGTGGGATTTGCAGAATGGCATACAGTGCAGCCATCGGGGTTGTTTTCAGGGCTCCCGTAATGCTAAGCATCGATAGTCTGCATACCTCCTGTAATTTTTTGAGGTATATTGTTTTTTGTGTGGCTTTTCACCAAACAAGAACTACATAGTATAGAATAGGGCTTACAATCGCTGTAAGAACCCAATGAGAAAGAGAGGGCGATAGGCCCCACGTACACCCCAGCATTCTTTTACATGCATAGAGTGCCGTTGAGGCCTTCTTGACCCTCTCCTCTACGTTGAGCTTCAATGAGAGCTTACTGTCTAGGATGATTCCTAGATATTTTGTGCAAGGTTTCTCCTGTAAGGTCACCCCTCCTAACTTACACCTAGTCCAATTTGGGACCTTGTACCTCTTTGTAAACAAGACTATATCCGTCTTCTCCGCATTGACTTTCAACCCGACATTAGATACCCAGGTATGAATATCCCGAAGCGCCCGATCCATCAAAGAACTAATCGTTGGAAGGCACTTTCCACTTATGACAATTGCAACGTCATCTGCGTAAGCCGTAAGTTTTACGGGTCCCTCGTCGAATTGCCTGAGCAGTTGGTTGATGACCAGCGTCCACAGCAGAGGTGATAGCACCTCTCCTTGCGGCGTGCCCCTGTCGACTTATTTTGTGGCCTCGTACAATCCCCATTGTGTTGTAATCTTTCTGCAATTTAACATGCAGCCGATCCATCTGATTAAGGCAGGATGTACTTTAATGTAATTAAAACCATCCATAATCGCCCATTTTGCAACATTATTGAAAGCCCCGGTATTGTCCAAGAAGACTCCTAGAGCATACTACTTATATTCCAGGGATTTCTCTATGCTTATTACCACCCTATGCAATGCGGTGTCTACCGACTTGCCTTTGGTGTACGCATTCTGTGTTGTTGGACTTTGGAAGGTTTTGAGCAGAAATGATGTTAAGCTTATGGGTCTATAATCTTTGGGATACACGTGACCGATCTTCCCCGCCTTTGGTAGAAAAGCTACACGAGCAGTTCTCCAAGAGTGCGGTACATGATTCAGTCTTATGCACCCATCGAATATTATTTTAAGCCATTCCACGACCGCTCTACTTGAGATTAGTAGCATGGCCGGGAATATACCATCTGGGCCCGGCAATTTAAACTTAGAAAACTTCTTCACTGCCCACTCGATCTTAGTATCGGTCACCAAGCCCGGCACTACTAGCTTCGTGATCGAAGTGTGAGTGATGTCTGCTGGCTCTTCTAAACCGTCTCCCGGTAGGAAATGTATATCGAGAAGCACCTCAAGGGATTCCTCACTTTTACGTGACCATTCCCCGTTCCCTTTCTTTATTAGTCCCTGGAAAATGTTTCCCTTTGCTAGGACTTTTTCATCCGTGCTGTTTCGCTGGAGCACTCTATGTCCGTACAGAAACTTATCCATGAGTTTCTCTTCGTCCTGGTAATTTCACGCTTGTAGATCCTCAGTAGATCCCTGTACTCGTCCCGACACGCTTCGCTTTCCGCGGTCTTTGCGAGCTTAAACATTTCTTTTACCTGTCTTCTTAGAAGACTCAGCTCATTGCTCCACCATGGCGGCTTTGCTTTTCCTTTGAATTTTCTTAGAGGGCAAGCTTTGTTATACGCAGTCATAAGCGTCCTTGTTAGGAATTCATTCGACTCCTCCAGTTCCTCTACATTAGCAACCTTTTTGGGTTGTACCAGTTTTGGTTCTAAATGTTTCTGGAATTTAGTCCAGTTCGTTGACCTAGGGTTTCTAAAGGTTCCTCCCTTCTCTACCCTCTTTAGGGGAATGCTGAAGCTGATATACGCATGGTCGGAGAAGGATGGTCTATCATGTTTGTCCCCCTCCAGCACCTTCGTCTTGACGTCGTCGTCCTCCCCCTGCCCTTTTTGTTTAGAGTATTCGAGGCCCGCTTCAGCCGCTCGTGACTGTTGTGCCGGGTGTTCCTCTGTGCGAGTCACAGCACCATTTAGCGGTTGGTCCTTTTCTAGCACGTTCGTGGTGACGTCGGGGACGTCCACCTGTCTTTTTTCCCTTAGGCTTTTGAGGTCCTTTTCGACTTCGCCCACCTCTAGAATGTTAGGGTTTTTATCCTCGGGACTTAATTTCCTGAGTCGCATGTAAATTTTGCCAGTGCCAAAGGACATTTTTCCAAGCTGCGTGTACAAAATATCCTCCGCCTGCTTGTTTATTTGGAAGATGTAGAACTGACCATCCTCGGTAGGCCGAGATACAGTAAGTACCTTCCAATCCTGTGTCGGTATGTTCGGATTCTGATTCTACAGAAGTCGCAGTGTATCCTCCGACTTCATCACGCATGGTATCCATACCTTAACTTTAGGTACCGTGGGGATTTCCGCTTTATCCACCACCTCAAACCGCGCGTTCGTGCCTTGCCTTTGGAGGTTTGGAACCACTTCCTCCAGCCACCGCAAGCTCGCGATTTTGTCGCACGCTATCATCTTCACACCATTATACCATCCCCCGAATCAAAGGTTGGAAGGGGCTTACATGGTTGTTCCCGCATCATATTAAGCATTAAGCTTGTAGAAAATCATAGAGAATGAGATATGTGATTAACACTAACACAATTGCATTTCATTTACATTTACTTTTTACTCTCTCCTAACACAACTTAAACATTGCTTTACTAAGCAAACATAATTGTAATTAGTCTTAAGAGTTCAGTTCACTATTAAATGCCATTATAACCGCATCTGTGGTATTTTATTCCGATCCGGGCTAGTAATTCTACACATGGTGCCGAAACCCGGGAGCGGTAATTTTTTAAAGTAGCAAGTTTTAATAAACTGTAACGGATGTGCGTTTAGTGAACTCTAGCGAAAAATAAAGACGATATTCTTGCGAGTATATAATTTGCATAATACGATCAACTGCGGTATCTAATTTTAATTGAAAGTGCTATTATAAAGTAACATGGATGTAGTTCAACGGGCTACTTGTCGGGGTCGGCTTACAAAGCTTATTAATCAAGCTGCTGATTACTTGGAAAACACAGACTTTTCCCAGTCGAGTGAAAAGCAAAACTTGCTCGAAAACATAGGGACGCTCTTGCACAGGTTAAAAAATGCGCATGAATTTAAAAAAGGCTGACCTAGCGGTAAGGAAACTAATAAAGCAAGAGGATATGGAGAAGGAATGCGAAGTAGTGCTAGATTATGACGACAAGGCAATTACAATTATTGCGAGGCTGGAAGCTCGCGAAAAGAGTTTACAAAGCCGAGGTGATCATACACCAAATACGTCCTTAAATGGGGCTAGCGGACAACCTTCTCATGGAGTTAAGCTCAAATATCTGGATCTGAAGAAATTCGATGGAAGCTTTGAAAAATGGTTGCCCTTCTGGGAACAATTCAAGCCAACAGTGCATGATAACCCCCTTCTGTCATCGGCGGCAAAGTTAAACTTTTTGAGTCAAGCATTAATTAATTAAAGTAACGGCATCTTCCGCCTTAAATAGCACAATGAAGGAAATAAAAGATGACCAGCTTAAAGCGATTCTTCAATATATGAAAAGAGAGACCGAAGCCTTAGAGAAGGCACAGTTATCAGAAACACCGAAAAAAAGCGACAACAAAAGTACCAACAAAGCCAAGCCAGGTACAGCCACCGGCTTAATTTCTATAGCCGCGAACGAGAAATGTATATTTTGTAATAAAGAAAATCATAATGCACAAAACTGTAAAAGCGTGATTAGCGTAGCAGAAAAGAAGAAGGTATTGCAAAAGGAGGGACGATGTTTTCGCTGTACCAAGAAAAACCACACATCAAAATTTTGCAAAGCATATTGGGTCAAGTGTAAAAAATGCTCAGGAAGACACCTAAAAACAATGTGTGAACGACGTGAGAAAGGGTTTGAAGGGGAGCAGAGAACTCAGCACCAGAACGCATCCGAAGCAGCTGGAAAAGAAGGGAGCGAAAGCAATAACAAGTCGGCTGCATTAAGCACACTAGCACGAGATAGACATTCGGAGTATTTACTGCAAACAGCGAGAGCCATCATTAGTAGCGAGAACATTAAAAAAAAAAGTGTTATCAAGAATAGTGATGGACAATGGCAGTCAACGAACATTTGTGCATGAGCAGGTAGCAAAAATGCTGAAACTTGGTTTTGGTGATAATAAAAACAAATCACCCAAAAAATATGAGTGCGTGCAAATTCTATTGCAAAGTCAATATAATGAAAAAACAATTTTAATAAAGGCGATCGTCGTTCCAAATATCTGTGCAGATTTAGTGTCAGTGGCAGAAGAAATAAACGAAATAAAAAGCAAAACATGTAAGCAAATAAAATATGAGTTTGCTGATGCTAATAAAAGCAGCGAACCACTTTTGCAGGGAATAAATTTGCTAATCGGGCAAGATTATTACTGGAGGTTTAATACTTCGGAAACAAAACGAATTAGTTGTAATTTGTTCGCGATAAAAACCTTTTTCGGGTGGACATTGCAAGGCGAAATTGATCGGGATAAAAGCGGACAAATAGCGCTGATATTGAGTGAAAATAACCAAACGATGAAGAATGTTAGGAATAGCAAAAAGGAAAAGAAACAAAGTGAGTTTTTAATCGAAAATAAAGAAACTTTAGAACGAAAAGAGCATACTAAAGCCAGCAAACCTATAGAATTTGATATAAAAAAAGTTTTGGAATCTTGAATCAGTAGGCATCGGTAACGACAATAAACCCACCGACATTTCGGCAGCAATAGATCAGAAAGCGGACGGTAGGTACCCTGTAAAATTACCGTGGAAGCTAACAAGCGAAGATTTGCATGATAATTTCCAAATAGCTTTGGGTCGATTACAGTCCTTGACAACCAAACTTCTAAAAAATCAAGGAAAAATTGAAGAATATGACCAAGAAGTTAGGAGCCTCATCGAAAACAAAATTGCGGAAATTGTACCTAACATTGAGTCTCTCCAACCGACTTATTACATGCCGCATAAACCTGTTTATAAAGAAAATAATAGTGCAACCAAAGTTAGAATTGTTTTCGATGCCTCTTCGAGCGAATCTGGTCATACATCGTTGAATTATCATCTAAGCGAAGGATCTAATATGGTTGCCGATTTATTCCCCATGGTACTACGGTTTAGACAAAATCGTATCGCTGTAGTGAGCGATATTGAGAAAGCGTTCCATCAGATTTTACTGGACAAATCGGACAGAGATACTCATCGTTTTTTATGGTACAAGTCATGTCCAAGCACAGATCAACATAAACCAGAATTAGCAATCTATCGTATGACTAGGGTTACGTTTGGCGTTTCATCCAGCCCTTTCCTATTAGCTAGCACCATACGTGGTCATTTGAATGAAAGTTTAAAAAATAATGTCGAGCTGTGTGAAAAGCTTTAATCATCCTTTTACGTCGACGACCTAATATTTAGTGCACCAACCCAAGAAGCAGCAATTTATGTTGCTAAACAAGCTCAAACAGTAATGGAGGCTGCCAAAATTTGAGGAAATGGAACTCAAACGATAGAGAGGTAAGGCGAGAGTTCTCATCGGACGAAATAGGCATGGCTGAGCAGAAAGTTCTTGGCTTGACTTGGTGCACGATAGATGACAAGATTTCCGTAGATTTAAAATCGTGCAACGATTACATTCAAACATTACGACCTACGAAACGCAACATTTTAAAGGCGATGGCTAAAATTTACGACCCGTTAGGGCTATTGGGCCCATTCACAGTCAGAATAAAAATTTTACTGCAAGAAGTTTGGCGGCAAAAGAAAGAGTGGGATGTCATAATGGACGGCGAAATTCAGAGTTCGTTCTCACAGTGGCAAGAGGAGCTTTCAGTACTCGAAACGTTTTACTTTGATCGGTGTCTGTCAGCAGGTAGTGATCCGATTTTACAATTGCACGTCTTTGCTGATGCGAGCCCAAAAGCATATGGAGCAGTAGCATATTGTCGACAAATAAAGCCAACTGGAAGGATTCTTACTAATATTGTGTGCTCAAAAAATCGAGTAAGTCCAATTGCCGAAAGTAATGATAAAGCTGAGTTAACGTTACCGAAACTGGAATTGACAGCAGCGCTGATGGCAGCAAGATTAAAAGAAACGCTGGTAAAAAGCTTGTGTATTGAAATATCTTCAGTTTTTCTGTGGACGGATTCAAGTATTGCGTTAAATTGGATAAATGGCGGCGGACGGAACCCTAAACCGTATATTAAGGCAAGAGTAACAGAAATTAACCAAATATCGAATATATATGATTGGTATCATTGTTGCGGTAAGCTTAATCCAGCTGATTTGTTAACCAGAGGTATACAGGCAAAATATCTCCTTGAATCCGAGTTGTGGAAATTCGAGCCAAACTGGCTTCGAGAAAATGAAGAATACTGGCAATGTAAAATCGAAATTCCTAGATCAGCGGTTTGGAATACTGCTAATCACATAGAGCGGAAAAATATGGTACCTGTACCAATTACTACTGTGGAAAATTATAGCAGTCTCTAACGTCTTTTAAGAGTGACAGCATACGTATTTACGTATGTAGAACGTGCTAAGAGAACATCAAAGGACCAACAATTAGAAAATCGAAAGCTTATAAAATCCACTAGCGTGGGAGAAATAACATTCCAAGAGCTACAGAAAGCCGAAAGGTATTGGATACAATACACGCAGCGAAATTTTTACAGCGAGGAGTACGAATTATTAGCGAGCGGGCAACAAGTTAATCACTCATCGAAAATATCCTCGCTGAACCCGTATCTAACAGATGGCGTAATGCGGTTAAATAGTCGGTTTCCTAAAGAGGACCAAAGCGTATCGAAACGAGATCCAATAATTTTGCCAAAGAGGTCACATTTAAGCTTGCTTCTGATAATAGAAGCTCATCAATCAACATTCCATGGCGGTGTAAATACCGTGCTGGCACAACTTCGAAATCGGTTCTGGATCATTCAGGCGAGACAGGTAATTAAATCAGTCCTGCGCAAGTGTGTGATTTGTCAGCGTCTCCATGGCAAGAGTGGTCCTGAGCCATGGACAGTACTACCAACAAAACGAATAATGACTACTAGGCCTTTCGAAACAACTGGGGTGGATTTCGCTGGGCCATTGTATGTTAAGGTCAATGGGGACCAAGAACACAAGGTATACATTATGTTGTTTACATGTGCAGCAATACGAGCTATACACCTTGAACTAGTACCTGATATGACCACGAAGAGCTGCATGGAAGCAATCAGACGACTTACGTCGAGAAGAAGTGTACCTGCTACGATTATCTCAGATAATGCAAAGACCTTCAAACGTGCTGACTTTTAGCTTCGAAAGCTTGAAATTTTACTTAAAAGTGACGAAGTGCATCGTTTGGCAGCACATAAGGGCATAAAATGGCAATATATACCTGAGTGTAGAAATAAAACGAGCGGATGAAAATTCACAAGTGGCTTTAATGATGAGTTCAAAGTAAAAGGAAGTAAAATGAATGTAAAGTAATATTATACATATGGCATAAGCAAATATTAGCAGGGTTGCCATATGAGTTATTTTTAACACCCTCACTTATTGAATTAATTAATCATACTATACAAGATTCAAATAAATTTATGTTGTAAACTCTTGATTATTAATATCAATATCAGTTTTAATTCCCATTCCATCGGCACAAAATAAAACCTTGTTTTTTGATACTGCCTTAGTTAAACAGTCAGCTATCATTTCCTCCGACGGAATGAAATGTACATCAATTGTCCCTAATTTAACGTGGTCGCGTATAAAATGGAATCTCACATCTATGTGTTTGGATCTTGGCCGATATGAGTCCGATTCCGCTAAAGCCAAGGCTGATTGGTTGTCGCAAAACTCTTTTAACGCTTTCTGGCCGATGGATTGGTCATATTCTTTTCCGAATTGTCTTAGCCATATCGCCTCCTGAACTGTCGCTGACATAGCCATGTATTCTGCCTCAGTTGTGGATAATGCCACTGTGGGTTGCCTTTTGCTACCCCAAGATATAGCCCCACCAGATAATGTAAATACATATCCACTGCATGAACGGCGTTTATCGATGTCGGAAGCCCAGTCAGCATCTGAATAACCCATGAGATCTTCGGATATCCGGTTCGGCGATATCCGGTCGAGTACCTTGAGCCAAATACAACAAGCACCCTACCGCCTCTTGATAAGGCACGTTTACCAGCTCCTCTGTGCCCAGCTCGGCCGATAGTTTTTGATTAACATCGCTCGGTGTTGATACCGGTTTCGAATCCGCCATACCAAATCTGTTTAAGATCTCTTTTACGTATTTTTGTTGGTCTAAATAAATTCCGTTGTCATCAAATGTGATATTAAAACCAATGCAATTTTTAGCCACACCTAAATGTTTCATTTTAAATTTAGTAGTCAGCTCCTTTACAAATTCGTCGCGGACTGAAGGATCATCCCAAAACACCAATATATCGTCAACATATATAGCGAGTATCAGTTTAACGTCTCGTTTAAAGTAGACACACGAATTGTTTTTGGATTTCTGCAAGCCCAAAGATTGCAAAGTTTTATCGAGCAACATATTCCACTCTCTACCACTCTATTTTAATCCGTAAACAACCTTTTGAAGTTTGCATATTTGTCCACTGTATTCGCCGCAACCGTCAGGGAGGTCCATGTAAATGTCCTCTAATAATTCGCTCTGCAGGTATGCAGTAACAGCATCTATCTGGTCGATTTTTAGACCCAATTTCACGGCTAGTGCTATCAAGTATCGTATCGAAGTATACCGCACCACAGGTGAATAAGTCTCTTGATAATCAATGCCGAACTGCTGTGAACAACCTTTAGCCACTAAACGTGCTTTGTACCGGGTTATAACGTTGTCTTCATCACGCTTTGTTTGGACAATCCACTTTGATTTTATTGGTTTACGACCAGTAGGGAGTTCGCAAATTATCCATGTTACATTCTCTTCATGCGATTTTATCTCAGACTGCATGGCTAATTTCCAACGTTCACAATCTGAACTACACAAAGCTTCTTCTACTGTTTGTGGATCGCTTGAGATATTATGCAAAGCCGCAAGATGACTGACATACCCTTGACTTGAAAATTCACGTTTTGCTGCATTTCGTGTAGATTTCCGTATTGACTGAGATAACGATATGTTTTCATCAGGAACATAAGTTTCGTCAGCAGCATCGTTGTACGTTTCATTAACTGAGTCATTCGCAATGGCATCAGCACTGTCAGCCTTATTAATTGAGTCATTCGCAATAGCATCAGCGCTATCAGCCTTTTTCAATGCCCTCACTGAAATTAGTTCATTTTGCTCAGCCATTGGTACCAACGAAACAGTTCTCGGTTCGCTCTCCACAAAAACAACGTCACGACTGATTACAATATTTTTTGTTTCTGGATCAATACAGCGATATCCTTTTGTGAGGTTACTATAACCTACGAAAATCATCTTTTTCGATTTTTGATCCCACTTACACCGACGTTGCTTTGGTATATGGACCATCACAGTTGATCCAAAAATACGCATATTACCTAAATCGACATTATTGCCTGTCCATAATTTTTCTGGGATCTCTTCATTCAACGCCGAACTAGGTGACCGATTTATTATGTACACCGCAGTGTTCACAGCTTCTGCCCAATACATTTTATTAAGGCCAGCATCAAACAATATGCACTTAGCACGTTCTACAATCGTTCGGTTGTATCGCTCAACAACCCCATTTTGCTCCGGTGTATACACTGCTGACGTCTGGTGTACAATGCCAGATTTGCGGCAGAGGGATTGAAACTGTTCACATATACTCTGTGCCATTATCAGTACGTATCGCTTTAATGCTCTTTCCGCATTGCTTCTCTACTAATGTTTTAAACTCTTTAAAATAATCAACAACATCAGACTTCTTTTTAAGGAAATATACAAAAACTTTGGATTAAGCTCTAATAAACCCGAACTGCGGCTGCCTAAATGTTTAAATGGCAGCCGTGATTGCTTTCCCTCGTAACAAGCCAAACAATTCGCCAACTGACTTGAATCGCCACTGAAGTACAAATTCGAGTCTTTCTCATTTTTTAACTTACACAAATCTGCATAGTTTAAATGCCCCAAGCGGCGATGCCACGTCATTACACTTGCATCTGATTTTGCCAGCATACAAGAAATCGATTGAGTACGAAGTCTATAAACACCCGAGCAACCATTAACGTTAGCAATCAACTCGCTATTTTGACTAATTATCTTACAATTGCCCTTGTTAAAAATGACTTGGTTCCCCTCTCAGTGAGTTGCGAAACAGATAACAAATTTGATGTCAATTGAGGAACATATAGAACACGTTTCATTTCAATCTCAAATGTCCCTATACGAAGTGAGACACTACCAATTCCTTTTGCAGCCATTTTTTCATTGTTTACTGTTGTTATTTCCCTAATAGGTGTGCCTTTAAAATTGTACAAAAGACTTCTACACGGAGTCATGTGCATGGAAGCACCGCTATCGATGCACCAATCTTGCTGATTGCTCCCGCCCTCACTACTCTCATGGGCACTGAAAACCACCTTGCTTTTGTTGCTAGCTTGCTGTCGAATTTTTGTACTTTGATTGCATTCTTTGCTAATATGGCCTTTTCGACCGCAATTATAGCATTTGAGGTTACGCTTGTTAGTTTTTGCAAACCTTTTCTTGACACTTAACAATGCCTTGCCATCACTTGAGGGCTTTTCGTAATCTCCATCAAGAAGCTTGGCTTTTATGCTTTCGCCGGTAATCTTTATACCACTGCTCTCGATTCCCATGATAAATGGCTTAAAGTCATCAGTAAGTCCGGCCAGCATAATAGCACCCAGCCAATCGTCGATTATATCGAATCCTATGCCGGACAATTTATTCGAAGTATTTACGAGTTGGTTAACATATATCGTCATAGATTCGCAATTTTCTAGACGTGTGGTGATCAATTTCCGTAGTAAACCGATTTTTCGTGTTAATCCGGTATCGTCGTATAGGTTTTGGAGCGTTTTCCAAACATCATATGCCGTTGTCTGATTTTGTATATGTACATAAATCGTTGTATGTACAATAAATCGTTTACCGATAATATAATTTTCGCCCTCGCCTTCCTGAGTTTTCTTTCATCTTTTTCAGTAACAGGATCGGTAATGCACCCATGGAGGTCACACAGCTCCAAAATGCTTTCCATTGCGAATCGCCGCGTATGGAAATTTTCGCTTCCGCGCAGTTTCTCAGCCACCTGTAATGTTTACTCCGCCATTTCACCCTCTTTCTTTTTTTTATTTTACAACGAATGTTATTTTACGCTCGAGAATTTAATAAAACTTTTAGCAACGTATGCTTTCGTATTATTTCATTTATCGTACTTTGAACACGCACGTGGGCTGGGCCCATAACCTGTAGAAATAAAAAGAGCGGATGAAAATTCACAAGGGCTTTAATGATGAGTTCAAAGTAAAAGGAAGTAAAATGAATGTAAAGTAACATTATACATATGACATAAGCAAATATTAGCAGGGTTGCCATATGAGTTATTTTTAACACTAAGAGAGCAGCTTGGTGGGTTGGTTTCTGGGAACGCTTAGTAAGAAGCGTGAAATGTGCACTTAAAGCGGCCATTGGCAAGGCCAGACTTTCAGCAGACGAATTAGCTACTTTGTTGACGGAAATCGAGAGCGTCATCAACTCAAGACCATTAACCTACATTACCAATGATCACAACGATCTGGAGGCATTGACTCCAGGCCATTTTTTGAATAATTTCAATTCTTTTTTATTCTATAGAGATTTACCAGTAACACAGGCGTCGTTAACGCAGTCTTGGTATTTGCAGCAGTCATTGCTTAAACGTTATTTAAAGCGATGGCATTGGGATCATCTTAATCAGCTTCGATCTATTCACCATTGTAAGAGTGGACCAAGTCTTAGCATTACTGAAGGCGACATAGTGTTCGTGTATGATGAGCTGAAACCAAGGCTTTTGTGGAATGTTGGTATCATCAAAACCACATACAAGGGCAAAGATGGTCGCATAAGAGCGTGTGATGTGAAGCTGGCAAATAAGCAAATTTTAAAACGGTCGGTGCAGCACTTGTATCCGATTGAGATTTCAACAATTTTTCCCCGGGCCCAGGATGTAGAAAATCATAGAGAATGAGATATGTGATTAACACTAACACAATTGCATTTCATTTACATTTACTTTTTACTCTCTCCTAACACAACTTAAACATTGCTTTACTAAGCAAACATAATTGTAATTAGTCTTAAGAGTTCAGTTCACTATTAAATGTCATTATAACCGCATCTGTGGTATTTTATTCCGATCCGGGCTAGTAATTCTACACAAAGCTAATAAGCTCCCTTTCCACAGATCTCCACCTTTCAGTAGTCATTTGTCCGAAAGGACTGCTACGATCAACCAGCGCCACAGTCAGTGACTGCTTTGCCACATCACTCATCTTCTCGGGAAAAGCAGGAGTCTTAGTGTTATCTCCCTTTGGCACCTCCAAGAAAGCCGAAGTCTTAGCGTTAACTCCCTTTAGCGCCTCCGACAAAGCCGGAGTCTTACCGTTATCTCCCTTTGGCTTATCTCCCACTTCCGTAATTGGAACTTCCCTCTGACTTGCAGCTTTCGAGGTAGTTGCGACCTCGCTATTGGAGCCCATCTGTCTTACAGCTTTGGTCCTACTTGTCTTGTCTATGCGACTGCCCTGCCTCGCGGCTCTGGACTGGGTCCTTTCTGCCTCTTGAAGGCAGGCTTGTCGCCTTCCGCCGAACGTTCCTCTTCATTCTGCCATTCGACGCTTCGTTTTCCTCATACCAGTTGCAGAACCGAGGGTTTCTCGCAGCAAACCCTTATATGGATTAAGATTTTCAACAAAACAGATGGTTTATAAAGCAAGAGAAATGCTAGGGTAAATGGATAACATTTAAATTTATAAGCTCTTAACAAATTACTTCACATCCATTTGAATTATGATTGTCTTGAGAACGTCCAATTTTCACAACCTCTTCTTCTATCCGCGATTCATCTTCAATACTGACATGCTCTAAACAGCAAATGTTGTGAAGGATACATGCGCATATAATTACTTTGCCTACTGAACTTAAGTCTAGAATTTCGCTGAAGTGAAGTAATCGTCGGAATCTTGTTTTGAGTAGTCCGTATGCATTTTCAATAACAATTGTTATTGAAGAATGTATAAAATTAAACTGCCTTTATGCCGGTGTCAAAAATCCATTATAGCGAAAGGGACTTATTAACCATTGGGTATTTCCATACGCTGAGTTCCAAAGCAAAAACGAATTAAAAGGAAAGGTTGATTCCATATTATCCATTGGTCTTTCATATTTAGCTGAAACGTCTCAAAATTCGACTGTCGTGTAACGAGCCTAGTTCCCCGGCAAATAAATCTATAACCATTTTATCCGTATCCAGAACGGCTTGCAACTGCAGACTATAAAAGTGCTTTCGGTTGAAATAAGCCTCTTTATTTGAAACTAGATCTATGATTTTAATATGAGAGCAATCAATGCATCCCACCACATTCGGTATATTCTTCATCGCTTTAAATTTTCGCATATTATCTTGTACCTTGGAAGCAGAAGGCCATCGAATACGTTCGTGTCCAATCCACAACAACCACTCGACCACTCCCCTTAATATTCTCCATGTGGATGATTTGGACATATTGAAAAGATTTGCAATCTCACGAAATATATTCGTGTTTGCCATATACCATAGTAGTATGTATATTTCTTTGGATACACCAACCTTAGCCAGACCACCATGCTCCTTGTTTGTATAAAATGAGCTTGCGTTATAGCGATCTGCAAAAAAAAAAGAAAATATTATATATAGAATGAAAGAACTTTTTTTATGTAAATTTTACCAATTGACAGACGTGCCGTTGAGCGATTCAGTCTAAAATGCCGTCTGAACTCTGGGTCAATATAACTTGTGGAAAATTTGTTATTTTATCTCGCTCCTCTTCATTTTCAAAAGTGTCTACTGTATTCGCAGAAGAATTTAGAAGTTCCTCGGTCCTGCCGCTGGTATTTGCTCATTCGGAAGATGCCGGTTAGACATCAGCTATAAATTTATAATTACATGAAAAATTATATAAAATATTTCCCATTACTTACTTTAAAGAATTGTTCTTCCATTTTCTCTTTATTTAATTTTGCGTTTTTCTCTCAGTATCTTAAATTTTTGTGTACGTTTCTTTTTCTTATTTTCAACAAAACAGATGTTTTATATTAGTGCTGCCAGCTCTCATGAAGTTGATCCAGATCTTTCCAATGATATTTGAGCCTGAGCCAGAGCTCCATTACTCTGTGGAACGGTCCTAGGAACAGCGAACTTCCCTACAAGACAGGTACCCGTTCCCTAATCGATTACTTAATCGTCATCAATAACTTGTTCACCAATTATCGTCTTAATGACTTTTACATTGCTGTCGTGAAAAAGGTAACGCATGTGCTCTCTCAAAATAGTGTACGTGTGACTCTCTTTCTCGCTCTTACCTATTGTGTTTTCGACATTCCTTCTCGCTCGATGTTATTTACATTTTTAAGTTACTTCATCAGTTATGTTTTCGTTATCGCTAACCAAAACATATGCAACAACAACAACACGGGTAACTGGTCTATCGGTTACCCGTATCGGTTACCTTCTGTCAAATCGCTTTTTCTATGAATGAAACGCGTCCTTTATGTTCAGATAATATTTAATTATAAATTATTCATATATACAATGTTTTTTTAGAATTTAAATTATTGCCTCATTACTCTAGCGAACTTTACATATGTAAATTTTTATATTTATAAACTATATAAATACATTAACGTCTATTCATAGTCGTGCCCTTTCCGAAACCTTGTTTTGAAGTTCTTATTTTTCCTGCGCTGGTAGTGTTGCTCATCAGTTTGCAGTCATATTAGTTTGGTAGGTATAGTAACATCAGACGTAGGGAAATTAGGAAGCATGTCAGGAGTATCACCAGAATCCAAAGAAGCATGGTGATTCATTTCGTCACCTCCGTTTTCTTCCATATCCGGATTCATTCCATACTAGTAATTATAAATATCTTGTAGATGCCACATAGGTGTAACCATACCCTCAAGATATTTCCGTTCAAATCTTGTGGTGTCCACGTAAACTTGTATTTGTTCTAAATTATTCACCACATTCTAAACATAGAAAAGATGTATTAAGTGTTTGCGTAAATACCATTGTGATTACAATATGGACAAACATTCAATTCTAAACTTTTCGTTGTTACATCAATTGTTTCAGCGTGTTGTACACGTAAATAAAAATTCATACTTGAATGTATTTTCGTCTTCCAATCGCATAATTTACATTTTAAATAATGACTATTAGGCATATGAGAAATCTCATGGTCCAATAATTTGTTGAAGCTTGGTGTAGCTGCTTGAATATCACAAAATTTACATTTTGCACCACGTTCGTCATATTTAAATTGTAAATGTTCTGGTTTCTCTACACGATGCATAAAGTTTAGATGCTTTTTCCAACAATGTGCTGAATTTAATTGAAATACATACATTGGGCATTGTCTCATGATAAATTTTCCATAAATATACTGAGCCTCTTTATGTAGGCTCTTTTCTTAACATCTAATTCTGGTCGTACCGGATATGACAGTTTTGCTTCAGGTTATAATCCACACTCATACTATTTTCAGATTCTGTTTCATAATTTTCATCATTTTCAACATTGGACTTTGCATCAACATCATTATCATCATCGTCATTTTTTGATAACTCTGTTTTAAGCTTCATATTTATCAAAGGTTCATCTTCCTTAGTATTAGAATTAGAAACATTGTCATCTTCGGTTAAGTTTTTATCAAGTTTAGCTTTTTTCCTAGGTTTAAATTCTTTACTATCCGTACTAGAATTAATACCATCATCAACATTTTTCGTGGTCTGTTTGAGTTTTTAAATTTGCCAATGGTTCGCCTTTATCAGTATTAGAATCAGAATGGCCTTGGCCATCTTCACCGTGTTGCAAAGTAGGCGACACGTGTTGGTGTTGATGTTTGCGCATATTGCGGATATGTTGGTGGTTCACTAGTCATTAATTGTTTAGAAGTTTCAACTTGTTGCGTTTGTTGTTGTTGTTGCTGGCTGATGATGTGGTGTTAACGTTTGTTGTACAATTTATTCGGGTGATTGCACATATTGTTGGTGTGTTAGAGTGCTGGAAAACCTTCCGATATTGAAAGTCCTTGATTAGTGTAATCCCCACGTAGTGAACTACTCCTGTGACCGCGTCCGCGGTAACTATTACATCTGAAGGCGCTTAAGTTACAGGCATATCTGACATCGCTTATATAACAGGTTGACTCTAAAGTAAAAACCAAAACAAAATATTAGAATCAGTGTTTATGAATAACATATTTAAAATAAGCTCTTACAACAACGTGATCGGTGGCTACATCCCCGTGAAAGTAGTGTGGTGTTCCTCCTTGTATAAACGTAGATACTGGATGTGCTCAACCGTGCAGTTTTCTTCTAATTTGAGCAAATGTATGTTCTTACAGCCACAGCTGGAATATTTGGGATATTTCTATCCTCACATCGTCAAAATCAAATTACCTAGAATGAAAAAGAAACTCATATCAGTAAGAATAGATTAAAAGTTTTTAATATAAGCCGAAAAGTGTTCCATAAATAGGGCTCCACACATAGCTCTTTTCCAAAGGCACAAGAGAAATTTCAGATAACTAGAATCAGGACCTGGTAAAGTAACTTCAAAGGCGATTTAGTCGCCACTACTTCGTATGCGCATTTCTCTACGCTCCCTTTCGGCATGCATCATCAATTTCGTCATTACTATAAAGGCCATCTTGCTCACAGCAATCCAACAATCTATTTGTCCGCAAATTCATGGAACTAAATTCCTAATGGAAGGTTCCTCTCCAAAAACTCTGTTTATAGACAGTCTTTCGCCGTGAAAACGAGGGCAGTGAAATATTACATGTTCTGCGCCGTCCAATTCGGACGGACAGCTTGGACAGAAAGGACCCTCCTCTATCCCACGCTTATGTAGATATTCCTTCAAGCCACCGTGCCCGCTCAATATCTGTGTGAGATGGTGATTTAGTTTGCCGTGTTTTCGCTCGTACCATTCCGCTATATTCCGGACTAGCATGAAGGTTCAGCGCTCTTTTCTCGAATCTTCCCGCCGTTCTTGCCACCTAACTATTGTTCGTGACCTTGCGCTTTTCTTAGCATCTTCAGATGGTCGGCTGAATCCAATGCCATACAGATCGGCCATTTCACCTGAGAGTAGATCTACTGGGATTTTCCTGGATAAAACATGGATCGCGTCGTCGGAACAGCACATGCTATTCGTATAGCAGTAATGCGGTAGGCTGCTAGTATATCTTTTTGGTGGACCATTTTAGATCTGTGAGCAGTACGGTGCTGCATATAATATTATAGAGCTGGTTACGTTGGATAATCGCTGACGGGTAGCTTCGCTTGGGCCGCCGATGTTGGGCATTATTCGCGTTAGGGTTCCACTAACTCTAGAAACTTTGTCCCCCACCGCCCTGAAGTGCCCCGTAAAAGTTAGTTTTGAGTCAATGATTACTCCTAGATATTTCAAGGAGGGCTTTGAATTTATTTGAAAATCTCCTATGGTTAGGACCAACTCATCCACAGTCCGCTTTGAGCTCATCAGAACCACTTCTGTCTTATAGCTAGCCATCTCCAGCCCCGTGTTCGTCAACCATTCCTCTATTCTTCCCATGGCGTCATTACATAATGCTTGGAGCAGATCAAGTTTCTTGGCCACTGCTACTACGACAATATCATCTGCATAGCCGACAATTTCCGTGCCTCCGGGAAGGTGGTTTTGTAGCACCCCGCCATACACCGCATTCCAAAGAGTTGGACCTAGAACAGATCCCTATCTAATCTATCTATCTATCAAATTATTCGGAGCAGGTACAGAACTTGTCTTGGGACACCCAAAGTGCACCCACGCTTCTCATGGCTCCAGCGGGTTAGCGGCTTCCTAGAACTTAAGCCACTTGCTGCTTCTAGATCTGACATCTGTCAGCTGGAGTTTTAGCCCGGCAAGCGCAGGGCACGAGCACAGAATGAAATCGATCGTTTCCTCCTCCAACTCGCACTTCCTACATCTGCTATCACTGACCAAGCCTAATTTAAAGGCATGTGACGCCAGAAGGCAGTGTCCAGTAAGAATACCCGTCATGAGTCTAGTCTACAGTTTAATGATAATAAAAATATAAGAATCAGTGTTTATGAATAACATATTTTAATTAATCTCTTACAACAACCTGATCGGTGGCTACATCGCCATGTAGGTAGTGTGGTGTTCCACCTTGTATAAACGTAGGTACTGTATGTGCTCAACCGTGCAAATTGACATTAGCAGTAACATTATTTACATAAACATAGCTTGGTATTTGTGCAGGCCTCAATATAGCATACATTGGTCCAGTTCGGTGTGCACCAGCCACTGGTACAAACACTTTTGAATGCATAGCTTTCATATAGGATGGATTTCCAGCAGTGCTCCGGTTGTGCCAATATGTAATGGGCTGCTCCGTCTCTTGGTACGGCTGTATAGGTATAGGCGGGTGCAATGTATTACTAGGCTCAAGATCGGAAGGTACATAGATGGCTCGAACACGCCAGAGGGGATTGGAGCCAGAGTTTTCGGACCCAGAACCAAAATATCAGTAACTCTAAAAGCACATCCGAGCATTTTCGAGCGGAAGTATTCGCCATAAGTTAGTGCGCTAAGCTGAACCTTCAACGCTGATACCCCAAAGAAACAATTGCCATACTCAGTCAGGCAGTCAGGTTCCACTAAAGGCACTTGCGGCGTTCGAAATAAAGTCAGCACTTGTCCTTCAGTGCGTAGAAAAGCTGAATCAATTAGGAGCACACAACGTAGTACTGTTGGCCTGGGTCCTAGGCCACAGGGGAGTGGAGGGCAATGAGCAGGCGGACTCTATGTTTAATTTGTTGCGTCTCTCACACAAATTGTCAACCCCCCAGCAGATCCTTGCAGCGGGTCTGCGCCATACTCTCCTCTTCCGGGAAGGTATCGACCCCAATCCGGGTCCTTCTCCTGACCCCAGTACTGAGAAATGGGTTTGCTGCGTTTGCCGGAAAAGAATCTTTTTAGGACGGTCATATATATAAGGGCCTGAAATATTTCAATGAACTTCCTAATCACATAAAAATTAGTAATAACTTCAATACTTTTAAAAAAAGTTTATTGGAGCATTGTAAAACCCTTCCAATAAGATAGTTTTTTTTCTTTTATTTTTTTACATGATATACCGATACTGGAGCGCGAAAAGGGAATGGTAATAATGGTAGCAGCAAAATACAATGCATCCGGACCTAAGGAAAAGAAAATCGGTCGCCACCTGTAACTCCAGACAGTTCCAACAACAAATTTCGCTGGAATTCGGTATTTCCAGCTGGTATTTACTGTTGCTGATCGGAATCATTCGCATTCCGACAGCATAAATATAACAATAAAATTATATAATGTGTAACAAAAATAACGAAAATAAGGCCAAATAAAAGTTGGAGCAAGGGGGATTGGAAACACGTCCTTTTCAACCTCCCATTATATGTTGAGCTGTGCTAATCGGAATCTTCATGCATTCCGACAGCGTCTTTACTAAACAAAGTTGAGGGGTGATTGGATACACTTATTTTCAATTTCCAATATCCAAAGACATGTTTAGCTGCATTGATCGGAGACTAATACATTCCGAAAGCTTAAAATACACATATAATTGAAAAATATAAGTTCCAAATTTTGTTGCCTTAAGCTGGGAGCACTGGAGGATTGGAAACGCGTCCTTTCCAACCTTCCTTTAATGAGTGGCTCCCAGACTCGTCCCTCTGTCACGCTAGTAAATATGCTGAACGGAATCACATGGCATTCCAACAGCATATTCAATAGAAATAAGTGATTATAACAATGAATTGTACTTAGTAGTTTAAGTTTTGGGCCTAAACAGCCGTAATAATAAATAAATTAAATTAAAAAAATAAATACTCTTGTCAGTGTTTCACGTGCAAGGGATGGTTGCATCGGACAGGTTGCTCTGGGCTAGATTCCAAAATCCAGCGTCCTCGTAACTTTTATAAATCTTTTGTGGCTCTTGTTGTTCACGGCCTCATTACATTATGAGGAAATACGGCACCTGAGAACACAGCCGTATGAAGCTAAAAAACACAAGCATGTCTTCAGTGAACTCCACAAACAGGCGTCGGACCTGTATGCCGGTGATTCCTGTACTCAAAGAACAAAACTAGCAGAGGAGGAACGCACTCTCCCTAGGGAAACGAGAGTAGTCACTCTAGCCCAACTTCGAGCTGGATAACGTAACAGGTTAAACTCTTACCTATCCAGAATCAACCCCGACATACAAAACATTGTCCTGCTTGTAATGTGTCCCCACATGTCACCAACCATCTCTTTAACTGTATTGTGCAACCAACGCCTCTAACACTCCTCTCATTATGGCCCACCCCTGTTGAAACAGAAAGTTTCTTTGGACTCCCGTTAGAGGACATTGATGACAATTTGTGATCGGTCGCACCTATTGGATGGGGCGTAGCACTGCTACTACAACAACAACAGTCGGACAACACGGAAAGAGAGGCAGCAACTGCATGACTCATCGATCTCGAGCCGTTCCTTCCAGTTGGCCCACAGGGGCATTTATTAGCAGAAGGGAGGGAAAAGAGAGAACACTGGCGCAATATGCCAGGCCTGAGTGAATCTAAGTTACTGTTAGGGGGTTACAGCACAACTCGATATAGGGCATTAATAGGCCTCTCAAAAAGATAACCTAAGAACCCCAACGGCTATTCTTACAAGACACTGTAGACTGAACAGTCACATGCAAAAGCTGGGTATAGTATCGAACAACACATACCGATTTTGTGATGGATCAGCAGACGGTGGACCATATCCTTCTAGATTGCGGCGCAATTTCAAGACGTAGGGCTAAGTTTATGGGCTCACCATGGCCAGAGCATTCCCACATTTAATCCCTCAAGCAAAGAACACTGCTGGGGTTCATCAAGGAAGTCGGCTAGGATGAGGTGCTGTGAAGGAGATGTGCAAGTCACTGTCCAATCCTCAATAAATGATCTATCTATCTACAATCCGGTAACAAGCACCTTTGTGGTACTAGCCCCTCCATCTCGGGAACTATTGATATGACTACATTAAACCTTCTAGGGATTGAATATTAATAATGCCGGCAATGCGAAAGTCTGCTAAAATGCACCATTCTCCATGGAATGCTCGATATATAACTTTCCACGTTTTGAAACAGTGATGAAAAGAGCAAAATTTACAATAATTTTAACTGGCTGTGGGTAGTAAGGTGTTGATGTCCTCTCTTAACGCAATGTAATGACAACTGCGATGTAGGGAAAATGACAAAAATCTTGCAAATCTACTGATAATAATTCATTTTTCCTCCCCTTCTATGCAGTTCTATGCATACATACATATGTATTTTTCTCTCCAAATGCTAATTAAAAAAATTAATTGGTTTTCACATGAACTTCGAACTCTGTCGTATTTGCATGCTTCAGTTGATTATCAACAAAAGCATGACAAATTATCACTAAAAAATTCATACATGTTGCTTATATATTTAATATGGTAGCCAATTTACTTACCCTTTCTGGTGCGATGATTCCTGGACAATCGGGCCTGACTAGACGCGATTTTTTTTTGCCTTAAGAGAGCGTGCTTAACGCGAACCCTATCATGTTATGGCACAACTTTGGTGATGCAAAAAATCAAAGACATTTCTGCTTCTAATGCTTCTAGGATAGCAGCAGCAGCTCCCGGTGGCACCACATAAATAACAGTTGCAGGCCGATCAGTTGCCTTTTTTGCTCCGGCTACCTATTCAATTTTAATTCACATTACATTATCTACTATTGCAATTTTTAATCACTACAAATCAATATAAATTACCGAAGCAAATACTGCCAAACCAAGATGCGTAGTTCCACCCTTTTTTAGGGAAATATATCCAACCAGTTTGGTACCGTATTCCAAAGCATGTTGCTTGTAAAGTACCTTGTTTTTGTAGATATCCTTTGATTTTGGCATATTCTGAGCTGAATCGCAACCCGGCGGAGATGCTATCTATTAGAATAATATAACATTTTTTTTATTATTTAAAAATGCACATACGTATGAATGAAAATCAGAAAGTAAATAATGTTGCTGTTGTTGTAGCGATAAGGACACTCCCCGTTATCGACTTTGGTGGTCCTTTGCCGGATGCAGATCGGGTACGTTCCGGGAACCATTAAGGTACTAGCCCGACCATATCGGGAGCGATTTAGTTGACATAAAACCTTGTAGGCCATCCCGTCGATTCTATACAACTTAATATGGTAACGATTTAAAAGACGGTGCACCACCCAATTTTTATCAAAAATTATCAAACGTGGAATCAAAAGGCGCGCCTCGAGCTCCGTTTTTATTATTATTTGATATTTTTAAATTAGATGGTGTACCGTCTTGTAAAACTTTACCCTTAATATTATTTTGGGCGAAGGCCGCCAACGCAAAAAGATGGTCTCTGCAGCAATATTCTTAATTTCCGTCACATGTCACAACTCAAATTAACTTAATGTTATTTTGGGCGAAGGTCGCCAACGCAAAAAGGTGTTCTCTGCAACAAAATTTTTAATTTCCGTCACATGTCACAACTAAAAGCACAAGATATTTTTCGTTGTAAACAATTTATATTTTTTTTGCGTTTCAATGTTTTCCGGAATAATTAATGAACTGTCATTTCGATGACAGCATGAAACGTCGATGTGTTAGTGGAGAGCGAAAAAAGCTTTGACTGTGTGGGTGAACTGGTTACCTCCGTCTTGTAGGGTTGTTACCATATTTGGATTCTGGAGGTGGGCCTGTTGTATCGACAATTACTATGTCAAATGTATGTTTGTTTAATGGTGTGTTAAGTTTATACTTATATTTAAGAATTTATGAGCTTAAACCCTGCTTATAATAATTGAATTTCAATTATTATGTTTTCTAAGAGAAACTGAAAAGAAAGAAACATTTACTGGCATATTGCGATGGACCCATTTCGAAAACCGCCAACGTAATCATCATCAGGCAATTTTGTAATATTATCAAAGGTTTCACCGGGATTCGAACCGTGAATCACATGGTGAAACTGCAGTAGCCTTTAACCACTAGGCCATCCTGCTGGTATTTGTTTCCATGCTTAATTCAGTTTTTCTCATTTTTACACTAACAACAAGACATTTTGTCTCTATATTAATTTGTGTGCCATGTAGATTTGTTTTTGTAAAGTCCTTCTTCGTTGCGAATGAGAAGCTTTGTAAACTCGGGCTCAGTTGTACATATTTATGTATGTTTGTTTAATGGTGTTGTAACTTAGCGTTACAATAGTATGACCCCCACTGTAACCCTTTTTCTCCTACGCCTGAGACCCACACTCTAACCCGTTTTCACCTACGCCTGAGAGTATACATACATAGTACATTAACAGGTAGCCAACAGCAGCAGCTACATACCAATGCATGCGAATAGCTTTGGCGATAACAATAATATGCACACAGTACGCCAACTCACAGTAAATGGCAAACTGAAGTACCCAATTAGCGGTTCATTTCTCACTCGCATCATAGCAGAAGCAGTATAAAAGAGAATGAATTCCTCCTGACTAGCTAAGTTGAAGGGGTGCTGCCTTGGCACTGGTCACCCTTTGCTTGCGGGGACAACGGCTGGTCGCCTTTATGGTTTTCTCGCCCGTGTCTCAGCTAAGTAAGGGGGGCTCGCCGCCTTACGGCTACCCCGCCCCTTCCTCTCAGCTAAGGCTCCAGCCGACCCGGTTCTACAGCTACGTAGCGTGGTGCCTTCGGGCCCAGTTTCTCCTCGCAGCCTACGAACCGGCAAGGACAGAGCTGGTGCACCGCCCCCCGGCACCTTACCTTAGTGTGCGACCACGGGGTGAGCGATGTCCAGCGAACAAGCCAATCCCACTTCCAGAGGGAAAGGGGGTGCCGCCACGGCACTGGTCACCCCTTGCTTGCGGGGATAACGGGTTGTCGCCTTTATGGTTTTCTCGCCCGTGTCGCAGCAAAGTAAGGCCGGCTCGCCGCCGTTCGGCCAACAGATCCCTTCCCCTTAGTCCTGGTTCAGGCAGTAGAGCAACTCGTCGGCTAAAGGGGCTACCGCTGTGCCGTCAAGGCGCACTTCCCCTCAGCCCACGGATCGACCTACAAAGTTCCGGCTAGTAAACCTCCGCGTCCAGCCCTGCCATCGTGCAAGCATGGAGGCGGTGGTGTCCAGCTAGCGAGCCAGCATTAAAATCGAGTGAGCCAACCACACCGCGAAGTGGAAAGGGGCGCTGTCAGGGAACGGGTCACCCCTGCTTGCGGGGACAACGGGTTGTCGCCTTTATAGTTTTCTCGTCCGTGTCCCAGCTAAGTGGGGGGCTCGCCGCCTTATGACCATCCGGCCCTTTTCCCCTCCGCCCCAGTTCCGGCCGTAGACCGGTCCAGCAGCTAAAGGGGCTACCGCTGTGCCGTAAGGTGCACTTCCCCTCAGCCCACGGATGGGCCTACGGAGTTCCGGCTGGTACAACTCCGCTTCCAGTCCTGCCATCGTGCGGGCATGGAGGCGGTGGTGTCCAGCTGGCGGACCGGCGCTAACCACAATTCTATTCATTCCTCGCAGGTCCCCCCGTCGCCGCCACTGGGACAGCGTCATCACGGGAAGCCGCCACCCGCAACCACCGCTACTGGTAACCCCCCGAAAAGGTAATCAAGTAGAACGTTTGCACCGCCACCTCGCCTTGGCCACGCCACTGGTACGCGCTCCGGCGCCCTGTTGTTGCCGTCGCTATCCCATCGCCGTTGCGCCGCTGCTCCAACGACCGTTGGCCGCCCGCTATCCTACCGCCATTGCGCCGCTGCTCCGACGACCGTCGGCCGCCTAATATCCTACCGCCGTTGCGCCACTGCTCCGACGACCCTTGGCCGCCTGCTATCCTACCGCCGTTGCGCCGCTGCTACGACGACCGTCAGTCGCTGCTGCCTCACCACCGTCCAACCAGCTCGCTGGTACCGTCACTGTGTCCATACCACTACATCCATCCATCCGCTAATACTATCCGCCGTCCATCCGCCGTGCTAATCCCGCCACTGTATACCGCTGTACCAATCTGTCCGCTAATACTATCCGCCGTTTAACCGCCGTACCGACCCCTCTGCTATTACAACGACCGTTAGCCGCCGCTCGCCTCCCTCCCCCGCCATCTTTGCACGGAAAGCTGCTGCCCTCAGTACCCGTCAAGCCCTGTGTGTGTGCGTGTATTCGTCAATAACACATAACAACTGTGTTCTTATTAAGTGGGGGTTTGTGGGACCTCTACTTGGCCCTGGATTGAGTGTGTGCTACCTCAGCCTTCGACAAAACCCACCTCATAGTGTGTTCAGTTTATACTTATATTTAAGAATCCATGAGCTTAACACCTCCTTATAATAATTGAATTTCAATTATTATGTTTTCTAATAGAAACTGAAAAGAAAGAAACATTAACTGGCATATTGCGATGGACCCATTTCGAAAACCGTCAATGTAATCATCATCAGGCAATTTTGTAATGTTATCAAAGGTTTCACAGGGATTCGAACCGTGAATCACATGGTGAAACTGAAGTAGCCTATAACAACTAGGCCATCCTGCTGGTATTTGTTTTCATGCTTAATCCAGTTTTTCTCATTTCTACACTAACAACACAATTGAGACATTTTGTCTCTATATTAATTTCTGTGCCGTGTAGATTTGTTTTTGTAAAGTTCTTCTTCGTTGCGAATGAGAAGCTTTGTAACCTCGGGCTCAGTTGTACATATTGATGTATGTTTGTTTAATGGTGTGTTCAATTTATACTTATATTTAAGAATTTATGAGCTTAACACCTGCTTATAATAATTGAATTTCAATTATCATGTTTTCTAAGAGAAACTGAAAATAAAGAAACATTTACTGGCATATTGCGATGGACCCATTTCGAAAACCGCCAACGTAATCATCATCAGGCAATTTTGTAATGTTATCAAAGATTTCACCGGGATTCGAACCGTGAATCACATGGTGAAACTGCAGTAGCCTTTAACCACTAGGCCATCTTGCTGGTATTTGTTTTCATGCTTAATTCAGTTTTTCTCATTTCTACACTAACAACACAATTGAGACATTTTGTCTCTATATTAATTTGTGTGCCATGTAGATTTGTTTTTGTAAAGTTCTTCTTCGTTACGAATGAGAAGTTTTGTAAACTCGGGCTCAGTTGTACATATTTATGTATGTTTGTTTAATGGTGTGTTCAGTTTATACTTATATTTAAGAATTCGTGAGCTTAACACCTGCTTTTAATAATTGAATTTAAATTGAAACTGAAAAGAAAGAAACATTTACTGGCATATTATATTTAAAAGTTATTATATTATATTATTTTTGTCATGTAAGTTTTGTCAATTCAGAGAATAATTCGTTTTTGTATTCCGTTCCCAAATTGGATCTAATGGCACATAGCACATGCGATAGTTTTTGCTGATTTATCTGGTACGGCTGCCTTTACCAGTTATTTAGAAAAGTCACAAATTAAAGTAGTTACGTTCCAATTAGGCGTGAACCAGATACGGATGGAAATTTAACATGCAAATGCAACAACAACGCTGTGATCCTGATATTTATCTGGGTCAAGTCCTGATCCGTTTAGCAGTTCGGTTCGTTTTGTTTTCTGTAGTAGATTTTCTGACAGCTAACCACTTTTGAGTTGGTAGCACTGAAACAAATATGTCTACATATGAATATACATAAAAGATTTCGCCATATTTAAAAGCAAAAACACGGAAAAGTAAACAATTTAAAGAAAATGTAAAGAAAATAGTTTGTTTTCTTGCGAAACTATTTAACATGCAAATGCAACAACAACGTTGTGATCCTGATATTTATCTGGTTCAATTCCTGATCCGTATAGCAGTTCTGTTCGTTTTGTTTTCTGTAGTAGATTTTTCGACAGGTAACCACTTTTGTGTTGGTAGCACTGAAATAAATATGTGTACTTTTATGTATACATAAAATATTTCGCCATATTTAAAAGCAAAAACACGGAAAAGTAAACAATTTAAAGCAAATGTAAAGAAAATAGTTTGTTTACGTGCGACACTATTTAAATTTTACTAAATTAATTTCATTTTAGGGGAAAATGAATGTGGACCATGGAACAGAATAGGGCGTTTCGATGTAAGACGCGATAACCTCCGAAGAGATCTAAGGCCGAGCTTCTCTTCCAATTTGCGTCGCGCTCCTCTTGATTTCCCTACAAATTGGCCGGACGGGACCTACATGTTTTATGCCGACTCCGAACGGCATCTGCAAGGCAGATGAGTTTTCGCTGAGAGCTTTTCATGGCAGAAATACACTCGGAGCGATTGCCAAACACTGCCGAGGGGCGACTCCGCTTAGAAAAATTTTCTTCTAATTGAAAAACCTTATTTCTAAAATTTTGATGTTCCTTTGCCCGGGGTGTGAACCCAGGGCATACGGTGTGGTAGGCGGAGCACGCTACCATCACACCACGGTGGCCGCTAAGTGCATATGTAGTGAGAAAATATGAATTTCTGCATGCACGCAAGAGGAAATTTGGAATGCAGAATGTGCTGCTGGATTTGGAGAGTCAAGGTGTTTTGGTAAGTTTAAAATATGGTTCAATTTAATAAAAAAAATTTGTCCTATTTTTACAGAGCCAACCCACAACTTTCGACATGCTCGTATCCAAATTTAAAAATCTGGTGAGGGCGTATAAGCAGAGCAGTGACAACAATAGAAGAACCGGAGCTACTCCTTGCAATGCGCCATATTCGGATATTTGGAGATAGTCCTGTAATTTCCAACAAGCACTCAATTAATTTGTTTGGAAAACCTTTAAGCCATAATGAAACACACGCCGACGAGCACCAAAAACTCAGCACGTCACAAAGCTGAAGGTTTGATTCCAGCAGTTCGCAGCCAAAACCAAACAATTCGCAAACTAAGCCAAGCACTAAAAATTTAAAGCAAAAAATGTTGGCCATGAAGTTACAATATAAAAAGAAAGCTGCTGATGAAAAACTGAAACTGCTGGAAAACTATACCAGGAAGAAGCTGGAGGAAATGGAACAGGCGCAGCAGCTTGAACAGAAACGCCATGAAGAGAAAATGGCTATGTTGAAAGCTTTCATGGATTCGAGAAAGATGTAACCGTGTTTACGGTGAATGTATTTTTCTGTGTGATATTTTTTTTTTATAGAAAAATGATTTTTTTAGTTAACATATTAATATGTGATATTTTATCTATAGATGGTGAAGGCATTTATAAGAATAATTGAAGGTTTTGTTTTACTAGCTAGAATGTAAATATGTGATATATTATATGTATATAGTGTAGGTACTTATAAGAATAATTGAAGTCTCGTTTTTGTTGTCTTGTGTAAATAGAATAGTTTTAAGAAATTTTTAATCTAAGTTATTTTGTGTATATCGAATACTTTTACGAAACTTTGAATTCTGAGATATTTTTTTATTTGATGCAAACCGAGGAGAATTTTTTTTTTTGGATTTTAAATAACCTTAGTAAAACCATATTTACGTTGAATTTTGAACACTGTAAATATGTACTATTTTTATTAAAGCTTTGCGCCACAATCAAAAGCTTTATTTGTCGTGAAATATTTAAATAAAAACAAAGGATTTATTTATTGTACCATATAAAATTTTATTCTCATTATTTTCTTATATGGATTAAGATTTTCAACAAAACAGCTGGTTTATGAAGCAAGAGAAATGCTAGGGTAAATGGTAATGGTAAATTTCACTTATAGGGAAAAATTAATGTGGACCGTGGAAGAGACTAGAGCGTTTCTAAGTGCAAATATAGCGAGAAAAGACGAATTTCTGCATGCACGCAAGAGGAAATTTCGAATGCAGAATGTGCTGCTGGATTTCGAGAGGCAAGTTGTTTTGGTAAATTTAAAATATATTTCAGTTTAATAAAAACATTTTATTTTGTCATATTTTTAGAGACCCAACCCACAACTGTCGACATGCTCGTATCCAAATTTAAAAATCTGGTGAGGGCGTATAAGCAGAGCAGCGACAACAATAGAAGAACCGGCGCTACTCCTTGCAATGCGCCATATTCGGTTATTTGGAGATAGTCCTGTAATTTCCAACAAGTACTCAATTAATTTGTTTGGAAAGCTTTGAGCCATTATGAAACACACGCCGACGAGCACCAAAAACTCAGCACTTCAAAAAGCTCAAGTTCTGATTCCAGCAGTGTAGCGAACCTCTCCTCACGACGTTGTTCAAATAAGGAAAATTTACAAAGGTGCGATTGGACTGAGGCGAGGTGGCATATCTAGCTATGCTTCAGCTTAGCTCAGGGAAATTGGGGGTGGGGGTGCTTCAGCCTCACGCAACGAAGTCGCACAAAAAATATTTAAATATATGCCTATGGTAACAAAAGGGGTATTCCACGCGGAATTGCGCCAGCAAATTGACAGTGCAAAACAAACAAAAAAAAAACCAAGTGACTAGGGAAATGAACAAGGCAAGAAGGAACAACGAGGAACGTTACACCAATTGTCGTTTATGGGGAAGAAAAGCTGGAAGAACTCCCCATGTCTCTACCCACCCGACCTGTTAACCAAAAAAAAAATGTATGTTCGTCAGTTAACCCTCTTAATACTTACTTCATCTCATCCACCAATATTCCTACATTTCGTCAACGGCCAATAAAACCCTAGAATTCCATCTTTAGCAATTCACAATTTCTCATTTTATTCATAAGAAAATCTTTAACAAAATTTCCCTGCTTCCTTATTACTAGCATTTAATAGTTATCTATTCAAACAAAATACTTGGGATTCAATCAACTTTATCATCATGTTCAAAACAGATAGCCTATTAGTCTAAATATCCCTGAATGTATACGTCTTAACAAACAGAAATTCAATATAATTGTATTTGGCTTACTAGAATGTATTTAGAACGTAGGCTAAATATGAGGACGAAGTTGGTTAAGGTTACTACCATAATTATCCTTGTAGTATTTTCCTCAATACATATTTAGCTAACTTGGGTGTGCAAATTGTTGCAACCACGCGATTTTTAAATCGACCTACACATGCGATCAAATGCGCATATCAATTTAACGGTAATATCCTGGAGATCGTGGTTAAAACCCAAGGATTGAAAATTTTAGTTTAAGAGGCTAATGAAAATAATATCCTCTTGACTTACAAAAAAAAATTTTACATAAAACCTGTGCATACATATGTAAAATAGAATGTGAACGGATTTACTTACATGCTTACTCGGCTACACCATCGATACGACGTTGGTACCAGCGACGACGAGGATGCAAACGCGATAGGTTTATGCTGTAATCAAACTTGCGTGCAGTTGAAGAATCATAATCAATTAGAACCAGAGGTTCGATAGCTAAATAGGTAGACCCGAATTATGCCTGTGTACGTCACATACATACATGTGCATGCACAGCAAATGTTTTGCACACACCCTGATAACTAGAGATGTATGAGGATGCGCTTTATTGCGCCTGAAACTATATCTCGCGAATATCCAAGAAATTGATATAATTTTTACATATGAATTTATATATAAAATTTGAAACTCTTTATCACATTATGATTTATGCACTATTGCTTAACACAATTAATTGACCTTTTTGTATATCAATTTAGGTGTAAGAACCCAAAAATCATCGAAATCACCATAACAGAATGCTATAGCAAATAAACTTCTGCTCAATGAAACTAATCAAACTTTCAATTGTTAGTATATAATTACTAATAGCTATGTACGTCTTAATAAAATTGCACTGAAGCATTAATCATATTTATGTATATACTAGCAAGAAAAATACGCCTACGTTCCTAAGATAATCTATCAAATCAACATAAATGATATCCCTCCGGGGATATTATAGGTACTTAAAGTCCGATGTTTTGGTCATATCGCAAGTCTGCCTGTATCCATAGAAAAGCTGGCTATCCTTTACCCTCTCAGACTTGTTGATGAAATACCAATAAGTTTCATGTTAAACTCAAGGAGATTCTTATCGAAAATTGACGTTTTGATTAGCTGTTTAAAGGCGGTTGGATGTCAGCCCTTGTGGCTGCTTTAAATGCACGATCTCTATTCACAGTTTTTATTGGACATTTATGTTTCCATAATTTGGTGCATATGCCGTACATGAACGTATATGCATTTTGCAATTTCTAATCTATTGCTTCGTATTTCAAAAAGAAGTTGAGTTAGCTGTTGTTGCACTGCACTTTTTATTAAAGTTCGATTAAAGTTTTAATTATATTTATGGCCGGTCGATAAACTAAATATTAAGGTTTTTCTTTTATAGTCTGGTCAATTCCGCGGTAAAGGGCTACTGCCTACACTTCGCATTATCTATGTTTGTGTGAATGTGCAAGTTTATAATTTTATTGTATTTATCGTCGTCATACACTGTAGTAATTGCTTTTTGTTAGCGCATTTAATTAATTTTTTTTTTTACTTAGAAGTAAACCAATTAAATTGACAGATCACAGGCTATGATCTTAATAAGCAGTGCATCACACAGCAGAAAAAGCAAAAGCACACTTCCTTATCACTCGGGTTTTCTACCGCTTTATTCATAACCGGAGCGACTTTTAATTCTCGATGCTTATCAGGAACTGACTCTTGTTTTTCTAGTCAGCTTCAAATTAGGCTTCATTAATTGTCTAGCATCGATTTATTCTGTGCCAGGTAACCCCCCGAAAAGGTAATCAAGTAGAACGTTTGCACCGCCACCTCGCCTTGGCCACGCCACTGGTACGCGCTCCGGCGCCCTGTTGTTGCCGTCGCTATCCCACCGCCGTTGCGCCGCTGCTCCAACGACCGTTGGCCGCCCGCTATCCTACCGCCATTGCGCCGCTGCTCCGACGACCGTCGGCCGCCTAATATCCTACCGCCGTTGCGCCACTGCTCCGACGACCCTTGGCCGCCTGCTATCCTACCGCCGTTGCGCCGCTACTACGACGACCGTCAGTCGCTGCTGCCTCACCACCGTCCAACCAGCTCGCTGGTACCGTCACTGTGTCCATACCACTACATCCATCCATCCGCTAATACTATCCGCCGTCCATCCGCCGTGCTAATCCCGCCACTGTATACCGCTGTACCAATCTGTCCGCTAATACTATCCGCCGTTTAACCGCCGTACCGACCCCTCTGCTATTACAACGACCGTTAGCCGCCGCTCGCCTCCCTCCCCCGCCATCTTTGCACGGAAAGCTGCTGCCCTCAGTACCCGTCAAGCCGTGTGTGTGTGCGTGTATTCGTCAATAACACATAACAACTGTGTTCTTATTAAGTGGGGGTTTGTGGGACCTCTACTTGACCCTGGATTGACTGAGTGCTACCTCAGCCTTCGACAAAACCCACCTCATAGTGTGTTCAGTTTATACTTATATTTAAGAATCCATGAGCTTAACACCTCCTTATAATAATTGAATTTCAATTATTATGTTTTCTAATAGAAACTGAAAAGAAAGAAACATTAACTGGCATATTGCGATGGACCCATTTCGAAAACCGTCAATGTAATCATCATCAGGCAATTTTGTAATGTTATCAAAGGTTTCACAGGGATTCGAACCGTGAATCACATGGTGAAACTGAAGTAGCCTATAACAACTAGGCCATCCTGCTGGTATTTGTTTTCATGCTTAATTCAGTTTTTCTCATTTCTACACTAACAACACAATTGAGACATTTTGTCTCTATATTAATTTCTGTGCCGTGTAGATTTGTTTTTGTAAAGTTCTTCTTCGTTGCGAATGAGAAGCTTTGTAACCTCGGGCTCAGTTGTACATATTGATGTATGTTTGTTTAATGGTGTGTTCAATTTATACTTATATTTAAGAATTTATGAGCTTAACACCTGCTTATAATAATTGAATTTCAATTATCATGTTTTCTAAGAAAAACTGAAAATAAAGAAACATTTACTGGCATATTGCGATGGACCCATTTCGAAAACCGCCAACGTAATCATCATCAGGCAATTTTGTAATGTTATCAAAGATTTCACCGGGATTCGAACCGTGAATCACATGGTGAAACTGCAGTAGCCTTTAACCACTAGGCCATCCTGCTGGTATTTGTTTTCATGCTTAATTCAGTTTTTCTCATTTCTACACTAACAACACAATTGAGACATTTTGTCTCTATATTAATTTGTGTGCCATGTAGATTTGTTTTTGTAAAGTTCTTCTTCGTTACGAATGAGAAGTTTTGTAAACTCGGGCTCAGTTGTACATATTTATGTATGTTTGTTTAATGGTGTGTTCAGTTTATACTTATATTTAAGAATTCGTGAGCTTAACACCTGCTTTTAATAATTGAATTTAAATTGAAACTGAAAAGAAAGAAACATTTACTGGCATATTATATTTAAAAGTTATTATATTATATTATTTTTGTCATGTAAGTTTTGTCAATTCAGAGAATAATTCGTTTTTGTATTCCGTTCCCAAATTGGATCTAATGGCACATAGCACATGCGATAGTTTTTGCTGATTTATCTGGTACGGCTGCCTTTACCAGTTATTTAGAAAAGTCACAAATTAAAGTAGTTACGTTCCAATTAGGCGTGAACCAGATACGGATGGAAATTTAACATGCAAATGCAACAACAACGCTGTGATCCTGATATTTATCTGGGTCAAGTCCTGATCCGTTTAGCAGTTCGGTTCGTTTTGTTTTCTGTAGTAGATTTTCTGACAGCTAACCACTTTTGAGTTGGTAGCACTGAAATAAATATGTCTACATATGAATATACATAAAAGATTTCGCCATATTTAAAAGCAAAAATACGGAAAAGTAAACAATTTAAAGAAAATGTAAAGAAAATAGTTTGTTTTCTTGCGAAACTATTTAACATGCAAATGCAACAACAACGTTGTGATCCTGATATTTATCTGGTTCAATTCCTGATCCGTATAGCAGTTCTGTTCGTTTTGTTTTCTGTAGTAGATTTTTCGACAGGTAACCACTTTTGTGTTGGTAGCACTGAAATAAATATGTGTACTTTTATGTATACATAAAATATTTCGCCATATTTAAAAGCAAAAACACGGAAAAGTAAACAATTTAAAGCAAATGTAAAGAAAATAGTTTGTTTACGTGCGACACTATTTAAATTTTACTAAATTAATTTCATTTTAGGGGAAAATGAATGTGGACCATGGAACAGAATAGGGCGTTTCGATGTAAGACGCGATAACCTCCGAAGAGATCTAAGGCCGAGCTTCTCTTCCAATTTGCGTCGCGCTCCTCTTGATTTCCCTACAAATTGGCCGGACGGGACCTACATGTTTTATGCCGACTCCGAACGGCATCTGCAAGGCAGATGAGTTTTCACTGAGAGCTTTTCATGGCAGAAATACACTCGGAGCGATTGCCAAACACTGCCGAGGGGCGACTCCGCTTAGAAAAATTTTCTTCTAATTGAAAAACCTTATTTCTAAAATTTTGATGTTCCTTTGCCCGGGGTGTGAACCCAGGGCATACGGTGTGGTAGGCGGAGCACGCTACCATCACACCACGGTGGCCGCTAAGTGCATATGTAGTGAGAAAATATGAATTTCTGCATGCACGCAAGAGGAAATTTGGAATGCAGAATGTGCTGCTGGATTTGGAGAGTCAAGGTGTTTTGGTAAGTTTAAAATATGGTTCAATTTAATAAAAAAAATTTGTCCTATTTTTACAGAGCCAACCCACAACTGTCGACATGCTCGTATCCAAATTTAAAAATCTGGTGAGGGCGTATAAGCAGAGCAGTGACAACAATAGAAGAACCGGAGCTACTCCTTGCAATGCGCCATATTCGGATATTTGGAGATAGTCCTGTAATTTCCAACAAGCACTCAATTAATTTGTTTGGAAAACCTTTAAGCCATAATGAAACACACGCCGACGAGCACCAAAAACTCAGCACGTCACAAAGCTGAAGTTTTGATTCCAGCAGTTCGCAGCCAAAACCAAACAATTCGCAAACTAAGCCAAGCACTAAAAATTTAAAGCAAAAAATGTTGGCCATGAAGTTACAATATAAAAAGAAAGCTGCTGATGAAAAACTGAAACTGCTGGAAAACTATACCAGGAAGAAGCTGGAGGAAATGGAACAGGCGCAGCAGCTTGAACAGAAACGCCATGAAGAGAAAATGGCTATGTTGAAAGCTTTCATGGATTCGAGAAAGATGTAACCGTGTTTACGGTGAATGTATTTTTCTGTGTGATATTTTTTTTTTATAGAAAAATGATTTTTTTAGTTAACATATTAATATGTGATATTTTATCTATAGATGGTGAAGGCATTTATAAGAATAATTGAAGGTTTTGTTTTACTAGCTAGAATGTAAATATGTGATATATTATATGTATATAGTGTAGGTACTTATAAGAATAATTGAAGTCTCGTTTTTGTTGTCTTGTGTAAATAGAATAGTTTTAAGAAATTTTTAATCTAAGTTATTTTGTGTATATCGAATACTTTTACGAAACTTTGAATTCTGAGATATTTTTTTTATTTGATGCAAACCGAGGAGAATTTTTTTTTTGGATTTTAAATAACCTTAGTAAAACCATATTTACGTTGAATTTTGAACACTGTAAATATGTACTATTTTTATTAAAGCTTTGCGCCACAATCAAAAGCTTTATTTGTCGTGAAATATTTAAATAAAAACAAAGGATTTATTTATTGTACCATATAAAATTTTATTCTCATTATTTTCTTATATGGATTAAGATTTTCAACAAAACAGCTGGTTTATGAAGCAAGAGAAATGCTAGGGTAAATGGTAATGGTAAATTTCACTTATAGGGAAAAATTAATGTGGACCGTGGAAGAGACTAGAGCGTTTCTAAGTGCAAATATAGCGAGAAAAGACGAATTTCTACATGCACGCTCAGGGAAATTGGGGGTGGGGGTGCTTCAGCCTCACGCAACGAAGTCGCACAAAAAATATTTAAATATATGCCTATGGTAACAAAAGGGGTATTCCACGCGGAATTGCGCCAGCAAATTGACAGTGCAAAACAAACAAAAAAAAAACCAAGTGACTAGGGAAATGAACAAGACAAGAAGGAAGAACGAGGAACGTTACACCAATTGTCGTTTATGGGGAAGAAAAGCTGGAAGAACTCCCCATGTCTCTACCCACCCGACCTGTTAACCAAAAAAAAATGTATGTTCGTCAGTTAACCCTCTTAATACTTACTTCATCTCATCCACCAATATTCCTACATTTCGTCAACGGCCAATAAAACCCTAGAATTCCATCTTTAGCAATTCACAATTTCTCATTTTATTCATAAGAAAATCTTTAACAAAATTTCCCTGCTTCCTTATTACTAGCATTTAATGGTTATCTATTCAAACAAAATACTTGGGATTCAATCAACTTTATCATCATGTTCAAAACAGATAGCCTATTAGTCTAAATATCCCTGAATGTATACGTCTTAACAAACAGAAATTCAATATAATTGTATTTGGCTTACTAGAATGTATTTAGAACGTAGGCTAAATATGAGGACGAAGTTGGTTAAGGTTACTACCATAATTATCCTTGTAGTATTTTCCTCAATACATATTTAGCTAACTTGGGTGTGCAAATTGTTGCAACCACGCGATTTTTAAATCGACCTACACATGCGATCAAATGCGCATATCAATGTAACGGTAATATCCTGGAGATCGTGGTTAAAACCCAAGGATTGAAAATTTTAGTTTAAGAGGCTAATGAAAATAATATCCTCTTGACTTACAAAAAAAAATTTTACATAAAACCTGTGCATACATATGTAAAATAGAATGTGAACGGATTTACTTACATGCTTACTCGGCTACACCATCGATGCGACGTTGGTACCAGCGACGACGAGGATGCAAACGCGATAGGTTTATGCTGTAATCAAACTTGAGTGCAGTTGAAGAATCATAATCAATTAGAACCAGAGGTTCGATAGCTAAATAGGTAGACCCGAATTATGCCTGTGTACGTCACATACATACATGTGCATGCACAGCAAATGTTTTGCACACACCCTGATAACTAGAGATGTATGAGGATGCGCTTTATTGCGCCTGAAACTATATCTCGCGAATATCCAAGAAATTGATATAATTTTTACATATGAATTTATATATAAAATTTGAAACTCTTTATCACATTATGATTTATGCACTATTGCTTAACACAATTAATTGACCTTTTTGTATATCAATTTAGGTGTAAGAACCCAAAAATCATCGAAATCACCATAACAGAATGCTATAGCAAATAAACTTCTGCTCAATGAAACTAATCAAACTTTCAATTGTTAGTACATAATTACTAATAGCTATGTACGTCTTAATAAAATTGCACTGAAGCATTAATCATATTTATGTATATACTAGCAAGAAAAATACGCCTACGGTCCTAAGATAATCTCTCAAATCAACATAAATGATATCCCTCCGGGGATATTATAGGTACTTAAAGTCCGATGTTTTGGTCATATCGCAAGTCTGCCTGTATCCATAGAAAAGCTGGCTATCCTTTACCCTCTCAGACTTGTTGATGAAATACCAATAAGGTTCATGTTAAACTCAAGGAGATTCTTATCGCAAATTGACGTTTTGATTAGCTGTTTAAAGGCGGTTGGATGTCAGCCCTTGTGGCTGCTTTAAATGCACGATCTCTATTCACAGTTTTTATTGGATATTTATGTTTCCATAATTTGGTGCATATGCCGTACATGAACGTATATGCATTTTGCAATTTCTAATCTATTGCTTCGTATTTCAAAAAGAAGTTGAGTTAGCTGTTGTTGCACTGCACTTTTTATTAAAGTTCGATTAAAGTTTTAATTATATTTATGGCCGGTCGATAAACTAAATATTAAGGTTTTTCTTTTATAGTCTGGTCAATTCCGCGGTAAAGGGCTACTGCCTACACTTCGCATTATCTATGTTTGTGTGAATGTGCAAGTTTATAATTTTATTGTATTTATCGTCGTCATACACTGTAGTAATTGCTTTTTGTTAGCGCATTTAATTAATTTTTTTTTTTACTTAGAAGTAAACCAATTAAATTGACAGATCACAGGCAATGATCTTAATAAGCAGTGCATCACACAGCAGAAAAAGCAAAAGCACACTTCCTTATCACTCGGGTTTTCTACCGCTTTATTCATAACCGGAGCGACTTTTAATTCTCGATGCTTATCAGGAACTGACTCTTGTTTTTCTAGTCAGCTTCAAATTAGGCTTCATTAATTGTCTAGCATCGATTTATTCTGTGCCAGGTAGCGGTCCACAAGCAAGTTGTTGCTAGACATCGGAATGCAATTTTAAAAACAAATAAAGGCCATAAGCAAATGTGCAAAAAGTTCACTCGCTCGCTGGATTTAACGGTATCATTATGAACATGTACGTGCATATGTCTGTAAATGCTTATTAACATCTTGCCTTTAGAGGCTAGCATCGGATTACCGTGCTCATTCGATACTCGAATGTGCCAGTAGGAAATTCTTAGGGTAGTGCGCTACAAACCCTCCCCACCAGACAGATGCTACACGACGTGAACGCGGAAGTTAGCGTCTGCAACAAGTCACCAAATATCCTTAGCATGGTACGTTCCTTTACTTTTACCAGTCACATCTTCCAGCAGGTAATAAGCGTTACCCACCTTCTTTATTACTCGGGCATTTATTCCCTTTGGAGCTAGTTTGGCACTGAAGTGTTTCGCCAGGTTGCTTTGCGCAAAATTTCGTCTAACTACTATCTGGCCAGGTTTGAATTCTCTCGTTCGGGTGCGGAGATTGTAGGCATGAGCATTCTTCTCGAAGGAAGTCCGAATTTTGTTGTTGATATCCTCGCGTAGTAGGGTAAATTCGTCCTGTTTTTCCAGTTTTGTCGAACTGTTGTTCAATAAATCGAGGTTTCTCAATATTTCATAATCCCTACCGTTGGTCATCATGTTTTGGCAGAAAACAATTAAGTACGGAGACTTTCCGATGGTGTGATGCAGGCTATTTCGTAGGGAGCTATTTATGCTACTAAGATAGCAGTCCCAGTCCCGCTGATCCTTTCGAAGAAATGATCGCAAGGCCTCGACAATGGTTCGATTCACTCGCTCGGATGCGTTTGCTTGAGGCGAGTAAACTGCCGTCTTAGTATGGGAAATTCCGTGTTTGGTCAAGAATGATGAAAATTCTTTACTAACGAACTGGCTGCCGTTATCAGAAATGATAGTTTCCGGTACTCCGAAACAGTCAAATACGTCCTCTTTCAGAAACTGTATTATTAAGTTAGCCGTGAACTTTCTGAGTGGCTTCAGAAAGGTGAACTTCGAGAAATGGTCTAATGCGATAAAGATTCCGATATTTCCCTTTTTGGACCTAGGTAGTGGTCCGATTAGATCTACGTATAGCTTTTGGAATGGTCGTTCACTAATTGAAGGTTGTCCCATGGGAGGACGTAAGGCATGCGTGGGCGTTTTAGACGTCTTGCACAGTTCACAAGACGAGACGTAATCCCGCACATCTACTACCATTCGCGGCCAAAAAAAAAAACTTTTAACGTGCTCTAGGGTCTTAGCTACTCCTCCGTGTGCTGCCAAGGGAGTATTGTGAGCACTGTACAACACTTCTTTTCTCAGACCCATCGGGACTAACAGTTTCCAAGAATCGGTTGGTTGATGTTCGTCACTATCGCAGGTAGTTCGATGATAAATATATTTATCTATAACTCTATAATCGGGTAAATCTGAACTCGCGAATTTTTGCCTCAGTTCTTTCTAATCACTAGCTTCAAACAATTCGGACTCTAAATCTATTTCTGGCAACGCTTCTAATTCTACCGCCTCAACATACCCTTCTTCTTCGTGTATGCGCGATAAAGCATCTGCCACCTTATTCTCACTACCTTTTCTATGCTCAATTGTGAAGTTGAAACCTTGAAGCTTTAGAGCCCATCTTGCTAGGCGTCCATTTAGGTCCTTTTGTCGCATCAGCTATTTCAGACTTGCATGGTCTGTTACTACTTTAAACTCGTGACCTTCAATATATGGTCTGAACTTTTTGATGGCCAAAGCGACAGCGAGGCACTCCAGTTCTGTGACGGTGTAGTTGCTTTGGGCCTTATTCAGCTTATGAGACACGTAAGCAATAGGTCTTTCGTCTCCATTGTCATCACATTGGGCCAAAAGTCCACCGACGCCGCACTGGCTTGCATCGCATTGGACTATAAAAGGTCTCGCATAATTAGGGTGTAGCAAAAACGGAGCTGTTGTAAGTTTCTCTTTCACGGCATCAAAAGCGCATTGGGCATCTACATCCCAGACGAACTTTTTCTTTCTGATTGTGACACGACCAGCAAGTCGTCCAGGTATACGAAAACATGTAACTTTAAATGGTAAGGTATCACTTTATCCATTAATCGGCACATCGTCTGCGGCGCATTGCATAGCCCAAACGGCATTCGCGTAAACTGATACAACGGCCGATTAGGAATAGTGAACGCAGTTTTTGGTTTCGAATCGGGTGACAAAGGGATTTGCCAGAAGGCTTTCTTCAGGTTAATTTTTGATATGATGTGCACTGGTGGTAATCGCGATATGAGTCCGTCTATATTTGGTATCGGATAAGCATCTTTAGTCGTTAATTCATTTAATTTTCTAGAGTCTAGGCAGAACCTGGCTTTTCCCGGTTTCATAATCAAAACCCCTGGCGACGACCATGGAGAGCCTTCGGCTTCTTCAATCACACCCAATTCCAACATACGGTCTATTTCCTTACATACGATACTTTCCCTAGCCGGCGAAATGGGGTAATATCTTTGTTTGACGGGTGTTGAATTTCCCGTGTCAATAGAATGGACGACTAGATTCGTGAGGCCAAGACCTTCGCTTTCAAACGATGGAAACGCCGCTATCGCGATTTCCAACTGCCGCCTTTGTGTTGACGATAATGGTAGGGTTTCCCGCTCTATTTCTTCCTCCGCAGTTAGTTGATTTAACCCTGCATCCATGCTCACTTTCAACCCGAATGTCTCCCAGAAGTCCATGCCAATTATGTTATTAGTCACTGTGGGAACAATCAAAAATTCCACAGCAAGGGTTCGGTCATTGAAGGTTAGAGTCATGTTAATAGATCCCGCAACCTCCTGTTTCTTCCCGTCAGCGGTTCTAACGATACCTGAAAATTTCCTATACTCTATACTGGGGATATCCAGGACTGATTGGGCTAATTGCGATCCGATACAACTTTTGTTGGCTCCGCTGTCTAGCAAGGCTAAATAATTTTTACCAAAGACAACTAAGTTCGCGTACGGTCGAGTGTCTGAGCCATTACATACTATCGACGATATGACAAATTTTCGGAGATTTTTCCTCCGTTGACAATACGAGCGAATGCGCCTATTTGATCGGGATGTCGGGAGTATTTCGGTCGGTTCTGAAAAGATTCGGGCCCTAGCAAGCTTATACTCCGCTAAGAGGATATGATAGGGTCGATATACGTTGTTGTGCAAGCTACGCGAATTTGATGCACCAGCGTCACCACTATCTTCTGGTCGATTTACGCGATTAATTTTATAGGGCGTTCTGGATACATTTTCTTGTACATCTGGTGAAATAGGATCTTTATGACTACAAAACCTAACTTGGGTTGTTTTTATTTCCGAGGGCAATAGGTTGGGCGTCCGTCTGTCAGTTGACGAATCTCCCTCCTTGCGTTTCCCTGAGTGCACTTTGAACAAGTGGGCTTATACGTATCCACAGCGCCACAACCATAACAGAATATCCGTCGTGGTTTTAAGCAGTCGTGATACCGGTGACCACCCTCCTCGCAGTTCCAACATTTTAGTTGACTTGTGTCTACCGCAGCAATCTCTCCACCAACTTCGTCATTAACATTCTCGCCGCCGTGATCTGTATCTTGAGGATGGTGAGTAACTTCAAAAATCTGACGACGAATTGGAGTTTGGCGTGGTAGGGAACCAGGAAGATCCCGAAAGAACTTTTCGTATCTGCGAGCCTCTTTCCTCAAGGTCGCAATGTCATGAATGTCCAAGTGGAGTAGCTCATGTCTTAAGTCAGGCTTAATATTTCTAATTAACGTTTCAACTAAGTCGGAGTCATTCATTGGGGATCTCAATCTATCACACATATTCATTATGGCATCTAAAAATTCATCAAAGGGCTCATTCGGTTTTTGCTTTCTTTTCCTGATGTCGTATTTTATCTCAGAGTCAGTGGAAAAATCTTTAAACTGACGCCGCATTGCCTCACAAAGGTCAACCCAGTTAATCAATTAAATTGACAAATCACAGGTAATGATCTTAATAAGCAGTGCATCACACAGAAGAAAAAGCAAAAGCACACTTCCTTATCACTCGGGTTTTCTACCGCTTTATTCATAACCGGAGCGACTTTTAATTCTCGATGCTTATCAGGAACTGACTCTTGTTTTTCTAGTCAGCTTCAAATTAGGCTTCCTTAATGTCTAGCATCGATTTATTCTGTGCCAGGTAGCGGTCCACAAGCAAGTTGTTGCTAGACATCGGAATGCAATTTTAAAAACAAATAAAGGCCATAAGCAAATGTGCAAAAAGTAAATGCTTATTAATTATTATTATTATCTTGCCTAGCATCGGATTACCATGCTCATTCGATACTCGAATGTCCCAGTAGGAAATTCTTAGGGTAGTGCGCTACAGCAGTTCGCAGCCAACACCAAAAAATTCGCAAACTACACCAAGCACTAAAAGCGTAGCTTCTTCGAGTTTGCAGCAAAGAAATGGTAGTAGACATCGACCACATTTTAAGCAAAAAAAGTAAAAATATAAAAAGGCAGCTGCTGATGAAAAACTGAAACTGCTGGAAAACTATACCAGGAAGAAGCTGGAGAAAATGGAACAGGTGCAGCAGCTTAAACAGAAACGCCATGAAGAAAAAACCGTCATGTTGAAAGTTTTCATGGAATCGAGAAAGATGTGACCGTGTTTACGGTGAATGTATTTTTTTGTGTGATATTTTTTTTTTTTTTATAGAAAAATTAATTTTTTAGTTAACATATAAATATGTGATATTTTATCTATATATGGTGAAGGTATTTATAAGGATAATTGAAGTGTCTTTTTTTGTAACTAGCTAGAATGTAAATATGTGATATTTTGTCTGTATATAGTGGAGGTACTTATAAGAATAATTTAAGTCTCGTTTTTGTTGTCTTGTGTAAATAGAATAGTTTTAAGAAATTTTTAGTCTAAGTTATTTTGTGTATATCGAATACTTTTACGAAAGTTTCAATTCTGAGATATTTATTTGATGCAAACCGAGGAGAAATTTATTTGTTGGATTTTAAGTAACCTTAGTAAAACCAAACACTGTAAATATGTACTATTTTTATTGCAGACTTTGCGTCACAGTCAAAAGCTTTAGTTATCTTGAATTATTTAAATAAAAACAAAGGTTTTATTTGTTGTACCATACACAATTTTATTCGCATTATTTTCTTATATGAATTAAGATTTTCAACAAAACAGGTGGTTTATGAAGCAAGAGAAATGCTAGGGTAAATGGATAACATTTAAATTTATAAGCTCTTAAAATATTACATCACATCCAGTTGAATTATGATTGGCTTGAGAACGTCCAATTTTCACAACCTCTTCTTCTATCCGCGATTCATCTTCAATACTGTCGTGCTCTAAACAGCAAATGTTGTGAAGGATACATCTGCATATAATTATTTTGCCTACTGAACTTAAGTCTACAATTTCGTTGAAGTGAAGTAATCGTCGGAATCTTGATTTGAGCAGTCCGTATGCATTTTCAACAACAATTTTTATTGAAGAATGTATAAAATCAAACTGCCTTTGTGCCGGTGTCAAAAATCCATTATCACGAATTGGGAATTTCAATGCTCTGAGTCCCCAAGCAAAAACGAATTAAAGGGAAAGGTCGATTCTTTATTATCCATCGCTCTTTCAGATAAGCTGTAACGTCTCAAAATTCGACTGTCGTGTAACGAGCCTGGTTTCCCGGTGAACACATCTATAAACATTTTATCCACATCCACAACGGCTTGCAACTGCAGACTATAAAAGTGCTTTCGGTTGAAATAAGCCTCTTTATTTGAAACTGGATCTTTGATTTTAATATGAGAGCAATCAATGCATTCCACCAATTCGGTATATTCATCATCGCTTTAAATTTTCGCATATTATCTTGTACCTTGGAAGCAGAAGACCATCGAATATATTCGTGGCCAATGGACAAAATCCACTCGACCACTCCCCTTAATACTCTCCATGCGGATGATTTGGACATTTGGAAAAGATTTGCAATCTCACGAAATGTATTCGTGTTTGCAATATACCATAGTAGTATATATGTGGTATTGACAGACGGACGTAGGACAACTAGAAGCGGACATACCTTTTAATTATACACTGCACTAATTGCATCCCTGCAATAGTTAGACCGGCAACCCGAACTAGACGAAGAGAGCCTAACACAAGTTAGTTAAAAGAGACGAACGACAATCAAGTTTGAAGTGCGGTACTGACAACACGTATATAAAAGTATATGTAAATGTAATAGACGCTAATATACACATTCTAGTAATTAACCGAGTTTTAATTGGAACCCTAGACAAGGAAATCCCACATATATATTTCCCGTGGTGACACTTATGTTTGTTGTTGGCTCTGTGATAACATGGCTCATGTTATCTGTGCCGGTTTCTCTCACATAGGTGGTCGGGTGGTTGACCTAATATCCAGCAAAATTGGACTGAACTGGACATGTCATGATTATCGTTCCGTAGAAAATGACATGCGAGCTTTTATGAGGCAAACTCAGAAAGAGTTCAACAACATTTTTATTGGGTTTCGTGACCTTAACGAAAGATTCAAAACGATGGAGGCTCACTTTAAAAAATTGAAAGTGATATCTGAATCTCCAAAACGTAAGAAATGTATTCCCAACAATGATTCCAACTTGTCTTCGAGTCAGGGGCAAAGCTGTCCTCCTACGAATGTCCCTTCAACCGCGTTGACTGATACGAACAGGCTTACCAAAGACGTTATGAACAATGCAGCTCAGGAATCTCCACAAGGTTGTGTCGATACTTCCAGTGAGACTATCTCTGGCAAATTAAACGATGCACGAACTAATAGTGGTACCTTTGCGGCTGTTTGTTATACGTCACCAATGTTGATTTCGCTGGACCTCCCCTACACCTCCACCGGTATCTTTAGCTCCAACAATAACAGTTACCGATACTGGGGTTGTTGCTAGCGATACAATTGTACCTGAAAAAAATAGTACTTCTTTGACGGGCTCGATAACCAACGCTAGGTCAAGCAATGCGTTTTCTGTCAACTGTTCTATAACGGCCGCACCTTTCCAGCTCTCTGGTGTGCTATCCGCTACTCCTTTGCAGGTGACTGCCGTGCCACCTCGTAGGGCTGTATTTGTGTCCCGATTATACGCCTCGCTTACCGAAAATGACATTGCTCATTACGTTTGCTCTAAACTTGGTGTTGCACCCACTAGTAACATCAACGTGTATAAATTTAACTTTAAATATGAGAGAGACATCTCCTCATTTAAAATATCCCTTTCAGATGAATATTTCGATAAGGTACTTGATTCCTCTTTTTGGCCTAAGCATACTGTGGTTCACTTGTTCACGAGAAAGCCGAAGGCCGAACCTGTTTTATTACAGCCAAAAAACGGTATGACGAACACAGTAATAACAACACAAAGGTAATTGCTGACCTGTCCCGTCTTCTCATTAATTACCAAAATGTTCGTGGTTTACGATCAAAACTTGTTCCATTCTTCCTTAATTCTTTCAACTTTTCTGCACAAGTTGTAGCTTTTACGGAGACCTGGCTAAAGCCTGATAATTACAATTCTGAGGTTTTTTCAAATAAATATGCTGTTTATCGGCGTGATCGCATCTCTAGAGCGGGAGGCGTCCTTATTGCTGTTGAATCTAACCTATCATCTGAGTTGATTTCGCTGGACAATATCTCTCATATCGAATTCATAGCAGTTAGGCTATCATTCGGTAGCTATAGCGTAATTGTTTGCTTTTCGTATATACCACCTCGTTCGGATATGGATGTTTATGCTAGTCATAGCTCGGCCATCTGCGATTTGCATTCGCAGTTGGGAGATAACGATCGACTTGTTGTTGTTGGTGACTTTAACTTGCCAACAGTTAGTTGGGTTAATATAAGTGATTCAAACTTTTTAACTCCCACTGCTCAACATGAGTTTCTCAATTGCTTGTTAGACTCATCTCTTTTACAGATTAACAATGTTCCAAATAGTGGAAATAAAATGCTGGACTTAGTATTTGTGGATGGCTCGGTGGGTACTGCCCTTACGCAAATACCACCTTTATCCCTTCCAGAAGACCCTCTTCACCCTACGCTAGAGATATCACTTGATATCAGCCTACCCCGTAGGATTCTAGTACAGTCTCGTCCCCGATCTAGATGCTTCTACAAAGCGAATTTCATTATGCTCAATGATCTGATGTCGATTCGGTATATTTTACAGTACGCTTGATGGCTTCTTTGATACCTGCATTCCTACTCGCTATACCCTATGTTCGAATAAGCCCTCTTGGTTTTCAAAGCAACTTATCAGACTTAATAACATTAAATCTAGGCTTTATAAGAGATTCAAGAAATCTGGAGTATCTGCAGACCTCTCTAAATATCTAATAGCTCGTTCTAAATTTCACCGTCTTAATCAGCTTTGTTATAAAAATTACTTGAGTTGTTGTAAAGCCCAATTTTTTAGAAATCCAAAAAAGTTTTACAGTTTCGTAAATTCAAAGCGGAAAACTTCTTGGTATCCTTCCTCATTAACCTTTGGAGGTAAAAAAGCGTATTCATCCAGTGGTTTTCATTCCGGTCAATATCCCTATCGCTTAGATAGCTCGAATTACATTAGGAATCCTGCTATTGATGGTAATATTGTTCTTCAGAGTCTTCAATCTTTGAAGCCCACCTTTTCTCCGGGACCGGACGGTGTTCCTAGTTGCGTGCTTAGGTACTGCGCCGAAAACATGTATGAGCCTATTTTAAAATTATTTGAGCTATCTCTGGGATCTGCGTCATTCCCGGCACTTTGGAAAAGGTCTTTTATTATACCCCTGCATAAAAAAGGTAGTAGGTCAAAAGTTGAAAACTACAGGGGTATTGCTAAATTTTCAGTCATTCCTAAAGTCTTTGAACAGGTTGTTACCAGTCAACTCCAATATCAGTGTTCTAGAATTTTATCTCCATGCCAACACGGTTTTATTCGTCAAAGGTCAACCACTACAAATTTGCTTGTATTCACCTCTATAGTTATGGAAGGATTTTTAGCGAACAAGCAAACGGATGTCATCTACACGGACTTCAGCAAAGCATTTGATACCGTCAACCATGAGTTGCTTATTCATAAGCTTGATTTACTGGGCTTTCTGTTTCACCTATTAATGTGGCTGAAAAGCTATCTTTCTAACCTGGCCCAAAAAGTCCTGTTCAAGTGCAATCTGTCAGAATCGTTCGGAGTTTCCTCCGGCGTACCCCAGGGAAGTCATCTAGGCCCTTTGCTCTTTGCCCTTTTCATTAATGACTTGCCACAGACAATGTTATATTCCCATACTATAATGTATGCGGATGATGTAAAGCTTTGCTACACTTACTGTCCTACTGATTTGAGTTCCTTGGATCTTCTTCAGGCCGACTTGGACTCGTTCCAATGTACACAACAAATTTACTAGCTTTAAATTGCTCTAAATGTAAGCATATGACATTTCACCGAGTGAAGCCAGCATTGAAATCTTATGTAATAGATGGTACGCCTTTGGAGCGTATATCCATTGCAAACGATCTAGGTGTCCTTTTTGATCCGAAATTGAATTTTAACATGCATATTTCATCTATAGCCAACAAAGCGTTGGGTTTACTTGGATTTGTTAAAAGATGGGCTAAAGGGTTCGATGATCCGTACCTCACTAAGGTTCTTTACACATCGCTGGTTCGTCCAATACTCGAGTATTGCTCATGCGTTTGATCCCCTGTTTCTCGAAAGCATATAAAGCGTCTTGAGTCAGTTCAAAAGCAATTTTTGATATTTGCATTGCGCGGCCTTAATTGGGACTCAAGTCTCCACCTTCCTCCATACAGAAGTAGACTTCTTCTTATTAACTTACCCACTCTGGAAAATCGGAGAATATTACTGGTGGTATTGTTCATCCATAAGCTCATTATTGGAGAAATTGATTCTGCGGACCTCCTCAGCCGCTTGTGTTTTGCGGTTCCCCCAAGAGTATCCAGACACTACGTTCCTTTCTATTTACCCCTTTGTCGACGAAACTTTGCTAAAAATAATCCTCTTCTTATCTGGTGCGCGCACTACAATGACTTGTATAGCTGTATCAGTCTTGAATGTACTTTTGGCACTATAAGTAATGCAATACTTGCCTATCTAATTTAAGAGATACAAGCTAATTTAATTTGCCGGCATTTTATTCCTTCCATAAAAAACAGGAACTATCTCGCTTAAGGATGGAGGAACATTTATCAACATGTATCATTAAGAAGGAACAAGACAGTACTGTGTTGATTGGAATCTGGTGCATTCCAACAACGTAAAAAGCATGCTTTTTCATGAGTCACTGACCGGAATCGTATGCATTCCGGCAGTATAATATTATGGGTCAGGCATCGAGCTGATTGGAATCTGGTGCATTCCAACAACACAGGTCATGTTACTTTTTTATACCTTGTGATGGCGTATCCTCATTACACTACTCTTAGCACTGCCGGATTGCCATGACATGCTGATTGGAATCTTGTTGCATTTCAACAGGGAGATTGGAATCCACTACATTCCGAAATCATGCTGAGCGGAATCTGATGCATTCCGCCAGTATAAGATTTCGGCATAAGATCTTATTTCTGCTCATATTTCTTATTAATATTATATTCTAAATTTAATAGTAATGTTCATTAATATTTCTTTGTTTGTAATATAACATTGTTGAAATCTCGATATATCTTAAATTTTATCTTTTGAATTGTATATTTATATATCTTTTATATTATGCAGTCGAATTTAAATAATAAATAAATAAATAAATAAATATTTCTTTGGATACACCAACCTTAGCCAGACCACCATGATCCTTGTTTGTATAAAATGAGCTTGCGTTATAGCGATCTACAAAAAAAAGAAAATATTGTATAAAGAATGAAAGAACTTTTTTTATGTAAATTTTACCAATTAACAGATTCAGTCTAAAATGCCGTCTGAATTCTTGGTCAGTATAACTTGTATAAAATTTGTTATTTTATCTCGTTCCTCTTTATTTTCATAAGTAAGTATTCGCAGAAGAATCTAGAAGTTCCTCGGTCCTGCCGCTGGTGTTTGCAGATTCGGACGATGCCGGTTCAGACATCAGCTATAAATTTATAATTACATTAAAAATTATATAAAATATTTTCCATTACTTACTTAAAAGAATTGTTCTTCCATTTTCTCTTTATTTAATTTTGCGTTTTTCTATCAATATCTTAAATTTTTGCGTACGTTTCTTCTTCTTATTTTCAACAAAACACACGTTTTATATTAGTGCTGCCAGCTCTCATAAAGTTGATCCAGATCTTTCCAATGAGATTTGAGCCTGAGCCAGAGCTCGATAACTCAGTGGAACGCTCCTAGCAACAGCGAACTTGTTACCATGGTTCAACTATATACAGGTTGGCTCATCTGTAAAGCAACAAAATATGTCTGTTCAAATTGTCAAAATCTGTGTATTGGTGTTGGTGCGAATGGTATGGAATGGAAACGTAAAACTTAGCAGTTTTTGTATGTGTAAGTAAAATGTTGCCAATGTGTTGGTTTCATTTTGAGTTTGCCATCTCCTTTTGACAATCCCTTCGACCATGCAATGACATAAATAAAATCAGCTGATGAGATGAGCCAACCTGTACATAATTGAACCATGCTTGTTACCATATTTGGATTCTGGAAGTGGGCCTCTTTTATCGACAATTACTAAGTCAAATGGTTTACATGGCGTTGGAGTCAAAACAAGATTCCCCTTTGTTTTAGGTTTCACTTTATTTAAAAGGCATTTATTGTAATTTGTTACAAATTTCGCTATGTCACGGGTCATATTTTTCCAATAATATTTTGTTCTTAATTTGGCATAAAATCTTTCTGTACCGAAATAACCGCTTAACAGGGGGTCCTCGTCATAAATTGTCATAAGTTTTTGTTTTTGCTCTGCTTCTGTTACAGTTTCTACAGGGTCCGTCAATATTATTTGTAATGATTATAAAATTTTATTTCCGCTGATTTTAAAATTCCTAATTGAAATGTTATTGAAAAATATATAATATTTTGGCCGTTCTAACCGCTTAATATTGTGATTGCCGGCTGCTTTTTCAAGACTCGAAAATAACTCATCTGTTTTTCCGTTAACATTCACAAAATTAAGTAAGTCTAGTTTTTAAACGGTATTGTTTGGCTTGACTGGCTGGTTGGTTAAATGACTGGTTGGCACGAATTTTGTAATTGAAATTTAAGTAACTTCCCGATAAGCTACAAGGTTGGAACTTGGAATATAGTTCAGAACCCGATGACAATGCAATAATAAGAAAAAAATCGCCGCTAGGTGGCGCAAGGATCGAGATATTCACAAAAATCGTATTTGTGGTCCCATTTGGCTCATATTTAGAACACATAATACATACAAGAATAGAAAGGGACGTATGAAATAAAATCGCTGCTAGGTGGCGCAAGGATCAAGATATTCAAAAAAATCGTATTTGTGATCCGATCTGGCTCATATTTGGAACACATAATACATGGAAGAATAGAAAGCGACCTATGAAAAAATCGCCGCTAGGTGGCGCAAGGATCGAGATATTCACAAAACTTGTATTTGTGGTCCGATTTGGCTCATATTTGGAACACATAATACATACATGAATAGAAAGCGACACATGAAAAAAATCGACGCTAGGTGGCGCAAGGATCGAGATACTCAAAAAAATACGTATTTGTGGTCTGATTTGGCTCATATTTGGAACACATAATACATACAAGAATAGAAAGCGACCTATAAAAAAATCGCCGCTAAGTGGCGCAAAGGCCGAGATATTCAAAAAAATCGTATTTGTGGTCCGATTTGTTCCATATGTGGAACACATAATACATACAAGAATAGAAAGCGACCTATGAAAAAAAAAAAATCGCCGCTGGGTGGCGGAAAGATCGAGATATTAAAAAAAAAATCGTATTTTTAGTCCGATTTGGTCATAATACATGCATGAATAGAAAGCGTCCTATGATGTCCGATTTGGCTCATATTTGGAACAAATATTACATATAGTCCCGTAGAAGTAACATCAAAATATTTTGGAGTTGGAGGAGGGACAAGCATACGTGGCGCAGGGTCGAGTAAAGTCTTTGGAAGTATTATGTATTGAGGACTTATATTGTAACAAATTGTCAGGAAAGAGTCCTCGTAATAATGAGTCACTAAATGAACTAAATAGAATAAGAAATAATAGGCAATTAAATAAAGACTAAAAACTTGAAAATAAAATAATAAAAAAAATGTTTAAAGTTAAACGGTTTTATTGAAAGCAATACTTACATGAAGTAATAATAATACTAAAAGCTAAAAAATAATTAGGTAGGTCCTAGGTACTAGACATCCCACTCCTCATCAATCTAGGGCGTTGGTCAGACAATTAAATAAAAACGTTGGACGACAGTAAAAGAAAGCAGTCGAATGAAATATAATGAAGGAATGATGTTCGGAGTTTTTCCAAAATTTCCCCAAAATCCTGAATCACAAAAGGGAATGTAGTTAAGTACGAAAATGAAAAAAATGTACTTAGGGTTTGCTCCTTTTTTTTAGCAGGAAATTTTTATTTAAAAAATATAATATAACAACCAAAATTTGTTTTATTTATTTATTTATTTATCTACCGGATATAGTCCTCACAGATTTGTAACAACTTAGATACAAATTAAAGAAATAGAAAAATATATGGTAACCATTTTTAAAATTACAATGACATAATAACACAAATTTTTATAAATAATTCGCTGCGGCTTACATATGTATGTACAAACATTTATGTATTAATAGGAACTAGTATCGCCTGTGGTCGAAATTCGACCAACTTGTATTTTTTTCAACTCATTCTATGCATCCAGTGTTGGGGTAGTGCAATAATGCGTTAATATTTAAGCAGTGAGTGGAAATATAGCAAACTGGTCTAACTTACTTAAATTTTTCAATAAGACGTTGTAATTTTTGATTGTATTTTCTTAAATTTTCTACAAAACTTTCAAATGTAATTATAACGTTTTGGTATGGAGCTCCCTAACCAAAAATGTGAAAAATATGTAAAATCAAATGAAACTGACATAGAATGTGACGGACTTTTCCTTTGACTTTGCCGGGGTTGGCCTCAGTCCGTCCAAGGTTCCTGAAAGTAGAAATTCCTACCGGTCCTTCTAAAAGAATAACCCTATTTATTTTGTATAAAAACGTTATAAAAGTATTTATTTAATAAACATTCTATTTCTACTCCTAGCTGATTCCCTTGCTTTGTAAGAGGTGACTGAAGTAATAAAGCCGTCGGCCAACCTCTGCGGTCGAATGGAGTAATAAAGCCTCCCGACGAATATACTTTTAGTACAAATGAAGTCAAAAACCTTCAGGCGTACTCTTGGTCGGTAGTCATAAAACCTACCGACTCGTATGCCTGTCTCCTAATCTCTCAATTTTAATGCGAACTCGTCGCCCTTATATACTAATTTTTGCACGCAGGCAAACGGTTATTTTATAATAAAAACTTCTAACTAATAGTATTAACAATATAAAACAACTGTTATTATGGTGAATATTTCCTTCCCATGAACTTCCATGCACCATAATGCTCCTTATTGAATACAATGCCTGTGTACTTGCTCATACCGTGCTTTCCAGCCTTTGCTTTAACTATTGTGTGTTTGTACATTTGTTTGTGGGCACCTGATTCTAATGTTGTGTTTTGCTTTGCCCAATGCTTCTGCCGCCTTTGTATGGCGTGCGTTGGTGTGTTGTATGCTAGTGCGTAAATATGTATAGCGAAATTTCAATTAGTAGCGGCGCTTATTTTGGCGACTTGCTGCTGATCTCCGTTTACTTTATGTATTATGTATGTTGTATTTGTAGCTGGGTGTATTGGATTTTGAGTGTGCAAAGGGTTGATTGACCGCTGCATTTTTATGTTTTGTGCGTATCTACCTCCCTTCCAAATATTCAATGCATGTTAGGTTGATCCTATATTTAAAATTTTTTTTTGCGAAAATGTAAATATTTTGCTTGCGTGCAAAAGTGCGCAAGTCTAATTTGCTCTTCGATTTAATAATTATCAATTCAATGTACAACAGAGTATATGTATTTAGGGTATAATTCATAAAGGTATACATATGTATATTTCTGGTGCTTCATATAAAATGTATAAGTGATAAATTCAAATAATATTATAAATTTCAAGTTATTTCAAAATGTATGGATATGTGTATGTTGTGAGGATACAAAGTCCTTGGCTTTGGGGTCCTCACAAGGATTATGGTGAAATTACTTGAAATTAAATTGAAAAATAGCTTTTTCCACACCACACGGGAGGTCCCCGTTGGGGCGCTACCGAAGTTAGTTTTGTGTGCTCGGTTCCCCAGTAGGCCTATATCACCCATATACATATATCGCCCATTTACTTCAAAAGTGTCGAAATCCAAAAAACACGAACTTTTAGTTAAAAGCGAAGAAATGTGCTAAAGGAACTTAGCCTATTTCACGCCACCCGTTAGGTATGCAATTGGCGCTCTACCGAGTTTAATTTTGTATAAATACATATGTAATATGTACATAAGTGTGGCACAAAAAAAAATTTCGAATAGAATAGGGGATACCTTTATAAGAAAATAAAAATATAAAAAAATAATGTAATGAGAAAGAAGGCAGAGTTTACTAAAAAATTTAAATTAATAATGAGCATAAAATCTGGAAATGCAAAAAACATTTTGGGTCAAATTTGCAATTAATTTTGATAAATAAATAAATTTAGTGAGTTTGAACAAAAGTTGACTCATTGTTTGTAATTTCAGGTTTTTTTGAAAGCAACTGAAATAAAAAAAACAAAGAATCTGTTAAATAAAGACCTATACATTTACGTGTAAGTAAAATTTTTCCAAAAAAATTGGCCGGTTAAGTTATTACTTCTCTTTAAAGTTGTTTTGTGCGCTAACAATTATTTTAGAACAATTTTTTAAGGATTTTGGTACAGACCAATATAGATAAGTGGCAACAATGGGAAACAATATTTTATTAAATACTAAACTAAACTTTCGGCACCTCAAAACTAGATACAATGAAGAAATACAACATAATATTAATAAATTTAACAAAAAAATCGAAAAATATCGCGAAACAAAAAGAAAGGCTTAAATGTCTGCTCAAATGCAAGAGCTACGGCATCACACCACCACAATTACGAGGTAAAATTAGATTCTTAGCAAACTCCTTTAAACACCAGTCCAACCGAACCCAACTACAAAAATTGGAAACCGGTTTTCTACAAAAAATATTAAACCTAGAAATTAAGGAAACAAATATAAACATTAAAATAATTGAAGACGAATTAAAATAAATAACTAATACACTAAAACATAAATTAAATGAACTCGACTATGATAATATTTTGGAAAAACAAAAACATTTCACAAACTACTTCATCAACGCCACGGAAAAAACACACCAAAAAGAAGATTCAAACACAAATAACAAAAAACATCAACAAATTTGGCATACGATTCAACGAGGACTGGTTCATAAACAAAACGAATATCGACGTACCTCAAGAAAGCTGCTTATTACTCTCGCTTGGCACAAAGTTTGCACTACCGGTCACAAAAGATAATTTTTCTCCAATACATCTTATCGCGCAACTGGAACAAGGTTTACATGAGATCGAAGACGAAAAAAGTAAGGACGCATTAAGAAGCAGTATAGCTGAAAAAATCACCAGCTACCAAAGACGAATCAACCATAACCCCAAAGATAAGCTAATTATGAGAACTTTCGAAGACACAAAGAAGTTTTTACGTCAACACAAGGACAAAATAGTACTAACACAGGCGGATAAAGGAAACAAAACGGTATTAATAAATAAAACCGAGTACGAGGAAAAAATGGCAGATTTCCTAAGCGACAGGAAAGTCTACAAAATAATTAGGAAGGATCCAATGCAACAACTAATGATTATAACAATACCATCGTTTACGAGCTATACAAGCAAAATAAAATTAATGCAAGAGAAAAATTTCAATTATCATGTACTGCGGCTGTCGCGCCCAGATTATACGGTCTACCGAAAATCCACAAGGACAACATGCCACTGAGGCCGATATCATCATCTACGAAAGTACCTTGCTATAGGTTAGCTAAACACACAGGTGTCATACTGAAAAACTTAATATCTGATTATTATAATGTAAAAAATGCGTTCCAATTAAAAGAAAGATTGAAAAATATTAATATTTATGATGACGAAATACTTATATCATTTGACGTAATTTCACTTTTTACAAACATTCTCACACACATAGCAACACAGACGATAATGAAACAATGGACGCAGTTGGGAAGACATACAAATATTTCAAAGAAACAATTCCAAACCATACTAGAATTTTGCCTGCGAGAAAACAATTATTTCATGTACAATTCAAAATTGTATCAACAAACCTACGGGATGCCAATGGGAAATCCACTATCTCCGACTATAGAGGATATAGTACTAGACAAAATCCTTGACGACAGCATAGCTGAATTAAAGAAAAAGGACGTATACATCAAATATATCAACAAGTATGTAGATGATGTATTCGCAATAATTAAATCTAAAGACGCGGAAGAAATATTAAACATTAAATTCTCAACTCGCGAGTATAAAATTCACGATTGAAATGGAAAAAGACACTTATCGCGAGTTTTATTTTCACCCGAAAATATTCACAGTTTTTGTTCACCCTATCGCAGAGGGTGGCGAAACAATTTTTCGTATTCGAAAAAGATTTCACCTTATCGGCAACTCTTTGTTGGGGCGAAATGAACAGCGCGGAAACCCAAATTTGTTCACTTACATTTTACAGGCGAACTAAGAGAAATGTAAGTAATTTTTTGTTTTGAATTTTGGTACTCTTATAATTATATCTACTTTTATTATTAGAAATAAATCAGTAAATAATGCACAATCGGAAGCTGAGTGGGAAAAAGTGAAATTCCTGTATTGCTAAGTATGTAAATTCTATTTTTTATGACAACGTATCAGTCGGCCAAGTTATCCATTGTGGACAAAGCAACGATTCCAAAATGTTGAGCACCTCACTGAAACAAGATTGGCTAAGGCCCACTTCATGGTCCTTTCCAAAGCCTTTTCCCTATGCGAAAAAACGAACAAATGTACTCAACTTTACAATTGGTGGAACTCCAAATTTTTGCTTCAATGGTGGCAAGGAGTTGGTAATAAATGTTTTTAATTGACCAAAGCTAATTAAAAAAAAATTAACTTGTTATTCAAAAGTGCTGAAAATAGTAATTATTAGCTTACAGTGAATCATTTAGCTCCAAAAGGTTAGAACTGTATCTTAATTGCCTCCGAATCGCTTTCACATTTATATTCTCCTCGCGCTCAATCAATACCAACCTAAGTGCAATATTAAACATTATTTTATACATTTTTTATCTCTATTATCTTTGTTGTATTTTAAGGAAATATATGCTTGGTTACAAAATTTACACAATTGCAAGTAAATCATTTGTTCGCTGCTAATTCACAATAGAGTATCAGCTGTTTCGAAGTCGAACACTTTTCCGCGTGAACTTCGCGATAAGGGTGAATAAATTAGCCTTCCTATATGTAGAAGTGAGTAGAAAAAATAAAAATTTACTAATGAATTGGTACGCAAAATCCGTTGCCTCGGGACGATTAATAAATTACCACCCAAACCATCCATGGAAACAAAAAATCAACACAACAACGAATTTAATAAGAAAAGTAATATTACTTAGCAATGAAGATTTCTGGACGAATACCATTAAAAATATAAAGGAAATTCTATATAACAATAGCTATCCAAGTTCTCTTACGGATAGACTAATTCAAAATACTGTGAACAGAGTTCACCAAAAAGATAACAACACACAACAAGATAATACGAACAAGAAATATATCGGCGTAACTTACATCCCGGGCCTTACAGATAATGAAATATTACATAAAACAATAAATAACAAAAACATTAATTACGCGCATAAACCAAACAACACGCTCAAAAAAATGTTCACTAGAACAAAAGACCCAATTACAAAAGAACAACAAACCTATGTTGTTTACAAAATAACTTGCAATGGTAACGAATATGAAAAATGTAACAAATATTACATCGGTACAACAAAACGGAAACTAGGTATAAGAATTAATGAACATAAGAAAGATGCAGAAAACAAAAAAACGTCGACCGGGCTAGCACAACACCTAACAAAGAGCAATCACGTAGCGGATTTCTCAAATGTTAAAATTTTAGACATTGAACGGAGAGAGAAAACGAGGATGACGCTGGAAAGTATACGCATTCAACAACAATTACAAAACGCGATGAACTTCAAAGAAGATTTTGACAATATAAGCAGCGTCTACTCAGCTGTTGTACAGAGATGCAAGAGAATGTTAAAAAAATAAACAAATGTCATTTAATGTGTGAATAATGTTGTGCAACAAATTGTATTAGTACTTGAACCAAATAATTATTAATGTTAATATTAATGTAAGTAGCAAAACAGGTTTTAAATAATGTATCAGTTTCATGTTTATTGTTAGATATCCTAACATATAATGTATTTAATTTTATATACTTAACATTAAATAGATCCCCAAAGAAGAAGACGTAAGGTAAACGTCGAAACGCGTCGGGAACAACAAATATACCCTGTTTTAATTTATGGCCACAAATGCTGATTTTAGCAAACCAATACTAAATAAAAGATAATATAATAAAATAAAATAAGAAATATCAAAATCAATTAGTATAAAAGACAATATACAAATTTTAATGTAATATCTTTGTAGCAAACTTATTTATTTTTTGTTCAGTATAAGACGTGCTATATCTAAAATGAGCATAAAATCTGGTAATGCAAAAAAAATTTTGGATCAAATTTGCAATTAATTGTTATAAATAAATAAATTTAGTGAGTTTGAACAAACGTTGACTCACTATTTGTGATTTCATGTTTGTTTTTTGAAAGCAACTAAACTAAAAAACAAAGAATCTGTTAAATAAAGACCTATGCATGTACGGTTAAGTTATTACTTCTCTTTAAAGTTTTTTTGTGCGCTAGCAATTATTTTAGAACAATTTTTAAAGGATTTTGGTATAGACCAATATAGGTAAGAGGCAACAATGGGAAGCAATATTTCATTTGAACCAAGGCGAATCCATGCCAGGTGGTGGCAAAGCGAATTCAACCAATTCGCGGTGCAGAAGAACGTCAAGTTAAACGACAATTTTTATTGATTTCCATTAATTGACATATTGTTGTATAAGGCTTTGTATGGAAAATTATCAAGAAGAAGCAATCAGCTGTTGGGATAACACCACCTCTACTGAACTCGCCTTGATTTGAACTGAAAATATGTGAGGCAGTAGTTCTCTCACTGTTTGGAGCGTACGAATATGTACATATGAAGATGAAACATTTTAGCAACGCGACAGTGCAGCTTTTGGAATTTCGAATTCAGCGGGGTTTGTGAACATAATGAGTCCTCCAGATGGCAATTTCGATATTTGCACAGATTTACGAATTTACAAAAAACTTTTTCTATTAATTATAAACAAATAGAGTAATATTTGTTAACAAAAATAGGCCTATGCAGTGCGGCTGATCCATACGATTCGATTTATATAACTTTTATATGACTTTACGTACGCTAACTATGCGAAACAGCCTGTCAATTGATTGTATGGAAATTTTGTTAGCGTATTAATATATAGATACCGGAACATATTAATTGTTCTTTACATGAGTTAAACTTGGCATGATTGCGAACAGAATTACATAATAAATCATTCTGTGAACAGGTTCATTATTTGCTAAATTCGTTCTACGCGTTTGAACGTAGGAAGTGTATTTGTTCCTTAGACACCTTTCAGGTGCATAGAAAGGGAGAAAAAAAGTATTTCCGGAGAATCGATTTTGTTGTCGTAAATGTCTTTGATAAAGAGGATACCACACATTTTCCTTCGACTATTAAGGCACTGCATATCTAAAATTCCACACCTAAGTTCATAACATGGCATCAGTGGCCTATCCATGGGGCGAAGGGATTGGGGGGATAGATACCCCTTCGTCGCTTTACTTCTTATTTTACTTCGTAATTTATATTAAAATTACCAATTTTCCTTCTGATTTAGCAAAAAATTACAAGAGAAAATCTCAATATAAGTACGTACGTGGGAACGTAATATTAATGTTTTATTTTGTCATGGATTATACAGTACTCATGAAATTCCACATCGTTGGTCACAACGAAGACTATCTCAGTTCGTTATTTGCGTCGAAGACTAGCTCAGTTGGCTTCTTGCATCGAAGACTATATCAGTTCGTTTTGATTTATGAAAAATTGACACCTTTCGCTTGCTTACTAATTGATGTACTGATGTTAACGACGTGAATTTAAACTACCTCATTTTTATGAGCCGTACATTAAAAGTAAAAATATTGTAGCAGAAACCAATGTATGGATGGCGTTTTTAAAGCGACAAAATCTTTCACCACAAACTGCGCTGGACGCACTTCAACGCTGCGAGAAAACGTCATTTAATAACTTATTTCAATTGCTTAAAATTTTTGCAACACTCCCCGTTTCCACTTCACACCAGAGCGTACATTTTCAACCCTTAAAAGATTAAAGACCTATCTTCGCAATTCTACGGGACAGGTATTTGAAATATCTTTACATTGCTTTATATAGATTAATATCTTAGCTTTTTTTCATTTCCATGTAAGAAGCGGATGAATGGTTCGAAAATGCTGGCGATTCATCGCGATGTACCAATAACACCGGTAGAAATTATTGAGAGATTGAGTGTTAAGGAGCGAATACTAAATTTCGTTTTATAACAAACAGAATTAAAGTTTTAAATAAAGATTTTCCATTTAATTGAAATAAATGAATAATAACACAATTTAATTGAAATAATGCAAGTATTTCCCTTGAAGTAAACGATTTTGCATAAGTGTATGCATGTATATATGTATATGATGGTAAGTATTGCTTATTTATAAAGAAATACACACAGATGGTAAACCTAGTTACTGTGTGTCTTAATTTTTATTTAACTTAAAATAAATTATTGTTCAACCCCCCTTGGCAAAATCCTGGATACGCCACTGGATGGCATCGATTCAAAGGTGAACATTCGTCGAAGGGCGAATTTAGTGAATCTCCTTTGAACTCTTTCTAACCGGCTGGAATGTGGGACGAAGTCTGAGTCCCAGATGATGCAGGCATATTTCAAAATGGATCTTACAAAGCTAATGTAAAGACTTTTCAGAGTTAGGGGATCAAAAAAGTCTTTGGAATTACGTTTGAGAAAGCCGAGTTTGGAATTAGCAGCACTGATTATGTACTCCCTATGAAAGTCAAACCTAAGCTTCGAGTCTAAGTATACTCCTAAATCCTTGACAGTAGTTGTACGATTGAATGAGTCGCTATCGTTAAAGTAATAGCTGTTCATTATGCATGCGTTTCTCCGAGTGAACGTGATAATATTACACTTGGAGAAGTTCAAGAAAATACCGTTACTATTACACCATTTTAGCAATTCCAAGATGTCTAGCTGTAGCTCTATGCAGTCGCTAATGTATTTAACTCGTAATAAAGTTTTAGATCATCGGCGTACATCAAGCAACTATAAAATTTAAAACATTGGCTGATGTCATTTATAAATAGAGAAAAAAGTAAAGGGCCCAAATGACTACCTTGTTATAGGCTCGGAGATATTACTGCCAATCTTGAGTATTAATTTCCTGTTTTGGGGATACGATTCAAGCCAACTTAGAGCCTTGGATTGGATTCCGAGTTTCTCAAGTTTATTAAGTATCAGAACAAAATAATATTGACAAATCTGATATGTCATATTAATTTTATATAATAAAAATTATTTTATTCATTGCATGCATTTTATACCTATGCTTTATATATTAAATTTTCTCTAACTTTTCATTTTGGTGCTGGCTAATTTTTACTTTCCGTTTGAAAAGCTTTCATGCGCTTAATAAAATAACAATTCCAGGGGCCATCTTTGTTGAACGCTACCAACCACTATATTTGAAAGAAATCGTTCAGTGATTTGTCAAATTACGTGTCACTTTGAAATAACGTACGTTAAAGGTTTCCCTGTGACAATGAACGCAAAGAAAGATTCACATTTTATTTATTAGGGATTGCCTGCGACCATTGTTCTATTGTGCTCTCATCAGATTGCGTCGCGTTCCAGGAGGAAATGTTCCGCTGATCGATCACGAAGTCGACATGAATACAAAATTATGTTTTTTATTTAGTTGAACGGCGATAGAGACTCGGATATTTTTCAGAAAATGCAAGAAATTTCAAGAAGAACGTAAATTTTTAATTATTTGTGTGTTGCTTTGACGTTGGCGTTGCGTTGCTTATGGATTGAAGCAATTAAAGCGCGTGTGTTCAAAGTCAGACCTAGACACAACGCAAATGCCAAAACGACGCAAAAGTCACCTTAAGCATAATTGCTTCACTTATGATCATTAATTACAAAAGTTAAACTTAGGCAAGATACACACGAGGCGTAGTTTGGTAGACGCGTAGAAAATATGGTATGCAGCTACGATCTCTCTTGTGCCTAATACGCGTCTATGAAGCCACGGCTCGTGTGCATCTTCCCTTAGATTATATTTCAAAGAAACATTTTTTAGTTTTAAAATTTGTTCATAATATACATGTACATGTCTATTACTATGGCAGTCGCTTGCATACTACTATTTTATTATTAAAAAAAAAAGTATGTTCTGAAAATACAACATTGTCACATGCATTTTCAAACACGGTTGCCACACCATGTTTTCATATAGGACCAAAATTCATCGAAAAATTGACCAGGTATAAAAAAGGACCAAATTTTAGTTTTATTTTATTGTTTTACAAACAATTCGGCAAATTACTGGAGTGTCGTATTCGTTGTAAAAAGCAAACATTTTAAGATGTTTCTGTGGTTTCTGTATAAAATTTGAATAAAGAAGATGCTTACTTTTTCACTAACAGTTTAAACTTCATACCAGATCCTGTTATGGAATCGCATTTACAGTGGAAGCAGTAAGGTAGGCTGTCGGCATGATGTGGTGGTGCACAGTGGCTAGTCATTGTCGGCTGGGGCCAACCTTACTGTTCCTGCACCATAAACAGAAAAAAGTTCCTATCATGCCTATCAAACTAGCAGCTGTCAAATTTAAAATAAACTGACAGAAGCGCAGAGACGACTCAAACCGCTTATAATTCAAAATTAAACAACATCCGGCCGAACCGGACGTCACGAACAAACCGTTAACATTCAAAAAATTTAAACTTCAAAAAAAATCACACGCAAAAAAAAATTTTACCGAACCGGACATGGCCGGTTACTAAAGCTGAAATTCAAAATAACAAAAAAAGCTGAAAAGTAAAAGAAAGGGAAAAGGGCCGAATATATAGAGAGGCGCCGCGGGTGGTGTTGCGACGCCCGGTGCTTGTCCCACCCTCAAAACCATGGACACCGACGCACCTAAATTTCGGTGGCCCCTTGCCTGGTAACCCTACGTGCCTTCTAAATGAGCCAGAACACCAGCATTTCCATTTTAATTACAAAGTTTATTCAAATTTCATTATTATTAACGTATGTATGCTACAAAAAAAAATTTTACGGTAGTACAGGTTTCTTAACCAGGGCTATCGCCTAGGCTCCAAAGCCAAAACAAGGCTGCTTATAGCATCGTCCCAAGACAACTTCAGAACAAAAAAAAAAAAATGTTGAACTACGAGCAGCTATTTACGCTATGAAAATGTATGTAAGTGCGTGTAGCATATAAAGGGAGAAAAAAAAAATGATCCAACAGTTTCCCACTTTATTGGGCCGAAATTGAAAACGAAATCTAATATGAATATTTAAGTCTGGCTAAGTTTGTCCTGTTGGGGGTTCCTTTCTTTTCTCTTACTTTTGCTCGTAATATTTCAGGCTAGACCTATACTTATGTCACCCCCTTTTTTTTTGGAGAGGGTTATAAACGCCTGGTATGAGAAAAAAAAAAATGTTATTAAATGTGCTTATGGATAGTAAATATACTACATACAAAGTAAAAATTTGGTTTAATGCCCTTTTTTTTGTTATTCACAAAACATATTTTAGGGCTATAAAGGTTGGATACAAATTCCCATAATTGGGGCCCCCTTACAAAATTATTATGTTGTTGTAGTAGAACTTATTTTTGAGTTTAACAAAATATCAATTTGGTATAACGCATAGTATAAGGACACTAATATTTAATATGTACTAAGAAAATTTGTTATAAAAGCAATTAAGATTAAATTTGGGGTAAATCATACTCCTCGAAGAAATCGTTTCACATATTCAAGTAAAACGTAAACTTTTAAATTCATAGTAAATCATACTCGTCAACGAAATCGTTTTACATATTCGAGTAAAACGTAAACTTCTAAATTTATAGTAAAATTAACGGAATCGTTTTACATGCTCAGGTAAAACGTGAACTTTTAAATTTATAGTAAAATTAACGAAATCGTTTTACATATTCAAGTAAAACGTGAACTTTTAAATTTATAGTAAAATTAACGAAATCGTTCTACATGTTCAAGTAAAACGTAAATTGTTTTGCATTTACCAGTCAGTGCTGGTATTGTTTTGTTTTTTTTTTTTTCTTGCTTCTAAGTTAATTAAACCTCTTTACCTTAACATTACGTTACGTCTACTTTTTAACTTTACTACAAGTGGATGCTGCTTGCTCTCTTTAACTTAGGTATATGCATGTATGTATGTATTACATGTTAAGATTCTATACTAGGGTTGTAGCCTTAAATTTGAATATGTTTGTATATTAAGACTATATGTTGTTGCAGAGTCAACAAAAAATGAAAGAACAGGGTTGAGGCTACAAATACCTATATTTAGTCAGTATCGGAACGAACTCACCGCTTTAACCGCTGATATTCGATGTCGTAATCGGGATGGCCGCAGGCCTAGGTTCGCTGCCCTGCGGTTGTTATTGTAGCTGGTATTGTTACGTTGGTATCGTTGTAGCCTGAATGGTCGTGGCTGATAAGGTTGCGGCTAGTATTGTTGTAGCCGGTATGGTCGTAGCTGATAGGGTTGCGGCTAGTATTGTTGTAGCCGGTATGGTCGTAGCTGATAAGGTTGCGGCTAGTATTGTTGTCGGTGGTACCGCCTGCTGTTGGTGTTAACATTAGTGGCCGCAGGCCTATGTTCGCGGCCCCGCTACGTGCGTTGCAACTGGTGGTGGTGGTACGTCTGGTGGTTGTTGCGCCTGTGGTTGGCGCTAATGAAGGGGTTAGGGGAGGTACTACCGATGGTGATGCCCGTGGTAATAGTAGGCGCCGTTGGTGGTGGTTGGCGCTTCGGGCCGAGGTAACCGAATGAATCGGGTGGCGATAAATCTTCGTGCTGCCCTTTACGAGCCGGATGACTTGGCCATTTTGACGTTAGTTATATTACGCGGCAGCGTACTGCTGGCCCTGGAGGCGGAGGTGGTGTCGGACGCTTTTCCGCAGGTGGTAGTGTTCTTCGTAAACGTAGAGAAAGGGGTTTATCTCACTATGTGTGACTTCGAACGCCGACCTACTTCAACTGGATCTTGTGTCCACACAACACAACCGGTGTTTATTACCACCCAAAATAGACGCGTAGAAACGAGATTTGTCGGAATGAACGGTTTGTGCTATCGACTCTTTCCTAGTTTCTGGACATTTACCTGCTTGCGCGCACAGCCGGCGGGGATATTTTGTGATTAGTTGAGTATCGTTGGGAATGCGCAGTTGAAGTGATCAATAAGGTTACTGAAGCAGTATATTAACTGAGCTTGTCGCCTTTGCTGTTGAAGTTGTGCCCCTAGATGTTATATACTCCCTTTTATATAATTGTAGGGCCGCCAAAAATTTTGCTCACGCTATTTACCAACCTTCCTCCTTTTTTTCTTGCCGGAAACTCGTGGCTTTTTTCGCTAGTGATACCCGGTCTGTTTTTTTTTTTCTTCTTTTTTTTCGATACTTTTTATCGCAACTTTCGCCCCATCACTAGGTGTGTTCGCGCGAATACGCTCCCAAGTGGACCGTAACTGTAGACCGTAGCAGCAGACCCTAACAATCCTAGATACAGTAAGTGTGAGTTTTGAACTCAGACTAAAAATCAAGCGTCTTAAAAGTTTCAACTTTCGTGGTAAGAATTCCATTGAAGTAAATTGAAAATTATATGTGGGTTAATAAATTTGTGCAAATTTTATTAGCAGTATTTTGAATTTTTGTTTCAGTGAAAAAGAAATAAAAGTACCAAAACCTTTGCCGAAAATCGGCCAAAATTGAGAAAAAAGGACCAGCGGACCAAATGGGTTTGGAAGGGACAATTTTTGCTCCAAATAGACCGAGGTGGCAGCCGTGTTTTCAAACGCAAGCTTCCACATTACATACATATACATATAAGTACTTCGGCATTACGAAATAACGCGTAGCGTTGTGAGGCAAATTATTGTTGTATAAAACCGTTTTGGCCAGCACAATACCACTGATTTAGTAAAAATTTCACGGAAATAATACATTTTTTGGAAAGATCACACCGAATAACTGCAGTCATTGTTTACGAATTTAGAAGCAATGAGAATGGCAAATACGAACGTTTATGAAAAGTAACTTCAAAACGTATAAGCACATGGTTGTATTTCAAAGCGCGAAAATGCTTTAAAAATGTATGATATTGTTAAAATAAAGTTGAAAAAAAATTGATAAATAAAAGTTTAATATAATAAACAGCTTCGTTTATTAACAACAAATACGCCTTATATATTCTATATATACATAAATTGGTACGGATTGTCTCATTTTAAAATCTAAGCAAAATAATCTTAAAGTTTTTTTTGAAGCTGAGTCGAGCACTGTGCGTGTTAATGTGTGATTTTTCAGCGATCAGCTGTTAGCTGCGCTACTTGGTAAGATTTACAGTGATTCCAATATTTTCCTCGCCAAAGATAATTTTAGTAATATATTGATCATCGAATTCTTTAGACCACCGTTTTACGAACGCCAAAGTCCCTTTGGCTCTGTTCACACAACATTCTATGTTCAATTTAAAGTCAAGTTAGGGTCCATCGTAACGCCAAGGTCTACGAAGCTAGTGACTTGGTTAATTGTGTAATCATCAAACATATACTCGCAGGATTTGTAAGATTTCCTTGTGAAGCACATGAACTTGCACTTAGGCAGGTTTAGTGAAATTATATTTACTTATTTTTATTTGTTAAGAGCCGTCACTCGATACTTTGGCAACAACAAAGCAACCAATTCATGCCGAATGTTTTCTCAGGGAAGTTTTGGTTATTTTTCTTTAACTGCATATTATATTTTTATGCGGTGAAGTGATTTTGCGGAATCGCGATTTTTAGAGAGAGAATTAATTTATTACAATCAATAAAATAAACCCAAATCGAGTAATTTGCCAAAGTATCGAGTGACGGCTCTTAACAAATAAAAACTCTTTGTTTACATTACACCATTAAACTAGGTTATTCAGATCTGATTGTAGATTTGATCTATCCACTGGTGAGTGGATAGGCAAAACAAGTTTGACATCTTCAGCATACATTAGTGGCTTGCAGAAGAAATGAATGGGAATAACAAAAGCTTTAATAAAATCAGCATAAATTACATCCATTTCGCTGTTAACCTTAAATTCGTTCAGCACAAGAGTTGTGAACTGAAGCAAATTAGTCAGGGTAGATTTTTACTCATGCAATAACCATATTGAGACAAGTCAATGGTTGAGGATATCCTATGAGCTAGTTGCTTTGTGATGATCGATTCATCGGTAATTTGAAACACATAGTCTGTTCCCATTTTTGTAAAGTGGTATGATAAAAGACTCTTTCCACTTTCTGGGAAATATCCCTTGTTTTAGGGATGCATTAAAAAGATTTGTAAGAGGTCACAAAGTGACACAAAGTGTAAGTCCTCCTTCCATTTGATGAAATGTTTTGCGTGTGGAGGAGATTCGTCGTTTTGTGTTTTTAAGCTCGAAGCGGGAAACAGGGCACTGGCAGAGATGTCCGGGCACTCTGTCCAGACTCGAGATCGCCCGGCAGATTAGTTAGCATACTGAAGAGAAATAGGTATACAGAAACGAAAAATATATTTGAAAACAAACGTGAGTCAGGTGGTATAAGTTTACATCAGAGAAAATTAATATATGAAGAGGCGCGTAGGCGAATATTTTGTGAAGAGCTGAACGTTAAAAAGAAGGAGAAAAATTTCAAGAAAATTATGAAAGTGCGGGAAAAACAGAAGAAGTTTAGGCGGATTAGGCAGAAAATAATTTCAACGATTGTGTCAGTTAAAGGTGACAATAGGTTCTTCGCGAAAACTGAGATCGGAGGACGCGAGGTGCTCGCGCTCTTGGATTCCGGGGCCGGGGCTAGCTGTTTAGGGAAACTGCCAATAAGCTACTAGAAGGAAAGGAAAGTCTGATTGTGCCGATTCAAGGACAGAACGTCAAGACAGCCAATTGTGGTGAAACTGAGGTAGTAGGGGTAGTGACTCTTCCAGTATTATGGGACAATACCACTTGAGAGCTAGAGTTCCTTATAGTGCCTGGTTTACAGTAGGAGGTCTATCTAGGGTTTGATTTTTGGCAAGCCTTTCAGCTGAGTGTCGTTGGCAGGGGTAAAGGGTAGTAAAGTCAAAAGATTCTGTTGTTTCAGAGATCGCACCCGCTAAAGGTGGCCTGGCATTCGATGCAGTGCATCATGTTTTGAGTGATGAATAAACAGTAGCTTTGGAATGCGTGAAAGCACAATTTCGCAGTACTTGGGTTAGGGAAAACTGATGTAGAGGAGCATATTTTTGAAGTGACGGATGAAAATTTTCCCGTAAAATAGCAACATTATCCGATTTCTCCAGCGATACAAAAATTAGTTTATAGCGAGTTAGATAGGATGTTATCGATGGGGGTTATTGAAAAAAGCAATAGTTGCTGGAATTCTCCAGTCTCACCCGTCGTTAAGGGTACGAAGAATCGTCTATGTCTCGACGCTCGCAATATAAATGAGCGCTCCATTAAGAATGCCTACCCCCTCCCAAACATAGATGCAATCCTAAGCCGCCTGCAAAATACCAGGTACATATCTGCCATTGATTTGAAAGATGCGTTTTGGCAGATACCTTTAGAGCGAAAGTCCAGGGAAACTGCTTTCACTGTACCTGGTAGACCATTATATCATTTTACAGTCATGCTATCCGGTCTGCGCAATGCGGCACAACGAATGTGCCGAGTGATGGATAAAGTCATACCCGCTTCCCTTAGAGAATCTGTATTTGTTAACCTAGACGATTTACTTGTTTGTTCCGATGATTTGTCATCCCACTTATATTTGTTGTCTGTAGTTGCCAAATGTCTTAGGGTTGCAAAATTGACGATCAACGTTGAAAAGAGCAAATTCTGCTTTAAAGAGGTACGTTATCTCGGGTACGTGGTCGAGGATGGATGCATACGCACGGATGATAGCAAAATAGCCGCCATGCGCGACTTCCCCGAACCACGAAGCCCAAAACAGCTTAGAAGGTTCCTTGGAATGACAGGCTGGTAAAGACGTTTTATACAAGACTACGCCACTATTGCAGTACCTTTATATGACCGACTGGCAAAAGAAAACATAAAGAACTTCACGATGATAGAAGACGCCAGGTAGGCATTCGAAACATTGAAACAGAACCTGATATCAGCACCAGTACTAATACATCCTGACTTCGACAGACACTTCTACATACAATGTGACGCATCAACTGACGGAGTTGGCGGAGTTCTCTTCCAACTAGACGACGAAGGTAACGAAAGACCAATTGCTTATGTGTCGGCAAAACTCAATAAGGCATAACGAAATTATAGTATTACAGAGTTGGAGTGTTACGCTGCTGTAATTAGTATAAAGAAGTTCAGGCCCTATGTGGAGGGTTTACCTTTTACGGTGATAACGGATCATGCAAGCCTGAAGTGGCTTATGAACCAGAAGGATCTCACTAATCCACTTGCAAGATTGAGTTTGAAACTGCAAGGGTATAATTTCAATATAGAACACCGTAAAGGAATCCAAAACATAGTGCCTGATGCTTTATCCCGAATGAATATGGACGAAATCACGACTGGCGACAGGGTACTAGACGTTGACCTCAACTCACCATACTTTCAGTGACTGAAAATAAAGACCGACCGCCAGAACTTTGCGAATCGGACGGATACGTATACAAACGCTCACAGTTCAACAGAGGAGACGAGTTACAGGAAGACCATGCTTGGAAACTCTGGGTCCCAACTGAGCTGCGGAGGGGTCTGATCGAAGCATCCCATGCATCACCTTCTGCTGGTCACGGAGGTATACATAAGACCTCATCGCTTATCCGAGATAAGTATTATTGGCCAGGTTTAGTGACAGATGTTCAGACATATCTCAAATCATGCGAAGTGTGTAAAGGCAATAAGATGCAAAATACCTTTAACAAACCCAAGATGGGAAACCAATGAATCACTGAACGCCCTTTTCAACGTTTGTTCGTCGATTTTATGGGTCCTTACCCACGTACTCGTGATGGTAATGTTTATGTGTTTGTGTGTGTAGATCATTTTTCAAAGTTTGTTTTCCTTAAACCGATGCGAAAGGCCACTTCGGCAGAAGTTATTAAGTATTTAGAAAAAGATATATTTCATGTTTTTGGGGTTCCTGAATACGTACATTCAGATATAGGTAAACAATTTTCGTCGGAAATGTTTACAACATTCCTCGAAAATATGGAACAGTTCACACCCGAACAGCTTTCTACCCGCCACAAGCAAATGCGACTGAAAGAGTGAACCGATCAGTGTTGCAAATAGTACGTCTTACATCAAGAATAATCAAAAGGATTGGGATAAGTATGTGGGCGATGCCGCTTTCGCGTTACGCAGCGTCGTACATACCGCAATTGATACGTCTCCCTATACGGCAGTATTTGGTGTACCGATGATGCAACACGGAGCATCATACGAACTATGTCGGAAGCTAAGCGCACTGAAAGATGCAGATTGCGAAGTAGTGTCGAAAGCAGATAAGCTCCAGATGCTCAGAAATAAGATAATGGTTTAATTAAAACTAGCGCATGAAAAAAGCAGAAAGATCTACGATACTATGTTAAATGTTGTGATCTTTTCATTATATTTGTTGTAGATACTCTGTTAGACGACCTGCGATGTAGTGATTCCTAGTGATGAATTAACATAGATACCTGACTACCTTTATTTTAATTATTTACTAAAATTTTTTTATTTAATTATTTTTTTATTTATTTATTCCTTTAATTTATTTTTTTTTTTATTTATTTTTTTTTTTTTTTATTTATTTATGTTCCTTATTTTTATTTTTTTTTTATTTTATTATACAAACCTTTATTGACTACGATAACCCTTTTGTTTATTACCTGTGATATAGATTTAAAAGAAAACCCGGGGATCTATATTTAGTATTAAAACCTGTGATACTTGTATAGTAGTGTTTAACCCAGTGATAGATTTTAACTCGGTGACAGTACATTCGAATTTATTTAGATTAATGTTCAAATTTGTACCATATATATTAAATGTGTTAGATAGCAATGTGAAGCGTAAGTCTTAGCAGGCTGAATGTGAAGAAGCCCGGGTTAGGAAGTGGGTCGATGCCCCACGTGAGCCCTTGATACAAAAACCTATCCCAAGGCTGCGTTATGAATCTTTTTACGCACACGCTCCATAGTGCGGGCCCCATCGGCGGATGCGAGCCTGTAACGGCAGCCCTTGTGACTTCCCTAAAATAATTTCCAATCACGTGCAAGCGGGTATATGCACAGATAGCTATACAACGGCAGTAACGATCTTTCCCTTTTCAGCACTTCATACACTAAGGTAAATGCATGCATGTGGTAGTTAGATAACTAGAGGTATGCGTATACGTGCATACACGCCCGCTATGACATTCAGTTAAACAGGGGCAGAAAGGCTTTGCTGTACGGTGACAAAGATAAGTGCCGCAAGATACATTTTGGTATATAAGGGGGTCCGCTTAGCATTCGGTATCACAAAAATCGAAAGTCGCGGTCTTAGTCTTGCTTTGCCAAAAGCAGTAAAACAAATTGAAGTTTATTTTAAAAGTGTGCAGTGCTGAAAAATAAAGTTTGAAAAATAAAGTTTTATTTTCGCAAGTGCGGGTTTCACGCAAAGTGTCGCGCGTTAAGTGAAGTGCGAGTGAACGATCAAGTCCCTGGGAATTTTCCCCAGGACCATCAAAATTCTTGAACCAGGAAGAAAGGCAACACGGTTGGAGATCAGTTTCCTTTTTCCCCCATATTGTTGATTTTTCGGTAAGTAAAATGTAATTTTTTAGTGATTATTTAATTTAAAATGGGAAATTCTTTTTTGTGAAATGTGAATTGCAAGGCTGTACAACAATTTTAATATTTTTATCATTTTTATTCCCATTTGTTTTGCATTAATATTAATAATTCTAATTTTTAATTTTCACGATAGAAGTTTTTTTCTTTTGTTTGTGAATTAAATTTTTTTTATTGAAGTCTTTAATTTCGGAAATTTAAGGAAAACCAAAATTCCTTCGATTTAGTTGAAATAAAATTTTTTTTTTTTGATTCCTCTTTTTGTAAAATTTTTTGTATAATGTTGTGCAGGCTTGATAATTTTAACGCAGTGAAATTAATGCAAGAGTTACAAAAAAATAAAATTTCTTGTGTGTGGTTACTTTTGAATAAAAAGTGAATTAAAATACAAAAATTTTTATAAAAATGTATATGAAACCGTCTGTTTTTTTTTTTTTTTTGATTGTGTTGCATCGTCTTATTTGCATATTCTTGCATTTATGAACCGACTATGTGTTTGTGTGCTTAAGATTTTTAGTTTTAACATTGTGTGTGTTCTTCCATTTTTTCCAGGAACGAGAAGCAGTCGTGGGCCGCGATTTAGAAGAATTTTAAGAAAGACTAAAACTGCCGAGGAGGTTTAAAGCTGGTGGAGAAGATATTTGGTAGAGGTCGTCGTCCATCAGCCCGGAGAAAAGCCAACAAAGCATTTTAAAGGGCGTAGCAATAAAGCGGCAAATTTCACGGGGATACACGCAACACACACAACTTTTCCAACAAATTGCGCCAACACCGAATCACACCTACACAAACGGAATTCATCATTCACATACACAAACAAAAAGTTGGTAAGACAAAATTTACACCAATACACGCACACGTACCCATTTCCACAACACAAGTGAGGCAACATTGTTGACTAAACACGTCAACATTTACTCAACTTTCTACGAACACGCAACACGTAACATTCGCATTTGACATAGTTTACAAGGCGCAAGCAACCTAGCGCCAGCATCATTTGGCAACATATAGCTAGCTACGCGAAATATCAGAATACACACCACATATTTTTGTCGGCAACTTTCGATCAACATCCAAAAGGAGACAGAGCACATAACGGAGAACCCACCACAGCGGCTCTCAGTAATCTTCATACCCAAAACCAATCAGCGGCTCTCACAACACTTAAAATAACCAAAACGATTAAACTTTTTTTGACCTTATTTTTAGACACAATTTTTTTTTTTGAATCAAGTACGAATTGAGAATTTTTTTGAATTAATGAAAATTTTTTTTTAGACATTATTAATTTTTTTTTTCGAATTTCAATTTCAAATAATCCTTCTAATCTTATGAGATGGCAAACACATCATATCAATATTTTCGACTTTTGTTTTTGGTTTTTCTTTTCCGTAAAAAAATTACAAAACTTTTTTACTGAATTTGATTTTTTGATATTTTTTTTTTTTTGAATTTATAATTCTTATTAATTTTCCTCAATTCTTGGGAAAGGAGAAACTTGAAATATTTTGCGATATTTAGTTATTTGCATCCTTGAATTTTTTTATATACTTTTTCATCTTGTTTTATTTTTCACTTAGTTGACACATGCTTGGGGTTTATGTGTAAAAACACATAACTTCAATAAAATCCATTTGGATTTCTTTCCTTAAATTTTTTTTAAGTTGCCTAACTAGTGCACGACAGTAGTAACAAACTTACCTTTTTTTTCAATTTTTTTCTGCACTTTTAGGCCAAGGACCAAACCAAAGTTGACATAATCGAATACGGGTTTTTTTATTACTTTTTAATTTTTTTGTTCACGCCACGCTGTTAATTTCGAAATCAAGGCAAATATTGTTCTTGATCGCGGTCACACGGCCAAAGCCCTACTAACTGATCAAATAAGTACATATACTAATTTTGCTTTGTAGCTTTGTATGTTTTTTGTCCTCCACTTTCAGCTATACGCCGAATTTGGTACCAAACCCGGTTGACAAAGCGAGGTGAGTTTGAACAACAATCAACATACTTATATACACATTTTTCTTGTTTTCAATAGATATGCGTGTACAAACGTATGTACATATTTTAAGAAGTTAATAGGGTTTTTTTGAAAGCTTGCCTTAGAGCAAGTGCAAGGAAAATATCTGAATAAGCTTTAGGGCGTACCTATTTTTGAGGTTTTTCTTTTCCAGGAAAAATAATGCATAAAGATTTTGAAATAAAATAAATTACCTTATTATTAATTTTATTAATCTCATATAATAAAATTTTTTTATTGAGAAGATAAAGCTATATATATATATATATATATATATATATATATATATATATATATATATATATATGTGTGTGTATGTATGATCAAAACTACAATATTAACAAATTGGTGAATTCTTATAGGTATATGGGGCATTAGTCAATAAAAAATAGATTCATATATATATATATATATATATATATATAGATAGCTTTTCTACCTAGCGTCGAAAGCCTTCGTGCTTGGAGAGTTGTGTTTTCATTCCTTAAATAAGAACTAAAATATTTCCTAAGTCAATTACAAATACAATTGTTGATATTATCGAAAAAAAAATTATTAATAATATTAGCTAACCGCAAGTGTTGGCAACCATGCTTAAAAATAATAAAGTGTTATGCGGCAGTTACCCACCGACGTGTGCCGTACGTAAGGACGTTTGTCGTACGAAGCACGTTTGACCGAACTCTCAAGCCCGTAGGAATCAATGTGTGCGTCTGTGTACATGTACATAACATATTTGTGTGTGTATTGTTTACAGATAAGCACTGTTGCCATTGACCATTTTACATGTATGCTTATGAAAACATCAACTTTTTCCAATTTAATTTTTGATATTGTAAAAGGCCGGAATACATATTAAATAAGTATAAATAGATTACATATTTATAATCAGCACTTTTACATAATTATTTCGAATTATTTTCACAATTTTTCAAACTTTAATTAGGTGTTTTTGCATAAAATTGCAAACGGTCAAAAATTAGCGCACAAAAGTTTACTAGGCAACTCTGTCTAGTGAGAGAGCGATCAGCTGACACGTTCTTATGGAAAAAATCAAAATTGTTTTGATTTCTACGTTCCGGGCTACGTACGTACGGGTGTTGCACGTCGGTGAGTTTTCGTTTACATTGCACACTCATAAGATAGGTCGTGTCAGCTGACACGTTTTTGGTACGTACGTTCGTGAGTAACTGCCGCATAACGGAGAGAACTCAGTTAACAGAATATCTATAATGAATGTTGCTTCGAACGAAGTCATAAAAAAAACTCTCTCTAAGTAATACCATACCAAAAACTATTTAACCGCAACATGTAAATGTTAACAATTGGTTGCATCGAACAATTTCATACAAAATTTGTTAATATTGCACCATACCGCTCTCTCAAACATGTCCATTCCCTTACATGTATTTGATCGTAGAAATGCTTGAGAGTCTGCTGTGCAGCAAAAACAACAACAAAAAATATTATATGTTGCGTTTGGCTAACTACACTTTGGTAAGTAATGCATTTGGACCATCTTTTCGAAATTGGCTAACTTAAGTTACAGTGGCTCGTAAAAATAAAGGGACCGAAATCTACGCAGGATTTTCTTTAAGCCTGGCTGCCAGTCTAACAATAATAGTTAATTCATCAACTTTCATAAAACTAATTCCTGTTTCTCTGCAACATTTTATGTATCTAACTTTTTGTTTCTAAACCTAAACTAACGAAGGAGAGTAACTCGTTTCTTCGAGTTTGAGTTGGAATTCTTAAATAACTTTACATTATAGATACATATATGTATTATGTGTATGTAGATTAAAAATCTAATTTTTAACTTTAGTTTTATAATTCACATTTCCTTATATGATTTGGGGTTTTGAAGACTCCAACGATGATGAACGTATGTATGTTAAGACGAGATTTTATGTACGGCCTAGATGAAGATCATGGGCATGTCGATTTTCAGGAACTGGTGATGACTTGAAGCTTATCACCGTGGAAACGGAATGCGGGTGAAGTAAAAGGGAGGGTTGCTTGCGATTCGCACAAGCAACTCACATGCATATAATGCAAAATATGTTGGCAAATGAATTTTTAGATAAATGTGGTGCTCGTTTTCTTGAGAAGAAAATCTGCGGAAGAAACCGATACCGCTCTGTTAAGATTTTTACTTTACCTTTGGACACCACACAATTTAATGTTAGACAGGGTGGTAAAAGGGTTTAATTCGTTAAATAAAACATTAAGACTTACCATAGATATCATGTACGTATTTCAGTTGTTGAAATTAGGGGTTTTATTTGATCGCGCGAACTTGGCGAATTAATCCATTATTTTTGTTTGAATCAAACACAAAATAGTCAAATTTTATATGGAATCAGACTTAGTTGATTTTATTATATGTCACACAACTTTAATGTTTTAAATATTTAAAAAGTTGGAGGTCTAAAATTTCACTCCAATTTTCTATATGTTTAAAAAAAAACAAGGAAACTGGACCACGACTACGATGTTTACTGCTCCGAAACTCCATAGGAAAAGATCGAGAGCTTATGACGGAAATAGCTCTTGACCTACCTTGCTCAGATGAGTCGATAAATGAGTTCAATATCACCTGTTTTTGACAGATGCTTTGTGAAGCAATTTTTGGTAACTAGAAACAGTAGTGCCTAGCTAAACGGGATACGAAAAAAAAGTAAAAGCAGCAGGGAATAGAACTAATAAAATGAAAAATAAAAAAGGGGTCTTGCTGCCTTGTACTACGGTACACATCCCCCCACATAAAGAGTTGTTACGGTGTGACCTAAGTGCTAGGTTGGATGTCTTTTCTGTGATAAACTTCTTTTCTGCCTGTGTCGACGTCTTCCAACTCGTACATGCAGTTACCTTTTATGGGAAGCACCCTACATTTAACGAACTTTGGAGCTAGTTTGGCGGAAAATTTCTTTGAGGCATCGCTCAAGACAAAATTACGACGAAAAACAAAATCACCAATTTCAAAGCGTTTGTCAGTGCTACGAAGATTGTAACGCTTTGACAAATTTTCAAAAGCTTCGGTGATGTTTTCGGTAATATTTCTGCTTATCAGTTTCAGAGTGTCGTTTCTGTCGATTACGGTATCATCCAATGATACCAACGATTATTGAACGGTTGACACGTTCGCTTGCATTGGCTTGCGGACTGTATAAAGCGATATAAAAATGCCTAATTCCACGGGCCGGCAACAACGTGTTAAATTGCGAGGATCTGAACTGTTTTCCATTGTCACTCATTACAATTTCGGGAGTTCCGAAAATATTAAAAACATTGTCACGCAAGTAGTCACAAATAGAGGAAGTATTGAACTTTTTGACAGTTTTTAACAGGGGAAACTTTGTTAAGTGATCTAGGACTATAAATATGCCTATGTTTCCCTGCTTGGATCTTGGGTAAGGTCCAAGAAAGTCAACATATAGTTTCTGGAACGGTCTTTGTACTGTATAATGTGCGGACATTGGTGGTCTTAGCGTTACATTGGGCGATTTGCTTTGCTTACAGATTTCGCATCGGCTGACGTAATTCTTGACGTCAACTGTCATATTAGGCCAATACAAATTGTTTCGCATCGTTTTCTATGGTGCTCGGAACTAGATAGGTGGGGATCCAAAGCTTTCAATTAAATGATAACCTTTCCGGTTGCCATCGAGGTATTTGGTTCTCTTATAAACCCGGTTTTCGATTACTTGAAGATCAGGCAAGCGGCTCTCATTTTGACGGACGTGATTTATCAACTTTTGATTTAAGTTATTTGTTCCGTTAAAATGTCTAGCTTAGTCATAAATTAAAACATATAATTCACATAATTTGTTATAATTCACATAAATTGTTACTCGGTTTTTTGTACGATAAAAGACTCGTTGTCTTAATGTACTAATAATGATTGTTAAATAAATATATATTCCTTATCTATATATTTTTAAACTGTTGTGTGAATTTGTTACAGGCTTCAAAACTCCAGAACTATTAAACCGATTTAAATAATTCCTTTTACGTATTGTTCCCAGTAGTCCCAGGATAACTTTTAGCGAAAAAAATTAGAGTTGCCACCTTGTTAAAAAATTTACATTGGGTAAATTAATAAAATAAAAGTATTATATAATAACGTGTATTTCTTCGAAGATACATAGTAACCCTTTTTTTAGGGTTGCCACCAGGTTGAAATTTTTTTGATCAAGAAAATTTGTGAAAATCAATGATTGAAATGTATGTATGGGTATAAAATTAAAGAAGTTTAGGAAAGCTGACCCCCGAAAATATTTTTGTTAGGGTTGCCACCGAGTTAAAAATTTTAAACTAAGTTTATTTGATCGTAAAATACGTAGAGTACAAACATTTTTTACAATGTAGTAGGGGAAGATACAAAACCAAACAATACACTTACATACACATTTTAAAATAAATTGAAAGAGTGTAGTATTATGCATGGTACCTCCTTATGTCAATACGTTTGTAGTATTATGCAGCATACTCTAATACGCCAATGTGCTTTCTATGCAGACCACACATATTGCATTCACATTACAATATCGACCTAAATACATTTCGTTTACCCCAACGCAGCGGGAGTTCAACATCACTTACTAATGCCGACATCAAGACCTGTATCCGGTTACATTTCTACTGGCGCATTGACGACTTCGTTAATAGCGTAACAGCGTGTCAATGACAATTCGACAATGCGCCTGCCAAAATATTTCTACAGTTACAATTTGTTTAACTAGGTCAAACTAATATGCTTACTCAGTATGTAAATGTTAAGAATGTAATGTATTAGTGTTAGTGTAAATACGTATGTGTAGAATAGATAATTTTGTATAAAAGGAAAGACAATTCCAAAATAAAATCAATCGCATTTTTACACTATACATCAGCGTCAAAAAAACATTTTTGGGTTTCTTTCCATTTTAATACAACAGACATACAAAGAACACAACGAAATCAAAAAAAAAAATAAAAAATATGCGAGCAAGTAAATGATATTTCAAATTTAATAAAGTAAAGTTATAACGTAGGCCATGTCTTTAATATACGAAAAAAATCAGTGCATGCTGTATATTACACAGATATTAAAAAAAAAAAAAATAAAATAAGGCAATTTTAAATAGGAGGCCATGTCTTTTCGATTATATATATGTATGTAAGGCTGAGTAACACAGCATTGTGCTGTGTTATTGTCTTAACACTCAGTAATGTGCGGCTCGCACACTCAAACTTATCGATTAATTTATAACACAGTGGCACACTCGATGGCACAAAGCTGACTGTGCAATGCCGCTCAAACTGGTAAATGCTCATAAGACAGGTTCAAGCTCTATAGCACAGAGAATGACACTCAGATCGTAAGTGCACATACATAGATAGTCCATTGTGCTTGTGTGTTGAATGTATTGCTTTCCAATGACACTTCACTCAAACATATATATACACATGATACAAATATTACAAGATAAAACCGGTGAAAGGATAATGACATAAGATTTTAAAATTCTCACTGCGCTCTCATAATTTTTATTTGATTTTGACTTTTTCATAAAAAAATGGTGTCCACAGGGGCACTTACTATCCTCTTGATCAGATGATATGACTTTGAAAAATTGGAGTATGAAAGAAGATAACTGTTGCCATGATTTATTTTTCTAAATGGCGTCAAACGTGTCGTTAGAGGTAAGTAACACAGTACTGTGCTCTGACAAAAAATCGGACGACTGTAAATCAACTAACGGACGGACCTCAATTTCACGGACTTCAGCTACTTCCTCAAAATTCTGTCGTGACAGACAATTAGGTACCACATTGAGTGAACCTTTCCTATGCTCAATGTTAAACTTAAATCCTTGTAATTTTCAAGACCAACGTGCTAGTCGGCTGGATAAATCGCTTTGCCGCATAATCCACTGAAAGCTAGCTTGATCAGTAACTATAGTGAACTCTTGTCTCTCGACATAACCTATAAATTTCTTTAAATTTAGCAGAGCTGCTAAACACTCGAGCTCCGTCACACTATAAATACCTTGCGCTTTGTTCAGCTTTTGCGAAAAATAGGCTATAGGAACCTCAACATCGTCGGCATTCTTTTGGACCAACACCGCACCAACTCCTAACTTGCTTGCATCGCATTGTATGATGAAAAGTTTTGCGTAGTCTGGACTAGCCAGTACTGGTGCTGTACAAAGTTTTTCTTTCAGTGTTTCGAAAGCTAGTTGGGCAACGTCGTTCCATTCAAAACTTTTGGACTTCTTTAATAAATTATTAAGAGGGATTGTCACTGCAGTGAAATTGTCAACGAATCGGCGATACCAGCCCGCCATCCCCAAAAACCGCCTAACTTGCTTAACGTTTGTTGGAACCGGATATTGCGTAACAGCCGAATCTTTTCGGGGTCGGTACGTATAGTTCCGTTGCCCACGATTTACCCCAGATATTTCACTTCCTCTATGCAAAATTTACTTTTGTTGACGTTTATGGTCAACCCCGCTTTCCTTAAATGTAGAGCAACTTAGCAAGGACGGACATATGTGTGTCAAAATCTTCTGACACAATTAATAAATCGTCTAAATAGACAAAGACTTGGTTTCATAAATTGGGTAGAATCACGCGATCCATCAAGCGACAAAGTGCTTGTGGGGCGTTGCAAAGACCGAAGGGCATGACACGGTATCGGTAGAGCGGACGATTAGGGACGGTAAAACAGGTGTAATCTCGGATTGTTCGGCTAGGGGAATTTGCCAACTGAGTGAAATTTCTGAGATTATATTCGGCGCGATTTGGAACTTATGCCAAAAGTCAATTCTTAAAATTATATCCTGGGATATACTGGGAACAACAAAGAACATTATCGTTTCGGGTTTGCCTTCATATTGGACAATAAGATCTATTGTACTGAAAACTACTTGGCTTTTGCCATCAGTTGTACAAATTGGAACTTGGTGTTTTTGCAATTGTTTTTTAGGGATCTCTTTTGCTAACTAACCTACCAAGCAAGAGACTTGCGCTCCGCTGTCTAATAGGCCTAGGTGGTCGCTTTCCAACAACCTAATTTTCGCATATGGTCTTAAATCATTCGCCTTCAGCTGCAGTGAACAAACTACTCTCTTAAATTTCTTTTATCGGTTTTGACTTTACTCCAAAATTCTTTCATGCGCAGAGTGGAACGCTTTGGACTTTCATATTTATTATAATCGCTACTAAATATCCTATTTCGGACCTCTTATATCTTTATATCTTTCCAAACGTTCATCATATATGCTGGTATTATCTGCTTTCTTAAGAGTGTTGTCACGCTACGCAACCAGTTTGATGTTGTGTATATACGTTGGCGTTACTATTTCTGTCTAGCGTTTGGTGCCGTTGCGAGGGATCTGTCGAGATTCCTCGCTCGCTTTGCAGTTTCCCGGACTACTCTTTGGGCATTTTGGACGATACGTGTTTAGTGTGCCACAGCCGTAGCAAAACACTGTACGCTCCTCAAGGCAATCGTAGTATCTATGCTCCTCTTTGTTGCAGTTCCAGCAACCAGGTTTTAATTTGGTAGCTGGCTGAGAAACAGCTTCTACTTGAGGAAATTCGCTTTGCGATATTGCTTCCTCATCTAGGTCTAAGTCAAGGTAGGCTTATTCACCGCCTTCTTGGTAATGGTCGAGAGCTGTTCGTTTGAGAAAAGGGTGTGGTCTTAGCAATTTCGTTAGCAGGACTCTCACCTATCAAACAGAGTCGGCGCAACTCTGCTACAGAATTAGTTGGTACAAAAAGAAGTTGTTGCCGAAGACGTGGCCGTAAATTTTGTTTGAGAATTTCCAGTAACTCTACCTTTGAAATTGGGGTTTCAAGAGGTTCCGCGATTTTCAATATGGCGTTACGGAATTCATCAAAACATACATTTTGACCTTGCTTAAGCTCGCGAATTAACTCCTTAATCTCGAAATCACTCCTATGCTGCTGAAAATTAGTCTTCAAAGCTTGGCAAAGGGGTGGCCAGGTAATTCGTTCTACCGACCTACGGTAACGCCAGTACCAGCCTTTGGCCTCATTCACAAACAGACATTGTATGTGTTCGCACAAAATATTAAAATTACCATTAAGTGTGTCTTTCACAAGTAACTCTATTCGGGATAAGAAACAAGAAACTATCGACTGATAGACGAGAGGTGCCGTCGAACTTTACATCCCAACTAGAAATTAGAAGTGCTATTCTACTCGTATACGGAACAGTAGACAATTCGCTCAATCGAATTTGGTCAATCTGGTTATGAAAATTAATTCTACTTTGATTTGGCAATGGAGGTGCATCTCTAGGCCACACTGATGTAGACCTATTTGGTAGGTGTTGAGCAGCAGATAAGTTAGCTGGCTGACTTATATCATTGCCTACAGGGACTTGTGGAGCAGGGTTAATATTTAACTGATCTAAGAAACTGGGTAAAGTGTTTTCTATCCTCGCCTCTACTATTTGGGCTACGCGATTTTCCAAACCCTCAAAAACCGTTTCTGACCTCGCAGACACAATTGCTGAGACCATGTTTCTGATGCGAGCTTCATCGTCATTTGCTGGTGGTATGTCCCCGCCATGCACCCCTTCGCCTAACAAGCTACCACCATTTTCTGCTCCTTGTTGCAGCTCTTGTTACTCTTCCCTATGGGACTTATGCAGATTCCCAATGCCACTGGTATTACCTGCGTTGCCCTGAGACATCGTCTTCAACAATCTATAGTTATATATATTCTGATTAAATTCCCTACTGCGGCAAGGAGCTCTACAGAGTGGACAAGAAGAATTGTTCTTAAGCCACGGCAATAGGCAGTATCGGTGCAAACGGTGATCAGACGCGGTAGTTAGAATGTTATCCCTATTCGTCAAAGCCTTCCTACATAGAAAACATCCAACCTGCAAAGGAGTGTGTTCGTCGCTGTGACGTAATTGCATTTTCCCAAAAAAATAAAAAAGAGTATATGTATATTTGCACTCGCAAAAAAAGATATGACCCTTTAACGCAGTGTTAAAAAAAAATACTTTAACACAAACAGAATTTTTTTAAATAAAACCAATAAAAAATCACCAAAAATATTAGAAGTTATCCGCTTGTTATGTCCTTAAATGCAAAAAAAAACTTTCTATTAAAGAAAACCCAACGAAAATTAAAATAATTATATCTTTTCCGCTGGTAATTAAACGCGAAAACGTTATCTATCAAAAAAAAAAAAACAAAAATCATCAAAAGAAATTTGGTTTGAGACCATGGGAGTCTCTGTAGTGGTAGTGTGGCGCAAAGATGTAAGTAAGGGCATAATGTCATGGTGTTTTGTGGCATGCAACATTTTTGAGAAAGAAATATCGGTTGTGATTTATTTGATATACAACCACAATTTCCGAAATATTCAATATAAATATATATTAAATTCAGAATTATTATAGGCTTGTATGGTCAGATATTTGAACAGTGCAAGATTAAACTTCACTTATAAACCCGACGTTTCGCCAAGCTCCTTGGCATCCTCAGGGGCTGGACATCTTTATTTAAAAACAATAACAATAACAAAGACAAATTTGTAAAAACAAGTTGGAACATAAACATTGTTAAATCATGACACAAACATTAAATGCGGAAAAAAAGAAACTCACATGAAATAATAATTAAAATAAAATATCACAAAACTTATAGGAGTATATAATACCATGCATGTTTGGTATATTTGTCAAAACTAATTTCAAATCATAAGCATAATAGATATGCTGCCGCAATTTGATCAGTATCTTCTCGTCTATTTACTGTTTTCTCTCTATTTTTTAGTATGTGAAGACTCTCTAGTGTGTACCGCTTTTTCTCTTTCCTCTCTGTGTCTATTATTTTTGTATTTTGTAAATCAGCGGTGTGTCCATGTGTTAGAATATGTTGAGCAAGTGCCGTGCCGCTTTTTCTTTTTGTTGATGTCCGCTTCGTGCTCTGCTAGTCGAACTCCCAATTTTCTTTTCGTCGTCCCTATGTATATTTTGTCGCATTGTGTGTTTTCTCCACCTTTGCATTGAACTTGGTAGATTACATTGTTTTGTTGGTGTGGTTCTACTGGGCTTTTTGTCTTGGTAAATATAGTGGAGAGAGTGCAGTTGGATTTGTATGCTAGAGAAATATTTCGTTTTTGTTCTCTTATGTTTGCGTGAACTTTTTCTGTGAACTTTGGTATGTAGGTGATGCTGTGGTATTGTTTTGTTTCGGTAGGTGTTTGTGTGGTTTTTGTATGATGTTGCTTTTTGTTAGTCTCTTTTTATTTCTGTTCTATTAGGGTCTTCACTAATTGGCTCGGGTAGTTGTTGTCAGTAAGCAATTTGTAAATTTTTTCCTTGTTGGAATTTAAAAACTGATTGTGACTCAATGTGAATATTTTGTTTATTATGTTTTTTGCAGCGTTTATTTTGTATTTTTTAGGTTGGACAAAAGCACATACAGAACGGCTAGAAACGACCCAACAGACACGCTACAGAAACAAAACAACAACCTTATCAACGAACTTTACAAAGATAAACTGATTAGTCTTAAAGGCAAACATCACCTCACATGTACGGCAGCAAATGCACCACGATTATACGGTTTACCAAAAATTCATAAACCGAATTTACCCTTACGTCCCATAGCTTCATCAATGAACGTTCCATGTTATGGTCTTTCAAAGTTCGTTGGTAAAATAGTAAACAATTTAATCTCAGAAGAATACAATGTAAAAAACTCGTTTAGACTCAAAGATAAATTGGAAAACATTGAAATATGTAGCGACGACATATTAGTATCCTTCGATGTAGTCTCCCTATTCACCAACATCCCCATATACTTAGCAATAAAGATAATAATGGACAAATTCCAACAACTACAATGTAACATACCAAAAAACAAATTTTTAAAATTACTGAATTTTTGCCTGAAAGATAATAATTATTTTATGTATGATGGGAAAATTTACACCCAAAGCTTTGGTATGCCCATGGGTAACCCTCTTTCACCGACAATAGCAGATATCATCATGGATGACTTACTAGACAACACTATTTTGGAATTGAAAAAACTACATAAAATAAATATCAAGTTCATAGTTAAGTACGTGCATTATATATTTGCTATTGTAAAACGAGATGACTTAGACATCATACTGAGAACTCTAAATCAGTACCACAATCGGCTACAGTTTACAACAGAAAAAGAGGTAAACTCAAAAATCCCCTTCTTAGATGTGCTCATTCATAGAACTGACAATAGGATTTTACTCAACTGGTACTCTAAATCAGTAACATCAGGAAGAATCATAAACTTCCTTTCTGCCCAACCTAAAAAATACAAAATAAACGCTGCAAAAAACATAATAAACAAAATATTCACATTGAGTCACAATCAGTTTTTAAATTCCAACAAGGAAAAAATTTACAAATTGCTTACTGACAACAACTACCCGAGCCAATTAGTGAAGACCCTAATAGAACAGAAATTAAAAGAGACTAACAAAAAGCAACATCATACAACAACCACACAAACACCTACCGAAACAAAACAATACCACAGCATCACCTACATACCAAAGTTCACAGAAAAAGTTCACGCAAACATAAGAGAACAAAAACGAAATATTTCTCTAGCATACAAATCCAACTGCACTCTCTCCACTATATTTACCAAGACAAAAAGCCCAGTAGAACCACACCAACAAAACAATGTAATCTACCAAGTTCAATGCAAAGGTGGAGAAAACACACAATGCGACAAAATATACATAGGGACGATGAAAAGAAAATTGGGAGTTCGACTAGCAGAGCACGAAGCGGACATCAACAAAAAGAAAAGCGGCACGGCACTTGCTCAACATATTCTAACACATGGACACACCGCTGATTTACAAAATACAAAAATAATAGACACAGAGAGGAAAGAGAAAAAGCGGTACACACTAGAGAGTCTTCACATACTAAAAAATAGAGAGAAAACAGTAAATAGACGAGAAGATACTGATCAAATTGCGGCAGCATATCTATTATGCTTATGATTTGAAATTAGGTTTGACAAATATACCAAACATGCATGGTATTATATACTCCTATGAGTTTTGTGATATTTTATTTTAATTATTATTTCATGTGAGTTTCTTTTTTTCCGCATTTAATGTTTGTGTCATGATTTAACAATGTTTATGTTCCAACTTGTTTTTACAAATTTGTCTTTGTTATTGTTATTGTTTTTAAATAAAGATGTCCAGCCCCTGAGGATGCCAAGGAGCTTGGCGAAACGTCGGGTTTATAAGTGAAGTTTAATCTTGCACTGTTCAAATATCTGACCATACAAGCCTATAATAATTCTGAATTTAATAAAATCAAATTGGTCAGCAAAAATCGATCACACATAAATATATATATTCTTTCTCAAATACTAGACAAAAGTTAAAAAAATTTTTTTAATTGAAGTGGCACCTCGACAATGAGTTTGAGACGTACTTACTATTTGTATATTTTTTTCTATTGGATTGTAGCAAACGTGAACACCTGGTAAGTCAATTGGCATTTAGCCTTAATGACGAAAATTCCAGAAAGTGTATCGCGTATTTTTGCACAAAACCAAAAGAAATGTCATGCTTAAATTGTTCCCTAAATCAAAAATTGATAAAATGTTAATCTAATAAAAAAAATTCCAAAGCAGACAGACTATTTGATTCAAGGAGTGAATCATGTATGTGGAGCCAATATTTAACAAAAGCACACAAAAGTTGCTTTCCTCTATCGGGCTACACGTTGGGTGCCATTTTTTCTGTTATGATATCCATCGACAGAGTGTGCTGTGCGATAGGCACGTTCACGGACAAAAGAGCAGCAGTGATTGTGGCAAGGTGCAATGACCACGGCGTGTGCACTGGCGTTTAGGCCCGGAGCTTCAGCTTCGTGGATTCTTTAACGTGATCACGGCACAGCACTACTCTCCCCAGTCAATGGTTAAACAGAATAAATTGTTTTGCACACTGGGATACTCTACCATAAGAAAAATAAAAAAAACACCAAACGAACTTGCATGCCACATTTCAGCCATATGACACACCGTATACTCACCTTTATGCATGGCAGCTCATTGTTGCAACGATGGGTGGCTACCTCTGTACCCGCCCCAACATTGGCCTTATAGACCTTATTGAGGCCCCATTATTTTACCACTAACCTCACAAGTCACAAACCAAAGTATAACAAAATTATGTACACATTAGTAATTATTATTCACAAATTCAATGCATTATACAAGTTTGTTTAGTTTTAGCCTAGCTGACCTGAACTTAACTCACAAAATCGGGTTTGATTTTGAACAAGAGAAAGTAATATGAAATAAAGTATAAAAAAAATTACATCGTAGAACAGTAATCATCCCTGCGTGTGCACTGAATAGTATCTCCCCACTGAAAATGAATATATGTACATATGTATGTAAAAATGTATGCTCGCATATCATTACACATATGCAAAAATAAAAAAAAAATTATTTTACACTAAGATTGTATGTTTGAAGAAAAGGAAACTTCACTTTGTATATTAATATCTATTTATGTACATATGTACATGCATATGTATGTACAGGCATTTGAGTGGATTTATATATATATGTATGTATGATCAAAACTACAATATTAACAAATTGGTAAATTCTCATAGGTATATGGGGCATTAGTCAATAACAAATAGATTCATATATATATATATATATATAGATAGCTTTCCTACCTAGCGGCGAAGGCCTTCTTGTTGGGAGAGTTGTGTTTTCATTCCTTAAACAAGAACTAAAATATTTCCTAAGCCAATTACAAAATATAATTGTTGAGATTATCGAAAAAATATGACTTAATAATATTAGCTAATCGCAAATGTTGGCAACCATCCTTAAAAATATTAAAGGGTTACGGAGAGAACTCAGTTAAAGGATTATCTATAATGAATGTTGCTTCGAACGAAGTCATACAAAAAAACTCTCTCTAAGTAATAGCATACCAAAAACTATTTAACCGCAACGTGTAAATATTAACAATTGGTTGCATCGAAAAATGTCATACGAAATTTGTTAATATTGCACCATACCGCTCTCTCAAATATGTCCACTTCACTTACATGTATTTGATCGTAGAAATGCTTGAGAGTCTGCTGTGCAGCAAAAACAACAACAAAAAATATTATATGTTGCGTTTGGCTAACTACACTTTGGTAAGTAATGCATTTGGACCATCTTTTCGAAATTGGCTAACTTAAGTTACAGTGGCTCGTAAAAATAAAGGGGCAGAAATCTATGCAGGATTTTCTTTAAGCCTGGCTGCCAGTCTAACAATAATAGTTAATTCATCAACTTTCATAAAATTAATTCCTGTTTCTCTGCAACATTTTATGTATCTAAATTTTTGTTTCTAAACCTAAACTAACGAAGGAGAGCAACTCGTTTCTTCGAGTTTGAGTTGGAATTCTTAAATAACTTTACATTATAGATACATATATGTATTATGTGTATGTAGATTAAAAATCTAATTTTTAAATTTAGTTTTATAATTCACATTTCCTTATATGATTTGGGGTTTTGAAACCTCCAACGATGATGAACGTATGTATGTTAAGACGATATTTATCTATAAATCGTCTAAATACACAAAGACAAAGACACAGACTTGGTTTCATAAATAGGGTAGAATCACGCGATCCATCAAGCGACAAAGTGCTTGTGGGGCGTTGCAAAGACCGAAGGGCATGACACGGTATCGGTAGAGCGGACGATTAGGGACGGTAAAACAGGTGTAATCTCGGGATTGTTTTGCCTTCATATTGGACACTAAAATCTATTGTACCGAAAACTACTTGGCTTTTGCTATCAGCTGTACAAATTGGAACTTGGTGTTTTTGCAATTGTTTTTTAGGGATCTCTTTTGCTAACTAACCTCCCAAGCAAGAGACTTGCGCTCCGCTGTCTAATAGGCCTAGGTGGTCGCTTTCCAACAACCTAATTTTCGCATATGTTCTTAAATCATTCGCCTTCAACTGCAGTGAACAAACTACTCTCTTAAATTTCTTGTATTGGTTTTGACTTTACTCCAAAATTCTTTCATAGGCAGAGTGGAACGCTTTGGACTTTCATATTTATTATAATCGCTACTAAATATCCTATTTCGGACCTCATTATCTTTATATCTTTCCAAACGTTCATCATATCTGCTGGTATTATCCGCTTTCTTAAGGGTGTTGTCAAACACAGTGAGTCAGCAGTGCGTACGCTGGACGCTACGCAGCCAGTTTGATGTTGTGTATATACGTTGGCGTTATTATTTCTGTCTAGCGTTTGGTGTCGTTGCGAGGGATCTGTCGAGATTCCTCGCTCGCTTTGCAGTTTCCCGGACTACTTTTTGGGCATTTTGGACGATACGTGTTTATGCGCGCCACAGCCGTAGCAAAACACTGTACGCTCCTCAAGGCAATCGTAATATCTATGCCCCTCTTTGTTGCAGTTCCAGCAACCAAGTTTTAATTTGGTAGCTGGCTGAGAAACAGCTTCTACTTGAGCAAATTCGCTTTGCGATATTGCTTCCTTATCTAGATCTAAGTCAAGGTAGGCTTCATTCACCGCCTTCTTGGTAATGGTCGAGAGCTGTTCGTTTGAGAAAAAGGTGTGGTCTTAGCAATTTCGTTAGCAGGACTCTCACCTTTCAAACAGAGTCGGCACAACTCTGCTACAGAATTAGTTGGTACAAAAAGAAGTTGTTGCCAAAGACGTGGCCGTAAATTATGTTTGAGAATTTCGAGTAACTCTACCTCTGAAATTGGGGTTTCAAGAGGTTCCGCGATTTTCAATATGGCGTTACGGAATTCATCAAAACATTCATTTTGACCTTGCTTAAGCTCGCGAATTAACTCCTTAATCTCGAAATCACTCCTATGCTGCTGAAAATCAGTCTTCAAAGCTTGGCAAAGGGCTGGCCAGGTAATTCGTTCTACCGACCTACGGTAACGCCAGTACCAGTCTTTGGCCTCATTCACAAACAGACATTGTATGTGTTCGCACAAAATATTAAAATTACCATTAAGTTTGTCTTTCACAAGTAACTCTATTCGGGACAAGAAACTATCGACTGATAGACGAGAGGTGCCGTCGAACTTTACATCCCAACTAGAAATTAGAAGTGCTATTCTACTCGTATATGGAACAGCTGACAATTCGCTCAATCGAATTTGGTCAATCTGGTTATGAAAATTAATTCTACTTTGATTTGGCAATGGAGGTGCATCTCTAGGCCACACTGATGTAGACCTATTTGGTAGGTGTTGAGCAGCAGATAAGTTAGCTGGCTGACTTATATCATTGCCTACAGGGACTTGTGGAGCAGGGTTAATATTTAACTGATCTAAGAAACTGGGTAAAGTGTTTTCTATCCTCGCCTCTACTATTTGGGCTACGCGATTTTCCAAACCCTCAAAAACCGTTTCTGACCTCGCAGACACAATTGCTGAGACCATGTTTCTGATGCGAGCTTCATCGTCATTTGCTGGTGGTATGTCCCCGCCATGCACCCCTTCGCCTAACAAGCTACCACCATTTTCTGCTCCTTGTTGCAGCTCTTGTTACTCTTCCCTATGGGACTTATGCAGATTCCCAATGCCACTGGTATTACCTGCGTTGCCCTGAGACATCGTCTTCAACAATCTAGTGTTATATATATTCTGATTAAATTCCCTACTGCGGTAAGGAGCTCTACACAGTGGACAAGAAGAATTGTTCTTAAGCCACGGCAATAGGCAGTTTCGGTGGAAACGGTGATCAGACGCGGTAGTTAGAATGTTATCCCTATTCGTCAAAGCCTTCCTACATAGAAAACATCCAACCTGCAAAGGAGTGTGTTCGTCGCTGTGACGTAATTACATTTTCCCAAAAAAAATTAAAAAAAAGTATATGTATATTTGCACTCGCAAAAAAAAGATATGACCCTTTAACGCAGTGTTAAAAAAAAATACTTTAACACAAACAGAATTGTTTTAAATAAAACCAAGAAAAAATCACCAAAAATATTAGAAGGTTATCCGCTTGTTATGTCCTTAAACGCAAAAAAAACTTTCTATTAAAGAAAACTCAACAAAAATTAAAATAATTATATCTTTTCAGCTTGTAATTAAACGCGAAAAGGCTATCTATCAAAAAAAAAAAAACAAAAATCATCAAAAGAAATTTGGTTTGAGACCATGGGAGTCTTTGTAGTGGTAATGTGGCACAAAGATGTAAGTAAGGGCATTATGTCATGGTGTTTTGTGGCATGCAACATTTTTGAGAAAGAAATATCGGTTGTGATTTATTTGATATACAACCACAATTTCCGAAATATTCAATATAAATATATATATTCTTTCTCAAATACTAAACAAAAGTTAAAAAAAAAATTTTAATTGAGGTGGCATCTCGACAATGAGTTTGAGACGTACTTACTATTTGTATATTTTTTTCTATTGGATTGTAGCAAACGTGAACACCTGGTAAGTCAATTGGCATTTAGCCTTAATGACGAAAATTCCAGAAAGTGTATCGCGTATTTTTGCACAAAACCAAAAGAAGTGGCATGCTTAAATAGTTCCCTAAATCAAAAATTGATAAAATGTTAATCTAATAAAAAAAATTCCAAAGCAGACAGACTATTTGATTCAATGAGTGAATCATGTATGTGGAGCCAATATTTAACAAAAGCACACAAAAGTTGCTTTCTTCTATCGGGCTACACGTTGGGTGCCATTTTTTCTGTTATGATATCCATCGAATGAGTGTGCGATAGGCACGTTCACGGACAAAAGAGCAGCAGTGCTTGTGGCAAGGTGCAATGACCGCGGCGTGTGCACTGGCGTTTAGGCCCGGAGCTTCAGCTTCGTGGATTCTTTAACGTGATCACGGCACAGCACTACTCTCCCCAGTCAATGGTCAAACAGAATAAATTGTTTTGCACACTGGGATACTCTACCATAAGAAAAATAAAAAAAAAAAAACACCAAACGAACTTGCATGCCACATTTCAGCCATATGACATACCGTATACTCACCTTTATGCATGGCAGCTCATTGTTGCAACGATGTACCCGCCCCAACATTGGCCTTATAGACCTTATTGAGGTCCCATTATTTTACCACTAACCTCACAAGTCACAAACCAAAGGATAACAAAATTATGTACACATTAGTAATTATTATTCACAAATTCAATGCATTATACAAGTTTGTTTAGTTTTAGCCTAGCTGACCTGAACTTAACTAACAGAATCGGGTATGATTTTGAACAAGAGAAAGTAATATGAAAGAAAGTATAAAAAAAATGACATCGTAGAACAGTAATCATCCCTGCGTGTGCACTGAATAGTATCTCCCCACTGAAAATGAATATACATATGTATGTAAAAATGTATGCTCGCATATCATTACACATATGCAAAAATAAAAAAAAATGTATTTTACACTAAGATTGTATGTTTGAAGAAAATGAAACTTCACTTTGTATATTAATATTTATTTATGTACATATGTACATGCAGATGTATTTACAGACATTTGAGTGGATTTATATATATATGTATGTATGATCAAAACTACAACATTAACAAATTGGTAAATTCTCATAGGTATATGGGGCATTAGTCAATAACAAATAGATTCATATATATATATATATATAGATAGCTTTTCTACCTAGCGTCGAAGGCCTTCTTGTTGGGAGAGTTGTGTTTTCATTCCTTAAACAAGAACTAAAATATTTCCTAAGCCAATTACAAAATATAGTTGTTGAGATTATCGAAAAAATATGACTTAATAATATTAGCTAACCGCAAATGTTGGCAACCATCCTTAAAAATATTAAAGGGTTACGGAGAGAACTCAGTTAAACTTTCTCTAAGTAATAGCATACCAAAAACTATTTAACCGCAACGTGTAAATATTAACAATTGGTTGCATCGAAAAATGTCATACGAAATTTGTTAATATTGCACCATATCGCTCTCTCAAACATGCCCACTTCACTTACATGTATTTGATCGTACAAATGCTTGAGAGTCTGCTGTGCAGCAAAAACAACAACAAAAAATATTATATGTTGCGATTGGCTAACTACACTTTGGTAAGTAATGCATTTGGACTATCTTTTCGAAATTGGCTAACTTAAGTTACAGTGGCTCGTAAAATAAAGGGGCCGAAATCTATACAGGATTTTCTTTAAGCCTGGCTGCCAGTCTAACAATATTAGTTAATTCATCAACTTTCATAAAATTAATTCCTGTTTCTCTGCAACATTTTATGTATCTAAATTTTTGTTTCTGAACCTAAACTAACGAAGGAGAGCAACTCGTTTATTCGAGTTTGAGTTGGAATTCTTAAATAACTTTACATTATAGATACATATATGTATTATGTGTATGTAGATTAAAAATCTAATTTTTAAATTTATTTTTATAATTCACATTTCCTTATATGATTTGGGGTTTTGAAGACTCCAACGATGATGAACGTATGTATGTTAAGACAATATTTTATGTACGGCCCAGATGAAGATCATGGGCATGTAGATTTTCAGGAACTGGTGATGACTTGAAGCTTATCACCGTGGAAGCGGAATGCGGGTGAAATAAAAGGGAGGGTTGCTTGCGATTCGCACAAGCAACCCACATGCATATAATGCAAAATATGTTGGCAAATGAATTTTCAGAGAAATGTGGTGCTTGTCTTCTTGAGAAGAAAATCTGCGGAAGAAACCGATACCGCTCTGTTAGGATTTTTACTTTAACTTTTGACACCACACAATTTAATGTTAGACAGTGGGGTAAAAGGGTTTAATTCTTTAAATAAAACATTCAGACTTACCATAGATATCATGTACGTATTTCTCCTCAAGGTGGACTGGACTGCTCTTGCTAACAAGTGGCGACAGGAGAGTTGTTGAAATTAGGAGTTTTATTAGATCACGCGAACTTGGCGAATTAATCCATTATTTTTGTTTGAATCAAACACAAAATAGTCAAATTTTATATGGAATCAGACTTAGTTGATTTTATTATATGTCACACTACTTTAGTGTTTTAAATATTTAAAATTTTGGAGGTCTAAAAGTTCACTCCAATTTTCTATATGTTTGAAAAAAAACAAGGAAACTTGACCACGACTACGATGTTTACTGCTCCGAAACTCCATAGGAAAAGATGGAGAGCTTATGACGGAAATAGCTCTTGACCTAGCTTGCTCAGATGAGTCGATAAATGAGTTCAATATCACCTGTTTTTGACAGATGCTTTGTGAAGCAATTTTTGGAAACAGTGGTGCCTAGCTTAACGGGATACGAAAAAAAAGTAAATGCAGCAGGGAATAGAAATAATAAAATAAAAAAAAGGAGGCTTGCTGCCTTGTACTACGGTACAAAGTGGCCGGTGCCACGCCCATTGTCCAAAATTTTACTAGTTATCTATTCTCTTTTACTAATTATCTAGCGATCTGAGATGAGTGCCCAGGAACCTACATACCAAATTTTATCAAGATTCCTCAAAATTTACTCAAGTTATCATGTTTACGGACGGACGGACGGACATGGCTAAATGCATTTCTTTTTTTGCCCAGATCATTTTGATATATAGAGTTCTATATCTATCTCGATTAGTTTATGCCGTTACGAACTACCGTTATGGGCACAAAGTTAATATACTCTGTGAGCTCTGCTCAGCTGAGTATAACGGCTCCAAACAGCTGAATTTTCGTATATATTGAAAATGTTAAAGTGTGGCATCTCTGCTCACATCAGCCGTTCGAAATGTCAAAATATGCGAAAATCACAAAGATGAATAAAAAAAGCTATTTTTTCGCGCTAATTTCATTTGATTCGTAATTTTTCTTATAATAATAGTTTATTTATATTTCAGTTTATTAAGTGGTTTTTTATAAGTGGAATTCACCATACTAGGTACTGAAATCAAATTTCTTTGTTCAGTGTACAAAAGAAAAGTAATATTAAAGGAAAGTATTTTTAATTATTACGATATCACAACCTTATTTTAAACATTTATTGTTCTTTATTTTAGAATTTTATAATGGTGTCCACAAGTGCTGCTGCTAAACGAAACCGGACATCACAGGAGCAGTTACGGACTTTAGTTGACCTTCTCACCGAGAACGGCGGACTGGCAACAGGGAAATTCCAGCGTCAACATGAAAGGCTGGAGTACTTGAGGAAATGGAGGAAATTGACAGAAAAGCTCAACGCTATTGGAGGAGCTACAAAGACTATAGTACAATGGCAAACGGTAAGTACTTCCGTCATGAGGAGTCAGTGCTTGTGATACATAAATGTAGTCGCAAATTGTGAGACAATTTATGGTTAATCATAGCATGGTGAGAAGAGATTCCAGTAAGGCAAGGTGCACATGAGGCTACGCGTCATAGACGCGTACAAGATATTTTATGTAGCTACAATTCCTCTACGCTTCAAGATCTGCATACGTAGCTACTTACAAGCGTCGCTACAAAAATTTATTTATGCTGTATAATTGCCCTTACACAAAAGTTGATTTTGTATAAAATTAAAAACGAAAGTTTTCACCACCGCGCATAAGAGAAAAAAAAAAAGAATTTTCAATTCAAAACGGTTTTCAATAACAATTTTTGTTTGTATCGGTCAACATAAACATGTCCAGCGACGAAGAATTGGTATTGCTAAATCTTCGTCGCAGAAAGGAAAAGAAAGCAAAGAGAAAATATTGGGCACATCCATATTTTCAGAAAAATGTTAATTGTAGACTGTTTGTATGTGCAAAGGAGTTGTCTCAGGATGATACAAAGTTCCGGATATTTTATTGATGTCAAAAGCTACATTCAAGGATTTGGTTATGCTCGTTGGTGCTTCCATACAGAAAGAAAACACCAATAAGCGTGAAAGTGTCCCTCCTGAAGAACGGCTTATGGTAACATTAAGGTTTGTGTATAACATTGTTTCATTCAATGTACGGGATTCAATTGTGTAGGGCCTCATTTTCGGAAAAGGTTCAGTAACGTTATTGTTGTTGTAGTAGTAATGTTTCGCCCCACCTAATAGCTGCGACCGATCACAAATTGCCATCAATATCCTCTAACGGGAGTCCAAGGAAACTTGCTGTTTCGACAGGGGTGGACCATAATTAAAGGGGTGTTAGAGGCGTTGGTTCCACATTACTATTAAAGAGATGGTTGGGGTCATGTGGGGACACATTGCAAGCGGGGCATACATTTTGTATGTCGGGGTTGATTCTGGATATGTAAGAGTTTAACCTGTTACAGTATCCAGATCAAAGTTGAGCTAGAGTGACGCGCGTTTCCCTAGGCAGAGTGCGTTTCTCCTGTTGTTGAGTTAACAGTGGTCGTTCCTCTTCTGCTAGTTTTGGGTATTGTTATTTAAGTACTGGATTCACCGGGCAATTCCTGGCATAGAGGTCCGACTCTTTGTGGATTTCACTGAGGACCTGTTTGTGCTTTTTAGCTCTATATGGCTGTGTCCTCAGGTACCTTATTTCCTCATAATGCTTTCGGAGATGACCTCTTAAGCCCTGGGCGGTGTAGCCTCATCAATCAGATGTCTGTTGGGATGTCCAGGTTTCTGGGTATTCAACAGAAACTGTTTCGTTATCATTTCATTTCTCTCTCTAATGGGGAGCTTTAGTAGCGGGCCATTAGCCTAGGCCATTTAAACTGCCTAGGCCATTTAAACTGCTGCGTAGAGATGTGACACAAAATCGCTTACAGCACCTGGGGGAAAGTACAAAGCAACACCTTTGACGATGTAGAACGCAATTGGTCGACCGATCTTTTTTGTGAGCCACCAGTATGGTCTTCCGATCTACATAACCTCCACTGGATACAGTTGCAGGCCTACCATAATTCTACACTCATAACTGCTATGGAATGCTTGGTTATGACATCTGAATAACACGAACTCCTCCTTGTTGAAGATCGAAATTATATGCTAAACAAGCTGCTTCTGAAATTTTCTAAGCCGGGATTTCCCGACCGAAAACCGTTTTATCCAGATAAATACGCGCTGGCCTGCAAAGGTTTCTAAACACAGTTGGCTTAAACCGCATTTCCAAACGTTGCAGATAAGTACGCACATTTCCAGGGCCCGATACCATCCCGCCTTTCATAATCTGGTTAAAGTACTTTCAATAGTGCTTAGTCCCTCCAAAACTTTCCGGGACCTGGGGTAATTAAACACTTCCCAGTGAGTTCCTTGTCACCTTGTCACTTGCTCAGCTTCGATATTGTTACAGAGTAAATTCTTCACCCCGGCATGCGTCATGTAATCCGAATGACATACACCACCGAGTCAATTGTAATGTAGAACTAACAACTCTAGCAGTAATTTCTTTGTCGTCCAACTCTGTTGAAAATCCTAGTATTAGGTGTTGCTACAACAACATCTACCCTGTTCAGGTGACAAATTCGATTTGTTATAGGAATATTTTCTGAGTCGGAGCTTTTCATTAGATATGAGTATCTTTGAATTGGGGTCACTACTGAGTTGGTGGCGAACATGTTGTTGTGTATGTGCGTGATCTAAATTCTTTATAACTTTTTGTTTAGGTATCTGGCTACAGGATGCACGTTCAATGCGCTTGCTTTATATTTTCAAAGAGGAGAACGTACAATCGGGGTAATTGTTGAAGAAACAACAAAATCTATATGGAATTCATTAAAAGATTGTTATATGACGTTGCCAAATGAGGAGCGTTGGAAGAGTATTGCGGGACGGTTCTCTGATCTATGGCAGCTGCCAAATTGCTTAGGAGCTATCGACGGAAAGCATGTGCGAATTCAAAAATATCCAAATTCGGGTTCAGCTAATTTCAATTACAAAAACTACCATTCAGTAATATTGCTTGCTTGTTGCGATGCCGACGGGATATTTACATCAATAGAATGCGGATTTGCAGGACGAAATAGCGACGGGAGAGTTTTTAGAATTTGACGTGTGGACGTTGGTTAGAAAGTTACAATAATTTACCATCCCCAAAGGAACTACCGCATGACGACAGTGGGAATAAGTTTCCATATTATTTCGTAGCAGATAACGCCTTTCCTTTAAGGCAAAATGTTATGCGGCCTTATCCGGAAAGAAACATTGTCAACAAGATGCGCATATTTAATTATAGACTAAGTCGCGGTAGGAAGAACATAGAGTGCAGTTTCGGGATGATGGTAAAAAAATTTGGAGTTTTCTCAACACCTATACGATGCCAAAAGTACGAAACAATCATTTCAATTATACAATGTGCTTGTATCCTACATAATTTTATAAGGAAAAAAGATGGCATATCATACACGACCTTCCTTCCCGATATCGAAAACCAGCAACCAGTTCAACGGAACCCAAGTACTCTGCCAGAGTTCGATAATGTAAACATAATGGAAAATTCTGCCCAACAAAAATTACGACACTATTTAAGCAATTATTTTTTATTACCAAATGTTTCTTTGCCCTGGCAGGGGAATTATTGTTTATAAAAACTGTTAGACTGTTTTACTTTCCATTTAACAATATTTATTGCAATAAATTTTAATTCAAATAGTTGAAAAAAAGTGAATAATAATTCATATCAAATAATATTACGAATAGTACTCGATCTGTTCTGTGAATGAGGCTAGTTTGAACTATGTGTACACATGCGAATAAAATTATAGCAGCAAAAATTAAAAGTTGTTTCAGCTACTTCCTTTTTTGTTTTCACTATTTTTAAATAAAACTTAAATTAATTGTAGAACGAAAACTATGCAAACCGATTTCAAAAACATGTTCTAAATTTTGGGAAACATCTTAAGCATGTGATTTTTTAGTCCATCTTATATATATATATATTTATATAATTATTTTTCTAAAGCAAAACTAGGTGAAAACCGCAAAAAGGCCTTGTGCCAATACTTACTTCCCTGGGTGTACATGTATTCAAACTAGCATCCACTTGTAACACTGGTACTTTTTTCGTTCACTATTGTATCGTCTAATTCATGACTACTTCTATGTAGTAAGATACTTATGAGATCAGCCCATTGAAAACATACCCATTCTAAAATCTGTTTATAACTAAATAATAGTATAATTATATAATAAATAATATACAAAAACGCAAGTTTACTCGTTTGTGTAAAAGGCTCTTTCATTTTCACAGTCAATTGTTTCAAATAGTACTGGAGTATAGGTTGGAGTATCATCGGGCGAAGGAGCTGGGGTGCAGACTTCTATATTTTGGCCATAAGACGTTGCTGGATCAAACAGTTCCCGCCTGACAGATTGTGCCCTTTGTTCATTTAAAAGCTCCTCTAGCATCATCATAGATCGAATTTTAAATGTGCGCAAATTCTCGAGAGAAAGACTTCTTACGTCGGGAAGTAAGCTCATTAGAAAATTTTTTTTTAGATCTTCCGAAGTTGTATTTCCCTTTTTTGTTTTAATGTAATTTAGCACCGCCACATCGACTTCATCTCGGGCTGTTTTCTTTCTTTTCTTGGCACTAAATATTGGTTCAAAATTGCTTTCTTTGGCTGGATGTGATACTAGGTTGTTGCAGATCAAAGACCCTGTCTTCGTGGGGGCACAAGCGCTGTAGTTGTCGTCAACAATTGATCCATTTTCAATTTCATCCAAATATTGTTCTTCTATTTCTGATATTATAATGTTGCAAGTATTTTCAGAATGATGCACTGGTTTTACATATGGAAGAACGAATTGCATGATGTCGTGCAAATAGTAAGGCCTCTTCGCTTTAGTAGAAGATCCACTAGGAGATGGCTTGAGACTTCTTACAAAGCCATTTCGCAAGTTCTTCCACTTTTCTTTGCAATCAGGCACTGTAAGGAAGAGCGTAATAAATTTAGATCTATTTAGACATATTCTTTGTTTTTATTTATAAAAAGAAATCCTAAATCTACACACCTGACCAATTCATTTCCACACCAATTGCTGCCCAGGCTCTTTCTGTAACATCTTTCCTCGAATATTCTGCTAAATTATTTTTGTATAGGCAAGATAATTCTCAACCAATTGAACGAATTTAGTCGCGTCGACCATTTTATATTTTTTTATATGAAATAAATTCAATATATAATTATAGCAACAGAAGCACAGCACACAAGTTTGCAAACGAAAACTTGTAAATAAACATCTTCTTCTTGCTCTTTTCTAGGCGTATTTACGCCTAGCGACCAACATTGCTGTACGCCCAGCTACACGAAAATTTCATGCTTTGTCGCTTTCGTGCAGCTGACGCCTCGTATGCAGCTCTCCATTCAAATACATGTGTTCGGCATCAAAGCGTACAAATTTCGCTTGCAGCGTCTATGACGCGTAGCCTCGTGTGCACCTTGCCTAAATATTGTGAATAGCGGAAAGCGCTGACAAAGTTACGTTCGGCCATTTGTTTGCATATTAGTGTTTGGTTCTTATGTACAAATATGTGTGGATAGTATATATACATTTAACTTGCACGCTAATCCCAAAAACATACATAAATGTGTTACGGTGAAAAATTAATATTGTGTGACAGTGGTAGACTGCTTAAAAACGTCCAAAAATATCGAGAGAGGTATCAGAAAACACGTTTTGACCACGGTATCAATAATCCGAAGGTGGAAAATAATAAGTTTAATTCTGTCAGGAGATATTTGTAGTTGATCTCTCCTAGACTTACCGTGTTATCAGAATTCACTTTTAGCTTTGATTTTTCCCGAGATATTTATGTTTATTCAAAAATGTGTCTTTATTTCGTGTTTCATTTCTTTGGAAGTAGGTGTGGCGCGATTTAAAAGCCCGCAAGAGCAACCGCGTTCGAGACAGGAGTTTGCGGGAAGCCCGAGCAGGCAATAGGCAAGTCAACCTCCCGGCGGTAACTGATGTGGAACTGCGCGTGGTTAGCCTTGTTGGAGATGAGTATATTGAAGGCTCGCGCGATTGCCCGAATAGCATAGAAGAAGTGAGCTGATATTTTTACATTTATTTTCATAATTATGTGCTAATTGTTTTGTTTAATTCTATTATAATTAGGAACTGCATTTGATCTTAGAAGAAGATGGCGAGGAGGCTGTGACTCCGACAGTCTATGACTGTCTGCTCCAACATCAGCCCCTACACAAACACCAGCACCCCCGCCTTTAACCGTCTGTGCCGTGGACTATAAAATTAGTATTTTATTATTTAGCTTAGTATTAATTATTTTTACCTTTGTTCGCTATTATTAAATATAAGTTCCCCAGTTTTAAAATGTATTAAATGTATATGAGGGTGCTTTTAAACATTTTTTGGGGTATGTTCTGATATCTACTTTCACAAAAAATTCTCGATTTACTTGTTGAATTGATATACATACAATTTGACAAGTAAATAGAAATTTTTTTTAAATGTGAAAATCAGAACAGGCCTCAAAAAACTTTTTGAAGCACCCTTACATATGTTTATAATTCTTAAAACCTAATGCATAAACCTTTTCCCATCTACTCAAAATTTGAATGTTTGAAACATTTTCTTAATTCGTTTTTAATTTCAATATTTTCCTCATAGAAATCTTAGTTCAAAGCAGTATAAATCTGTGTTCTAAACTTTATGTGTATCATTTATATTATGTGAGAAATGATAGGGACACTCTGTATGTGTATATTTTAGAATTTCAAAAACGGAGTGAGTTATATACATACAGTTATGTTATGTAAGAAATAATAGGGATACCCTTTAAAACGGGTTTGTTCGCAAACCCAGTAAGTAAATAAAAAATTTTTTGGGAAATTGAAAATCAGAACATGCATTAAAAAAAACTTTTTTGAGGCACCCTAATATACTTATATATTATTACTATAATATACTTATATATTATTATTATTACTATATTATTCTTAAAACCTGATGTAAACAGAGCTGTGTGCCGAACAATAGCAGCAAAATTCAAAATGGTTTAGTTTGCAAACTATGTTTATTTTTTTAATTTTAATAATTTTCACTTAAAATATAGTGGAATTCCAAAAAGAAACCGCATAAATAGGAACATCGAAGCTGACGGTTAGCTCTACAAAATTAATCGAACTTCAAAAAAATTGTATCAAAATTTTCAACCTTTTATTCAGAATTGTTAGAAAATGTAGTTTTGTAGCCCATTCAATTTTAGTTAAGGAAGTGCAAGTTTCATGACCGTAAAAATTACGGTTGAATTTTTAGATTTTTTTTTTTTTGGTGAGGGTGTTGCGTATTTTCTTCCATATACGCATGAACAAAATGTACTTTTCAGGGGAAAAAATGAGCAACACCCTTAGCAAAAAAGTTTCTAAAAAATCAACGGAAATTTTTACGGTCATGAAACTTGCACTTCCCTAAACTACAATTGAATGGGCTACAAAACTACATTTTCTAACAATTCTGAATAAGAAGTGGAAAATTTTAATGAAATTTTTTTGAAGTTCGATTAATTTTCTAGAGCTTCGTGTTAACTTTTAAGTTTTTCTTTATGTGGTTCCTATTTGCAAGAAATATCACTTAGAATTTTGATTCTATTTTATTGACCGCAACTGTATGTTATAGGTACTATACAGTAGTCGCTCACAAATTAGAACCTTTAGTAATTAGAATGTCCAGAAAGTAGAACCAACTTTTTCAATACATTACACGATCTGAAATTAGAAAATTCTAATTTGTGGGCGTATTTTGTTTTGTACAGTTTTTGTGTGAAATGCGCGTACACGTGTTTTGGCATTGTTTGTTTAAAAGCAAAAGTAATTCGCTGAAATGCCATATAAATGTAAGAAAAATACTTTGTCCTTGGAAACCAAAGTTCATATCTGGGAAAAGCTTGACAAAAGTGTTCAAGGGAAGCGGTTAGCCCTAGAATTTGATGTGGCGCCATCTGCAATCAGCTATATCAACTCGAATAAACCATAAATTTTAAACGCTGTTTCTAATACCTTTCATAAGGCTAACAAAAAATTATTGCACATCGCGTTATGAAGTTTTTGTTTCATTTTTGGCTTTTTTAATGTATCTATCGATATTTTATGTATTTTGAAAGAAAAAATATATTTATTGTAATTGGATTTTTTGTTTTTTTGATCTTTTTTTGACATGTGATATGTACTGTACTGGATTTTTATCTTATGTTTTCTCGTTTTTGTGACTTAAATTAAAGGTTTTATACAAATAAAAAAACGTTCAGGAATAAATAAAAAATATAGAATAAAAACTTGTGTTAGAGGAGAAAAATTAATTTTGCGCGAATACTCATGGACATCAGTCCTCGTCACAGGGTCTTTGTAGTTTCACCAAGTTTTTCTGAAACTATTTTCGATATTTTTTTTAAGTATATATCAAGATGTAACACTAACAATGTGAATAAAAACTTAGCACTTTTTGCTTAGAGTTTTTAGAATTTTTCTGAGTATGCAGTTTTGTGACTTATTAAATTTTTATACAAAAATGTCCTAACTTAATCCCCTTGAATGGCTTTCTGATTTTTGGGAATTTTTTCCAGCGGGCCTCGTGAATTTTTTTATAGAAAGTTTTGAACGCAAAACTTTTTATGAGACAAGCGCTCTGCGTAAAAACCAAAAACTAACTTTAGCGTAGTAATATTAACACAATATGGTACTAACATTTAAGCAGCTACAAAACTGCATACTCAGAAAAGTTGATATATTGATATATACTTATATACTGATATATACTTAAAAAAATCGAACATAATTTAGCTTCAGCAAAACTTGGTGAAAATTGCAAAAATTAAAAAAAAAATTAAGTATTGTTCAGGAGATAACATTTGCTATGAGTCTCTCCGTTTTCCAGCTGAAGTTATCAAGTTAAAGGTTTCTTCTGAGTTGGTCACAGCATGTTCCACCAAAATTGGGTCAATGTCATCAATCTCGAAGCTCTGCTCACGCAAACGAATATTGTGGAATGTTAAGCAGGCATTTACAATTTTCCCGGCGAAGCCCGGTTCATACAAAAGAACTCTTTGCCGTGAAAGACGTCTCCAAGTTCCTTTCAAAACACCTAAGAGTCTCTCGATGGGATTTCGAGCTTTACATAAAGCCTCGTTATATCGAAACTTGGGAGTACCCTCAGGCTGGTTCGGTAGTGGTGTCATAAGCCACGGCTCTAATGGGTACCCAGAATCACCTGAAAGTTGCATATTTCAAATTATGAAAAATTTTAAGAACAATCCATATATATTACCTATTAAAAACATATAACGATTCCCATTTTCATGAGCTCTCTGCATTGCTCGCCGAGCTGCAAAACTACTCCTAATATATGCGTCATGACGTGCTCCCGGAAACTTGGTATTCATATTTAAAATTTTTTAATTTGGGTCACATATCTACAAAAATGTAAAAATTATGTAGCAATACACTTTATTATTACATAGTTAAAGTAGTTAACCTACCATTTGCACATTTATGGAATGATATCCACAATGATTAACGTACGCTTCCTCATGAACTTTTGGAGCTAAAATGGAAACGTGCGTACAGTCAATCGCTCCTATCGTTCCTCCAACGAAGGACGCAGGTGCTGACGAAAATACCTCTTTGGCAGCTTGTCGTTCTTCCTGCGTCATAGGAAACTTGATTTCGTCGAAAAGCACTTTCTCATTTATTGCATCAGTCGCCCTATGGATACATCGGCTGATGGAAGACTGGCTCATCGAAATTCCCCACTGTTCTCCTACAGGCCGTTGATAACATCCAGTGGCATAAAAACGTAAGGCACACAAAACCTTCAAAGATATCTAGTAAGTAAGTACACTGCAAATTTTTTATGATTTTAGTAGCCTTACCTGTTTCTCTTCCGCTATTGCTGAGATCCTCTGTCCTTTTAGTTTTTCGTGTAGCCGATCAGCAAGTCCCATCACAATATCCGGAGATACGCGGTACAGTTTTTTGAATTCTGTACGGGCAAGCTCAAAAGGATCATCGATACCCATGAGCAAGCCCCTATCTAGTCGTGGTGCACTCGACGCTGATACATTTTGCGTTAAATTATTCGCTACAAACTCAAATGCCATTATTTTTATTGTTTGAAACACGAAAACTCCGAAATATTAATAAATTTCGTGAATAAATTATTTTAACCTCCTATAGCGTGAAAAACAAAACCGACGATATAAGTCTCTTGTCAAATCGTTATAGAAAACAGCTGATTGTTCTATTTCGAGTTTAAAATAGAAATAAGTTACTGAATAGCAAACTTGTTAAAATTATCGTTATGATAATATATCAATACTGAAAATCGTTATAGAAGTTAAAGAATCGCAGTACAGACTTCTATCTGGATTTATCTGGCTCAAATCGTTGTTGTTGCAATTATATGCAAAATTATTTATCTGGCTCAGGATCTTTGCCACCGGGTGATGGCTAATAATACGTTATTGCACACTTTTTCGAAGTATTTGGAATGTAGTTCGGATCTTTCTGATCATCATCCTATAACACAGGTACTCGTTACCTAATCGATTACTTAATCGTCACCGATAAATTGGTCAGCAATTATCGTCTTAATCACTTTTACATTAGGTGTATTTTTTTCCAAGCGAGCTTGAAGAAAACGCTTCAACTAGCTAAACAGTTTCATTATGCCAATACCATACATATGGTGGAGGTTTATCAGCTAATTGGTACTTTTTTTCGTTGCTATGACATTTCTACTTCTAGCGCAGTATGTTTTTGACACTCAACCAGAGAATTACAAAAACAAAATACATGAAATGCGTGTGTTTGTTTGTATGTATGTCACCCTGCCGCCACGCTGTTATTTTTGTTTATCTGCACATTCGTATGTTCATTTCATTCGCTCGTTCACAATAGTGCCCTATTTATGAATATGCAACACTATACAACGCTATCAATCAGGTCGACAATTACCTAAGCGGTTTCAAATGAAAGCGCTTAGCCAACTCAACTCCATTACTTTTTATTGTTGCTTTCCATGCAATTCGGTAAGCTAGCTAGTGTTTTAATTGTACTAGTTCATAGTACAGGTCTACAAGTAGGATATGTAGCAGCACGCACATACACAGTCACGCTCACCTGATAAAATGCTTGTTCTTGTTCGTTGTTTGTGTGGATGCTATTTGGCACTGTTGTACTTCTTAGGTCAAAGAAAAGTGTAGTAGCTGCTAGCGAAAACTGTGTAAAATTTTTATTGTAAAATTACAAAGAAATATCCTTATTTACTTTCATATGAGCACTTAATTACATCTCTCTTTAAAATCCATATGTTTTGGACAATTTTAATCAACAAATTGTGATACTTTATTAACGGGGACGATTGTTAAAACACGACCAAAACCGTCGAGGGAGGTATTAATAGACGCGTTTTTGCCTCGCTCCCAATAATTCGAATACTTTTTCGCCTTTGAACTATTGATAACAGGACAAAACGCGTATTTTCATTTCTCTTTCCACATTTTTGTACGGGTTATTGCAGTCGGCCTTGGTTTCAAGCAGTTTTCCGCGGAAAACTTTTGAACGGGTACAAAAACTTAGCACTCCTGTTTGTATTCTTAATGCTGAAATAACTACGCGTCCTAAGATACCCCAATTCAAGACTTTTGTATAATTTTCTGTAGGATGCATATAGGTGCAATAATTTTCATACTAAATCGTTCAAAAAATTTACCATCACAGCAACCCATATCTGATATTCCGGTCCTTTTCTTGTTTCTCGGCGTCGCTTTCCACGACAGCAACCCCGGTAATTTTGACACTTGTTTCAGTGTCAAACGCATGTTCCACGCAGGTTCCACTGAGTTCCACACTAGTTTGACACTGACCGAAGTGTCAAACGGTAGTGTGTTAGAAAGAGAAAGGAATTGTTTCCTTCTCATACATATCATACTTGTAAACCTGTACTATGGTACTAGTTAATAACGAAATAGAGCTATTGATGTCAGGCAAAAAGTAACGCACGCGCTCTTTCAAAATAGTGTACGTGTGACTCGCTTTCTCGCTCTTACCTATTGTGCTTTCGACATTCCTTCTCGCTCGATGTTATTTACATTTTGAAGTGACTTCTTTAGGTATGTTTTCGTTATCGCTAACAAAAACATATGCAACAACAATACGGGTAACTGGCCTGCCGGTTATCCGTACCGGTTACCTTCTGTCAAACCCATTGTAAATTTTACCAAGTAGCACAACTAACAGCTGATCGGTGAAAATTCGCACATTCACACGCACAGTTCTCGACTCAATTTCAAAAAGAAATTTAGATTATTTAGCTTAAATTTTAAAATGAAATAAACCTTACCAATTGATGTATATATAGAGTATATAAGGCGTATTTGTTGTTTTTAAAAGAAGATTTTTATTAATATTAAAGTTTTTATCATTTTTTTTTAAACTTTATTTTAACAATTTCATGCGTTTTTAAAGCATTTTCGTGCATTGAAATACAACCATGTGCATATACGTTTTGACATTACATTTCATATACGTACGTATTTGCCATTCTCATTGTTTCTAAATTCGTAAACAATGACTGCAGTTATTCGGAGTGATTTTTCGAAAAAAATTTTATTTTTGTGAAATTTTATACCTAATATTGTGGTGGTCAAAAAGGTTTTATGCAACAATACTTTGCCTCACAACGCGACAATGTATGTATTTCGTAATGTCGATGGACTTATATGTATATGTATTTGATGTGGAACTTGCATTTGAGAACACGGTTGCGACTTCATTCCATTTGGAACAAAAATGGTCCCTTCCAACCCCATATGGTACGCCGGTCCCTTTTCTCAATTTTGGTTCTTTTTCGGCACGGTTTTGGTACGTTTATTTCTTTTTCACTGAAATAAAAATTCAAAATACTGCTAATAAAATTTTCCGCAAATCTATTATCCACATATAATTTTCAATTTATTTCAATGGAATTCTTACCACGAAAACTGCTCTATCAATAACATGTAGCAGAACAATGACATTTCACTTGGGTGATAATTTAGGCGAGGCATTAAAAAGGGAAGTGTTTAATGTTCGGGCAAACACATTGTCATTAATTTTTGATGAAACAACGTACTTATCAGTTAAATATTTCGATCGGTATTCAGTTATTATACAGTTGAAACTCATAAGACGCTTGATTTTTAGTCTGAGTTCAAAACTCACACTTACTGAATCTTTATAAAAATTATAATAAGTTATGGATCTAACGTGTACTGTGTGCAGCTAGTTCGCATATGCCATGAATCCGATACATCATTTCAAAGCTACTGTGATTTAAAAAATGAGTTCCGATCACGGAACGTAATACGTAATACGGGACCTGGTATGAAGTTTAAACTGTTAGGGAAAAAGTAAGCATCTATAAAAATAGCATTAACACAATTGCTTAGTTTCATTTACGGTTTACTGAAGGTTTTTCAATTAGAAGAAAATTTTTCTAAGCGGGGTCGCCCCTCGACAGTGTTTGGAAAGCGCTCCGAGTGTATTTCTGCCATGAAAAGCTCTCAGTGAAAACTCATCTGCCTTGCTGATGCCGTTCGGAGTCGGCATAAAACATGTAGGTCCCATCCGGCCAATTTGTATGGAAAATGAAGAGGAGTACGACGCAAATTGGAAGAGAAGCGCGGCTTTAGATCTCTTCGGAGGTTATCGCGCCTTACATTTATTTATTTTTTTTTTTTATTTATAGTTTGAACTAAAGCCAAATGTCTCCTTTATTAAAATTTTATATAGGAAAGTAGGGAAACATCCTACAATATTTGCTTTTTACAACGAATACGACACTCTAGTAACTTGTCGAATTGTTTGCATACCAATAAAATAAAAATAAACTTTGTTCCTTTTTTCGATGAATTTTGGTCCCAAATGAAAGCATGGTGTGGCAACCGTGTTTGAGAATGCATGTGACAAGGCTGCGTTTTTCAGAAATAATGTTTTTTTTTAAATAATGATATAGTAGTATGCAAGCGACTGCCATAGTACTCGACATGTATATTAATATTATGAACAAAGTTTAAAACAGAAGATGGACACGAGGCATAGCTTCATAGACGCGTATTAGGCACAGCATAAGAAATCTTGAGGCGTAGAGATGTCTTTGCTGCATGCCATATGTTGTAAGAAGCTACGCCTCGTGTGTATCTTTATTAAGTTTAACTTTGTACGAGATCCAACGTTTTTAATTAATAATAAATAACACGAAAAGCAACTATGCTTAAGGTGACTTTTACCTCGTTTTGGCACTTGCGTTGCGTCTACATCTGACGCGCTTTAATTTCTTCAATCCATAAGCAACACAACGTCGAAGCAACATACAAGTCATTAACAACTTACGTTCTTCTTGAAGTTTCTTACATTTTAGAAAAAAGGACCGAGTTTCTATTGCCGTTCAACTAAATAAAAACATAATTTTGTATTCATGTCGTTTTTGTGATCGATCTGAAGAGACGGCGGAGCATATCCTACTGCAATGCGACGCAATCTAATGAGAGCACAACAGACCAATGGTCGCAGTGCAATCCTCAATAAATTTTTGATCTATCTCTGGCAGGGAAACTTTTAACGTGCTTTATTTCAAAGTGACACTTTATTTGAGAAATCACTGAACGATTTCTTTCAAATAAATTGTTTGTTAGCGTTAACCGAAGATGGTGAAAACGGCCCCTGGAATTTTAACCTTATATAGCGAGAAAGTTAAGATATAATGCATAGGTATAAAATGTTTGCATGCATAAAATCATTTTTATTATATAAAAGTAGTATGATATTGTGATTTTAGTTCTGCTATTTTGAACACAGAGTTATTTTTTAACATAAAGTAAGATGTAAAAAACATGGTTAATTGCTACATATATACGTGTTTCATTTATTTTCATTGAGGAATAAATCGCAAAATAAAAATTGTGTTATTATAAAGCATATGCGAGCCCTGTTAGCGCGCAACAAATGGGTACGCCCTTGAGTACCTAAAGTTACAGTTTTATTCTATTTCAAAGTGCAACCTTGTACCTTATGTCAAGTAAATCGCCTACACGAGTTCAACTGACTTTGAGGCATTGCATTGGAGCCTTTGCCTTTTCCCTTTCCTTTTCGTTGGCGGCGTTGAACAAGGAGGACAAGCAGCACAAGTATTTTAGCGACCACGCTTAAAATTAATCAGAATCAGAATTATAATCGTATCATTGTAATATAAGTTAACCATTTCCTTTGTACAAAATTGCACCTGAATTAAATGAATTTTACAAGATAATACAGTTTAAATTACGTGATATTTTCCCACCCGCTAACATTCTAAAATACTTGTGGAAAACGACGATCGAAAGCACGTTTTGGAAAATATATTGTTTCTACGCATCCGCCATTTGTTAACACGCCATGAAAGACTTGCAAAATTCCGAAGTTGCCCTTGTTAGTGATGCACCTCCGCTTATTGGTGCATGCAGCAGTAATTCGCAATTTATCAATTGGAACACCTGCTACCACAATACCAGCGAGTGTGCCCGGAATATTTTCCAAGAATAGGGCTTACCAAATGTCACCATACACATCGCTACATGCTGGGCTCGGAGGCCTGGGTGTACCCATAAATCAACAGCCATGTTATACCAGCACAAATATGATGCACTGCATATGTAGGCACATATGGCGCTGCCGCACCATACCAACCTGTCTCACCAGTGCACGGCTGTTCCGGGCAACCACATGAAGGTTTATCGCCCGTCAGCGACAGCACGTGGGGTGGTCTATACACGCAGCCTAGGTACAATCTCGACGTAAGCCTGACACCATCATAAGCGGCAGCACGACACGTGCTTAGTAAAGATCTGCCACCCTTCTCTGGAAAGCCAGAGGAGTGACCGCCCTTCATCACGAACTACGAGCAGTCAACTGAACGTTGTGGGTTTACTGAACAGGAAAATCTAATTCGACTTCAAAAGTCACTACGCGGGACAGCTCAAGAAGCTGTGAGAGGGAAACTAATGATGCCCTCCACCGTTCACCTTGCCATTGATACATTGCGCATGCTTCTCGGGCGACCCGATATAATCCACGATACACTCCAGCGCAAGTTGAGACAAAACAACAGTAAAAACTGATCGGTTGCACACTTTAATCGATCTCACTCTGGCTATTCAAAATTATAGGGCAACGATGCAGGCGTTGGATCTTAGCGACTATCTCAATGATCCAATGTTGATAAATGAGTTGCTGGCCAAACTTCCAGGGGATATGAAACTAGATTGGGGTCGCCGTCGAATGACCACAGCTCGCGTCGACATTATAGCATTTGATGATTGCATTCGAAGTTTGTAGTTTGCGAAATATCTGGCAGAGGATAAAACTCAACACGATACCGTATGCGTAACGTGCGCACCATCACTGACCTAGAGCTACCGCAGCAATTTCTAAACGTCGAAGAGCTGGCAGAGCACCATCACTTGAGACCACTGCCTATTGTACCATACACTAATTGCAGAGCACGTTTGTTGATAGGTTTGGATAACACAAAGCTCTGAATTCCGATAGAGGTACACGAAGTCGAGGGTGATAATCTAGAAGCTGCGCGTTGCAAAGTTAGGCCGGCCGGTATATTGCCATAAAAATTCCGATCATCCATTAGAGGAAAGTTTGTCGCACGTATGCCCCTGGACGCGAGATAATCAAGTGGACAGCTTGATGAGAACATATTTTAGATATCGATAGGTACCCCATGGTCCCACGGTCCCACGGTCAAACCGCTCAGGTCAAAGGCAGCGAAAGCGCATATACCATAATGCAGAATACAGTCAAATATAAACCATACGAAAAGAAGTGGGAAACTGGCCTCTTATGGAGATACAAAAAATTGATTTACCCGACTTCTTCCAAATGGCTTATCATCGACTTCAATGTCTTGAAAGAAAGATGGAAAAGTGCGCCGAGTTGACAGAATTCGTCATTGGGAAAATGAATCACTATGTCGACAAAGGGTACGTACGAAAGCTTTCCGCTGATGAAGTGACTAAAGGAGGTAAGTCCTGGTTCATACCGATGTTCACCGTCATGAATGTTAACAAAAATAAGAGACGAATCGTATGGGATGCGGCGGCCAAGGTGCAAAATGCAAGCCTGGACGACGTATTGTTTACAGGCCCTGACCTCTTACGATCGATGGTGGGTGTTTTAATGCGGTTTCGTGAACGACCGGTGGCTATATGTGGGGACATCCGTGAAATGTTCCACCAAATACATGTGAGGAAAGAGGACCAGGTGGTACAACAGTTTTTTTTTAGAGGGATGGCGATACCAGCCGGCGACCCAATGTATTGACTATGACCGTGATGACGTCTGAAGCGTCTTGCTCCCCTCTTTAGCCAACTATATAAAAGACAGAAATGCGCAAGGTTTCGAGAAAAAGCTTCCTCAAGCAGTGGCAGCAATCGTTAAAAACACATTTGTGGACGATTGGCTGCATAGCGTAGACGACGAAGGTGAGACGATTCGCTTAGCTAGTGAGGTCCGCCACATCCACGGTGAAGGCGGGTTCGAGATGCGGAGTTGGCTTTCAAATTCTGCGCGAGTTGTGCAGGCACTCATGGGAGGATCAGAGTCCATAAACAAGTGCTTCGACGAGCCAGGTTCGGAATTCCAAAATGTTCTCGGCATGTGGTGGCTGCCGAAAAGTGACGAGTTACCCTTCAAACATAATTTCAAACCGGATGTTTTTGATGAATCAAGCATACCAACGAAGAGGCAAATGCTCCGAGTGGTGATGACGATATTCGATCCCTTGGGTCTGCTGGGCCTTTTTGTGATCGAGGCAAAGACAGTTCTGCAAGATGTTTGGCGGTCAGGGGTGGTCTGGGACGAGCCCGTGCATAATAAAGAATGATCGGCGTGGTGGCAGTGGGTGCGTAAGTTGAAATACATTAACGACATACGAATACCACGCTGCTATGTCTTGGCGAGCCGTAGTGACGATAATCAGCTGCACGTTTTTGTAGACGCCGGTATATCAGCATATGCGGCTGTAGCATTCCTGCGTTCCAATGTAATAGGCGAAGTTCAGTGCAGCCTAGTAACATCAACAACCAAAGTCACCCCGGTGAAACCGCTGTCTGTTCCGAGGCTTGAGCTGATGGCTGCAATTCTTGGGATTCGGCTCGCTAAATTTATACAACAAGAGATCTCTCTACATATTAGCCGTCGTATCTTCTAGTCCGATTCGAAGGCCGTGTAATGCTGGATAAGGTCTGACACCAGAAAGTTCCATCAATGGCTTGCCCTCCTAAAACCCCACTTACACCATCATCAGCGGTATTTGACAAAAAATTGACTGCTGTAATGGAGCAAACAGAAGAGCGTGTTGTGCAGAAAATAGGTGAGTTGGCTGCTGAAACATCAAATTTGAAGATATCCATGGCTGCAATAGATAAGAGAGTGACTGCAGTTGAAAAGCGTGCTCTGATGTGCTCTTTATGCGTAACGAGCTAATTGCAGCTCAGGCCAAGCTCAATGCACTCGAAAGCAGCGCTGTTGCCACTAACTTGATCATCAAGCTGCGAATGAGAGTTTGCCTGAGCTCTTTATGCAGATTTGTCGGGCGGTTGAGCACAAATCGCCACCTTTAAGAGATGCATTTAGACTGCGAAGCGGAGGAATCAACAAAACTCAGCAAAAGCCCACTACCATTGTAATAAAGTTGTTTTCAGCGCCTGACCGTAACCAATTGCTAAAGGCTGTCGCTGGGTTTTGCAAATCTAAAAAGAGATCGCTTGCGCTCTCTGATCTTGATTTGCCTGGGTACGGGTCGGTATATATACATTAAAGTCTGCCAAAGAACCTGAGGGAGGTAATGGCTCATGCATCGGCACTGAGATGGCAGAAGCAGTTAGCGTCGGTGTTTTCTATCCGTGGCAAAATTTTTGTTAGACATTAACAAGGGGAAGAGTCGAAGCTGGTAAATAGCAAAGCTGAAGTCAATGCAATTATTGGAAAAGGAGCGCTGATATAGTCGTAACATATTATTTACGTACATATGTTTGTTTTAGCAATGTTTTGTTCTTTGTATATGTATTTCAGATACAATGTTAACTTCGCTATAGGTTTCTCTTTTTGCCTTACTCCCTTAATTCTATACCTATCGATTTCTCTTACTATGAGTTTCAAACTAAATATTAATTGTTATTTGTTTAATTATATCTTCCCACTTTTCTCTCGTGTTCTATATAATGTAACTCGTTTTTGCATGCAATTGCATATGCGTTGCAGTTTTTGTGCATTTAGCATTTTTTGTGTTGTCTCCTTCTCCAACCTATGGTATTAAGCCCCTGTGAGAAATCTGCCTTTAGCATTAGCGAATGCCACAAGACTTTAATAAATATTTTATGCAAGCAATCGGTTGGACTTAGCGCAGTGCACTTTAATGCTCGAAGTATGAATGGTGACAAATTGGATTATGTTAGGGATATATTTTCGGAATCAGATGTTGATGTTATCTGTGTCTCAGAAACCTGGTTTTCCTCTGACTTATCTGATGCCTACTATAGTATCCCTAACTATAGACTAACACGTGTAGATCGATTAGCTAGAAGGGGAGGGGGGTTGCAATATATTGCAAGGCCTCCTTAAAGATTAATGTGTTATCAGTGTCTAAAAATAGTGAGACAGAGTTTATTATAGCTGAAATTTCTGATAACATAAATAAAGTGCTAGTATCCTGTGTATATAACCCAAATAGATGTTACTTGTTAGATTCCCTTTTTGCTGAGTTATCTTCGTTTTTAATAGACTTCGAGCGTTTTGTTATTTTTGGTGATTCCAATGTTAATTTACTCTTAAATTACTCATATGTAAATAAACTACTTGACCATATTTCAACTGCTGGCCTTACTATAGTCAACAAACTTGTACCAACACGATACGCACAGCTTTATTTCAGATCATGATTTAATTTTTTGTTCACTAGATGTTACGTTCTATCGTCCTCGCTAATTAAATACATCTGATCATATTGATATAATAGTAACAGCGGAAGTATTAAAATCAAATACTATAAAAATCCGAACAAATGTTACTAAGCTTTCAAAAGCGCACCTAAAAATCATATCCACACCATTAGGAATAAACTACATACAGAGTGTATGTGCCTACATAGTGATCAAAAGGAATATAAACAAAAAGGCAACTCTTAGAGACCAATTGTACAGCGAACAACGGTCCATTCATATGGCTTAGCAGCTAAAGGCTTGCACTGATATGAATTTTGGAGATTCGAGTTCAACGCTCAGCTCCCGAAAAGCTAGCTGATGAAGAAGTGAAATTCAGAAACATGTCCTAGTAACCATCGCCGTTTGTAAACTTACAATTTTTCTTTAATATCAATTATAAAAAGATATTGTTGCGGAGCCGGCAGCACTATTCACCACCTTCATTTGTTGTCGTCGTGTTTTCCGCGAATAACTTTTAAACAAGATAAAAAATATAGTTTCTGCTTTCGGATTCTGAATCTTGACGCAAATACGCGTCTTTTGATACCGCTATCGACATGTGCGACCCGAATTTTAAGTGCAGGACTTAAGTTGAAATTTTACTAAATTTGGAAATTAAAAAGCTTATATTTCATAAACTAAGAGTTTCCTAGAGTTGCGGATGATAATTTTGTGATTTTTAGGATCCCTTCTACCCCTACAAATCAACAAAAGTTTGAAAATCGTGGCACCTTATATAAAATCCAACCCTAACATTATCTTCCATTGCACTTGGACGTACAAAAGCCTTTCGGAATTATCCCCAATTTTATATAGTAGACTGTCATTCAGATCAAAACCCTCAACTTCAACTATTTCAATACGAGATCGAATAGATTTTATGCTGTCGTCCCGCTCTTGTGTAATTTGAATCATAAATTCAACCCCATCAACATCATTTGCGGCAAGATGACAACGATTAAGAGCATCAACGTGACCCATAGACGACCCCTTGCGATGTTGGATAGTATAATTATAATTTTCAAGCTCCAACGTCCAACAAACCATTCTGGCATTCACTTGCTTGCGCTCTAAAGTCATCATTAAAGAGTTACAATCAGTGACAATCTTAAAAGGAAACCCCTCTAAATAAACCCGAAACCGTCGCAAAGCGTAAATTAAAGCCAAAGTTTCAAGTCCAAAGCTATGATATCGAGTTTCTGCAGCAGAGGCCGTCTTTGAAAAGTAAGATACGGGATGATGCTTAATTATATGCAAAATTATTTATCTGGCTCAGGATCTTTGCCACCGGGTGATGGCTAATAATACGTTATTGCACACTTTTTCGAAGTATTTGGAATGTAGTTCGGATCTTTCTGATCATCATCCTATAACACAGGTACTCGTTACCTAATCGATTACTTAATCGTCACCGATAAATTGGTCAGCAATTATCGTCTTAATCACTTTTACATTAGGTGTATTTTTTTCCAAGCGAGCTTGAAGAAAACGCTTCAACTAGCTAAACAGTTTCATTATGCCAATACCATACATATGGTGGAGGTTTATCAGCTAATTGGTACTTTTTTTCGCTGCTATGACATTTCTACTTCTAGCGCAGTATGTTTTTGACACTCAACCAGAGAATTACAAAAGCAAAATACATGAAATGCGTGTGTTTGTTTGTATGTATGTCACCCTGCCGCCACGCTGTTATTTTTGTTTATCTGCACATTCGTATGTTCATTTCATTCGCTCGTTCACAATAGTGCCCTATTTATGAATATGCAACACTATACAACGCTATCAATCAGGTCGACAATTACCTAAGCGGTTTCAAATGAAAGCGCTTAGCCAACTCAACTCCATTACTTTTTATTGTTGCTTTCCATGCAATTCGGTAAGCTAGCTAGTGTTTTAATTGTACTAGTTCATAGTACAGGTCTACAAGTAGGATATGTAGCAGCACGCACATACACAGTCACGCTCACCTGATAAAATGCTTGTTCTTGTTCGTTGTTTGTGTGGATGCTATTTGGCACTGTTGTACTTCTTAGGTCAAAGAAAAGTGTAGTAGCTGCTAGCGAAAACTGTGTAAAATTTTTATTGTAAAATTACAAAGAAATATCCTTATTTACTTTCATATGAGCACTTAATTACATTTTTCTTTAAAATCCATATGTTTTGGACAATTTTAATCAACAAATTGTGATACTTTATTAACGGGGACGATTGTTAAAACACGACCAAAACCGTCGAGGGAGGTATTAATAGACGCGTTTTTGCCTCGCTCCCAATAATTCGAATACTTTTTCGCCTTTGAACTATTGATAACAGGACAAAACGCGTCTTTTCATTTCTCTTTCCACATTTTTGTACGGGTTATTGCAGTCGGCCTTGGTTTCAAGCAGTTTTCCGCGGAAAACTTTTGAACGGGTACAAAAACTTAGCACTCCTGTTTGTATTCTTAATGCTGAAATAACTACGCGTCCTAAGATACCCCAATTCAAGACTTTTGTATAATTTTCTGTAGGATGCATATAGGTGCAATAATTTTCATACTAAATCGTTCAAAAAATTTACCATCACAGCAACCCATATCTGATATTCCGGTCCTTTTCTTGTTTCTCGGCGTCGCTTTCCACGACAGCAACCCCGGTAATTTTGACACTTGTTTCAGTGTCAAACGCATGTTCCACGCAGGTTCCACTGAGTTCCACACTAGTTTGACACTGACCGAAGTGTCAAACGGTAGTGTGTTAGAAAGAGAAAGGAATTGTTTCCTTCTCATACATATCATACTTGTAAACCTGTACTATGGTACTAGTTAGTAACGAAATAGAGCTATTGATGTCAGGCAAAAAGTAACACACGCGCTCTTTCAAAATAGTGTACGTGTGACTCGCTTTCTCGCTCTTACCTATTGTGCTTTCGACATTCCTTCTCGCTCGATGTTATTTACATTTTGAAGTGACTTCTTTAAGTATGTTTTCGTTATCGCTAACAAAAACATATGCAACAACAATACGGGTAACTGGCCTGCCGGTTATCCGTACCGGTTACCTTCTGTCATACCCATTGTAAATTTTACCAAGTAGCACAACTAACAGCTGATCGGTGAAAATTCGCACATTCACACGCACAGTTCTCGACTCAATTTCAAAAAGAAATTTAGATTATTTAGCTTAAATTTTAAAGTGAAATAAACCTTACCAATTGATGTATATATAGAGTATATAAGGCGTATTTGTTGTTTTTAAAAGAAGATTTTTATTAATATTAAAGTTTTTATCATTTTTTTTTTAAACTTTGTTTTAACAATTTCATGCGTTTTTAAAGCATTTTCGTGCATTGAAATACAACCATGTGCATATACGTTTTGACATTACATTTCATATACGTACGTATTTGCCATTCTCATTGTTTCTAAATTCGTAAACAATGACTGCAGTTATTCGGAGTGATTTTTCGAAAAAAATTTTATTTCTGTGAAATTTTATACCTAATATTGTGGTGGTCAAAAAGGTTTTATGCAACAATACTTTGCCTCACAACGCGACAATGTATGTATTTCGTAATGTCGATGGACTTATATGTATATGTATTTATGTGGAACTTGCATTTGAGAACACGGTTGCGACTTCATTCCATTTGGAACAAAAATGGTCCCTTCCAACCCCATATGGTACGCCGGTCCCTTTTCTCAATTTTGGTTCTTTTTCGGCACGGTTTTGGTACGTTTATTTCTTTTTCACTGAAATAAAAATTCAAAATACTGCTAATAAAATTTTCCGCAAATCTATTATCCACATATAATTTTCAATTTATTTCAATGGAATTCTTACCACGAAAACTGCTCTATCAATAACATGTAGCAGAACAATGACATTTCACTTGGGTGATAATTTAGGCGAGGCATTAAAAAGGGAAGTGTTTAATGTTCGGGCAAACACATTGTCATTAATTTTTGATGAAACAACGTACTTATCAGTTAAATATTTCGATCGGTATTCAGTTATTATACAGTTGAAACTCATAAGACGCTTGATTTTTAGTCTGAGTTCAAAACTCACACTTACTGAATCTTTATAAAAATTATAATAAGTTATGGATCTAACGTGTACTGTGTGCAGCTAGTTCGCATATGCCATGAATCCGATACATCATTTCAAAGCTACTGTGATTTAAAAAATGAGTTCCGATCACGGAACGTAATACGTAATACGGGACCTGGTATGAAGTTTAAACTGTTAGGGAAAAAGTAAGCATCTATAAAAATAGCATTAACACAATTGCTTAGTTTCATTTACGGTTTACTGAAGGTTTTTCAATTAGAAGAACATTTTTCTAAGCGGGGTCGCCCCTCGACAGTGTTTGGAAAGCGCTCCGAGTGTATTTCTGCCATGAAAAGCTCTCAGTGAAAACTCATCTGCCTTGCTGATGCCGTTCGGAGTCGGCATAAAACATGTAGGTCCCATCCGGCCAATTTGTATGGAAAATGAAGAGGAGTACGACGCAAATTGGAAGAGAAGCGCGGCTTTAGATCTCTTCGGAGGTTATCGCGCCTTACATTTATTTATTTATTTTTTTTATTTATAGTTTGAACTAAAGCCAAATGTCTCCTTTATTAAAATTTTATATAGGAAAGTAGGGAAACATCCTACAATATTTGCTTTTTACAACGAATACGACACTCTAGTAACTTGTCGAATTGTTTGCATACCAATAAAATAAAAATAAACTTTGTTCCTTTTTTCGATGAATTTTGGTCCCAAATGAAAGCATGGTGTGGCAACCGTGTTTGAGAATGCATGTGACAAAGCTGCGTTTTTCAGAAATAATGTTTTTTTTTAAATAATGATATAGTAGTATGCAAGCGACTGCCATAGTATTCGACATGTATATTAATATTATGAACAAAGTTTAAAACAGAAGATGGACACGAGGCATAGCTTCATAGACGCGTATTAGGCACAGCATAAGAAATCTTGAGGCGTAGAGATGTCTTTGCTGCATGCCATATGTTGTAAGAAGCTACGCCTCGTGTGTATCTTTATTAAGTTTAACTTTGTACGAGATCCAACATTTTTAATTAATAATAAATAACACGAAAAGCAACTATGCTTAAGGTGACTTTTACCTCGTTTTGGCACTTGCGTTGCGTCTACATCTGACGCGCTTTAATTTCTTCAATCCATAAGCAACACAACGTCGAAGCAACATACAAGTCATTAACAACTTACGTTCTTCTTGAAGTTTCTTACATTTTAGAAAAAAGGACCGAGTTTCTATTGCCGTTCAACTAAATAAAAACATAATTTTGTATTCATGTCGTTTTTGTGATCGATCTGAAGAGACGGCGGAGCATATCCTACTGCAATGCGACGCAATCTAATGAGAGCACAACAGACCAATGGTCGCAGTGCAATCCTCAATAAATTTTTGATCTATCTCTGGCAGGGAAACTTTTAACGTGCTTTATTTCAAAGTGACACTTTATTTGACAAATCACTGAACGATTTCTTTCAAATAAATTGTTTGTTAGCGTTAACCGAAGATGGTGAAAACGGCCCCTGGAATTTTAACCTTATATAGCGAGAAAGTTAAGATATAATGCATAGGTATAAAATGTTTGCATGCATAAAATCATTTTTATTATATAAAAGTAGTATGATATTGTGATTTTAGTTCTGCTATTTTGAACACAGAGTTATTTTTTAACATAAAGTAAGAAGTAAAAAACATGGTTAATTGCTACATATATACGTGTTTCATTTATTTTCATTGAGGAATAAATCGCAAAATAAAAATTGTGTTATTATAAAGTATATGCGAGCCCTGTTAGCGCGCAACAAATCGGTACGCCCTTGAGTACCTAAAGTTACAGTTTTATTCTATTTCAAAGTGCAACCTTGTACCTTATGTCAAGTAAATCGCCTACACGAGTTCAACTGACTTTGAGGCATTGCATTGGAGCCTTTGCCTTTTCCCTTTCCTTTTCGTTGGCGGCGTTGAACAAGGAGGACAAGCAGCACAAGTATTTTAGCGACCACGCTTAAAATTAATCAGAATCAGAATTATAATCGTATCATTGTAATATAAGTTAACCATTTCCTTTGTACAAAATTGCACCTGAATTAAATGAATTTTACAAGATAATACAGTTTAAATTACGTGATATTTTCCCACCCGCTAACATTCTAAAATACTTGTGGAAAACGACGATCGAAAGCACGTTTTGGAAAATATATTGTTTCTACGCATCCGCCATTTGTTAACACGCCATGAAAGACTTGCAAAATTCCGAAGTTGCCCTTGTTAGTGATGCACCTCCGCTTATTGGTGCATGCAGCAGTAATTCGCAATTTATCAATTGGAACACCTGCTACCACAATACCAGCGAGTGTGCCCGGAATATTTTCCAAGAATAGGGCTTACCAAATGTCACCATACACATCGCTACATGCTGGGCTCGGAGGCCTGGGTGTACCCATAAATCAACAGCCATGTTATACCAGCACAAATATGATGCACTGCATATGTAGGCACATATGGCGCTGCCGCACCATACCAACCTGTCTCACCAGTGCACGGCTGTTCCGGGCAACCACATGAAGGTTTATCGCCCGTCAGCGACAGCACGTGGGGTGGTCTATACACGCAGCCTAGGGACAATCTCGACGTAAGCCTGACACCATCATAAGCGGCAGCACGACACGTGCTTAGTAAAGATCTGCCACCCTTCTCTGGAAAGCCAGAGGAGTGACCGCCCTTCATCACGAACTACGAGCAGTCAACTGAACGTTGTGGGTTTACTGAACAGGAAAATCTAATTCGACTTCAAAAGTCACTACGCGGGGCAGCTCAAGAAGCTGTGAGAGGGAAACTAATGATGCCCTCCACCGTTCACCTTGCCATTGATACATTGCGCATGCTTTTCGGGCGACCCGATATAATCCACGATACACTCCAGCGCAAGTTGAGACAAAACAACAGTAAAAACTGATCGGTTGCACACTTTAATCGATCTCACTCTGGCTATTCAAAATTATAGGGCAACGATGCAGGCGTTGGATCTTAGCGACTATCTCAATGATCCAATGTTGATAAATGAGTTGCTGGCCAAACTTCCAGGGGATATGAAACTAGATTGGGGTCGCCGTCGAATGACCACAGCTCACGTCGACATTATAGCATTTGATGATTGCATTCGAAGTTTGTAGTTTGCGAAATATCTGGCAGAGGATAAAACTCAACACGATACCGTATGCGTAACGTGCGCACCATCACTGACCTAGAGCTACCGCAGCAATTTCTAAACGTCGAAGAGCTGGCAGAGCACCATCACTTGAGACCACTGCCTATTGTACCATACACTAATTGCAGAGCACGTTTGTTGATAGGTTTGGATAACACAAAGCTCTGAATTCCGATAGAGGTACACGAAGTCGAGGGTGATAATCTAGAAGCTGCGCATTGCAAAGTTAGGCCGGCCGGTATATTGCCATAAAAATTCCGATCATCCATTAGAGGAAAGTTTGTCGCACGTATGCCCCTGGACGCGAGATAATCAAGTGGACAGCTTGATGAGAACATATTTTAGATATCGATAGGTACCCCATGGTCCCACGGTCCCACGGTCAAACCGCTCAGGTCAAAGGCAGCGAAAGCGCATATACCATAATGCAGAATACAGTCAAATATAAACCATACGAAAAGAAGTGGGAAACTGGCCTCTTATGGAGATACAAAAAATTGATTTACCCGACTTCTTCCAAATGGCTTATCATCGACTTCAATGTCTTGAAAGAAAGATGGAAAAGTGCGCCGAGTTGACAGAATTCGTCATTGAGAAAATGAATCACTATGTCGACAAAGGGTACGTACGAAAGCTTTCCGCTGATGAAGTGACTAAAGGAGGTAAGTCCTGGTTCATACCGATGTTCACCGTCATGAATGTTAACAAAAATAAGAGACGAATCGTATGGGATGCGGCGGCCAAGGTGCAAAATGCAAGCCTGGACGACGTATTGTTTACAGGCCCTGACCTCTTACGATCGATGGTGGGTGTTTTAATGCGGTTTCGTGAACGACCGGTGGCTATATGTGGGGACATCCGTGAAATGTTCCACCAAATACATGTGAGGAAAGAGGACCAGGTGGTACAACAGTTTTTTTTTAGAAGGATGGCGATACCAGCCGGCGACCCAATGTATTGACTATGACCGTGATGACGTCTGAAGCGTCTTGCTCCCCTCTTTAGCCAACTATATAAAAGACAGAAATGCGCAAGGTTTCGAGAAAAAGCTTCCTCAAGCAGTGGCAGCAATCGTTCAAAACACATTTGTGGACGATTGGCTGCATAGCGTAGACGACGAAGATGAGACGATTCGCTTAGCTAGTGAGGTCCGCCACATCCACGGTGAAGGCGGGTTCGAGATGCGGAGTTGGCTTTCAAATTCTGCGCGAGTTGTGCAGGCACTCATGGGAGGATCAGAGTCCATAAACAAGTGCTTCGACGAGCCAGGTTCGGAATTCCAAAATGTTCTCGGCATGTGGTGGCTGCCGAAAAGTGACGAGTTACCCTTCAAACATAATTTCAAGCCGGATGTTTTTGATGAATCAAGCATACCAACGAAGAGGCAAATGCTCCGAGTGGTGATGACGATATTCGATCCCTTGGGTCTGCTGGGCCTTTTTGTGATCGAGGCAAAGACAGTTCTGCAAGATGTTTGGCGGTCAGGGGTGGTCTGGGACGAGCCCGTGCATAATAAAGAATGATCGGCGTGGTGGCAGTGGGTGCGTAAGTTGAAATACATTAACGACATACGAATACCACGCTGCTATGTCTTGGCGAGCCGTAGTGACGATAATCAGCTGTACGTTTTTGTAGACGCCGGTATATCAGCATATGCGGCTGTAGCATTCCTGCGTTCCAATGTAATAGGCGAAGTTCAGTGCAGCCTAGTAACATCAACAACCAAAGTCACCCCGGTGAAACCGCTGTCTGTTCCGAGGCTTGAGCTGATGGCTGCAATTCTTGGGATTCGGCTCGCTAAATTTATACAACAAGAGATCTCTCTACATATTAGCCGTCGTATCTTCTAGTCCGATTCGAAGGCCGTGTAATGCCGGATAAGGTCTGACACCAGAAAGTTCCATCAATGGCTTGCCCTCCTAAAACCCCACTTACACCATCATCAGCGGTATTTGACAAAAAATTGACTGCTGTAATGGAGCAAACGGAAGAGCGTGTTGTTCAGAAAATAGGTGAGTTGGCTGCTGAAACATCAAATTTGAAGATATCCATGGCTGCAATAGATAAGAGAGTGACTGCAGTTGAAAAGCGTGCTCTGATGTGCTCTTTATGCGTAACGAGCTAATTGCAGCTCAGGCCAAGCTCAATGCACTCGAAAGCAGCGCTGTTGCCACTAACTTGATCATCAAGCTGCGAATGAGAGTTTGCCTGAGCTCTTTATGCAGATTTGTCGGGCGGTTGAGCACAAATCGCCACCTTTAAGAGATGCATTTAGACTGCGAAGCGGAGGAATCAACAAAACTCAGCAAAAGCCCACTACCATTGTAATAAAGTTGTTTTCAGCGCCTGACCGTAACCAATTGCTAAAGGCTGTCGCTGGGTTTTGCAAATCTAAAAAGAGATCGCTTGCGCTCTCTGATCTTGATTTGCCTGGGTACGGGTCGGTATATATACATGAAAGTCTGCCAAAGAACCTGAGGGAGGTAATGGCTCATGCATCGGCACTGAGACGGCAGAAGCAGTTAGCGTCGGTGTTTTCTATCCGTGGCAAAATTTTTGTTAGACATTAACAAGGGGAAGAGTCGAAGCTGGTAAATAGCAAAGCTGAAGTCAATGCAATTATTGGAAAAGGAGCGCTGATATAGTCGTAACATATTATTTACGTACATATGTTTGTTTTAGCAATGTTTTGTTCTTTGTATATGTATTTCAGATACAATGTTAACTTCGCTATAGGTTTCTCTTTTTGCCTTACTCCCTTAATTCTATACCTATCGATTTCTCTTACTATGAGTTTCAAACTAAATATTAATTGTTATTTGTTTAATTATATCTTCCCACTTTTCTATCGTGTTCTATATAATGTAACTCGTTTTTGCATGCAATTGCATATGCGTTGCAGTTTTTGTGCATTTAGCATTTTTTGTGTTGTCTCCTTCTCCAACCTATGGTATTAAGCCCCTGTGAGAAATCTGCCTTTAGCATTAGCGAATGCCACAAGACTTTAATAAATATTTTATGCAAGCAATCGGTTGGACTTAGCGCAGTGCACTTTAATGCTCGAAGTATGAATGGTGACAAATTGGATTATGTTAGGGATATATTTTCGGAATCAGATGTTGATGTTATCTGTGTCTCAGAAACCTGGTTTTCCTCTGACTTATCTGATGCCTACTATAGTATCCCTAACTATAGACTAACACGTGTAGATCGATTAGCTAGAAGGGGAAGGGGGTTGCAATATATTGCAAGGCCTCCTTAAAGATTAGTGTGTTATCAGTGTCTAAAAATAGTGAGACAGAGTTTATTATAGCTGAAATTTCTGATAACATAAATAAAGTGCTAGTATCCTGTGTATATAACCCAAATAGATGTTACTTGTTAGATTCCCTTTTTGCTGAGTTATCTTCGTTTTTAATAGACTTCGAGCGTTTTGTTATTTTTGGTGACTTCAATGTTAATTTACTCTTAAATTACTCATATGTAAATAAACTACTTGACCATATTTCAACTGCTGGCCTTACTATAGTCAACAAACATGTACCAACACGATACGCACAGCTTTATTTCAGATCATGATTTAATTTTTTGTTCACTAGATGTTACATTCTATCGTCCTCGCTAATTAAATACATCTGATCATATTGATATAATAGTAACAGCGGAAGTATTAAAATCAAATACTATAAAAATCCAAACAAATGTTACTAAGCTTTCAAAAGCGCACCTAAAAATCATATCCACACCATTAGGAATAAACTACATACAGAGTGTATGTGCCTACATAGTGATCAAAAGGAATATAAACAAAAAGGCAACTCTTAGAGACCAATTGTACAGCGAACAACGGGACATTCATATGGCTTAGCAGCTAAAGGCTTGCACTGATATGAATTTTGGAGATTCGAGTTCAACGCTCAGCTCCCGAAAAGCTAGCTGATGAAGAAGTGAAATTCAGAAACATGTCCTAGTAACCATCGCCGTTTGTAAACTTACAATTTTTCTTTAATATCAATTATAAAAAGATATTGTTGCGGAGCCGGCAGCACTATTCACCACCTTCATTTGTTGTCGTCGTGTTTTCCGCGAATAACTTTTAAACAAGATAAAAAATATAGTTTCTGCTTTCGGATTCTGAATCTTGACGCAAATACGCGTCTTTTGATACCGCTATCGACATGTGCGACCCGAATTTTAAGTGCAGGACTTAAGTTGAAATTTTACTAAATTTGGAAATTAAAAAGCTTATATTTCATAAACTAAGAGTTTCCTAGAGTTGCGGATGATAATTTTGTGATTTTTAGGACCCCTTCTACCCCTACAAATCAACAAAAGTTTGAAAATCGTGGCACCTTATATAAAATCCAACCCTAACATTATCTTCCATTGCACTTGGACGTACAAAAGCCTTTCGGAATTATCCCCAATTTTATATAGTAGACTGTCATTCAGATCAAAACCCTCAACTTCAACTATTTCAATACGAGATCGAATAGATTTTATGCTGTCGTCCCGCTCTTGTGCAATTTGAATCATAAATTCAACCCCATCAACATCAATTGCGGCAAGATGACAACGATTAAGAGCATCAACGTGACCCATAGACGACCCCTTGCGATGTTGGATAGTATAATTATAATTTTCAAGCTCCAACGTCCAACAAACCATTCTGGCATTCACTTGCTTGCGCTCTAAAGTCATCATTAAAGAGTTACAATCAGTGACAATCTTAAAAGGAAACCCCTCTAAATAAACCCGAAACCGTCGCAAAGCGTAAATTAAAGCCAAAGTTTCAAGTCCAAAGCTATGATATCGAGTTTCTGCAGCAGAGGCCGTCTTTGAAAAGTAAGATACGGGATGAAGCTTACCATCTTCCTGGCGTTGTAGCAGAACAGCTCCAAATCCTTGCGAGCTAGTATCGCAATGAAGTTCCGTTTCTCTATTTGGGTTATATATTACTAAAACAGGCCCCTGGACTTTAACTCGTTAAAAGCGTCCATACACATATCATCAAAATCATAATTGGCATTTTTCTTCAGCAAATCTTGAAGTGGTTTCGCAATTTTGGAGAAAGACGGAACGAATCGTCTAAAATAAGAAAACAATCCGATACTTGAGTGCAATTCCTTTGGGTTCTTAGGCACTGGATAATTTTTAATACTGGTAATGTGAGACTCACTGAGAGATATTCCGGCGGAAGAAACCAAGTAACCTAAATACTCAACTTCGGCGTGACAAAATTTACATTTGGATAGGTTCAACTGCAATTTTTGCTCAGAGATCCTCCCTAATATACCTTTTAATAAGCATATTTGTTCCTCCATAGTCGACGTGGCAATCAAAATGTCGTCAATGTAAATGATTACCTTGGGTGCATCCACTAAGTCGCGGAATATATTATTAACGTATCTTTGAAATACGGCAGGGGCATTCTTTAATCCAAAGGGCATTTTACGATATTCATATTGACCGAAAGGAGTTACGAAGGCTGTAGATTCAGCAGACATACGAACTTGGTGAAAACCACTCTTGAGATCAAGTATGGAAAGGAACTTTTTACTCTCCAAGTACTCTATACAATCTTCAATCAGCGGCATAACTACTCTGATTGTTATTTTATTTAATGTACGATAATCAGCACATATACGGGTATCGCCATTCTTCTTTTTCACAAGTACAATCGGCGAAGAATATGGGGAATTCTAGGTTGTATTATCCCTATTGCATGCAGTTCTATAATTACTTGTACTTTATTTCGTTCTGCATACGATAGGCGGCGCGGAGAAGAATGAAAGGATACGTCAGTGGTTAAGTGAATCTTCATCTCGTAATCTAAAAGTTCTCCTATCAAACTATCAGCATTAATATAATTATCATCAATAATCTTTTCCAATTCCTTTTGTTTTTAAACGGTTTTATTTAGCTTGAGTTGACAGGCAGGCCGCATGCACGGCCGCACGGCCGTTGTGAACGAATTTTGTAATTGAAATTTAAGTAACTTCCCGGTAAGCTACAAGCTTGAAACTTGGAATATAGTTCAGAACCCGATGACAATGCAATAATAAGAAAAAAATCGCCGCTAGGTGGTGCAAGGATCGAGATATTCGCAAAATTCGCATTTGTGGTCCGATTTGGCTCATATTTGGAACACATAATACATGCAAGAATAGAAATCGACCTGTAAAAAAAAATCGCCGCTAGGTGGCGCATGGATCGAGATATTCGCAAAATTCGCATTTGTGGTCCAATTTGGCTCATATTTGGAACACATAATACATGCAAGAATAGAAATCGACCTGTGAAAAAAATCGCCGCTAGGTGGCGCATGGATCGAGATATTCACAAAAATCGTATTTGTGGTCCGATTTGGCTCATATTTGTAACACATAATGCATGTAAGAATAAAAAGCGACTTATGAAAAAAAAATCGCCGCTAGCTGGCGCAAGGATCAAGATATTCACAAAAATCGTATTTGTGGTCCGACTTGGTTCATGCTTGGAACACATAATACATACATGAATAGAAAGCGACCTATCAAAAAAAATCGCCGCTAGGTGGCGCAAGGATCGAGATATTCACAAGAATCGTATTTGTGGTCCGATTTGGCTCATATTTGGAACACATAATACATGTAAGAATAAAAATCGACTTATGAAAAAAAATCGCCGCTAGGTGGCGCAAGGATCAAGATATTCAGAAAAATCGTATTTGTGGTCCGACTTGGCTCATGCTTGGAACACATAATACATACAAGAATAGAAAGCGACCTACCAAAAAAATCGCCGCTAGGTGGCGCAAGGATCGAGATATTCACAAAAATCGTATTTGTGGTCCGATTTGATTTGGTCCATATTTGGAACACATAATACATACATGAATAGAAAGCGACCTATGATGCCCGATTTGGCTCATATTTGGAACAAATATTGCATACAGTCCAGTAGAAGTGACATCAAAATATTTTGGAGTTGGAGGAGGGACAAGCATACGTGGCACAGAGTCGAGTAAAGTCGTTGGAAGGATTATGTATTGAGGACTTAGGTTGTAACAAATTGTCAGGAAAGAGTCCTTGCAATAATGAGTCACTAAATGAACTAAATAGAATGAGAAATAATAGGCAATTAAATAAAGACTAAAAACTTGAAAATAAAAATATTAAAAAAAAAAATTTTAAGTTAAACGGTTTTATTGAAAATAATACTTACATGAAATAATAATAATACGAAAAGCTAGAAAATAATTAGGTAGGTGCTAGGTACTAGTCATCACACTCCTTATCAATCTAGGGCGTTGATCAGACAATTAAATAAAAGCGTTGGACGCGTCATATTTCTATTGATAGTCATAAGTAAAACCAACTGAACCTTAATCAGGTTATGCTACGCCTCACATTTTTAGAAATTTCACGCGCCCAACGCTTTTATTTAATTGTCTGATCAACGCCCTAGATTGATAAGGAGTGTGATGACTAGTACCTAGGACCTACCTAATTATTTTCTAGCTTTTCGTATTATTATTATTTCATGTAAGTATTGTTTGCAATAAAACTGTTTAACTTAAAATTTTTTTTTTAATTATTTTATTTATAACTTAGTTTACAGTTGATATCTAGTTCTTTAGATGTGTTCGGAATATCAATAATTCTGGTGGAGAAAAAAAGTTACTACAGTCTGACAATGAATTTACTTTTGTACCAAATCTTTTTAGCATGTTTTCAGTATTAAGGCTAATTCCAAATTTATGAAGTGAAACCATAACTTCATTATTTTTCAAACTCAAATTTTTTTACGCATTGACAACAAAGTGTCTTTACTATAAAGTAACTTCGTTTTTCTTAAAAATATACCAATTGAATACAAAAAACTGCGTCCTAAGATAACAGGTATGACCATACAGTCATCGGATATGACATGAAATTTTACTTTCTTAAACTTAGAGTCGAATTTTACATTGCATCCAAATTCATTTATAATAACTAACTTTTTCCCTCCAACACCGGCATATCGTGAGATATAAGACGTTTCTAGTCTGTCAATTAGGTCTTCAGGAATGCAAGAATATCTGAAAGACAAACAAAATCTTTAGTAACGCGACCATTTTTAGTTTTAAACATAATACTCACTAAATTGAATGCACTCAAGGCTCCGATGAATTCGTCATCCTCAGCCTAAACCCCTGCGACTTGCTTAATTTCTTTGCTGGGTTTTGTTAATATCATCCTGGGATTCTTCCGATGATCGTGGCCCATTTTGCAACAGCGGAAACACGACATCTGGACGATTTGGATACGTGCAATTTAATTTCAAATGACCAAATGATGGACAGTTATAGCACCGAACAACTGTTTATTATGCAGATTCCAAAGTAGATTTAGTTTTTGTAACAACTTTTCCAGCAGGCATGGTTGTTGTTGTTGTTGTAGCAATGCTCGCCCCACCTAATAGCCGCGACCGATCACAAATTGTCATCAATATCCTCTAACGGGAGTCCAAGGAAACTTGCCGTTTCAACAGTGGTGGACCATAAGGAAAGGGGTGTTAGAGGCGTTGGTTCCACATTACAATTGAAGAGATGGTTGGTGTCATGTGGGGACACATTGCAAGCGGGGCATACATTTTGTATGTCAGGGTTGATTCTGGATAGGTAAGAGTTTAACCTGTTACAGTATCCAGAACGAAGTTGAGAAGAGTGACACGCGTTTCCCTGGAGAGTATTCGTTCCTCTTCCGCAAGTTTTGGATAATTTTCGTTAAGTACTGGATTCACCGGGCAATTCCCGGCATAAAGGTCCGACGCCTGTTTATGGAGTTCACCAAGGACCTGCTTGTGTTTTTTCACTTCATACGGCTGGGTTCTCAGGTGCCGTATTTCCTCAAAATGCTTACGGAGATGACTCCTTAAGCCTCTGGCAGAGGATAAAACTCAACACGATACCGTATGCGTAACGTGCGCACCATCACTGACCTAGAGCTACCGCAACAATTTCTAAACGTCGAAGAGCTGGCAGAGCACCATCACTTGAGACCACTGCCTATTGTACCATACACTAATTGCAGAGCACGTTTGTTGATAGGTTTGGATAACACAAAGCTCTGAATTCCGATAGAGGTACACGAAGTCGAGGGTGATAATCTAGAAGCTGCGCATTGCAAAGTTAGGCCGGCCGGTATATTGCCATAAAAATTCCGATCATCCATTAGAGGAAAGTTTGTCGCACGTATGCCCCTGGACGCGAGATAATCAAGTGGACAGCTTGATGAGAACATATTTTAGATATCGATAGGTACCCCACGGTCCCACGGTCCCACGGTCAAACCGCTCAGGTCAAAGGCAGCGAAAGCGCATATACCATAATGCAGAATACAGTCAAATATAAACCATACGAAAAGAAGTGGGAAACTGGCCTCTTATGGAGATACACAAAAATTGATTTACCCGACTTCTTCCAAATGGCTTATCATCGACTTCAATGTCTTGAAAGAAAGATGGAAAAGTGCGCCGAGTTGACAGAATTCGTCATTGAGAAAATGAATCACTATGTCGACAAAGGGTACGTACGAAAGCTTTCCGCTGATGAAGTGACTAAAGGAGGTAAGTCCTGGTTCATACCGATGTTCACCGTCATGAATGTTAACAAAAATAAGAGACGAATCGTATGGGATGCGGCGGCCAAGGTGCAAAATGCAAGCCTGGACGACGTATTGTTTACAGGCCCTGACCTCTTACGATCGATGGTGGGTGTTTTAATGCGGTTTCGTGAACGACCGGTGGCTATATGCGGGGACATCCGTGAAATGTTCCACCAAATACATGTGAGGAAAGAGGACCAGGTGGTACAACAGTTTTTTTTTAGAGGGATGGCGATACCAGCCGGCGACCCAATGTATTGACTATGACCGTGATGACGTCTGAAGCGTCTTGCTCCCCTCTTTAGCCAACTATATAAAAGACAGAAATGCGCAAGGTTTCGAGAAAAAGCTTCCTCAAGCAGTGGCAGCAATCGTTCAAAACACATTTGTGGACGATTGGCTGCATAGCGTAGACGACGAAGATGAGACGATTCGCTTAGCTAGTGAGGTCCGCCACATCCACGGTGAAGGCGGGTTCGAGATGCGGAGTTGGCTTTCAAATTCTGGGCGAGTTGTGCAGGCACTCATGGGAGGATCAGAGTCCATAAACAAGTGCTTCGACGAGCCAGGTTCGGAATTCCAAAATGTTCTCGGCATGTGGTGGCTGCCGAAAAGTGACGAGTTACCCTTCAAACATAATTTCAAGCCGGATGTTTTTGATGAATCAAGCATACCAACGAAGAGGCAAATGCTCCGAGTGGTGATGACGATATTCGATCCCTTGGGTCTGCTGGGCCTTTTTGTGATCGAGGCAAAGACAGTTCTGCAAGATGTTTGGCGGTCAGGGGTGGTCTGGGACGAGCCCGTGCATAATAAAGAATGATCGGCGTGGTGGCAGTGGGTGCGTAAGTTGAAATACATTAACGACATACGAATACCACGCTGCTATGTCTTGGCGAGCCGTAGTGACGATAATCAGCTGCACGTTTTTGTAGACGCCGGTATATCAGCATATGCGGCTGTAGCATTCCTGCGTTCCAATGTAATAGGCGAAGTTCAGTGCAGCCTAGTAACATCAACAACCAAAGTCGCCCCGGTGAAACCGCTGTCTGTTCCGAGGCTTGAGCTGATGGCTGCAATTCTTGGGATTCGGCTCGCTAAATTTATACAACAAGAGATCTCTCTACATATTAGCCGTCGTATCTTCTAGTCCGATTCGAAGGCCGTGTAATGCTGGATAAGGTCTGACACCAGAAAGTTCCATCAATGGCTTGCCCTCCTAAAACCCCACTTACACCATCATCAGCGGTATTTGACAAAAAATTGACTGCTGTAATGGAGCAAACAGAAGAGCGTGTTGTGCAGAAAATAGGTGAGTTGGCTGCTGAAACATCAAATTTGAAGATATCCATGGCTGCAATAGATAAGAGAGTGACTGCAGTTGAAAAGCGTGCTCTGATGTGCTCTTTATGCGTAACGAGCTAATTGCAGCTCAGGCCATGCTCAATGCACTCGAAAGCAGCGCTGTTGCCACTAACTTGATCATCAAGCTGCGAATGAGAGTTTGCCTGAGCTCTTTATGCAGATTTGTCGGGCGGTTGAGCACAAATCGCCACCTTTAAGAGATGCATTTAGACTGCGAAGCGGAGGAATCAACAAAACTCAGCAAAAGCCCACTACCATTGTAATAAAGTTGTTTTCAGCGCCTGACCGTAACCAATTGCTAAAGGCTGTCGCTGGGTTTTGCAAATCTAAAAAGAGATCGCTTGCGCTCTCTGATCTTGATTTGCCTGGGTACGGGTCAGTATATATACATGAAAGTCTGCCAAAGAACCTGAGGGAGGTAATGGCTCATGCATCGGCACTGAGACGGCAGAAGCAGTTAGCGTCGGTGTTTTCTATCCGTGGCAAAATTTTTGTTAGACATTAACAAGGGGAAGAGTCGAAGCTGGTAAATAGCAAAGCTGAAGTCAATGCAATTATTGGAAAAGGAGCGCTGATATAGTCGTAACATATTATTTACGTACATATGTTTGTTTTAGCAATGTTTTGTTCTTTGTATATGTATTTCAGATACAATGTTAACTTCGCTATAGGTTTCTCTTTTTGCCTTACTCCCTTAATTCTATACCTATCGATTTCTCTTACTATGAGTTTCAAACTAAATATTAATTGTTATTTGTTTAATTATATCTTCCCACTTTTCTCTCGTGTTCTATATAATGTAACTCGTTTTTGCATGCAATTGCATATGCGTTGCAGTTTTTGTGCATTTAGCATTTTTTGTGTTGTCTCCTTCTCCAACCTATGGTATTAAGCCCCTGTGAGAAATCTGCCTTTAGCATTAGCGAATGCCACAAGACTTTAATAAATATTTTATGCAAGCAATCGGTTGGACTTAGCGCAGTGCACTTTAATGCTCGAAGTATGAATGGTGACAAATTGGATTATGTTAGGGATATATTTTCGGAATCAGATGTTGATGTTATCTGTGTCTCAGAAACCTGGTTTTCCTCTGACTTATCTGAAGCCTACTATAGTATCCCTAACTATAGACTAACACGTGTAGATCGATTAGCTAGAAGGGGAGGGGGGTTGCAATATATTGCAAGGCCTCCTTAAAGATTAATGTGTTATCAGTGTCTAAAAATAGTGAGACAGAGTTTATTATAGCTGAAATTTCTGATAACATAAATAAAGTGCTAGTATCCTGTGTATATAACCCAAATAGATGTTACTTGTTAGATTCCCTTTTTGCTGAGTTATCTTCGTTTTTAATAGACTTCGAGCGTTTTGTTATTTTTGGTGACTTCAATGTTAATTTACTCTTAAATTACTCATATGTAAATAAACTACTTGACCATATTTCAACTGCTGGCCTTACTATAGTCAACAAACATGTACCAACACGATACGCACAGCTTTATTTCAGATCATGATTTAATTTTTTGTTCACTAGATGTTACGTTCTATCGTCCTCGCTAATTAAATACATCTGATCATATTGATATAATAGTAACAGCGGAAGTATTAAAATCAAATTCTATAAAAATCCGAACAAATGTTACTAAGCTTTCAAAAGCGCACCTAAAAATCATATCCACACCATTAGGAATAAACTACATACAGAGTGTATGTGCCTACATAGTGATCAAAAGGAATATAAACAAAAAGGCAACTCTTAGAGACCAATTGTACAGCGAACAACGGGACATTCATATGGCTTAGCAGCTAAAGGCTTGCACTGATATGAATTTTGGAGATTCGAGTTCAACGCTCAGCTCCCGAAAAGCTAGCTGATGAAGAAGTGAAATTCAGAAACATGTCCTAGTAACCATCGCCGTTTGTAAACTTACAATTTTTCTTTAATATCAATTATAAAAAGATATTGTTGCGGAGCCGGCAGCACTATTCACCACCTTCATTTGTTGTCGTTTGCTTAATTGCAACAACGAAAAAAGCGACAATAGTACCGACGTGTTTTCCGCGAATAACTTTTAAACAAGATAAAAAATATAGTTTCTGCTTTCGGATTCTGAATCTTGACGCAAATACGCGTCTTTTGATACCGCTATCGACATGTGCGACCCGAATTTTAAGTGCAGGACTTAAGTTGAAATTTTACTAAATTTGGAAATTAAAAAGCTTATATTTCATAAACTAAGAGTTTCCTAGAGTTGCGGATGATAATTTTGTGATTTTTAGGACCCCTTCTACCCCTACAAATCAACAAAAGTTTGAAAATCGTGGCACCTTATATAAAATCCAACCCTAACATTATCTTCCATTGCACTTGGACGTACAAAAGCCTTTCGGAATTATCCCCAATTTTATATAGTAGACTGACATTCAGATCAAAACCCTCAACTTCAACTATTTCAATACGAGATCGAATAGATTTTATGCTGTCGTCCCGCTCTTGTGCAATTTGAATCATAAATTCAACCCCATCAACATCAATTGCGGCAAGATGACAACGATTAAGAGCATCAACGTGACCCATAGACGACCTCTTGCGATGTTGGATAGTATAATTATAATTTTCAAGCTCCAACGTCCAACGAACCATTCTGGCATTCACTTGCTTGCGCTCTAAAGTCATCATTAAAGAGTTACAATCAGTGACAATCTTAAAAGGAAACCCCTCTAAATAAACCCGAAACCGTCGCAAAGCGTAAATTAAAGCCAAAGTTTCAAGTCCAAAGCTATGATATCGAGTTTCTGCAGCAGAGGCCGTCTTTGAAAAGTAAGATACGGGATGAAGCTTACCATCTTCCTGGCGTTGTAGCAGAACAGCTCCAAATCCTTGCGAGCTAGTATCGCAATGAAGTTTCGTTTCTCTATTTGGGTTATATATTACTAAAACAGGCCCCTGGACTTTAACTCGTTAAAAGCGTCCATACACATATCATCAAAATCATAATTGGCATTTTTCTTCAGCAAATCTTGAAGTGGTTTCGCAATTTTGGAGAAAGACGGAACGAATCGTCTAAAATAAGAAAACAGTCCGATACATGAGTGCAATTCCTTTGGGTTCTTAGGCACTGGATAATTTTTAATACTGGTAATGTGAAACTCACTGAGAGATATTCCGGCGGAAGAAACCAAGTAACCTAAATACTCAACTTCGGCGTGACAAAATTTACATTTGGATAGGTTCAACTGCAATTTTTGCTCAGAGATCCTCCCTAATATACCTTTTAATAAGCATATTTGTTCCTCCATAGTCGACGTGGCAATCAAAATGTCGTCAATGTAAATGATTACCTTGGGTGCATCCACTAAGTCGCGGAATATATTATTAACGTATCTTTGAAATACGGCAGGGGCATTCTTTAATCCAAAGGGCATTTTACGATATTCATATTGACCGAAAGGAGTTACGAAGGCTGTAGATTCAGCAGACATACGAACTTGGTGAAAACCACTCTTGAGATCAAGTATGGAAAAGAACTTTTTACTCTCCAAGTACTCTATACAATCTTCAATCAGCGGCATAACTACTCTGATTGTTATTTTTTTTAATGTACGATAATCAGCACATATACGGGTATCGCCATTCTTCTTTTTCACAAGTACAATCGGCGAAGAATATGGGGAATTCTAGGTTGTATTATCCCTATTGCATGCAGTTCTATAATTACTTGTACTTTATTTCGTTCTGCATACGATAGGCGGCGCGGAGAAGAATGAAAGGATACGTCAGTGGTTAAGTGAATCTTCATCTCGTAATCTAAAAGTTCTCCTATCAAACTATCAGCATTAATATAATTATCATCAATAATCTTTTCCAATTCCTTTTGTTTTTAAACGGTTTTATTTAGCTTGAGTTGACAGGCAGGCCGCATGCACGGCCGCACGGCCGTTGTGAACGAATTTTGTAATTGAAATTTAAGTAACTTCCCGGTAAGCTACAAGCTTGAAACTTGGAATATAGTTCAGAACCCGATGACAATGCAATAATAAGAAAAAAATCGCCGCTAGGTGGTGCAAGGATCGAGATATTCGCAAAATTCGCATTTGTGGTCCGATTTGGCTCATATTTGGAACACATAATACATGCAAGAATAGAAATCGACCTGTAAAAAAAATCGCCGCTAGGTGGCGCATGGATCGAGATATTCGCAAAATTCACATTTGTTGTCCAATTTGGCTCATATTTGGAACACATAATACATGCAAGAATAGAAATCGACCTGTGAAAAAAATCGCCGCTAGCTGGCGCAAGGATCAAGATATTCACAAAAATCGTATTTGTGGTCCGACTTGGTGCATGCTTGGAACACATAATACATACAAGAATAGAAAGCGACCTATCAAAAAAAATCGCCGCTAGGTGGCGCAAGGATCGAGATATTCACAAAAATCGTATTTGCGGTCCGATTTGGCTCATGTTTGGAACACATAATGCATGTAAGAATAAAAAGCGACTTATGAAAAAAAATCGCCGCTAGGTGGCGCAAAAATCGTATTTGTGGTCCGACTTGGCTCATGCTTGGAACACATAATACATACAAGAATAGAAAGCGACCTACCAAAAAAATCGCCGCTAGGTGGCGCAAGGATCGAGATATTCACAAAAATCGTATTTGTGGTCCGATTTGATTTGGTCCATATTTGGAACACATAATACATACATGAATAGAAAGCGACCTATGATGCCCGATTTGGCTCATATTTGGAACAAATATTGCATACAGTCCAGTAGAAGTGACATCAAAATATTTTGGAGTTGGAGGAGGGACAAGCATACGTGGCACAGAGTCGAGTAAAGTCGTTGGAAGGATTATGTATTGAGGACTTAGGTTGTAACAAATTGTCAGGAAAGAGTCCTTGCAATAATGAGTCACTAAATGAACTAAATAGAATGAGAAATAATAGGCAATTAAATAAAGACTAAAAACTTGAAAATAAAAATATTAAAAAAAAAATTTTAAGTTAAACGGTTTTATTGAAAATAATACTTACATGAAATAATAATAATACGAAAAGCTAGAAAATAATTAGGTAGGTGCTAGGTACTAGTCATCACACTCCTTATCAATCTAGGGCGTTGATCAGACAATTAAATAAAAGCGTTGGACGCGTCATATTTCTATTGATAGTCATAAGTAAAACCAACTGAACCTTAATCAGGTTATGCTACGCCTCACATTTTTAGAAATTTCACGCGCCCAACGCTTTTATTTAATTGTCTGATCAACGCCCTAGATTGATTAGGAGTGTGATGACTAGTACCTAGGACCTACCTAATTATTTTCTAGCTTTTCGTATTATTATTATTTCATGTAAATATTGTTTGCAATAAAACTGTTTAACTTAAAAATTTTTTTTTTAATTATTTTATTTATAACTTAGTTTACAGTTGATATCTAGTTCTTTATATGTGTTCGGAATATCAATAATTCGGGTGGAGAAAAAAAGTTACTACAGTCTGACAATGAATTTACTTTTGTACCAAATCTTTTTAGCATGTTTTCAGTATTAAGGCTAATTCCAAATTTATGAAGTGAAACCATAACTTCATTATTTTTCAAACTCAAATTTTTTTATGCATTGACAACAAAGTGTCTTTACTATAAAGTAACTTCGTTTTTCTTAAAAATATACCAATTGAATACAAAAAACTGCGTCCTAAGATAACAGGTATGACCATCCAGTCATCGGATATGACATGAAATTTTACTTTCTTAAAATTTAGAGTCGAATTTTACATTGCATCCAAATTCATTTATAATAAGTAACTTTTTCCCTCCAACACCGGCATATCGTGAGATATAAGACGATTCTAGTCTGTCAATTAGGTCTTCAGGAATGCAAGAATATCTGAAAGATAAACAAAATCTTTACTAACGCGACCATTTTTAGTTTTAAACTTAATACTCACTAAATTGAATGCACTCAAGGCTCCGATGAATTCGTCATCCTCAGCCTAAACCCCTGCGACTTGCTTAATTTCTTTGCTGGGTTTTGTTAATATCATCCTGGGATTCTTCCGATGATCGTGGCCCATTTTGCAACAGCGGAAACACGACATCTGGACGATTTGGATACGTGCAATTTAATTTCAAATGACCAAATGATGGACAGTTATAGCACCGAACAACTGTTTATTATGCAGATTCCAAAGTAGATTTAGTTTTTGTAACAACTTTTCCAGCAGGCATGGTTGTTGTTGTTGTTGTAGCAATGCTCGCCCCACCTAATAGCCGCGACCGATCACAAATTGTCATCAATATCCTCTAACGGGAGTCCAAGGAAACTTGCCGTTTCAACAGTGGTGGACCATAAGGAAAGGGGTGTTAGAGGCGTTGGTTCCACATTACAATTGAAGAGATGGTTGGTGTCATGTGGGGACACATTGCAAGCGGGGCATACATTTTGTATGTCAGGGTTGATTCTGGATAGGTAAGAGTTTAACCTGTTACAGTATCCAGAACGAAGTTGAGAAGAGTGACACGCGTTTCCCTGGGGAGTATTCGTTCCTCTTCCGCAAGTTTTGGATAATTTTCGTTAAGTACTGGATTCACCGGGCAATTCCCGGCATAAAGGTCCGACGCCTGTTTATGGAGTTCACCAAGGACCTGCTTGTGTTTTTTCACTTCATACGGCTGGGTTCTCAGGTGCCGTATTTCCTCAAAATGCTTACGGAGATGACTCCTTAAGCCCCTAGGCGGTGCTGGTTCATCAATCAGATGTCTGTTGGGATGCCCAGGTTTCTGGGTATTCAACAGGAACTGTTTGGTCAGCATCTCATTTCTCTCCCTGATGGGGAGTATTCTCGATTCATTATGCAGATGGTGTTCTGGGGACATAAGAAGACAGCCCGTGGCGATTCTGAGAGCAGTATTTTGGCAGGCCTGTAGTTTCTTCCAGTGGGTGACTTTTAGGCTTGGCGACCATATGGGTGACGCGCAGCACGTAATCGGCTGGCTAATTGCTTTGTATGTAGGCATGAGCGTTTCTTTATCTTTTCCCCAAGTACTTCCAGCGAGGGATTTGAGGAGTTTGTTACGGCTCTGAATTCTAGGAACAATTGCGGCTGCGTGCTCACCAAAATGTAGATCCTGATCAAACGTCACACCCAAGATTTTGGGGTGTCGGACAGTCGGTAGCGTAGTGCCATCGACGTGGGTGTTCAAAATGGTCGAAATTTGGGGCGTCCATGTTGTAAATAAGGTCGCGGAAGATTTAGTCGGTGATAATGCCAGGTTTCTCGAGGCGAAAAAACTGGAGAGATCAGGGAGGTAGCCGTTTATTTTATTGCATAGCGCATCGATCTTTGGGCCTGGGCCTGTGGCCATTATTGTGCAGTCATTGGCGTAGGAAACGATTGTGACTCCTTCCGGTGGTGAAGGTAGCTTAGATATGTAGAAATTAAACAAAAGTGGGGATAGGACACCACCCTGTGGCACCCCCTGTTTAATTCTCCTTGGTTTTGATGTTTCGTTTCTAAATTGCACCGATGCCTGCCGACCACCCAGATAATTTGCGGTCCACCTTTTAAGACATGGGGGAAGGGTAGACCCTTACAGGTCCTGCAGTAACGAGCCATGGTTGACCGTATAAAAAGCTTTTGATAGGTCTAGCGCTACGAGTACTGTTCTATGGTGGGGGCATTGATTTAAACCGCAATTTATCTGGGTGCTAATGGCATTCAGCGCGGTGGTATTGCTATGGAGTTTTCTGAAGCCATGCTGATGAGGGGCTAGGTGCAAATTTGCTTGGAAATAAGGGAGCAGAATGGCTTCAAGCGTCTTTGCCACTGGCGATAGGAGAGATATCGGACGATACGACTCACCTATATTAGCTGGTTTCCCAGGCTTTAGTAGCGGGACCACCTTGGCCATTTTCCATTTCTCAGGTATGAGAAAGGTGGAAAGAGACAGATTGAAGACATGTGCTAAATATTTGAACCCCTCTTTCCCTAGGTTTTTAAGCATCGGCATGGCTATGCCATCTGGGCCCACTGCTTTGGATGGTTTAGCACGACCAATGGCATCCTCAACCTCTTTAGCGGTGATGGTGATTGGTGACGCGCTGAATTTGTGTTTATGTGCGCGTCTATTGGCTCTCCGTCTATCTTTGTCGACCGTAGGATGCATTATATATTATCGGCAGAAAGCGCTCGCGCATTTTTTCGCGTCCGACAGCACTTTGTCGCCAAAGGCGATGGAACCTTTGTCTTTGTGCTTAGTCGGATTCGATAGGGACTTTACGGTGGACCAAAGTTTACCCACACCGGTAGAGAGGCTACAACCTCTTAGATGCTCCTCCCATTTCGCCCGCTTGTGTTCATCTACAAGCAATCTGATGCGTTGGTTTATATCCCTTATTTGGTGGTCGCCTGGGTCAAGCTGTCTTACAAGGTCACGTTCTCTCGCTAAGTTTGCGGCCTCCGCCGGGAAGTGGGGCCGGATTTCGGGAATTCTCGCGGCGGGAATGAAATGTGCCGAGGCGGATTTAATGACCTTACGGAAGGCACGCTCCCCTTGGCGGGCATCAGTCGGGCTAGTGAGGGCAGCTAGGCGGCTGTCTGTAAAGGATTTATATTCTTGCCACTTTCCTTTTTTGAAGTTTATGAAAGTGCGTTTTTCAGTGACGATGAAGTCGGCATTACGCTCAAGCGAAATAAGTATGGGCAGGTGTTCGGATGCCAATGTTACCATCGGCTGCCAGTTGACGCAGTTTACGAGTTCTGCGCTCACGATTGAGATATCTGGCGAGCTGTGACAGCTTCCTACCATACGAGTGGGGGCGTCTCCGTTTATTGCGCAGAACGTCGTTTCTTCTATTTGATCCGCCAACATCTCACCCCTACTGTCCGCCCGCAAGTTTGAATGCTATAGATCATGATGGGCATTGAAATCGCCTAAGATAATGCGATTGTTGCCAGTGAGTAAGGCCCTGATATTAGGGCGGTATCCACTGGGGCAACAGGTGGCAGGAGGGATGTAGATGTTGATGATTTCTAGGTTTGCATCGCCTGACCGGACAGATAGGGCTTGACGTTCTAAGACATTGTCCCTGCGGTCGATGCCAGGATCAAATATACAATATTGCACAGATTGGTGTATGTATTCTGCACTTAAGCCCAAAATACATTGATAGTGTATGTTTGTTTGCATTTATGTCGACGTGCCACCACCTTATAATGTTCTACCATGATAAAAAGATAATGTTCTACCATGATAAAAAGATATTCACCCTTATCGCGAGTTTTATTTTCACCCGAAAATATTCACAGTTTTTGTTCACCCTATCGCAGAGGGTGGCGAAAAATTTGTTCGTGTTCGAAAAAGATTTCACCTTATCAGCAGCTCTTTGTTCGGGCGAAATGAAAAGCGGGGAAACCCAAATTTGTTCACTTATATTTTACAGGCGAACGAGAGGAAAACAAAATTTAAGTAATTTTTTGTTTTGAAATTTGTTACTCTTATAATTATATGTTCTTTTATTATTAGAAATAAATCAATAAATAATGCACAATCGGAAGCTGAGAGGAAGAAGTGAAATTCCTGTATTGCTGTAAATTCTATTTTTATAACAACGTATCAGTTGGCCAATTTATCCATTGTGGACAAAGCAAAGGTTCCAAAATGTTGAGCACCTCACTGAAACAAGATTGGCTAAGACCCACTTCATGGTCCTTTCCGACGCCTTTTCCCTATGCGAAAGAACGAAGACATGTACACAATTTTACAATTGGTGGAACTCCAAATTTTTGCTTCAATGGTGGCAAAGAGTGTTAAGAATAACTAGCAAATATTAGAATGCCGACTTGTTTAGCCCGTAATGTTGGCGAGAGCTAATTGAGAAAAATTAACTTGTAATTCAAAAGTGCTGAAAAAAGTAATTTTTAACTTACAGTGAATCATTCAGCTCCAAAGGGTTAGAACTGTCCCTTAATTGCCTCCGAAACGCTTTCACATTTAGGTATATTCTACTCACGCCCAATCAATATCAACATAAGTGCAATACTAAACATTATTTTTAAAATTTTTTATTTCTATTTTTGTTGTATTTTAAGGAAATATATGATTGGTTACAAAATTTACACAATTGTAATTAAATTATTTGTTCACTGCCAATTCGCAATAGAGCATCAGCTGTTTCGAGGTGAACTTTTGTTCGCCCGAAATTGCCGATAGGCGGAAAAAGTTCACCTGAACAAAAGAAGCGAAGGCGGACACTTTTCTGCGTGAACTTCGCGATAAGGGTGATTTTTGCGGAGCTGGCAACACTATTCACCACCTTCATATATTTTCGTTTGTTTAATTGCAACAACGAAAAAAGCATATATGTAATACTTCTATATCGCTACTACTGAACTGTGCAGCCTATCAAACATTACAGTACAGATATACAACGAGAGAAGGAGACAAAATCTCAAGGCTGTAGTTTAATTTTTGTACAAAAGGGGCTTAAATATATATATATTTCAACAAGCCGTCTTTCTTCTATCAATATTGTACATTAGGCTATTTCCTTCTCCAAATGAAAAAGTAAGCTTTTGTTTTCCATTAGTATTATAAAATTTTTATTGTTTTAAGACTCCGCAGAATAGCATTGCCGATTTGTGCTGAGTGTGCAGATATGCGTATGTAAATGAGCCCTTAGCCTCGTTTGTTTTTTGCAACGAAAAAAGCACGGAAGAAAACGAGTATGTTAGAAAAAAATTTACAAAATTGATATTATTTCAACACCAATAGCAGCCTGCCCAGTACCTACTCATATTTTGTTTACTTCATCAAAAATTTACTTCATTAGAAAACTCAAAATAAGTAAAATTTTGAAAACGTTTATATATCGTTTTTTCAAGCTAATTCACTTTAATATATTCTTAAAAACGTTGAAACAATTGCTTGTTGGGATGTATGGATAAATATATTTTTATACATGTATGTATATTTGAATTCTTTTCATTTCAAAAGTACGAATTCTTCGCCTTCTTTTTTTCTTTACTATTTATGTAAATAATGGACTTTGTATGGCTGCAGCCCATCACATCAAGCCTTGCATTGTATTTGTTGGCCTCTTCATTGTGTAATTGACTAAACTGAGATTTTATAACAATTAGTATGCAGAAGTTGGGTAAAGGGGATAGTTACCCGTTGAACCCCTTTAATACTTTTTTTACACACGCTACTACAATTCACTAACACTAACAAAGCCCGCGCATGCGCAGAACATACATTTGCACAGTTTCAGCAAATAATAGGGCTGGCCACATTCAACACGGCGGATACAGACCACAGCTACAGCAAAGCAAAACTTTACCACAATCGTAGCCATGCATTGGCTATTTGGTTACAATGGCAACCACAGCTACAGTGGCAGCGCTGTTTCGAAAAGCTGATGTATTTTAACATTTCATTGTCAAAACAAGCGTCCCGCCAAGTTGATTGAAATTCTGCAAATAAAATTAAAAAGTCAGCTACATGAATTAATGGAAATAAAATAACTCGTTCTGTATACTGTATAAATCTGATATATTTCTACGATCATTCTACAATCAACAAATTCATTATACTCTTAGTAGCAAGCTGCTACACATGGTTCTGGCCTCTGGCATTACCATTGGGAACTGGTGGAGCTCGACGTTCTTGGAATTGTAATTAAATACCATTTTCACTGGACAATAACTTGGAATCTGGACAATGGAGAGGCAAAATAAATCCATTGGAGTCGTTCCCACAGAGAGTTGTAAACCGTTCTTCCTCTCATGCTTTTGAATTACGAAACAGCTTTAAAGAATTTTTAAATACAACTTTCTAAAAAAGAAGTGCAGCAAAGGGAATTATAGGCAACAAGCTTTTCAAAATTATATCGTCGTTCTCTTGTCAGAAGTATAAACGAGTGTTTTTTCAATTTCACTGGTTTCATCAGTGAATGTTCTATATTAAAATCCCGAAAGCTTATACTATAGGAAACTACATTTTTTTGGGCTTTAGTAAAGCGAATATGAACAAAATTCTAGATTTTCTGAAAATAGCTAACTTTAAAACTTTATTCCCTGACATTTTGCTTTTTGTTCATTCATGCTCCTGGCAAGTGGGCGACGAACAATCCAAGTTTTCATGCCTTGATAAAAACCAAATATTGAATTGATTACTTTGTCTTTACTTTAAATATTTCTAATTAAAAATATTGTTTTGACAAATAAGTAAAACTATAACGCACACCTACGCTTAAAGAGTGTTAAGTCAAATACCTAAGTCTTTATACACACTACCGTGTTCTCCTATACAGACTGATCTATATACTCAATTAAATAGTAGTTCCACCACTCACCCCCAAAGGCTTGATGAAACCTGACTTTTATTTAATCTATATGATGGAGTCAGACATCTTATCGAGTTTTTTAAACATTGTGAGTTTTTGAGTTATTCACTCTTTAGGTAAAGGTGTGCGATATATCAGTTTTTTCTTTTAGTGATCGTAATCTAATCTGGTTGGGGGAGGGGGGGGGGGGGGGGGGGGGGGGGGGTCTTTGCAGCTAACCGCTTTATGGCATCAATTACGCTCACCGAATGAACCAGGAAGGAGGCAATGGTGATGGTCTCTATCTTTAATACCGAGCATTATCTTATCAGAGCCGTAATAAACTCGTCAAATCTCTTGCTGGCAGTACTTGGGGAAAAGATAAAGAAACGCTCATTACCACTTGCAAAGCAATTGGCTAGCCGATTGCAAGCGCGTCCCCGATATGGTCGCCATACCTTGGGGGTGGGGAGGGAGGGATGGCCTGAAGGATTAATGTGGCCATATAAATCGTTCCCGAGATGGTCGGGCTAGCACCTTAATGGAGCTGTGTTACCGGAGCGTACCGGATCTGTATCCGGCAAAGGACCATCACATCGATAACTCTCCCCAAAGCCTTCGGAGAGCAACCCTATCGCTACAACAACAACAACAGGCCTGTCAAAGCACTGCCCTCAGAACCGCTACTGGCTGTCTTCTTATGTCCCCAGAACAACACCTACACAATGAGGCGAGAATATCCCCCATTAGGGAGAGAAATGAAATGCTAACCAATCAGTTCCTGTTAAATACCCAGAAACCTGGTCATGTTGTTGTTGTTGTTCTTGTAGCAGTGCTTCGCCCCATCAAATTGTCATCAATATCCTCTAACGGAAGTCCAAGGAAATTTGCTGTTTCAACGGGGGTGGACCATAATGAGAGGGTATTAGAGGCAGTGGTTCCACAATACAGTTTAAGAGATGGTTGGTGTCATGTGGGGACATATTTATTATTAATTGGTGTCGTGGGGTGCGCACGTATTTTTCTTTGCTCCGTATTAAAATTAAAAAATTAAAAAATAAAGTAAATATGAAGTGCTCGGTTTGTGTACAAAAAATCGATAGAAACAATCTTTCAAAGGTAACTTGTCCTGATTGCGCTAGCTCTTTTCATTATTCTTGTGCGAATGTTAAAAAAGACGACATTGAATATATGAATGCTGAAAACATAAAATTCAGATGCGACAAGTGCAATGCTCTTCGGCGCAAATCACTTCAAAATCAGCCTTTGTCATTTCCAACAACAAAAGATGCTCAGCAACAGCAGAATGCAGAACTTTGCTTACGGAACCAAATGCAGCAAAAACAGCATGTAACAAAATCACAACAACAACAAGAACAACAAAGCAATGAAAAGCCGAACGAAGCGACTGCAAGCAAAGCACAATTTTGCGCCAAAACAATTACACTTCAGCTCCTTTATGAAGAAATAATTGCTTTAAAAAAAATAAACACCGATTACCTGTCAACGATAAATGAAATGAAAGAAGAAAATGCAAAGCTAAAAATAAAAGTAAACAATCTGGAAAGTAGACTCAACTGGAGAGAGCAAAAGCAACTGGAGAACGACATTGAGTTAGTTGGTGTACCTAACGTGGATAATGCAAATGTAGGAGAGTGTGTGCAAAGAATATTTAGAGAAGCTCTTAATATCACTGTCTCAGCAGAAGATATTAGTAAGTGTTATGTAAAGCGCATTAAAAAATCAAACACTGTTGACAATATTATTTGTGCCAAACTCTCTTCGTTTGATGTTAAGAAAAAGATCATGCAGAGTAAAAAAACATGTAAAAGGAAGTTAAATGCGTCTGTGTTTGGTGGCGATAAAAAACAAAACATCTACATAAATGATCGCCTTACCAAATATACTAAGGAATTGTTTATGTCAGCAAAACAAGTAAAAGCAGAGAAAAGATTCAAGTACCTATGGATTCGAAATTCCACAATACTTCTAAAAAAGGTTGATAATGGTGATGTCTATGTTATAAGGTCTTTTGAGGATCTCAACAAAATAAAAAACTAAATATATTTGTTGCCTATTAGCCTTATGTTTAATAACTTAAATAATAATATTGATCTTATAGCTGAAGAGCCCCCCATAACAACCATTAGAAGTATTTCTGATTTGAATACTCATTCGAATTCTTATCAATTTAAATCTGTTTATGCCGTACATCAAAATATACGTAGTTTGCGTCGTAATTTCGATCTATTGGCAACAAATCTTGATGCTTTTCTGAACCTACCTAGCTTTATTTTTGTATCAGAAATCTGGATATATTCTTTTGAGATTGACGAATATAATTTACCTAACTATAAATTCTATGCAAGTGCTAATGATTCGTATCCAGCTGGCGGTGTAGGGGTTTTTGTTCATGATTCGTTTGACTGTAGCAAAATTGAACGACTTAGTCTCACTAGTGCTGACGCCATAAAGGTTTCGTGCTGTATTTGCAAAATAAACTTTGTATTTGTCTGTATTTATAGACTTCACTCGCAACCTTCTCAATTATTTATCGATGAGTTCAATTCATTATTAAGTAGTGCATCAACGACGAATCTTGTAATTTTGGGCGATTTTAATCTGGATCTATTAAGTACAAGCTCTGTACTTAATAATTATAACATGGTATTGGCAGATCATGGGTTATATTCACTTGTAAACGAAGCTACTAGACCAGTGGCAGGTACGTGTCTTGATCACGTACTGTGCCGCTTCTTTGGTTCTTCTTGGTCTGCCTGTTCCGCTATTAACTCGGACCTGGGTATCACGAATCACTGTATGAGTGGTATTCTCTTTAAAAACACAATGGTTGAGAAAGACGTTAGAAAAAGAAATAGGCATATTGGGGAAAAAATTAATTTTGATCAACTAAATATTGAACTTCGCTTAAATATTTGGAGCAATGTATACGCCGAAGAAAATGTATCAAGGGCATACGGCTTGTTTTTAGATAATTTAATGCAATGCATTAACTCCTCAACATACTGCGTTAACAAAAAAGCATCAGAAATCAGACTCAAACCGTGGATAACTAAATGCCTTTTGAATAGAATTAGGTTCAAAAATAAATTTAAAAAAAAGTGCAACAAACATCCATGTGACACCAATTTGAATACTCGTTTTAAGCAAATATGCAAACGAATCAATGGAGAAATTCGTAAATGTCGGGACGATTATTATAATAACTTAGTCAATAAATCCAAAGGTAATCCAAAAGAAGAGTGGAAAGTAATAAATAGGATTATTGATAAAAACACAAAAAGGCAAGATTCTCATTTTGTTTTACAAAAAGAAGGCGTTGATATTTCTGTTCCCATAGAAATAGCTAATGATTTTAATGAATACTTTACTTCAATTGTGAAGTCAAACTTTCCGCCAAATGTGACACCCCTTTGCGATTGTTGCTCTGATTTTGGAGTAGCTAAAGATTCTTTCAGAAGCAACAGCTTCTTTTTTGAGCCAATCTCAGGATCGGAAATTTTAACTGCAATCAAATCTTTGAAAAATAGTAATTCTTCCGGTCATGATGGAATCTCTAACGTTATGTTAAAGAAAATCTCATACAATATTGTTGATGTTTTAAAACATATCTTTAACTTGAGTGTTACAACTGGGATTTTCCCAGAACAATTAAAATTAGGAATTTTAATACCGATTCTCAAAAAAGGTAATAAAAAAGATATGGCTAACTATAGGCCGATTTCACTTTTGTCATCAATTACTAAAATTTTTGAAAAATTTGTAAAAGTAAGGATGTTATCCTACTTTGAAAAAATAAATTTTCTTAGTCCTTTGTAATAAAAAAGATATGGCTAACTATAGGCCGATTTCACTTTTGTCATCAATTACTAAAATTTTTGAAAAAATTGTAAAAGTAAGGATGTTATCCTACTTTGAAAAAATAAATTTTCTTAGTCCTTTGCAATTTGGTTTCAGGGATGGTCTTTCTACGGAAGATGCTCTTTTGGACTTCTGTTCAACTATATACAAGGGTATTGATTCAAAACAAGATTGTGCTGGGCTTTTTGTGGGCATTACAAAAGCATTCGATATGGTTGATCATGGCCGTCTTTTAAATAAGCTTTATGATTTGGGAATTCGTGGCTTGTTATACAATTGGTTTGTTTCTTATTTAGGAAATCGAACCCAAAGAGTGAAAATAGGCAACACTCTTAGTGAGACCAAAGTCATAAACTCTGGTGTACCACAAGGATCGGTTCTGGGTCCCATATTATTCCTTATCTATGTGAACTCACTATTTATTCAACCTTTTAAGGGCAAAGTCGAAGCATTTGCGGATGACCTAGGAATTGCATATAACTCAACGGATCCTTTAAATTTGATAGCGGATCTGAACCACGATATACACATACTTCGGTCATGGTTTGCGGAACATAAACTGGTTTTCAGCAATAAAACCAAATTAATGTGCTTTAGTCCAAAACTTCAAGAAGCACAAGATCTTAATATAACATTTCACAGTGCAATATGCAAACGTAATATCCTATATAGTAACAAGTGCTCCAACCATCGTTATCAGTATTCTTTTCAAAATAATACAGCATGTGACTCTAACTGCTTTGAAATTGAAAAAGTGAATAGCTTCAAATACCTAGGAGTCACAATTGACCGTAATCTATACTGGAATGAGCAAATCGCAACTGTAAGAAAATACTTACTTTCAACCAATCGTATACTTTACCGTCTTAGAAAATACGTTCCAAACCATACACTGAAAACAGTTTATTATAGTATATTTCATTCAAAATTAGAATATGGAATAAGTTGCTGGGGTGGTGCTCACTCCCATAAAATAAATCAATTAACTGTACTGCAAAAATGTGCAGTAAGGAAAATTTTTAATTGTCCACGTCGGACTCACTCCTTTGACTTATTTAGAAGATCAAAAATATTCCCAGTTCGGCATTTGTTCTATTACAAAGTTTTAAAAATTTTTTACATGAGAGGTGGCTATTTGCAAAATCCCACACGAGGAATGTACAGCCTACGTAGTAACCATAGCACACTTTTCTCTTTACCAGTTTTTCGAACAACATTGTTTAGAAATTCCTACACTGTCTTATCCTGCAAACTTTTTAATTCCCTTCCAGAAAACATACGATACATTAGATCCAGATCTGTGTTTTTAAAAAAATAAAAACTTGGCTTCTTGAGTTTGATACCAACCAGATAGAAATTTTGATGCACTACGTTGTATAATATAGTCTTTAATTTTATATATGCATTGTATAGTTTTGAATTTTCTTTTTGCTGTTTTCTTATGAGGAATTCTGTAAACTTAGCTTTTGTATTCTTTCTTCAAATTGTTTCATGACTTAATTTAGTCAATTTATTTTTGAAATATCTTATTCTCATTTTAAATAAATTTTTTTTATATATATCTTGTATTCTTTTTTTTGTTCACCCCACTACTACTATTTATACAATGGAATTTGTTAAAACATGATGTGACATACAACACTATTTTTATTATATAAAATAAAGATGTCACTAACTATTCTCTAAGTAATGATATTGTAGACATGTAAAATTAAGCTATCGAATATGTACATACGCTTATGAGAATAATGAAATAAATAATAATCTAATCTAATATAATCTATTGCAAGCAGGACATGTGTTTTGTAAGAGTTTAACCTGTTACAGTATCCAGATCGAAGCTGAGCTAGAGTGACTCGCGTTTCCATGGGGAGTGTGCGTTCCTCTTTTTCGTTCTGGATAACCGTGTCAAAGGCTTTTGACAAATTATGCACCACGACTACTATCTTTCTTTCCTGGCCATAAATTCATAAAGCCAAGAAAGTGAGGTGTTTAAAATGATTGCAAGAGGGTGATACAAAAGTAAGCATTGGTTCCCCGATGACGTAGTTTATAAGTCCTGCACTGACTCGCGTTTGGGGCGTCCCCATTTAGCGTGCTAAAAGTCATATTATCTGCAAGTTCACTCACTTTCTGACGTCTACACAAAACATCCTGTCGAAGATATACCCAGAATAGTTGTTGTTATAGCGAAAAATCAACCATCCTCCGTCTTTTGCGGGATATTAACCAACTAAGCCCAGGCAGATTCATGAAATTCCTGTAACCGATTCAAATTGACCATCGTAACTTCTTCGTATCTATATTTTCATGTTCTCTGTATATAAAGCTACGAAGCAGATGGAGGAGGTATCATTTACTGTAACATATACAAAAACTTTGCTAGGTTCATGAGCTTAATCACGTAACTTTTCAACAATTTGTTTGTATGCGTTCTCTTCTTTTTCGTATTCCTCATGCAATTGCTCAATACGTTGACTTGGTGTAGGTAAACGCGCTCTCAACCATTCCGTATCCACTTTGGCTTTTTCCATTTTCTTAATATCATTTATATGTTTATAATAAATTGCGTTTAACCGACGCTTTACATCTAAACGATAAGCATGAAAATCGTCCTTATCATAAATGTTTGTATAATATAGTCGAAGTATTTCATAAACCCGGCGACACTGACGTGGATTTAGCTGGAAAGAGATGAGCATCAGTTTAACAGGTGTTTTTTTAATAGTTATTAGTTAAATTAGTTTACCTTGTACGTTTCGCGTGCCTCATGAACCATTTCTTTGTTAAATCCATTTTTGATGACATCACTTCCAAAACTTTTTAGGCCCATACACAGACGAGCATCAATATAGTTGCGTAAACGCTGAAAATCCCTCGATGGATCTTCCACTGCCATATCAATGACATTAATGATTGCTAAGTAATGTTTATAGACAGTTGCAATGAATTTTGTGCCAAATTGACTAATGCGCGGTCGTATGTGTTGAGGATATGCGTAGTACTCATTTACAGTGGTGTAGCCAGTGGTTGAAGACTGATAATCACCATTATCATTTTTATACTTTTCATAGCTGTAGGAATATAAAAATTGATATAAGTTACTTATTGAAAGTAGCATATTTAGTCAACATACCATACAAAGAAGCTCCATTGCGGATCATCAACATCAATATAGGATGCTGCATCAACGAAACATAATTTAAATGTCTACAAACGACTGAAGAATTTTAAGAATGCCGGCACCTTATAGTCACAATGATATAGTTCGAAGAAGTGCTCTTGTCCGTCTTCATCAGTAACACTGTGTTCGGTTATTTTTTCACCAAATGGTTGAAACTTATCTGCTTTATCTAGTGTTTTCAAAAACTCATCCATATTAACAAAAAAACAGCCATCAGGTAATTTTTCCGCTATCGGTCGCACAACTACATCAGCCTTTATATCTCCGCCTGATAGTTCATCAACTCGACTGTCATATTCAATGCCAATATAAGAATGTAGAGGGCCAGCAGTGTATAAAATACGCACACATAAACCTTTATATCCGAATATGCTTTCAGATTCACCAAATATTTGATGTGCCATCATCTTCCAAATCTTGTTTGCGGCGTACTTGAATATGCGAAACATATAACTTTCGTGCTGTTTACGTTAAAAATTTTGTGTAATGCGGATGACTTACTTAATTTAAATTCCACAGCTTGGACTGCTTCCAGTACGAAGTCCACATATTCGTGTATACCTTTTAATTCGTTTGTAGGAGTCTCGCAAACCCTTCCACCGCTTTTTGCATTGTTCCTCTACATTTTAAATTGAAATTTACACCACATGAAGAAATAAATCTCAAATATGTATACTAACCTTCACTTTGCATAGCAGAGGAGACCTGCCTTCATGCCAATTCCTTTTTCTTTATGTTTTTTTAGTCCTCCAAGCCCAGATTATATATAATTTATTAATTTTTCATCTATATCCATATTTAATTTGTTGAAATTGTAGCAATCTATGTATGTAATTCAAGTCCAAAAATCACGGGAGAGGTGTCAAAAGACGCATTTTGGACCCAGGATCACGAATCCGAAAGTGGAAATTAAAAATTATATTTCTGTGAAAAGATATTGCAAAAAAACCGAAAAGTGGCTCCGTAGCACTCCGAAACCGGGGGTGGGATCCATAGTATTTATGCGCAGAACGCCTTTCTGCATTGGCGGCCTTCGGCCACGCTTATACAAAATTACCCTGGGTGGGTCCAACACCGGTTTGGAGACCAAAACTGTATCCGCGCAAATCACTTTTACCCACAGTTTTTCTTGTGGGTACCACAAAATAATCAAAATCACAACAACCACATGAAAATTTTCGGTTTTGTGGGCAAATGTCTCCGAAAAGAAATAAAATGTCTAATTTCCACTTTCGGATTCGTGGTCCAAGGATCAAGACGCGTCTATTGACACCTCTCCCGATACTTTTGGACGAGTTTTAGTAGTTGTACCCTAAAGTAAACAATTACCTTTTTTCAGTCGAAGATTTTTCTTACCAATAATTTAAACTGCTTCTGTATCGCATAATATAATGTCAAATAAGTTTTATTATTATAAAACCGTTAGATTATAAGTAATTTTATTATTTTACCAATTTTACCCAAGAAAAACTTTCAATAAACACGCGCGAAATTATTTGTCAGAAAAGTTAAGAAGAAGCATTTCATTAAGCATTTGTGCCATTGTAAATTTTACCAAGTAGCGCAACTAACAGCTGATCGGTGAAAATTCGCACATTCACACGCATAGTTCTCGACTCAGTTTCAAAAACAAACTTTAGATTATTTAACTCAAATTTTAAAGTGAGACAATCCTTACGAATTTATGTATATAGAATATATAAGGCGTTTTTGTTGTTATTGAAACAATAGTTTTATTTTTATTAAAGCTTTTATCATTTTTTTTTTAACTTTGAAAAAACTCCGAACACCATTCCTTCATTATATGACATTCGACTGCCTAGTCCACTGCCTTCCACTCTATTCGCAACATAACCTCTATTAAGTTGCCAAACTATATAGTAAACAATGATTTGTGCTTTGCCGCTTGTCAAAATAGAAATAGATTTAAGGTAAGGCCACATTAGGCAGCACTACGCAGCACTGCACTGCACTACAAAATATTCTTTGCATGTATTCTTATGAGGCAATTCACACCTAGCGTCAGCAGCACTACCCGACCCGGCACAGCGCGGCAAATTTGATCAACTAGGCAAAAAAGCCGCGTTGGAAAGTGTCGCGCAGTGCTGCTGCCACTAGGTGTGAATTGCCTCATAAGAATACATGCAAAGAATTTTGCACCATCTTTTTTCAATCTGGGCAAAAGAGTGTGGAACTCTCCTTACTCATATCTTGAGGATGAGATGTCTTGGACCCATAGCCACGACCTTTTGCTTTTCCTTTCCTCTTCTTCGCACAAAAATGAAATAATAACAGCTTCAAAAACTGTGTCGTCCATTTGGAAACAAAATTAAACACAAACTTTTGCCGCAAAGTGTCGCTCGATTGCCGCTTAATGTGAATTTCCAAAATATGTCGCTCTGTGAGGCGCCGCTGCCGCTACGTGTCGCGCAGCGTAATGTGCGCGTACCTTTAATCTGGCGACAGCGGCATTCGTGGTTGATTGGCGTGTTGCCATGTTGTCGTTAAAAAAACCATCGCCATAAGAACATGAGTAAAAATAATATGACAGATGTTGCGGCTACACCGCCGTCGTCAATGTGGGAAGCCCTAATGATTGACAGAAAATTTGCACATTAGGAAGATAGGAAGGTATCGATATAGAAGTGTTATATATATGAAAAAAGCGGCAATAGTATCGACGGGTTTTCCACGAATAACTTTTAAGCGAGATAAAGAATATAGTTTCTGCTTTCGGACTCTGAATATTGACGGAAATACGCGTCTTTTGATAGCGCTATCGACATGTGCGCCCGAAATTTAAGTGCAGGACTTAAGTTGAAATTTTACTAAATTTGGAAATTAAAAAGCCTATATTTCATAAACTAAGATTTTCCTAGAGTTGCGGATGATAATTTTGTGACTTTTAGGACCCCCGCCACCCGTCGAAAAAAAAGGTTGGAAAATCGTGGCACCTTATTCAAAATATTCCCCCTATTGATTATTAGTGCTGTCGGAATGGACGTGATTTCGAGCAGCTGATATATATTTAACGCACAATGAGTAGGGCTGCGATGCGTGGGAGGTTGGAAAGGACGTGATTCAAAGCCACCCGCCCAACTTAACTATTGATTATTAGTGCTGTCGGAATAGACGTGATTTCTAGCAGCTGATGTATATTTAACACACTATGAGTAGGGCTGCGATGCGTGGGAGGTTGGAAAGGACGTGATTCTAAGCCACCCGCCCAAAGTAGCTGCAGTTGGTAAAAGATTTAGTTTAACATGTTAAATTTAAATAAGTTATGAGTTCAAAGCAGTGAGTATATATTTTTTTATACTGTAAAGTGTGTCACAAGTATCAATATTACTTACTTACTTACTTACTTAATTGGCGCTTAACAGTCTAAACGGTTATGGCCGTCCAACAAGGCGCGCCAGTCGCTCCTTCGCTCCGCCAACCGGCGCCGATTGGTCACACCAAGGGAGTTTAAATCGTTTTCCACCTGGTCCTTCCAACGGAGTGGGGGCCGCCCTCTACCTCTGCTTCCATAGGCGGGTTCCGATAAAAACACTTTCTTGGCTGGAGCATCATCTTTCATTCGCATAACATAACCTAGCCGGCGCAGCCGCTGCGTTTTAATTCGCTGGACTATGTTGATGTCTGCGTATAGCTCGTACAGCTCATCATTAAATCTTTTTCGGAACTCGCCATCGCCAACGCGTAGAGGTCCATAAATCTTTCGAAGAACTTTTCTCTCGAACACTCCCAAAGCCGCTTCACCTGCTGTTGTCATGGTCCATGCTTCTGCCCCATATAGCAGGACGGGTACGATAAGTGACTTGTAGAGTATGATTTTCGTTCGCCGAGAGAGGACTTTACTTTTAAATTGCCTACCTAGTCCAAAGTAGCATTTATTGGCAAGATTGATTCTTCGCTGGATTTCAGTGCTGATGTTGTTGCTAGTGTTGATACTGGTTTCCAAATAAACGAAGTCTTTTACTATTTCGAAATTATGGCTGCCAACAGTAGCGTGGTTGCCAAGGCGCGTATGCGCTGACTCTTTGCTGGATGACAGCAGGTACTTCGTTTTGTCCTCATTCACCATCAAACCCATCTTTACCGCTTCTTTTTCCAGTTTGGAGTAATCCGAACTAACAGCGCGGGTGTTTAGGCCGATGATATCAATGTCATCGGCATATGCCAGTAATTGCACGCTTTTATAGTATATTGTTCCAGTACGGTTAAGTTCTACAGCTAGTATAATTTTCTCCAGCATCAAATTAAAGAAATCGCACGATAGGGGGTCACCCTGTCTGAAACCTCGTTTAGTTTCGAACGGCTCGGAGAGGTCCTTCCCAATTCTGACTGAGCTGATGGTGTTGCTCAACGTCATTTTGCACAGCCGTATAAGTTTTGCGGGGAAACCAAATTCAGACATAGCGGCATATAGGCAGCTCCTTTTCGTGCTGTGGAAGGCGGCTTTAAAGTCGACGAAGAGGTGATGTGTGTCGATTCCCTTTTCACGGTTTTTTTCCAAGATTTGGCGCATTGTGAAAATCTGGTCGATGGTAGATTTACCAGGTCTGAAGCCGCACTGATAAGGTCTAATAGCCGGTTCACGGTGGGCTTCAATCTTTCGCACAATACACTTGAAAGGACCTTATATGCGATATTAAGAAGGCTGATTCCCCGATAGTTGGTGCATTTTGCAGTATCCCCCTTCTTGTGGACTGGGCAAAGAACACTTAGATTCCAACCGTCGGGCATGCACTCGTCCGCCCATATTTTGCTAAGAAGCTGCTGCATGCGCCTTACGAACTCCTCGCCGTCGTACTTGAATAGCTCCGCGGGCAATCCATCAGCGCCCACGGCATTGTTGTTTTTCAATCTGGTTATTGCTATTCTAACTTCGTCATAATCGGGCGGGGGACATATATTCCACCGTCATCGATTGCGGGATCGGGTTCTTCATCCCTGCGCGGTGAATTGCTGCCTCCATTTAGGAGAGCAGAGAAGTATTCCCTCCATAATCTAAGCACTCTCTGGACATCAGTTACAAGGTCGCCGTTTTCATTCCTACAGGAGTTTGCCCCGGTCTTAAAACCTTCCGTCTGTCGCCGTATTTTTTGGTAGAAATTTCGGGCGTTATTCCTGGTGGCTAGCAGCTCAAGCTCCTCGCACTCACGCCTTTCTGTTTCTGCTTTTTTCTTCCTGAAAAGGCGTCCGCTTCCCTTTTCAACTCACGATAGCGTTCACACACTCCTCTTTTCGCGCTCGCTTTTAACGTAGCCGTGTAGGCAGCGTCTTTTCTTTCGGTTGCAACGCGGCATTCTTCATCGTACCAGTTGTTTTTTCGTGGCCGCCGGTAACCAATTTTTTCCTCGGCGGCAGTACGAAGTGCTTTGGAGATATGCTCCCACTGCTCCTGTATTCCTTCAGGATGAGTTGTGCTCTCAGAGAGCAGGTGTGAGAGTCGAGTTGCGAAATCATTGGCAGTCTGTTGTGATTGAAGCTTTTCGACGTCTAGCTTTCCTTGTGTTTTTTGTTCCTTGGTTTTAGCCACGTTGAGGCGGGTGCGTATTTTGGCTGCAACGAGATAATGGTCCGAGTCGATATTAGGTCCTCGGATCGTGCGCACATCTAAAACACTGGAGGCATGCCGTCCGTCTATCACAACGTGATCGATCTGATTACGAGTATTTCGATCAGGAGACAGCCATGTAGCTTGATGTATCTTTTTATGCATGAACCTCGTGCTGGATATGGCCATGTTTCGAGCACCGGCAAAGTCAATCAGCCTCAGTCCGTTAGGAGAAGTTTCATTGTGTAGGCTGAACTTTCCGACTGTAGGGCCAAAAACACCTTCTTTGCCCACCCTGGCGTTAAAGTCGCCAAGCACGACTTTTATATCATGACGGGGGCAGCGCTCATATGTGCGTTCTAATTGTTCATAAAAAGTGTCTTTCACCACATCGTCTTTCTCCTCTGTCGGCGCATGGGCGCAGACGAATGATATATTAAAAAATTTTGCTTTTATTCGGATAGCGGCGAGATGCTCGTCCACAGGCGTGAACGCCAACACTTGGCGACAAAGTCTCTCTCCTACCACGAATCCGACGCCGAAACTGCGCTTATTCGTATGGCCATTCCAATAGATGTCACAATTTTTGATCTTCTTTCTTCCTTGCTTCGTCCAACGCATTTCTTGGATGGCGGTGATGTCAGATTTTGCTTTGACGAGGACATCAACCAGCCGGGCATCTGCACTAATCCCATTCAGGGAGCGGACAGGTCTACAAGATCTGTAGGGGTCGCCGCCAGACCGAAGTTAATTCCCTCCGTGTGGGCGAGCGAACTATATCAACATGGAGGGAATGTTCAGAGCTGATTATTGAAGGGTTCTTTCCTAGGGCGGAGGTCCAGGTACCTCCCCTTGCACAAGACGTACCTGTACCTCCACTAGAAGTTGAAGAGCTGGATTATGCATTTGGCCTGGTTAGGTCTAAACGGTCTCCGGGTTTGGATGGAATAAACGGAGAAATGTGCAAGTGTTTGTGGAAGTTTATTCCGGAATACTTGGAAGCCGTTTATGATAAGTGCATATGGGAGGGTTACTTCCCACGTGAGTGGAAAGCTGCTAGGGTTGTCGTTCTCTTGAAGTCGCCTGACAAAATAAGATCTGATCCTCGGTCTTACCGAGGTATCAGCCTTCTTCCGGTGCTTGGTAAAGTGCTGGAGAGGGTTATGGTTGAGCGGCTTCAGGAGCTAGTTGGGGGTAACCAATCGGATAGACAGTTTGGGTTCAGGAAAGGACGCAGCATTGAAGACGCCTGGATGCATGTCCAAGACTGTGTAGAGAGAAGCTCCAATAAGTATGCCCTTGGCATATTTATTGACTTCAAGGGGGCGTTTGACTTCCTGCGCTGGGACAGGGTTATCGAGTGGTTAGTGGAGCTCGGCTGCCCGGAAATTGCTTTGTGGCAGAGCTATTTCTCGGACAGGCGAGCTACTATCGTTGGTGCCTGCGAAAGTGTGGAAAGGGAGGTGGCTCGTGGTTGTCCGCAGGGATCCATCTGTGGTCCATATATATGGAACATGATGATGGACTCCTTGTTAAGGCAACTCGAGCATCTTTGCAAATTCAGCGCCTATGCGGATGACCTCCTCTTATTAGTAGAGGGGGATTCTCGCGCCAGCATTGAGCGTACCAGCGAGTCACTATGTCAAGTAGTGGCTGGCTGGGGCGCCCATGTTGGCGTAGAGATTTCGGTGGACAAAACTGTGATGATGCTGCTCAAGGGCAGATTGTCACAGAATCGCCCACCGGTTGTCCGTATCGGCGGGGTTAGCATCAGGTACGCGACGAAAGTCAAATACCTGGGGCTGACAATGGGTGAGCGAATGAACTTCCTGCCACACTTGGATGCTGTCAGGGATAGGATGCAGAATGTTTCGGGGCAGTTATGACGAATCATTCGGAGTGACTGGGGCCTGAGTCGCCGTGCCGTTCGTACAATATATCGTGGCCTATTCGTAGCATGCGCTACTTTTGGTGCCGCCATATGGTACCGAACGGTCATGACTGCTCATGGTCAGAGGCGCGTGCTGAGCATACAGAGGTGCATGATGCTCCCATGCTTGCCCTTGTGTCGTACCGTTTCCACGGATGCGATGCAGGTGCTTCTTGGTGCACCCCCTCTCGACCTGGTGGTTATACAGCTTGCTGTTTCCTTCAGGCTGAGAAGGAGGGCAAGTTTGCCGCTGTTGGAGGATGAATGGGCCGCCGACGATAATGTGGAGAGTGGATGGTTGGAAAATAGGCGTCGATTAGAAGGGGTGGTTAGAGGGAAGTGACAGGAGCGCTGGGACAATAGTCCCAACCGCAGGGTAACGTACGGGTACATCCGGGACGTTTCATTTGTGGCGGAAAATCCAGACTTCAGATTTAGTCTGAGCCTGGGTTTTCTGCTTACTGGTCATGGTCCTCTTAATGCATTCTTGCATAAGAGGAGCTTGAGCGAAACGGAGGGGTGTGTATGTGGGGCTGCATATGAGGATTGGTTGCATGTGTTGTGCGAGTGTCCGGAGTACTCGGACATAAGGGATTTGGGTAGTTTTGGGGTTAATGCTGATGAAGGTAGAGTTGATGTGAGTGGAGCGCTCTCCACTAGTCGGACTATTGATTTGCTCAATAGGTATGCTTTTGAGGTGTTTAGACGGAGGAGACGTGGTGGTGACCGTGGTGGTTAATTTGTGTGTGTGTTCGTGGATGTCGGGGGGGTTCTAACCCCACCTCACCCCTAGGCGGCCGGTCCGGAGTAGGTGGATACTCAACCGGAAGTGGCTTCGGCTGCGAAAGTCAGACCAAGACTTTAAAGTGGTACCACGGGGAACAGATAGCCCGCGGAGCTTGCTCCGTTTCTGTTCATTGCGGTTGGCCCCTTTGGGAGCATCGTGGTGGCTGTGGTTGATATCCGAATGCGGTAAGAGTTGGTCAGCTCGAATGTGGAGTTGCATTGCAACCGGGTGCCATGACCCATAGAATGGAAGAGGTGTTAGATAGGCCTCCAACCCCACCAAGGTGATGATGTGTCCACTCACATTATCGATTGGTACCAAGGTAAGCGAGCCTTGGGGGCTGGTCAGACCCGCTTTGACCTGTGTACTTGGTACATGCGTGAGGTTAGGTCTTCGAAGACAGGCACTCACGTAAAACCTACACTCGTTGCATGCCCTCAATTCATTGCCCTTCAAACGTTTGCCATGGTCGTCATCCATAGAGAGTGTATTTAGCCGAGGCTTGTTGTTATATTTCATTGGAGTATGGTTTTACCTGCACGTTTATATAGCGAGCCACTTGCTCCAAGACAGACGCCCGCTTGCAGCCGCACCTAGAGGTGTACAGACGCTGCCGATGAGATTTCCCCCGGCTAGCCCTTAAACCGATTATGTCAGAGTGGCCTAGCCAGGTTGTCGCCTTCTCACATTAGCTCACCGCTAAACGGATGGTTAGCGGCTACCCAGAGGATAATTGGCCGCAAGCGACCGGCAGTAGTGAGCTGCTTGAACCGCATGCAAAAATCGCTCTGGCCATTCCCACGTGAATGGCGGTCAGAAGCTTTCCCCACTTTCGTGGACTTCTACACACGGCTCCACCCTCCGATCAATATTATTGCAGTGAATAGTGAAATTTTGACACAGACAACGAAGAGGTTCATGCATTTGAAAATTCGATCTGCAGGTAATTAAATATAGCGGTTGGAAATACCGAGAGGGCCTAAAAGGGGCATTAAGCATAACCTCGCCAAGCAGAAATGGACTGTTTATAATCCCTCTTGATAGTTTTACCATGAATAAAACACCAAGCATCTCCCTACGTCTCTGTAGTGAAGCCAGCTGTAAAAGGTTTAACCGGCTGCAGTAGGGCGGTAGATTCCTTGATGGATTCCAGGGCAAATGATTTAAGGCAAAAATTGCTTTTGGACCGATTCCAATTTTTCGCTATGATCTGATAACGCGGGTTCCAGATAATGGAAGCATATTCCAATATAGGTTTTACTAACGATAAAAAAGAGCTTTAGTGACATAGCGGTTATTCAATTCCTTTGACCATCTTTTTACGAAAGTCAAATTCCCTCTAGCCCTATTCACACACGATTCGATATGTAATTTGAAGTCCAGTTTAGGGTCCATCATAACGCCAAGATCAGGAAAGTTTGTGACTTGCTTAATGATATAATCACCTATCAAGTACTGATGGGATTTAAAAGATTACCTCGTAAAACACATAAACTTGCACTTCGGTAAGTTTAGCGACATGGCGTTCACATCACACCACTCAACTAGGTTATTCAAATCCGATTGAAAAAGTGACCTATCTTCAGGTGAGCGAATGGGCATAACCAGTTTGATATCATCTGCGTACATCAGCGGCATGCAGTGCTTCAAAACATTTGGGAGGTCATTAATGAAGAGCAGGAACAACACTGGACCAAGGTGACTGCCCTTGCGAACTCCAGAATCTGCACGCGGTGTTTCAAAACATTTGAGAGGTCATTAATGAAGAGCAGGAACTACACTGGACCAAGGTGACTGCCCTGGGGAACTCCAGAAGATACCTTGATGAATTCAGACAAGCAATTGTTAAACACAACGGTTTGCTTTCTTACAGAACAATTCGATGTGTTGTCTGAAAATATTAAATCAAGATATTTGCCAAATTTATTATGAATTTTGTTAAGTTGATATAGACCAACGTCTGCAAGGTCATTTAAAAACTCGTAGAATACGACATTAGAAGCAATTGGAATAAAGGGCAGATTTAAGTCGCCAGCCGCTAAGACAGAATCAACAGACCTAGACATAGCAAATAGAAACTTTAATAGGGAAGAGTGTTTTAGGTATATAGAAATATCTTACTGAGGCGGAATATAAGACGCTACAAAATATTTATAAGTAGATAAGAGTTTAACTTGCACGCAGAGGATTCCAACATCAGCAGAATCATCGAAATACACTTCCTCAGCAGAGAACCTGGTATGTACGGCGATTAACACGCCTCCACCAACTCTGTTTTTTCGGTCTTTTCAAAAGATCTCATATGAGTCTGCTAATATCTCAGAGTTAAACACCGTTGGTTTCAACCATGTCTCAGTAAAAACCAAAACGTCATAACAGAAGTCATGACTTCGGAGAAAAAGATCCACTAGTTTAGTATTTAGACCCCGAACATTCTGAGAATAGACATTGAGGTCATTACGAAAGGTATCAGACAAATCTACGACTCCGCGGAAATTTCTACGTCTTTTGGAAAAAAAAACGGAAGAGTTTAATGTATACATTTGTGGGCCAAAGAGAAGCATTGAAAAGTTTGCTGTATTAATTTTCAACCACTCGAACTTTAAAAGAGACTCTCACTAAAAACTTGATGTCAACATCTCTCTTTACTAATTTAAAACAAGCAATATTAGAAGCGGCAATGCCAAAGTGATCAGAGATGTAATTAACAATACTCTCCTCAGTAACAGACGGCTTAAGCGAGGACAAATGAATCCATTTATACCGCACAAATACATCTAATTTGGCATTGACATTGCTACCACTAACAACAACACGCGATTTTTGTGTTATTTCTTTTGCTGCACTCTTTCGTTGTCTGTCAGAAACCTCAACAGATGGCTCATCTGCATTATGAACTGCGCTAGCTGCAGCATCAGCATACGATAAATTGCCATCAGAGCACGACACTGCATTAATATTTGTATTAGTATTTGCCGCATTGTTGTCAACCTTTTGAGCATTAGACTTATTAGTATTATCAGTGGGTTTAGTGGATTTAGATGAGGATGCAGTAGATTTCGTTTTAGATGTAGAAGTAGTTCCAGATGTAGATGTAGTTTTAGACTAATGTGCGACTTTAGAAGATGAGGTGTTTTTAGATGCAGGTGAAGAAGTTTTCTTTGTAGTAGAACTAGTAGAGAGGATTTTTGATGTGTACGTCTGAGTAATAGCAACGGCTATAGATGTAAGAGTAGTAGTAGGTGCAGTTGACAAAGCATTAACTGTGAGATTACAGAGAGGATAAATAGGGAACACCGTGACAAGGGGGGTAGCGGGAAATTCCATAAGATTCCTTTGCATTAAATCGTTCTTGTTGAGTGCTATAGGGAGAAATAGCGCACTATTTCTGGCACTCAGACAACTATATGTATCAGCAAGATTTAAGGCAAGGTGCACACGAGGCTACGCGTCATAGACGCTGCAGGCGAAATTTGTACGCTTTGATGTCGAACACATGTATTTGAATGGAGAGCTGCATACGAGGCGTCAGCTGCACGAAGGCGACAAAGAATGAAGTTTTCGTGCAGCTAAGCGTACAGCAATGTTGGTCACTGAGCGTACGTACGCTTGAAAAAAAGGAATAACAAGATGTTTGTTAACATTTTTTTGTATGCAAATTTGTGTAATTAATTAAAAAATGTTACTTTAGTAAACAAAAGCGCGTGAAAGGTATATTACCAAAGCGAAAAGAGTATTAAACACCACAACAGCTTGGTTAGACATTGCTGAAGCGTTTAAAAGGCTAAAAAGAGCTGGAAACTTGAAATCACCTTTTTCTCTAGTCCGCGGTAGTTTAAAATTGCCTTTCATAATTTACAAAGACACGGGGATGCAAACAACGTTTAATACCTATTTTCCTTTGGTTTCGGGGACGGATATAGCTGAAGAAATTAAATTTTTTATTTTTTTCAATAATTGTTTGCTTTTTGTAGCGACGCTCGAAAGTAGCTGAAATATCTTGTACGCGTCTATGACGTGTAGCCTCGTGTGCACCTTGCCTAAGTTGTTGTTGGATGGCTTCAAAGAGTCCATTATATGATTTTTTAAATCATCGGATTTTTTTGTCACAGCACTTGCAATTAGGTCAAACCCTTGTTGTTGAGCCACGAGAATAGCGTTCAAAGTATTAGCAAACTTGCCCGGCATATTAACACACTTTTCACACAAGTAAAGCAAATGCGGGTTAGACTTGATTAGGTTTACTTCATAGTCAGATATGCCCTCACTACAGGCTCTGTGGAAAATCCTCTTACAGAACCCATTACACGGCACTAGACTATTGTCACCAGTTCTGGAAAATTGTTCGTTACATTTTCCACAAAATTCATCCATTTTGGCAATTTAAAACGAAAGAAAATATAAGAATATCAGACCAATTCTAAATATTTTCGCGGAATTTTGTTCTCGCGGATTTTTTTATTCCCGCGGAAAAATTCCTCCAATTCTGTTCTCCTAGGTGCAGTTGCAATGCACAGTATTTATTGCATTTCATGTGGTATTCACTAAAATTAGTAATGAATTGGTGCCACAGCAACATCAACAGCGGAACATAAGAAGAAGACGGCCGCATAACCCAAATCTGCCGGAGTTGCCTGCTTTCATTCAGCAAAGCAATTTTCTGGTGGCCAAGTTGAGTTGAATTCGTCCTTCGTCATAAGCTAAAATCTATTTAAGCCTTATTAAAAAATCCTTGCGCAATTTCTGGATGGCTGCATCAAATATGTATACCAAGAGCTCTACCGTTGCTTATGATATATTTTCGACTTAAAATAAAGAATATTGTGGTTGTAGTTGTTGTTGTATTAACAGCGAGAATATTGTGGTAGAATGTATATACATATTTTAGCACAAATTTGTACAAATAAGTGTTCTTTCTTAAAAGAACCAATTTCCTTTAACTATTTTGATGCATTCCCTTTAATGTAACAAGTGAAAAAACTCCTATGAGCTTCAGGAGCTAGTTGGGGGTAACCAATCGGATAGACAGTTTGGGTTCAGGAAAGGACGCAGCATTGAAGACGCCTGGATGCATGTCCAAGACTGTGTAGAGAGAAGCTCCAATAAGTATGCCCTTGGCATATTTATTGACTTCAAGGGGGCGTTTGACTTCCTGCGCTGGGACAGGGTTATCGAGTGGTTAGTGGAGCTCGGCTGCCCGGAAATTGCTTTGTGGCAGAGCTATTTCTCGGACAGGCGAGCTACTATCGTTGGTGCCTGCGAAAGTGTGGAAAGGGAGGTGGCTCGTGGTTGTCCGCAGGGATCCATCTGTGGTCCATATATATGGAACATGATGATGGACTCCTTGTTAAGGCAACTCGAGCATCTTTGCAAATTCAGCGCCTATGCGGATGACCTCCTCTTATTAGTAGAGGGGGATTCTCGCGCCAGCATTGAGCGTACCAGCGAGTCACTATGTCAAGTAGTGGCTGGCTGGGGCGCCCATGTTGGCGTAGAGATTTCGGTGGACAAAACTGTGATGATGCTGCTCAAGGGCAGATTGTCACAGAATCGCCCACCGGTTGTCCGTATCGGCGGGGTTAGCATCAGGTACGCGACGAAAGTCAAATACCTGGGGCTGACAATGGGTGAGCGAATGAACTTCCTGCCACACTTGGATGCTGTCAGGGATAGGATGCAGAATGTTTCGGGGCAGTTATGACGAATCATTCGGAGTGACTGGGGCCTGAGTCGCCGTGCCGTTCGTACAATATATCGTGGCCTATTCGTAGCATGCGCTACTTTTGGTGCCGCCATATGGTACCGAACGGTCATGACTGCTCATGGTCAGAGGCGCGTGCTGAGCATACAGAGGTGCATGATGCTCCCATGCTTGCCCTTGTGTCGTACCGTTTCCACGGATGCGATGCAGGTGCTTCTTGGTGCACCCCCTCTCGACCTGGTGGTTATACAGCTTGCTGTTTCCTTCAGGCTGAGAAGGAGGGCAAGTTTGCCGCTGTTGGAGGATGAATGGGCCGCCGACGATAATGTGGAGAGTGGATGGTTGGAAAATAGGCGTCGATTAGAAGGGGTGGTTAGAGGGAAGTGACAGGAGCGCTGGGACAATAGTCCCAACGGCAGGGTAACGTACGGGTACATCCGGGACGTTTCATTTGTGGCGGAAAATCCAGACTTCAGATTTAGTCTGAGCCTGGGTTTTCTGCTTACTGGTCATGGTCCCCTTAATGCATTCTTGCATAAGAGGAGCTTGAGCGAAACGGAGGGGTGTGTATGTGGGGCTGCATATGAGGATTGGTTGCATGTGTTGTGCGAGTGTCCGGAGTACTCGGACATAAGGGATTTGGGTAGTTTTGGGGTTAATGCTGATGAAGGTAGAGTTGATGTGAGTGGAGCGCTCTCCACTAGTCGGACTATTGATTTGCTCAATAGGTATGCTTTTGAGGTGTTTAGACGGAGGAGACGTGGTGGTGACCGTGGTGGTTAATTTGTGTGTGTGTTCGTGGATGTCGGGGGGTTCTAATCCCACCTCACCCCTAGGCGGCCGGTCCGGAGTAGGTGGAAACTCAACCGGAAGTGGCTTCGGCTGCGAAAGTCAGACCAAGACTTTAAAGTGGTACCACGGGGAACAGATAGCCCGCGGAGCTTGCTCCGTTTCTGTTCATTGCGGTTGGCCCCTTTGGGAGCATCGTGGTGGCTGTGGTTGATATCCGAATGCGGTAAGAGTTGGTCAGCTCGAATGTGGAGTTGCATTGCAACCGGGTGCCATGACCCATAGAATGGAAGAGGTGTTAGATAGGCCTCTAACCCCACCAAGGTGATGATGTGTCCACTCACATTATCGATTGGTACCAAGGTAAGCGAGCCTTGGGGGCTGGTCAGACCCGCTTTGACCTGTGTACTTGGTACATGCGTGAGGTTAGGTCTTCGAAGACAGGTAAAACCTACACTCGTTGCATGCCCTCAATTCATTGCCCTTCAAACGTTTGCCATGGTCGTCATCCATAGAGAGTGTATTTAGCCGAGGCTTGTTGTTATATTTCATTGGAGTATGGTTTTACGTGCACGTTTATATAGCGAGCCACTTGCTCCAAGACAGACGCCCGCTTGCAGCCGCACCTAGAGGTGTATAGACGCTGCCGATGAGATTTCCCCCGGCTAGCCCTTAAACCGATTATGTCAGAGTGGCCTAGCCAGGTTGTCGCCTTCTCACATTAGCTCACCGCTAAACGGATGGTTAGCGGCTACCCAGAGGATAATTGGCCGCAAGCGACCGGCAGTAGTGAGCTGCTTGAACCGCATGCAAAAATCGCTCTGGCCATTCCCACGTGAATGGCGGTCAGAAGCTTTCCCCACTTTCGTGGACTTCTACACACGGCTCCACCCTCCGATCAATATTATTGCAGTGAATAGTGAAATTTTGACACAGACAACGAAGAGGTTCATGCATTTGAAAATTCGATCTGCAGGTAATTAAATATAGCGGTTGGAAATACCGAGAGGGCCTAAAAGGGGCATTAAGCATAACCTCGCCAAGCAGAAATGGACTGTTTATAATCCCTCTTGATAGTTTTACCATGAATAAAACACCAAGCATCTCCCTACGTCTCTGTAGTGAAGCCAGCTGTAAAAGGTTTAACCGGCTGCAGTAGGGCGGTAGATTCCTTGATGGATTCCAGGGCAAATGATTTAAGGCAAAAATTGCTTTTGGACCGATTCCAATTTTTCGCTATGATCTGATAACGCGGGTTCCAGATAATGGAAGCATATTCCAATATAGGTTTTACTAACGATAAAAAAGAGCTTTAGTGACATAGCGGTTATTCAATTCCTTTGACCATCTTTTTACGAAAGTCAAATTCCCTCTAGCCCTATTCACACACGATTCGATATGTAATTTGAAGTCCAGTTTAGGGTCCATCATAACGCCAAGATCAGGAAAGTTTGTGACTTGCTTAATGATATAATCACCTATCAAGTACTGATGGGATTTAAAAGATTACCTCGTAAAACACATAAACTTGCACTTCGGCAAGTTTAGCGACATGGCGTTCACATCACACCACTCAACTAGGTTATTCAAATCCGATTGAAAAAGTGACCTATCTTCAGGTGAGCGAATGGGCATAACCAGTTTGATATCATCTGCGTACATCAGCGGCATGCAGTGCTTCAAAACATTTGGGAGGTCATTAATGAAGAGCAGGAACAACACTGGACCAAGGTGACTGCCCTTGCGAACTCCAGAATCTGCACGCGGTGTTTCAAAACATTTGAGAGGTCATTAATGAAGAGCAGGAACTACACTGGACCAAGGTGACTGCCCTGGGGAACTCCAGAAGATACCTTGATGAATTCAGACAAGCAATTGTTAAACACAACGGTTTGCTTTCTTACAGAACAATTCGATGTGTTGTCTGAAAATATTAAATCAAGATATTTGCCAAATTTATTATGAATTTTGTTAAGTTGATATAGACCAACGTCTGCAAGGTCATTTAAAAACTCGTAGAATACGACATTAGAAGCAATTGGAATAAAGGGCAGATTTAAGTCGCCAGCCGCTAAGACAGAATCAACAGACCTAGACATAGCAAATAGAAACTTTAATAGGGAAGAGTGTTTTAGGTATATAGAAATATCTTACTGAGGCGGAATATAAGACGCTACAAAATATTTATAAGTAGATAAGAGTTTAACTTGCACGCAGAGGATTCCAACATCAGCAGAATCATCGAAATACACTTCCTCAGCAGAGAACCTGGTATGTACGGCGATTAACACGCCTCCACCAACTCTGTTTTTTCGGTCTTTTCAAAAGATCTCATATGAGTCTGCTAATATCTCAGAGTTAAACACCGTTGGTTTCAACCATGTCTCAGTAAAAACCAAAACGTCATAACAGAAGTCATGACTTCGGAGAAAAAGATCCACTAGTTTAGTATTTAGACCCCGAACATTCTGAGAATAGACATTGAGGTCATTACGAAAGGTATCAGACAAATCTACGACTCCGCGGAAATTTCTACGTCTTTTGGAAAAAAAAACGGAAGAGTTTAATGTATACATTTGTGGGCCAAAGAGAAGCATTGAAAAGTTTGCTGTATTAATTTTCAACCACTCGAACTTTAAAAGAGACTCTCACTAAAAACTTGATGTCAACATCTCTCTTTACTAATTTAAAACAAGCAATATTAGAAGCGGCAATGCCAAAGTGATCAGAGATGTAATTAACAATACTCTCCTCAGTAACAGACGGCTTAAGCGAGGACAAATGAATCCATTTATACCGCACAAATACATCTAATTTGGCATTGACATTGCTACCACTAACAACAACACGCGATTTTTGTGTTATTTCTTTTGCTGCACTCTTTCGTTGTCTGTCAGAAACCTCAACAGATGGCTCATCTGCATTATGAACTGCGCTAGCTGCAGCATCAGCATACGATAAATTGCCATCAGAGCACGACACTGCATTAATATTTGTATTAGTATTTGCCGCATTGTTGTCAACCTTTTGAGCATTAGACTTATTAGTATTATCAGTGGGTTTAGTGGATTTAGATGAGGATGCAGTAGATTTCGTTTTAGATGTAGAAGTAGTTCCAGATGTAGATGTAGTTTTAGACTAATGTGCGACTTTAGAAGATGAGGTGTTTTTAGATGCAGGTGAAGAAGTTTTCTTTGTAGTAGAACTAGTAGAGAGGATTTTTGATGTGTACGTCTGAGTAATAGCAACGGCTATAGATGTAAGAGTAGTAGTAGGTGCAGTTGACAAATCATTAACTGTGAGATTACAGAGAGGATAAATAGGGAACACCGTGACAAGGGGGGTAGCGGGAAATTCCATAAGATTCCTTTGCATTAAATCGTTCTTGTTGAGTGCTATAGGGAGAAATAGCGCACTATTTCTGGCACTCAGACAACTATATGTATCAGCAAGATTTAAGGCAAGGTGCACACGAGGCTACGCGTCATAGACGCTGCAGGCGAAATTTGTACGCTTTGATGTCGAACACATGTATTTGAATGGAGAGCTGCATACGAGGCGTCAGCTGCACGAAGGCGACAAAGAATGAAGTTTTCGTGCAGCTAAGCGTACAGCAATGTTGGTCACTGAGCGTACGTACGCTTGAAAAAAAGGAATAACAAGATGTTTGTTAACATTTTTTTGTATGCAAATTTGTGTAATTAATTAAAAAATGTTACTTTAGTAAACAAAAGCGCGTGAAAGGTATATTACCAAAGCGAAAAGAGTATTAAACACCACAACAGCTTGGTTAGACATTGCTGAAGCGTTTAAAAGGCTAAAAAGAGCTGGAAACTTGAAATCACCTTTTTCTCTAGTCCGCGGTAGTTTAAAATTGCCTTTCATAATTTACAAAGACACGGGGATGCAAACAACGTTTAATACCTATTTTCCTTTGGTTTCGGGGACGGATATAGCTGAAGAAATTAAATTTTTTATTTTTTTCAATAATTGTTTGCTTTTTGTAGCGACGCTCGAAAGTAGCTGAAATATCTTGTACGCGTCTATGACGTGTAGCCTCGTGTGCACCTTGCCTAAGTTGTTGTTGGATGGCTTCAAAGAGTCCATTATATGATTTTTTAAATCATCGGATTTTTTTGTCACAGCACTTGCAATTAGGTCAAACCCTTGTTGTTGAGCCACGAGAATAGCGTTCAAAGTATTAGCAAACTTGCCCGGCATATTAACACACTTTTCACACAAGTAAAGCAAATGCGGGTTAGACTTGATTAGGTTTACTTCATAGTCAGATATGCCCTCACTACAGGCTCTGTGGAAAATCCTCTTACAGAACCCATTACACGGCACTAGACTATTGTCACCAGTTCTGGAAAATTGTTCGTTACATTTTCCACAAAATTCATCCATTTTGGCAATTTAAAACGAAAGAAAATATAAGAATATCAGACCAATTCTAAATATTTTCGCGGAATTTTGTTCTCGCGGATTTTTTTATTCCCGCGGAAAAATTCCTCCAATTCTGTTCTCCTAGGTGCAGTTGCAATGCACAGTATTTATTGCATTTCATGTGGTATTCACTAAAATTAGTAATGAATTGGTGCCACAGCAACATCAACAGCGGAACATAAGAAGAAGACGGCCGCATAACCCAAATCTGCCGGAGTTGCCTGCTTTCATTCAGCAAAGCAATTTTCTGGTGGCCAAGTTGAGTTGAATTCGTCCTTCGTCATAAGCTAAAATCTATTTAAGCCTTATTAAAAAATCCTTGCGCAATTTCTGGATGGCTGCATCAAATATGTATACCAAGAGCTCTACCGTTGCTTATGATATATTTTCGACTTAAAATAAAGAATATTGTGGTTGTAGTTGTTGTTGTATTAACAGCGAGAATATTGTGGTAGAATGTATATACATATTTTAGCACAAATTTGTACAAATAAGTGTTCTTTCTTAAAAGAACCAATTTCCTTTAACTATTTTGATGCATTCCCTTTAATGTAACAAGTGAAAAAACTCCTATGAAATGGCAGAGAAATTTCCCTCTCCCTCACATTCATAATACCTACTTTTCTCCCATAACCGGTTTCCGCTTTTTCGAACATTGCTCAGAATAGGAGGAAAGGGAGAAATGAAAAAACTCACAAGGAATTTTTATTTAGAATACGAGGAATGGGAGAAGAGAAAAAACTCGCACGGAATTTTGGTTTAGAATTGGGTTGTATGTGAAAATATGAGAGCGAATAAAAAAACACGTCCGTACGCGGCGAGAGACAATTTTTATTATGATTAAAGGCCGTGACCCAATGACATTTTTCATATAGATGCGTTTAACACAAGCTTATGCATTCCAATAACATCGCCACAATCAACCGAAATGTTGCGATTGTAAATATGAAGAAACTTCAGACGTGGCAATTGAAGTTTATTACGCCTTGCCCATTCACATACATAATTTCGCGAATACTGTTATAAACATTTTCCCTATACAACACCAATACTTGCTAACATATTTTGTGCCGTAATCGATTGCTATATTGCAGTTTTTATTGCGAAAAATGTTAAAAAATTTACCAACCAGTGGGAAAAATAATTTCACTTGCAAAGTGTGCCAACACCCTTAGCCAAAGCAAATGTCAAATTCTTCTAATAATTTGCTTGGAACAAAATTTGGGGGATGGCTACTTTTCAATATCAGATGGCGCCAGTGTCGCTCATTCTACCGTTCTCCATAAAAATACGTGCAATCTACTCATAATGCATAAGCTTGTGTTAAACTCATCTATATGAAAAACTGCTTAGGTATCGGAGCTGTACGAGACTTATTTTTTGTGGAATATAGTTGTAATTTTTTTGCGTTTTCTTCATTTTTACCAATTTTTTTTTTAAAGATATAATTTCTGTGTTAGGGATTCTTAAGATCCTCATAAAACCAGGTTATACTCCGACAGTATTTTCAATTCAATAGGCTTTTCATGGCCCCACGGCAGTCACAAAATCAGTAATATTTATTTTTCCACAGCTAGTACACAATGGTAATACCATAGAGGCCAGAACCACGTGTAGCAGCTTGTGAATTGATATAAATTTTAGTAATTGTTCGTAGTTTAAATTGAGATTGGTGTTTGAATGGCACCACGCCAGGTTATAATCAATTTGTCGAATTTATTAATAATGTTCACAAAAAGTGAATTTTTGCAATCAAAATTGCAATTTAATGTAGATATGCACTGAGTATTGCATAAATTTTAACACGAGCTGCTTGTTCAGCAATCAATTGTCCAATATATATATATATTTGTTCCGTTATAATTCCAAGAATTTTCTAATTTCCAATGTTTGGCCTGTCGCCATGTGCTAAACACTGTCCCGTTAAGATCCGTTATATGTAAAGCGAGTTGGTTTTATGTGGCCCACGGCAGGTTTTAAATTCCAATATTTCAATATGCTTTCAGTTATAATTTCACTGATTCCTGTTAGGAGTGCACAACCACCATCTGACTCCAGGTCAGTGAAGCACTGCACCTCCCAACTCCGCTGAAAAGCCAGAAGGAGGCACAAAGCCAACCTTGAGGCCTATTTAAATTTTCGGCTTAACTAAAAAAGCCCGACAAATTGCAGTTGAGCCGAGGATGACCCGCACGACCACTCCGACGAAACGACTAGAACGGAATGTTTTTTTTGTTTTTATGAAATTCTCACGATTTTTAGGCACCGTTATTCGATCATATTGGAGATGGTTATATGGGTATGGTTACCACGATAGCGTTAGGGTTATGGAAATATAATTAGCCCTTAAGAGATTATCTGCCGCTACCATGGTTCAACTACCCTACAAGACGGAGGTAACTAGTTCACCCACACATTCAAAGCTTTTTTTCGCTCTCCACTAACACATCGACGTTTTTTGCTGTCATCGAAATGACAGCGTCATCTTAATACGACAATTTATTAATTATTCCGGGAAACATTTTAAAACGATGAAAAACTATAATTGTGGTAATTAAACTAAAAAACTAAAAAAGTGCTTGTGCTACGGGCTTTTAGGTGTGACGTGTGTTAGCTGTTTAGTCACTTCTAAATTAACCTGGCGCATTAACTAGAGGCAGCCAAGTCCTCTTGCCACTAATTGGAATTGGAAGATTCGATTTCCAAAACTAAAAAAGGTTAACGTTTTCAAGACAGTACACAACCTAAACAAAGGTGGTATCAAAAGACGCATGTCGAGATCCGTTTTTAGAATCTGAAAGTTGTATAGAATCGATGGGATGGCCTAGAAGGTTTCAGGTGGTCATACTAAATCGCTCCCGGGGAGTGCCCTTATCGCTACAACCAAAGCAACATTATTTACTCTCTGCTTTTCATTCATACGTATGTGTATTTTTAAATAATAAAAAAAAATGTTATATTCTAATATATATCATCTCTGCCGGGGTGCGATTCAGCTCAGGATATGCCACAACAACAAGAAACCTACAATTAAATACAGATTCACGTGTCATTTGCCAAGGATTTACCGGTAAACAAGGTACTTTCCACGGTACAAAATTGGTTGGATGTATTTTCCCAAAAAAGGGTGGAACTACGCATCTTAGTTTGCCAGTATTTGCTTCGGTAATTTATATTGATTTGTATTGATTAAAAATTGCAATAGTAGATAATGTAATGTGAATTAAAATTGAATAGGTAGCCGAAGCAAAAAATGCAACTGATCCGCATGCAACTGTTGTTTATGTGCCGCCACCGGGAGCTGCTGCTGCTATCATAGCAGTATTACAAGCACGACATTTCTTTGATTGGTTGCATAATCGAAATTGTGCCCTAACATGATATGGTTCGCCTTAAGCACGCTATGTTAAAGAAAAATAAATCTCGTCTAGTCAGGGCCGATTGTCCAGGATCATCGCACCAGAAAAGGTAAGTAAATTGCCTACCATATTAAATATATAAACAACATGTATGAATTTGTTAGTGATAATTTGTCAAGCTTTTGTTGATAATCAACTGAAGAAGGCAAATACCAAAGAGTTCGAAGTTCATGTAAATACCAATTGATTTCTTTAAATAGCGTTTGGAGAACAAAACCCATATGTATGTATGCATACAACTGCATAGAAAGGGAGGGATTAATTAATTATGATCAGTAGATTTATAGGATTTTTATTATTTTCCCTGCGTCGCCATTGCCATTACATTGCGTTAAGAGAGGACATCAACACCTTACCCACAACCAGTTAAAATTTTAGTAAATTTTGCTCTTTTCATTACTGATTCAAAACGTGGGAAGTTATATATGTAGCATTCCATGGAGAATGGTAAATTTTAGCAGACTTTCGCATTGCGGTCATTATTAATATTCTATCCCTAGAAGGTTCAATGTAGTCATATCAATAGGTCCGGAGATGGTCGGGTTAGTACCTCAATGGTGCTTGTTACCGGAACGTAGATAGATAATTTATTGAGGATTGCACAGTGACTTGCACATCTCCTTCACAGCACCTCATCGTAGCCGAGTTCTTTGATGAACCCTAGCAGAGTTCTTAGCTTGAGGTATTACATGTGGGAATGCACTGGCCATGGTGAGCCCATAAACTTAGCCCTACGTTTTGAGATTGCTTCGTATCTTGGAGGATATTGTCCGCCGTCTGCTGATCCATCACAAAATCGGCATGTGTTATTCGATAGTATGCCCACTCTCTGCATACGGCTGCTCAGTCTATAATCCCTGTAAGAAAGCTCTTGGGATTCTTTGGTTATCTTTCGATAGGTCTATTATTGCCCTGTAGCGACTTGTGCTATAACTTCCTAACAGTAACTTAGATTGTCTCAAACCTGGCGTATTGCTCCAGTCTTCCTCTCTCTTCCCCCCCCCCCCTTCTAATAAATGCACTTGTGAGCCAACTGAGAGGAACGGCTAGGGATCGATGGGTCATGCAGTTCCTGCCTCTCTTTCTGGGTTGTCCGCCTGCTCTTGTTGTAGCAGTGCTTCGCCCCATCCAATAGGTGCGCCAGATCACAAATTGTCATCAATGTCCTCTAACGGGAGTCCAAGGAAACTTGCTTTTTCAACAGGGGTGGACCATAATGAGAGGAGTGTTAGAGGCGTTGATTCCACAATACAGCTAAAGAGATGGTTGGTGTCATGTGGGGACATATTATAAGCAGGACATATGTTTTGTATGTCGGGGTTGATTCTGGATAGGTAAGAGTTTAACCTGTTACAGTATCCAGATCGAAGTTGGGCTAGAGTGACTCCCGTTTCCTTAGGGAGAGCGCGTTCCTACTCTGCTAGTTTTTTTTTTGAGTACAGGATTCACCGGGCAATTCCTGGCATAGAGGTCCGACGCCTGTTTGTGGAGTTCACTCAGGACCTGCTTGTGTTTTTCAGCTTCATACGGCTGTGTTCTCAGGTGCCGTATTTTCTCATAATGTAATGAGGGCGTGAACAACAAGAAGCCACAAAAGATTTGTAAAAGTTACGAGGGCGTCGGGTTTTGGGATCAAGCCCAGATCAACCTGTCCGATGCAACCATCCCTTGCACGTCACACACTGACAAGAGTATGACCGTCCTAAAAAAATTCTTTTCCGGCAAACGCAGCAAAACCATTTCTCATGACCGAGGTCAGGAGAAGGACACGGATTGGGTTCGATACCTTCCCGGAGGAGGAGAGTATGGCGCAGACCCGCTGCATGGATCTGCTGGGAGGATGATAATTTGTTGAAGGGACGCAACAAACTAAACACTAGAGTCCGCCTGCTCATTACCCTGTACTCCCCTGTGGCCTGGGACCCAGTGCAACAGTACTACGTTGTGCACCCAAGGACCAGTGCTGACTTTATTTCGAACGCCACAATTGCCTTTAGTGGGGCCTGACTGTCTGACTGAGTATGGCAATTGTTTCATTGGAGTATCAGCGCTGAAAGTTCAGCTTAGCGCACCAACATATGGCGAATACTTCCGCTTGAAAGCTGCTCGTATATGCTTTTAGAGGTACTGATATTTTGGCTCTGGGTCCGGAGACTCTGGCTTCAATCCCCTCTGGCGTCTTCGAACCAGGGCCGTAGAGAGAAAATCCGGGCCCGGTACTAAAAAAATTTACGGGCCCCCTATAAAAAATCCACTAATACATTTGATTAACGTGAATTAATGACGTTTCATTCATAAATCATTATTGATGGATTACATCAAAAAAAATTTTTGCCACATCAACTAAATGATTTTTGGCTAAGAGCTGACAATAAAATAAACACAGAATATTTACTATTTGTTTTATTTTATTGTAACGTAGAAATAAAATTCTCTTTTAACAGCCACATATTATTTCAAACAATCTTTTCTAGTTATTTGGTAACATTTTCATACATTTCTGATAAATTTAATGATGGTTATAAATTTTAATTATTCAATATAGAATGTTCGGATATCAAAGAGTGGCTTTACTTGCTTTTTTCGCTGCAAAATTTTTTATAATAATATCAAAATTTAACTGTCTTGCCAAAACGGATGCAACACAAAGCGTGGCAAGTCCTAAAACTCGCTCTTTAGATGAACACGACGCTGAAGGAACGTTCTGCACTAGATACAGTGACAGGTAAAGTGCAAAAGGAACGTAAACCAATACAAAAGTTGGGGGAAAATTGTATACATATTTTCAAAATAGACGGCATTATCAAAATCTGCTTCGTAAATGTGTTTCAAGTGAACTATTTCACATTCTAAGCTTTGAGAAATATCCGACTTGTATTTTTCGACAAATTTTGCTGCGCTCGCCCGAACCGTAGTTTCATCCATGTCTTAAATTGCCACAAAAAGGAAAACTTTTCGTTCAAATTTCTCATAGCTGCAAATCGCTCAGTAATGCCAGTGATTACCGAATCAACGATCACCAAGAATGTATTGTTTTTGAAATCAGACTCTGAATCATCCGTAATCATCTCATTTAAATTATCTTCAGAACGCCTTTTGGGTTTTCTCTTTCGAATGTCCGGAAACTTTGGCGAGATGTTCAATTGAATAGCAACTGTTTTGCATTCGTTTAAAATTGTTTCCCATTGGTTCCTGATCAACTTCAAATCAGCTAATAAGGCATCTAGATGTCGGACCTCAACATCTGTGGTGGCGTCTCTCGCTTGGAGGACCACGCTTCTTTCATTAATGGTAGGGTTTTGAACCAAATTGAGGACAGCAAGATACATTCGAACTTGTTGAAGTACTTGAGAATGCCGGTAACATCGCCGTATGCTTGCGCAGTCAAATTTGGCTTTTGGCTGAAAGACTATGAAGAGGGCTAGGTACATTTTTTTTGAGGATGTCACATCGTTGTGGAGTGCTGCCGAAGAAAATAATTGGAGCCGTACAACATTCTGCAGCATCAACACCACATAAATTGATAGCGTTTTCTTCTCTGAAATAAATTGTTGCCTAAGTAAATGGTAATACTCTACCCCATCGGGTTAGGGGGTCAGAATATACCAGCGGTAGGTATGCCTGTCGTATGCGTAAGAGGGGACTAAAATATCAGATTCCAGGGGCTTTGTAGCGCAACCCTGCAGGTTGCCAGCGCAATATATAGCTTCCCCAAACCTAATTGTCAACCTCACCTATCCGCGGCGAATCCTGTTTCACTAACAGACGAGGCTCTGGCGACCCCAAGCTCCTCATGGAACTTGGGATGGGGAGGGAAGGGATGGCCTGAAGGTTTAATGTGGTCACATAAATCGTTCCCAAGATGGTCGGGCTAGCACCTTAATGGTGCTGTGGTACCGAAGCGTACCGGATCTGTATCCGGCAAAGGACCATCACATCGATAATACTCCTCAAAGCCTTCGGGGAGCAACCTTATCGCTACAACAACAACAACAACAATAGAGTTACTCCTACCCCAGAAAATGGTCAACATTTATAGTGCATACAAAGAACATTTCAACTCACCAAATTCACTCATATTAACAGAGCATATGTGGAACTTAAGAGCGAATTGAGAGTTTCACAAAGTTGCACTGCCACACCGCCATTTTATACAGGGTAAAAGTGTAACGCTTTTGCGTTGCGATCAGGAAAGAATTTTCACAAAAGAACGAAACACCCCGTAAAGGCGCTGCCTGTTTTTTAGAATAGAACAACAACGCTTGCGTAACACTTTATCCAGAAAAGAAAACGCTATCATAGCTGCGGGTTGCACAAGGCGAGTAATCAGCATTCGAGTTTTTGTCGAGAATGTGACGTAGTGCTGCGTTGTAAGCTCCTTTCATATTGGCGCCGTTATCGTACACTTGTGCGCGACAATCTTCAATCATGTATGGCAAATTAGATCACCGATTTTCTGAGCAGTTTTTTGGTTACAATTCACGAAAGCCAAAATGTGTTCTGAAATTGTAAATTTGTTGCTTTCGAATTGAAATTTTTTTTTTATTTATTTAAGCGCAAAATGAACGTAGTCAACGTGACCAGCATCAACGATAATAGCAAAATACTTAGCTTTCTTGCCTTGATCTAATATAAGGCGCCTTCTATTCTAAGCGAGCACGAAAAGAACACTCGCTTATTCATCGAATTACATTCAAAGCAACAACACTAACTCGCTTATTTTATCCAGTCCTCGCGAAGTCGGCTAATCAATAACCGAGTTGAGAGGTAGTGTTGAAAATAGAAAAAATTGCTCTATTGTGAATGAAGTCTAAAATACACCAAGGAAATTTTTTGATATATAGAACTATCGCACCCAAATTCACTCAAAAAGCGCAAAACAAAACAAAAGAAAATAAATCTTTTGTTAATTGCATATATATTTTATGCTGCATAATGCCACAACAGCCGGTCTATCCTCCACAACCTGGTCCACCTGGTTATCCTCCACAACCTCAGCTGCCAGGTTATCCTCTACAACAACCAGGTGGTTACATGGGTCAAATCATGCCACCAACACAACCTGGACAGGCGCCAATGCCCAGACAGCCACCCATGCCGGGTTAACCCCAATACCCAGAAGTCCTGGTTATAAGGTATGCTCATACAACTAATATATTTCAAATATTGCTGATGATTATTTTTCTATTATTTTCTTTAGCAACCACCTGCACCTGGTCTGGTATATATCAACAGCCGCAACAGTATGATGAAGCCCAACGCCATTTGGATCCCGATCAGATGCCAAATCCGATAAGCGAAATCTTTGAAAATCAAAATAGCGCTGGTTATGCTTTTATTACTAATCAACAGGGTTTATTACCACCACTGGTGACCACAAAATATGTGGTAGAAGTTCAGGGTAACTCCTCGCAACGTTACGTTAGGTATTGATATTCGAAATTAATGTTTTGTTTGGCAATTATTTGTATTGCATACTTGCAACAGCTGATTTATTAAAAACAACAGCTTTGTCCTTTACACTTACCATCTCACCAATGGCACGCACGGTTGAGGGTGAATATGAGCCACTCATGTCCAACATCAACGCTGTACGCACTACATTGGGTCCACGCAGTATGGACAAGCATATTGTTGATTGCAGTGGTAAGGCCACAATTTCAAATGATGGTGCAAACATTATGAAACTATTGGATATCCAGCCGTAAAACTCTAGTCGACATCGCCAAATCTCAAGATGCTGAGGTAAGTTTTTTGTTATATTAGAATGTGTGGAATAAAAATGTTTCTCTTATCAGGTCGGCGATGGCACCACTTCAGTAGTACTTGAAGGAGGTGAAATCTTAAAACAAGTTAAGCCATATGTTGAGGAAGGCGTGCATGCACGTATCATCATTAAAGCTATACGTAAAGCATTACAATTATGCATGACCAAAATATGACATGGCTGTACATGTCGAAGCGCCAATCGAAGGAACAACAACAATGTGCTTCATTGGAAAAATGCGCTGCCACAGCAATGTCCTCCAAATTTATTCATCAACAAAAAGATTTCTTTTCTAAAATGGTTGTGGACGCTGTACTTTTCTTAGATGGATCCAACGTCATACAAAAAATTTAAATCGTATTATTAAATATAGAATAGGAATTCAAGGCTGAGCGTGATAAATCTGAAGTACGTATTGATAATGTTCAAGAATGCTGAATAGCGTATTCTGTACAATAAACTAGCTAAGTAAGGCGCCGTTCTAGTGTTATCTAAACTACCAATTGGTGATGTTGGTACACAGTATTTTTCAGGTTGTGATATATTCTGTGCTGTTCGTGTACCAGAAAAAGATTTGGAACGTACAATGAAAGCTTGTGGTGGTGCTGATATGACTACAGCTAATGATATTAATTCAAGTGTTTTGGGTCACTGTGATTACTTTGAAGAACGTCAAGTTGGTGGTGAACGTTTCAAAATTTTCCAAGCTTTGATTGTGGGTTTGACATTGATTTTATTTTCATAGTTTATAATTAGTTAAAGGTTGCGTTAATGCTAGAACATGTACATTGATTTTACGTGGCAAAAATTGAAAAAATGTCTAATCTTAGGGCCTCATTCTCTATTACGAAACGAACTTTCGTTGCCGATCAGAGACGAATCGCTAGTGTATTTGTACTATGCTAAACAATGGCAACTTATCACTTGACAATTACTTTTGCCTTCCTGTTAGAATACCAGAGAATAGAGAATACCATTGCTAGACGAAATCGTTTGGAGGCGAATCGTTCGTCTGAGCTATCGTTCGCAATACAGAATGAAGCCTTTAAATTGTTAAGTAATATAATGAAAAGATTGTGTCCAACTCCCGAAGAAGAAAACTATAAAATTTGTGTCAGTGAAATGATAATTATTGGTCTTGGTTGTTAGTTTTGAGGCGTCGTCTTCGAGTGCCTTCTGATCGTATATGCCGGTTCTTTTGCATTCTTTTACATGCATAAAGTGCCGTTGAAACCTTCCTCACCCTCTCCTCCACGTTGAGCTTCCATGATAGCTTACTGTCTAGGATGATTACTAGATATTTTGTGCACGGTTTCTCCTGTAGGGTCGCCCCTCCTAACTTAGGGACTTTGTACCTCTTTGTAAACAAGACCATATGCAACGTCATCTGCGTAAACCGTAAGTTTTGCTGGTCCCTCGTAGAATCCCCTGAGCAGTTGGTTAATGACCAACGTCCATAGCAGAAGTGATAGTACCCCTCCCTGCGGAGTGCCCCTGACCTCTAATTTCGTGGCCGCGTACAATCCCCATTGCGATGTAATCTTACTGCAGTTTAACATGCAGTCGATCCATCTGGGTAAGGCTGGATGTACTTCCACGTAATTAAGACCAGCTATAATCGCCCATTTAGAAACACTGTTGAAAGCCCCGGCAATGCTTAAGAAGACTTCTACAGCATAATCCTTATATTCCAGGGCTTTTTTTATGCTTATTACCACCTTATGCAATGTGGTGTCTACTGATTTGCCTTTAGTGTACGCCTGTTGTGTTGTGAAGAGCAGCTTTTCATCCACGTTGGACTTTATGTACACATCTATCAGCCTCTCAAAGGTTTTGAGCAGGAATGATGTTAAGCTATTGGGTCCATAATGTATCCCACACGTGACCGATCTTCCCCGCCTTTGGTAGGAAAGCTACACGAGCAGTTCTCCAAGAGTGCGGTACATGATTCAGTTTATGCACCCATCGAATATTATTTTGAGCCATCCCACGACCGCCCTACGTGAAACTTGTAGCATGGCCGGACATATACCATCTGAGGCCGGCGATTTCACCACCACTACGAGGTCCTCAGTAGTGTAATTAGGCAGCATATATGAATGCGGCTGTTTCCTTACCATTACTACAGCTCGCACCCGTCTTTCCGTTTGCGCATAGTAAACTCCAAATCCGCGCGCGCTAAGTCCAGAAACCTTTCCTCCCGATGAGTGCCACGGCTCCTGGATCAGCGCCACGTCAAACGAACCCTCCTCAAGGGTTAGGAGTTCGCTCGACGCCACTTTACTGTGTTGGAGGTTTATCTGTAGGACTCGCAGCACCAATGGCTGCTTGTCCCCCTCCAGCACCTTCATCGTGACGTCGTCGTCCTCCCCTTGCCCTTTTGGTTTAGAGTGTTCGAAGCCCCCTTCAGCCTCTTGTAACTGTTGTGCCGGGTGTTCCTATGTGCGACTCACAGCACGCTAGCATCTTCACACCATTATACCATCCCCCCAATCAAAGGTTGGAAGGCGCTTACTTGGTTATTCCTGCATCATCTTAAGCATTAAGCTAATAAGCTCTCTTTCTACAGATCTCCACCTTTCACTAGTCATCTGTTCGAAAGGACTGCTACGATCAACCAGCGCCACAGTCAGTGACTGCTTTCCCACATCACTCATCTTCTCGGGAAAAGCCGGCGTCTTAGTGTTAATTCCCTTTGGCACCTCCGAGAAAGCCGGAGTCTTAGCTTTAACTCCCTTTAGCACCTCCGAGAAAGTCGGAGTCTTAGCGTTATCTCCCTTTGCCTTATCTCCTACTTCCGTAGTTGGAACTTCCCTCTGACTCGCAGCCTTCGAGGCTATTGGGGCCCATCTGTCTTACAGCTTTGGGCCTACTTGTCTTGTCTATGCGACTGCCCTGCCTCTCGGCTCTGGGACTGGGTCCTTTCTGCCTCTTAAAGCAGACTTGTCGCCTTCCGCCGAATGCTGCCTCTTCATTCTGCCATCGACGATTCTTCCTCGTACCGGTTGCAGAACCGAGGGTTTCTAGCAGCAAACATTTTGAACTGCTTTCGACCTACTTCTACCGCCTCATGGGCCCATTCCAAGCGCTCGATCTCCACTTCTGCTGGGGCGACCACTGCCCACGAGCGTTGGACAATTCTTAGTGATGCACGGTACTGCGAGAGAGCTCTTTTACTTCCCCTGCTCCGTACTCTTCTTCACTCTTCTACTCATTTGTGTGCTTTTCCGGAATTCTTTGAATCAGCACTACTCTCGCTCGCCGAGTCCGACGCATCGCTTAATGCATATTCGTCGTCCTTGGCTTGCGACTCAGTCCTCTTATCATCCTCCTTATTACAATTTGGTAATGAGTCGTTCATCTTGGTCGTACGACCACCATCCCGACAAGGCGGGCTCAGCGGTCCAGTATTATATACGGGGAAAGAACCCTCAGCCACAGCAGCGCCCCTTACGGTGTTAAGGCCATTAATACTTCCCGAGGTGGTCCGGTTTCGGGAAGGCTCCGTTCGAATACAGCCGAATTTATCCCCTGGCTGCAAATCGTCCAAAAGGCACGGTCCGCATAACACCCTGGATTAGGGGATTGGCAGTTCTTGGTCACCGACATCCCGCCGCCCTCCTATGAGGCGAAACGGCGTAGATGCCAGTCCTAAACAGCTCCGCCACATAGTCGGGCGCTATGGACATCGGCTAAGTCCTCACACCAACAACAAGGTGCCTACCCTAGTGAGGGAGAGATTGGAGAGATAGCTGTTTATTTTATTACAAAGCTCATCGATGTAGGAAACAATAGCATAGGCGTAGAAACAATAGCGACTCCTTATGGTGGTAAAGGTAGCTATTGATATGTAGAAGTTAAACAGAAATTTGAATATGAGTTTTTTTTAAGTTATTGCAAAAAAAGCGTTGAGGATTTTTAATATCTTACGAGGTACCTTCGTACATGTTTCTAAGAATGAAGAATGGGACCTATTCAAACTTCGCTATACTTTAAAATACAATAATTTACCCCATTTTAACACAACTATCATTTTTTGATTTTATTAAATTTTATAAAATGTTTCTTCCTCTACAGTGCAATTTACTTATTAGATGGTAAAGATGGTTTCGCATTATCTCCGTCAGTAACTGTGACAAGGTGGCCACAGCGTGACTCGGAGCGTCTCTTCAATAGCTCTCTAGTGGTGATGGTGACAGCAGAAAAACCCAACTGTTTACAAATGTTCCCTTCAAAAAGAATCAAAATATCTGCCATTGCGTCTACGGCTCAAATACTCACAGTATATGAATGAATTGAACGCACCTAATTGTCTGCCTAACGGATAGTATACATAATCAAATCGAAAATTTGCTTGCACAGGAAAATATTTCAATTGGAAAACAAAAACCAAATAAGATAGTTTATTTATTATTAAAGTACTTACTTTTCTTTATATAAACTGTATTAATTTAAGATGCAGTTTCATGTGCATATATAATAAGGGATGTCGTGATACGATTGCTGTCGGAATTAGATTTGAAACGAAGCAATACTCCTGCTAAGGGTTGCAGAATTATTGCTTGAATGATTAGTTCATATTTTACTTTACTTATTAATTTTAAATTCAATTACGACAGCAATCGGATTCCACGACACCTTTTAATATTCTTGATCTGAAAAAAGAGTAAATCTAATAAAAATTTCTACTTAGCTTTAAGTTGTAGGCTTAAATTGATTCAAATAATCAAATTTTTTATTCGAAACCATGGAAACAACTCAAATTTTACATGAATATAACACACTTCTGAATTGTCCAAATATAAAGTTAGCTGCTGCAGCAATATAGCTCAAAGCAATTAATATGTTTTTATGTTATTATTAAAGTATTTACTCCTTTTTTATATTAAATGTATTAATTTAAGTTGCAATTTCATGTAAATACCAATTGATTTCTTTAAATAGCGTTTGGAGAACAATGTAGTGCCAAAGTAAAATATATTAAAATAAATTGTAGATGGCAACCCTCTTTAGAAATGTGCAAGATGCAACCATACATCAGATGCACTTGGCATCACTAAAATTGTTAGAGTCGAACAACTTGGAGAGTTTCTGATTGGCTGAAACTGCCGTTGGTCGACGCCATGATTTTATTTTTGACGCCATCATTAATTTCGTTGCTAAGCAACGAAGAGGAAAAAACTGCCGAGCTACAGGTTGGCGTTAGCGGCAGTTTTCAGTAAAAAGTGAACCGGCAGCCGCATAAGTGCGAAAATAAAAAAACGTAGAGAAACTAAGCCGTGTAAGGTGTAAAAGAATAACAGTATAACATAAAGCTGTGTAAAAGACTAAAGAGAACAGTGTTACATATAGATAATAAATAAGGAACTAAGGTATACATTTTATAAATAAAGTTTAATAAAGAAGGACACAGAAACTGAAAACTGTTTTTATTAAATTAAAGAATAAAGAAAAAATAAGGGTGAGTGTGTGCGTCGCAGCTCTGCGTGTGTGCTCAGAACATTCCCGGTGGATCCATAAAATGGATCCTCCACATGGCGACCGTGACCGTGGGCCGAAGCCCTGTAAAAATGGTGGTAGGCCGAAAGGAGGCAAGCCTCCCAACAGGCGTGGGTGCTTAAATTAAAGAAAGGAAAAAATTTTAAAAATAATGAAAAAATGAAAAATTTACAAAAAAAAATACACACACATACAAAGTTATAAAATCAAAAAATTTACCAAAAAAAGTTTAAAACCAAAAAAAATTTTTACAAAAAAAGTATAAAACACTAAAAAACTATTACAAAAAAATATAAAAATTTGAAAATTACAAAAAAATACAAAATATACAAAAACCCTACAAAAAAAAAAAAAAAAAAAAAAAACATCAAAAATCTACAAAAAAAACTATAAAAATTTAAAAACAATTTACAAAAAAAATACAAAACATTTAAAAATTCTTACAAACAAAATAATAAAAACCATTACAAAAAAATTTTTAAAAAAATTTGGAAAAAGATACAAAAAAAATACAAAACTTACAAAAACACTACAAAAAAAAAAACAAAAAACATTATATTTAAAATCTACAAAAAAATTTAAGAAACATTGAAAATCTACGAAAAACAAATACAGAAATTTAAAAAAAAAAAAAAAAAAAAAAAAAAAAACATTTACAAAATTTTTTTAAAAGAAGATACAAAAAGTCAAAATTTAAAACCATTACATAAATCTGTAAAACTAAGGAAAATCTACGAAAAAATTTATAATCAACAAAAAAAATATTAACATATTTAAAAAATTCTTTTTGAAATTAACAAAAATGGTACATGGCAGTGGCGGTGGCTTATGGCAGTGGCTAGTGGGAAAATTTAGGTGAAAGACATTTAAAATATATATACGTATAACACAAAAACTTAATAAAAACGGAGATAATAAGAAAATTTCGGCATTATAATAAAATAAAAACTAATCGGCAGCAGAAATAATAGAAGTATTAGAAAGAAACTGGGAAGCAAAAAATTTAAAATTTAATTCTGAACTATAATATCAAAACCAAACTGTACCAAAAAAAAAAAAACTAGTGGAAAAACGGCACTAGCCACGCCACTTTAATAACGGCGCAAGCCACGCCACCAACATAACGGCAAACCACCGTACTTCAAATAGCGGAAAGTCAGCAACGCCATCCAACGACAGCAGCAGAAACAGCAGCAGCAAACAACAGCAGCAGCTGAACAACAGGTACAGCAAGCAACAAATCGAGGCCGACAGCAATTGGTATGGTGTGAGAAAATTTTTACTATTCATTTTATTATAAAATAATATTTTTCACTTTTCTTTATGTAACTATTCATTAATTAAATATTTTTCAAATACATAATAATACTTAAAAACACATCTTAATTAATTATAGATCAAAAAAAAAAAAAAAAAATGTTTACATTCAATTTGCGATATCTAAATTTTTTAATAACATGATTACAATCTTTCCTAAAGCGGTGGTTCCGTAAAGAAAACCAAAGAGATTTTTTTTTGCGTAAACGGTGGTTCCGTGGAAAACCAAATAACTTTTTTTGACTTAAACGCGGTGCGTCCGTGTATAAACATGACATAAATTTTTTTAATCCCGGTGCGTCCGAGGACATTTATATTACAATTTTGAAAAGATGCGGTGCGCCCGTATCTATAAAAATAAAACCATACAATTTTGATAAAAGCGGTGCGTCCGTTTCAACCCCTATATAAAATTATTTGCCATTCTCCAATTTTTGCATTTAAATAATAAAAATTCAATTAAATATCATAATTTTACCATACATTTCAAATTCGGAATTCCAACTCTCTGCAGTAAGTATTCGCTAACCAACTGTATTATAAAATCTAAAAGCTTTCAAAAATACATACTTTCACAAATCCCTTATATTTTCATAAATTTCCTTTAAAAGTACTTTCATAATTTCCTTTTGCGCTCAACTTAAATCAGTTCTACAATCAAAATTCAGGTTTTCGTTAAATTATCGGATAATTCTTTCAGCTTTAATCTATCAAAACCCACTTGTCTTGCAATTCTGCATAACTTCTCTAATCAAGCATAATACATTCTCGAATAATCCTTAACTTCCTTTAAATTTCTATTCAATCTTCATAAACAAATTCCACACATCTTGCAACAAAATTTTAATATTTTGTCCATTCGTTTCAACACGCATGGACCTAAGAAGCGGGAAGGTTATTTCTAAAGATTCCAATCCAGTTTCAAGTTCCGAAAATTCAGAGCAAGATATAGATTCCAATAATTCAGATTCTGATTCATCTTCGAGTGCATCGTCAACTGATACCTTAACAAGTGAACATAATTATAAATTATCCCTGAGTGCAGACTTTTTAGGTTTTGCTAATCAACCTGTTACTCCAAATTCAAGTTTTTCTATTATAACTCCGATTCTTAACGTTACAACCATGGCCACAATCGAGGAGAAAAAATCGTTCATTAGTACTTGCGCCTCGATTATGCGAGACAACTACAGTGGAGACCCGTTAGCACTTGGCTCATTTATAAATAAAGTTGAATTAATAGAAGTATTCTCTAACGAAAATTTAACTCCTACTTTTATTGCATTTTTAAAATCCAAGCTCGAAGGCAAAGCTCGCGAAGCACTACCAACGCACATAGAATCAGTCAGCCAAATTAAAGAAGCGCTATGTAGTGAAATTAGGCCAGACAACTCGAAAGTTGTCGCGGGAAAAATTGCAGCCTTAAGAGTAACCAATAACAATTTTTCAGAATTTTCAAAGCAGGTAGAAGAGCTTTCTGACTCGTTAGAGCGCTGTCTAATCATTGAAGGTATAACAAAGGCAAAAGCCCATGAGATGGCGGTTGAACAAACCATTAGCGTTTGTAGATTAAATAGTAGGTCAGATATGGTGAAATCAATCCTTGCGTCAACAACCTTCAAAGATTTAAAGGACGTAGTAGCGAAAATGATTATAGAGCGAGAACAGGAAGTTAAAGAACGGCAAGTGTTAGCGTTTCGGTCACATCCGATAAGATATAGTAATTTCCGTGGAAATTCTAGAGGTAACAGTAATTTCAGATATAACAACAATAGTAATTTTCGATGTAACGGTAATGCAAATAGGCAACACACTAATACAAATTTCCGAAATAACAATTATAACAGAGGCAATAATCACAATTATAACAGAGGCAATAATCGCAATTATAATAGAGGCAATAGCAATTCCAACAATAACAACAATAATCGGTCCGGAAATAACAGAAATTCTAGTAATCAGGGTTCAAATTCTAGAAATTCAGCCAACGTTCGTTCTTTAAATGCCGAAGCCCCTCAGGCGCGAACACTGAGGGAGCAGGAGCAATTCGACTAAATATTTCTCAGTCAATATATTGTCTAAATTTAAATTTTTCCGATTTCGTCGAAGTCGCTTGTAGCGATTCTCATAAAATATGCTCTTTTCTAGTAGATTCACAGGCAGACATTTCACTAATAAAAATTTCTAGTTTGGCAAACGATGTAGAAGTAGACAATAGTAACGTAATAAATATAACAGGCGTAACAACAGACACGGTAACAACACTAGGAACAATTAATACAAGTATAATCGCATCAAATAAATTTTTTCCTTAGACACTTCACGTTGTCAACGACAACTTTAATATCCCTTCGGACGGTATAATAGGGAAAGACTTTCTAAAAGCGAACAAATGCATAATCAATTATGCTAATGACACAATTACATTCGGACAAGGGACAGAAAAGATAAATATTTCAATTTTGCATAGCTCTTCAACAAATACTCTCATAATTCCACCAAGATGCGAAGTTTTTCGTGTTTTTAGTTTGAAAAATTCGACAACTCCAGTTTTTGTTGATTCTCAGGAACTTTGTAACGGTGTTTTCACAGCGAAATGTATCGTTGATGTAAAAAACCCAATAATAAAAGTTATCAACACCACCGACGAGGTCAAGTACGTAAAAGATTTCAATATTCAAACTGAAGACATTAAAAACTTCAATATCTATCGCATAAATGATACACCTATCGATTCAAAACGTATAGAAGAGCTTAAATCAATTTTAGCAAAACAAATGCCTTCTTACGCTAAAAAGAAATTACTTTATTTATGTTTGAAATATTCTGATATTTTTGCATTAAAAACCGACTTAACGACGCTTAATAATTTCTACGAACAAAAACTTAGATTAACTGACAAAACCCCTGTCTATATTAAAAATTACCGTTTTCCATACACACAACGCGAAGAAATAAATAAACAAGTCGAAAACCTACTACAGAATGATTTAATCGAACCTAGTTTTGCAAATTATAACAGTCCTTTAATTTTGTTGCCGAAAAAAGATCCAACAGGCAAAAAGTCGTATCGTATGTGCGTAGATTTCAGAGCAGTCAATAAAAAGCTTATAGCCGACAAATTTCCACTAGCACGCGTTGATGACATACTCGACTATCTTGGCAGAGCCAAATACTTTTCAACTTTAGACCTTTTTTCGGGTTTTCACCAAATACCCCTTCACCCTAAATCTAGAGATGTAACTTCTTTCAGTACAGATCGAGGAGCTTTTCGTTGGAAAGTTTTACCTTTCGGGTTAAATATAGCACCAAACTCTTTTTCTCGTATGATGTCAATAGCATTTTCAGGCATTTCGCCAAATCAGGCTTTTATGTATATTGACGACGTTATCGTCATTGGTTGTAGTGAGACACACCACCTTAAAAATTTAGAAAAAGTTTTCGAAACCTGTAGAAAGTTTAATTTAAAGCTGAATCCAAACAAGTGCAATTTCCTTCGTTCCTAAGTAACTTTTCTAGGCCATAAATGTACGTCAAAAGGTTTGCTGCCAGACGATTCAAAAATAGACGCTATTAAAAGGTATACTAAGCCAAAAGACAAAGATGCGGTTAGGCGATTTGTCGCATTTGCAAATTATTACAGGCGATTTATACCGAATTTTGCGTCACTGGCAGCGCCTTTAAATCGTTTAAATAGGAAAAAAGTTGAATTTATTTGGGACGAAGCGTGCGAAAACGCTTTCGAAAAACTAAAATTAGCATTAATGTCTCCTCAACTACTACAATAACCTGACTTCACAAAAGAATTTATAATTACAGTAGATGCTTCTAAGAGTGGGTGTGGTGCTATATTAAGCCAAAAACATGGTGATAACGATTTACCAATTTGTTTCGCGTCAAAATCTTTTAATAAAGAAGAACAGTAAAAGCAATTATCGAATTAGAACTCCTAGCAATACATTTCGCTATAAAGCATTTTCGTCCATATGTTTACGGTACAAACTTCACAGTAAAATCCGATCATATGCCACTAGTTTATCTTTTTAACATGAAAGACCCTTCGTCTAAACTTTCTAGAATTCGATTAGAACTGTCAGAATATAAATTTACAATTGAATATATAAAAGGAAAATCTAACGTTGAGGCTGATGCTCTTTCACGCATTAGTATAGACGAAATAAAAGAATCTACAAAGCATGTTTTAGCAGTCCAAACGCGATCACAAACCAAACAAAAGGAATTACAAAATAAAGACGATAATTTTACTGATACTTTTTGCGAAACGCCTAAAGTACAAGTTTATGACAAATTTTCATACAATTTTTCAAAAAAGATACCGCGAATAAAGTCGACTATACATTTTAATAAGAATAAAGAGATCTCCAATATACAAATATATGCGCATTTAAAACATAAAAAACTAAATTTACTTAATTTTGTGAATGCTAACGGAAAAACAAATTTAGATGAGTTATTTTCGAGGCTTGAAAAAGCAGCCGGCAGTCACAATATTAAGCAGTTAGAATGGCCAAAAAATGATATATTTTTCAAAGTATTTTCAATTACAAATTTTAAAATCAGCGGTAATAAAGTTTTAAAATCATTGCAAATAATACTAACAGCCCCTGTAGAAACTGTAACAGAAACAGAGCAAAAACAAAAACTTATGACAATTTATCATGAGGACCCTTTGTTAGGCGGTCATTGCGGTACAAAACGATTGTATTCAAAATTAAGAACAAAATACTATTGGAAAAATATGACTCGTGACATAGCTAAATTTGTCAAAAATTGCAATAAATGCCTTTTAAATAAAGTAAAACCAAAAACAAAGAAAAATCTTGTTTTGACTCCAACACCCTGCAATCCCTTTGACATAGTAATTGCCGATACAATAGGTCCACTTCCGGAATCCAAATATGGTAACAAGTTCGCTGTTACGATGATTTCTGACTTTTCTAAATACCTGGTAGCAGTAGCTGTACCAGATAAATCAGCAAAAACTATTGCTTGCGTTATTTTTGAAGCCTTTATATTAACATATAGTACAATGAAAGCTATTAGATCCGATTTAGGAACGGAATATAAAAACGACTTATTCTCTGAATTGACAACACTTTTAAAGATTGATCATGATTTCTCAACAGCTTACCACCACGAAACTGTTGGTGCTGTTGAAAGAAATCATAGAGTCTTTAACGAATACTTGCGTGCATACCTAAACGAAACGTATTCAGATTGGGATATATATTTAAAATACTTCACATTTTTACACAATACTACAAGTAGTTCGGTTTTTGATAATAACTTTACTCCGTTTGAATTAATATTTGGCAGAAAAACTACAATGCCACATGAATTGCAAAAAGAGCAAATTGATCCGATCTATAACGTAGAAAATTGCGCAAAAGAGCTTAAGTTTAGAATGCAAAAATCGCATAAAATGGCAAAAAATTTGATTAATAAGCATAAGATTAGAAATAAAGATTTATACGATAAAACTGCTAAGCCTTTAGAAATTAAAATTAATGATAGAGTTTTAGTAGAAACAGAACCTAGGAATAAACATAAAAATATATACCAAGGTCCCTACATAGTAAAGAATATTGATGGGCCAAATGTAACTATTTGTGAGATAGGTAAAGAAAACGAAAAAACTGTACACAAAAATCGAGTACAAAAAATTAATTAATCTAATAATCTATTATTAATCATGTAAATATATTTTAAAACCGCCAATGAAGGCTAAACAAAAATGTAACAAACAAATATACATTTAATTAGGTAGATTTTACAATAACAAAAAACCGGTTTACTTCAAACATTAAATTCAATATTTTAAACTAACTTTTATATATTTCACTTTATTCAAAATATTACTTTCATTTTTAATCATCTTTTTAGAAGTTGCGCTGCGATGAACGAATGAGTCCCGGGTTAGAGCACCCTAATGCTAGCAAACTCCTTCGTTCATAACATTACAACAACATATTAAAGCCTAAAGAAGAATGTGGCAAGATTAATTACTAATCTTACCAAATTCTTCTTTTCTAAAAGAGGAAGATGTAGTGCCAAAGTAAAATATATTAAAATAAATTGTAGATGGCAACCCTCTTTAGAAATGTGCAAGATGCAACCATACATCAGATGCACTTGGCATCACTAAAATTGTTAGAGTCGAACAACTTGGAGAGTTTCTGATTGGCTGAAACTGCCGTTGGTCGACGCCATGATTTTATTTTTGACGCTATCATTAATTTCGTTGCTAAGCAACGAAGAGGAAAAAACTGCCGAGCTACAGGTTGGCGTTAGCGGCAGTTTTCAGTAAAAAGTGAACCGGCAGCCGCATAAGTGCGAAAATAAAAAAACGTAGAGAAACTAAGCCGTGTAAGGTGTAAAAGAATAACAGTATAACATAAAGCTGTGTAAAAGACTAAAGAGAACAGTGTTACATATAGATAATAAATAAGGAACTAAGGTATACATTTTATAAATAAAGTTTAATAAAGAAGGACACAGAAACTGAAAACTGTTTTTATTAAATTAAAGAATAAAGAAAAAATAAGGGTGAGTGTGTGCGTCGCAGCTCTGCGTGTGTGCTCAGAACATTCCCGGTGGATCCATAAAATGGATCCTCCACAACAAAACCCATATGTATGTATGCATACAACTGTGTCGCCGTTGCCATTACATTGCGTTAAGAGAGGACATCAACACCTTACCCACAACCAGTTAAAATTTTAGTAAATTTTGCTCTTTTCATTACTGATTCAAAACGTGGGAAGTTATATATGTAGCATTCCATGGAGAATGGTAAATTTTAGCAGACTTTCGCATTGCGGTCATTATTAATATTCTATCCCTAGAAGGTTCAATGTAGTCATATCAATAGGTCCGGAGATGGTCGGGTTAGTACCTCAATGGTGCTTGTTACCGGAACGTAGATAGATAATTTATTGAGGATTGCACAGTGACTTGCACATCTCCTTCACAGCACCTCATCGTAGCCGACTTCTTTGATGAACCCTAGCAGAGTTCTTGGCTTGAGGTATTAAATGTGGGAATGCACTGGCCATGGTGAACCCATAAACTTAGCCCTACGTTTTGAGATTGCTTCGTATCTTGGAGGATATTGTCCGCCGTCTGCTGATCCATCACAAAATCGGCATGTGTTATTCGATAGTATGCCCACTTTCTGCATACGGCTGCTCAGTCTATAATCCCTGTAAGAAAGCTCTTGGGATTCTTTGGTTATCTTTCGATAGGTCTATTATTGCCCTGTAGCGACTTGTGCTATAACTTCCTAACAGTAACTTAGATTGTCTCAAACCTGGCGTATTGCTCCAGTCTTCCTCTCTCTCCCCCCTCCTAATAAATGCACTTGTGAGCCAACTGAGAGGAACAGCTCGGGATCGATGGGTCATGCAGTTCCTGCCTCTCTTTCCGGGTTGTCCGCCTGCTCTTGTTGTGGCAGTGCTTCGCCCCATCCAATAGGTGCGCCAGATCACAAATTGTCATCAATGTCCTCTAACGGGAGTCCAAGGAAACTTGCTTTTTCAACAGGGGTGGACCATAATGAGAGGAGTGTTAGAGGCGTTGATTCCACAATACAGCTAAAGAGATGGTTGGTGTCATGTGGGGACATATTATAAGCAGGACATATGTTTTGTATGTCGGGGTTGATTCTGGATAGGTAAGAGTTTAACCTGTTACAGTATCCAGATCGAAGTTGGGCTAGAGTGACTCCCGTTTCCTTAGGGAGAGCGCGTTCCTACTCTGCTAGTTTTTTTTTTTTTGAGTACAGGATTCACCGGGCAATTCCTGGCATAGAGGTCCGACGCCTGTTTGTGGAGTTCACTCAGGACCTGCTTGTGTTTTTCAGCTTCATACGGCTGTGTTCTCAGGTGCCGTATTTTCTCATAATGTAATGAGGGCGTGAACAACAAGAAGCCACAAAAGATTTGTAAAAGTTACGAGGACGTCGGGTTTTGGGATCAAGCCCAGATCAACCTGTCCGATGCAACCATCCCTTGCACGTGACACACTGACAAGAGTATGACCGTCCTAAAAAAATTATTTTCCGGCAAACGCAGCAAAACCATTTCTCATGACCGAGGTCAGGAGAAGGACACGGATTGGGTTCGATACCTTCCCGGAGGAGGAGAGTATGGCGCAGACCCGCTGCATGGATCTGCTGGGAGGATGATAATTTGTTGAAGGGACGCAGCAAACTAAACACTAGAGTCCGCCTGCTCATTACCCTGTACTCCCCTGTGGCCTGGGACCCAGTGCAACAGTACTACGTTGTGCACCCAAGGACCAGTGCTGACTTTATTTCGAACGCCACAATTGCCTTTAGTGGGGCCTGACTGTCTGACTGAGTATGGCAATTGTTTCATTGGAGTATCAGCGCTGAATGTTCAGCTTAGCGCACCAACATATGGTGAATACTTCCGCTTGAAAGCTGCTCGTATATGCTTTTAGAGGTACTGATATTTTGGCTCTGGGTCCGGAGACTCTGGCTTCAATCCCCTCTGGCGTCTTCGAACCAGGGCCGTAGAGAGAAAATCCGGGCCCGGGACTAAAAAAATTTACGGGCCCGCTATAAAAAATCCACTAATACATTTGATTAACGTGAATTAATGACGTTTCATTCATAAATCATTATTGATGGATTACATCAAAAAAAATTTTTGCCACATTTTTGGCTAAGAGCTGACAATAAAATTAACACAGAATATTTACTATTTGTTTTATTTTATTGTAACGTAGAAATAAAATTCTCTTTTAACAGCCACATATTATTTCAAACAATCTTTTCTAGTTATTTGGTAACATTTTCATACATTTCTGATAAATTTAATGATGGTTATAAATTTTAATTATTCAATATAGAATGTTCGGATATCAAAGAGTGGCTTTACTTGCTTTTTTCGCTGCAAAATTTTTTATAATAATATCAAAATTTAACTGTCTTGCCAAAACGGATGCAACACAAAGCGTGGCAAGTCCTAAAACTCGCTCTTTAGATGAACACGACGCTGAAGGAACGTTCTGCACTAGATACAGTGACAGGTAAAGTGCAAAAGGAACGTAAGCCAATACAAAAGTTGGGGGAAAATTGTATACATATTTTCAAAATAGACGGCATTTAGCAATTCCAATGGTGACAGACCTTTATCAAAATTTGCTTCGTAAATGTGTTTCAAGTGAACTATTTCACATTCTAAGCTTTGAGAAATATCCGACTTGTATTTTTCGACAAATTTTGCTGCGCTCGCCCGAACCGCAGTTTCATCCATGTCTTAAATTGCCACAAAAAGGAAAATTTTCGTTCAAATTTCTCATAGCTGCAAATCGCTCAGTAATGCCAGTGATTACCGAATCAACGATCACCAAGAATGTATTGTTTTTGAAATCAGACTCTGAATCATCCGTAATCATCTCATTTAAATTATCTTCAGAACGCCTTTTGCGTTTTCTCTTTCGAATGTCCGGAAACTTTGGCGAGATGTTCAATTGAATAGCAACTGTTTTGCATTCGTTTAAAATTGTTTCCCATTGGTTCCTGATCAACTTCAAATCAGCTAATAAGGCATCTAGATGTCGGACCTCAACATCTGTGGTGGCGTCTCTCGCTTGGAGGACCACGCTTCTTTCATTAATGGTAGGGTTTTGAACCAAATTGAGGACAGCAAGATACATTCGAACTTGTTGAAGTACTTGAGAATGCCGGTAACATCGCCGTATGCTTGCACAGTCAAGTTTGGCTTTTGGCTGAAAGACTATGAAGAGGGCTAGGTACATTTTTTTTGAGGATGTCACATCGTTGTGGAGTGCTGCCGAAGAAAATAATTGCAGCCGTACAACATTCTGCAGCATCAACACCACATAAATTGATAGCGTTTTCTTTTCTGAAATAAATTGTTGCCTAAGTAAATGGTAATACTCTACCCCATCGGGTTAGGGGGTCAGAATATACCAGCGGTAGGTATGCCTGTCGTATGCGTAAGAGGGGACTAAAATATCAGATTCCAGGGGCTTTGTAGCGCAACCCTGCAGGTTGCCAGCGCAATATATAGCTTCCCCAAACCTAATTGTCAACCTCACCTATCCGCGGCGAATCCTGTTTCACTAACAGACGAGGCTCTGGCGACCCCAAGCTCCTCATGGAACTTGGGATGGGGAGGGAAGGGATGGCCTGAAGGTTTAATGTGGTCACATAAATCGTTCCCAAGATGGTCGGGCTAGCACCTTAATGGTGCTGTGGTACCGGAGCGTACCGGATCTGTATCCGGCAAAGGACCATCACATCGATAATACTCCTCAAAGCCTTCGGGCAGCAACCTTATCGCTACAACAACAACAACAACAATAGAGTTACTCCTACCCCAGAAAATGGTCAACATTTATAGTGCATACAAAGAACATTTCAACTCACCAAATTCACTCATATTAACAGAGTATATGTGGAACTTAAGAGCGAATTGAGAGTTTCACAAAGTTGCACTGCCACACCGCCATTTTATACAGGGTAAAAGTGTAACGCTTTTGCGTTGCGAGCAGGAAAGAATTTTCACAAATGAACGAAATACCCCGTAAAGGCGCTGCCTGTTTTTTAGAATAGAACAACAACGCTTGCGTAACACTTTATCCAGAAAAGAAAACGCTATCATAGCTGCGGGTTGCACAAGGCGAGTAATCAGCATTCGAGTTTTTGTCGAGAATGTGACGTAGTGCTCCGTTGTAAGCTCCTTTCATATTGGCGCCGTTATCGTACACTTGTGCACGACAATCTTCAATCATGTATGGCAAATTAAATCACCGATTTTCTGAGCAGTTTTTTGGTTACAATTCACGAAAGCCAAAATGTGTTCTGGAATTGTAAATTTGTTGCTTTCGAATTGAAATTTTTTTTTATTTATTTAAGCGCAAAATGAACGTAGTCAACGTGACCAGCATCAACGATAATAGCAAAATACTTAGCTTTCTTGCCTTGATCTAATATAAGGCGCCTTCTATTCTAAGCGAGCACGAAAAGAACACTCGCTTATTCATCGAATTACATTCAAAGCAACAACACTAACTCGCTTATTTTATCCAGTCCTCGCGAAGTCGGCTAATCAATAACCGAGTTGAGAGGTAGTGTTGAAAATAGAAAAAATTGCTCTATTGTGAATGAAGTCTAAAATACGCCAAGGAAATTTTTTGATATATAGAACTATCGCACCCAACTTCACTCAAAAAGCGCAAAACAAAACAAAAGAAAATAAATCTTTTGTTAATTGCATATATATTTTATGCTGCATAATGCCACAACAGCCGGTCTATCCTCCACAACCTGGTCCACCTGGTTATCCTCCACAACCTCAGCTGCCAGGTTATCCTCTACAACAACCAGGTGGTTACATGGGTCAAATCATGCCACCAACACAACCTGGACAGGCGCCAATGCCCAGACAGCCACCCATGCCGGGTCAACCCCAATACCCAGAAGTCCTGGTTATAAGGTATGCTCATACAACTAATATATTTAAAATATTGCTGATGATTATTTTTCTATTATTTTCTTTAGCAACCACCTGCACCTGGTTTGGTATATATCAACAGCCGCAACAGTATGATGAAGCCCAACGCCATTTGGATCCCGATCAGATGCCAAATCCGATAAGCGAAATCTTTGAAAATCAAAATAGCGCTGGTTATGCTTTTATTACTAATCAACAGGGTTTATTACCACCACTGGTGACCACAAAATATGTGGTAGAAGATCAGGGTAACTCCTCGCAACGTTACGTTAGGTATTGATATTCGAAATTAATGTTTTGTTTGGCAAGTATTTGTATTGCATACTTGCAACAGCTGATTTATTAAAAACAACAGCTTTGTCCTTTACACTTACCATCTCACCAATGGCACGCACGGTTGAGGGTGAATATGAGCCACTCATGTCCAACATCAACGCTGTACGCACTACATTGGGTCCACGCAGTATGGACAAGCATATTGTTGATTGCAGTGGTAAGGCCACAATTTCAAATGATGGTGCAAACATTATGAAACCATTGGATATCCAGCCGTAAAACTCTAGTCGACATCGCCAAATCTCAAGATGCTGAGGTAAGTTTTTTGTTATATTAGAATGTGTGGAATAAAAATGTTTCTCTTATCAGGTCGGCGATGGCACCACTTCAGTAGTACTTGAAGCAGGTGAAATCTTAAAACAAGTTAAGCCATATGTTGAGGAAGGCGTGCATGCACGTATCATCATTAAAGCTATACGTAAAGCATTACAATTATGCATGACCAAAATATGACATGGCTGTACATGTCGAAGCGCCAATCGAAGGAACAACAACAATGTGCTTCATTGGAAAAATGCGCTGCCACAGCAATGCCCTCCAAATTTATTCATCAACAAAAAGATTTCTTTTCTAAAATGGTTGTGGACGCTGTACTTTTCTTAGATGGATCCAACGTCATACAAAAAATTTAAATCGCATTATTAAATATAGAATAGGAATTCAAGGCTGAGCGTGATAAATCTGAAGTACGTATTGATAATGTTCAAGAATGCTGAATAGCGTATTCTGTACAATAAACTAGCTAAGTAAGGCGCCGTTCTAGTGTTATCTAAACTACCAATTGGTGATGTTGGTACACAGTATTTTTCAGGTTGTGATATATTCTGTGCTGTTCGTGTACCAGAAAAAGATTTGGAACGTACAATGAAAGCTTGTGGTGGTGCTGATATGACTACAGCTAATGATATTAATTCAAGTGTTTTGGGTCACTGTGATTACTTTGAAGAACGTCAAGTTGGTGGTGAACGTTTTAAAATTTTCCAAGCTTTGATTGTGGGTTTGACATTGATTTTATTTTCATAGTTTATAATTAGTTAAAGGTTGCGTTAATGCTAGAACATGTACATTGATTTTACGTGGCAAAAATTGAAAAAATGTCTAATCTTAGGGCCTCATTCTCTATTACGAAACGAACTTTCGTTGCGGATCAGAGACGAATCGCTAGTGTATTTGTACTATGCTAAACAATGGCAACTTATCACTTGACAATTACTTTTGCCTTCCTGTTAGAATACCAGAGAATAGAGAATACCATTGCTAGACGAAATCGTTTGGAGGCGAATCGTTCGTCTGAGCTATCGTTCGCAATACAGAATGAAGCCTTTAAATTGTTAAGTAATATAATGAAAAGATTGTGTCCAACTCCCGAAGAAGAAAACTATAAAATTTGTGTCAGCGAAATGATAATTATTGGTCTTGGTTGTTAGTTTTGAGGCATCGTCTTCGAGTGCCTTCTGATCGTATATGCCGGTTCTTTTGCATTCTTTTACATGCATAAAGTGCCGTTGAAACCTTCCTCACCCTCTCCTCCACGTTGAGCTTCCATGATAGCTTACGGTCTAGGATGATTACTAGATATTTTGTGCACGGTTTCTCCTGTAGGGTCGCCCCTCCTAACTTAGGGACTTTGTACCTCTTTGTAAACAAGACCATATGCAACGTCATCTGCGTAAACCGTAAGTTTTGCTGGTCCCTCGTAGAATCCCCTGAGCAGTTGGTTAATGACCAACGTCCATAGCAGAAGTGATAGCACCCCTCCCTGCGGAGTGCCCCTGACCTCTAATTTCGTGGCCGCGTACCATCCCCATTGCGATGTAATCTTACTGCAGTTTAAAATGCAGTCGATCCATCTGGGTAAGGCTGGATGTACTTCCACGTAATTAAGACCAGCTATAATCGCCCATTTAGAAACACTGTTGAAAGCCCTGGCAATGCTTAAGAAGACTTCTAGAGCATATTCCTTATATTCCAGGGCTTTTTTTATGCTTAACACCACCCTATGCAATGTGGTGTCTACTGATTTGCCTTTATTGTACGCCTGTTGTGTTGTGAAGAGCAGCTTTTCATCCACGTTGGACTTTATGTACACATCTATCAGCCTCTCAAAGGTTTTGAGCAGAAATGATGTTAAGCTATTGGGTCTATAATGTATCCCACACGTGACCGATCTTCCCCGCCTTTGGTAGGAAAGCTACACGAGCAGTTCTCCAAGAGTGCGGTACATGATTCAGTTTATGCACCCATCGAATATTATTTTGAGCCATCCCACGACCGCCCTACGTGAAACTTGTAGCATGGCCGGACATATACCATCTGAGGCCGGCGATTTCACCACCACTACGAGGTCCTCAGTAGTGTAATTAGGCAGCATATATGAATGCGGCTGTTTCCTTACCATTACTACAGCTCGCATCCGTCTTTCCGTTTGCGCATAGTAAACGCCAAATCCGCGCGCGCTAAGTCCAGAAACCTTTCCTCCCGATGAGTGCCACGGCTCCTGGATCAGCGCCACGTCAAACGAACCCTCCTCAAGGCTTAGGAGTTCGCTCGACGCCACTTTACTGTGTTGGAGGTTTATCTGTAGGACTCGCATCACCAATGGCTGCTTGTCCCCCTCCAGCACCTTCATCGTGACGTCGTCGTCCTCCCCTTGCCCTTTTGGTTTAGAGTGTTCGAAGCCCCCTTCAGCCTCTTGTAACTGTTGTGCCGGGTGTTCCTATGTGCGACTTACAGCACGCTATCATCTTCACACCATTATACCATCCCCCCAATCAAAGGTTGGTTATTCCTGCATCATCTTAAGCATTAAGCTAATAAGCTCTCTTTCTACAGATCTCCACCTTTCACTAGTCATCTGTTCGAAAGGACTGCTACGATCAACCAGCGCCACAGTCAGTGACTGCTTTCCCACATCACTCATATTCTCGGGATAAGCCGGCGTCTTAGTGTTAATTCCCTTTGGCACCTCCGAGAAAGCCGGAGTCTTAGCTTTAACTCCCTTTAGCACCTCCGAGAAAGTCGGAGTCTTAGCGTTATCTCCCTTTGGCTCATCTCCTACTTCCGTAGTTGGAACTTCCCTCTGACTCGCAGCCTTCGAGGCTATTGGGGCCCATCTGTCTTACAGCTTTGGGCCTACTTGTCTTGTCTATGCGACTGCCCTGCCTCTCGGGACTGGGTCCTTTCTGCCTCTTAAAGCAGACTTGTCGCCTTCCGCCGAATGTTGCCTCTTCATTCTGCCATTGACGATTCTTCCTCGTACCGGTTGCAGAACCGAGGGTTTCTAGCAGCAAACCTTTTGAACTGCTTTCGACCTACTTCTACCGCCTCATGGGCCCATTCCAAGCACTCGATCTCCACTTCTGGTGGGGCGCCCACTGCCCACAAACGTTGGACAATTCTTAGTGATGCACGGTACTGCGAGAGAGCTCTTTTACTTCCCCTGCTCCGTACTCTTCTTCACTCTTCTACTCATTTGTGTGCTTTTCCGGAATTCTTTGAATCAGCACTACTCTCGCTCGCCGAGTCCGACGCATCGCTTAATGCGTATTCGTCGTCCTTGGCTTGCGACTCAGTCCTCTTATCATCCTCCTTATTACAATTTGGTAATGAGTCGTTCATCTTGGTCGTACGACCACCATCCCGACAAGGCGGGCTCAGCGGTCCAGTATTATATACGGGGAAAGAACCCTCAGCCACAGCAGCGCCCCTTACGGTGGTAAGGCCATTAATACCTCCCGAGGTGGTCCGGTTTCGGGACGGCTCCGTTCGAATACAGCCGAATTTATCCCCTGGCTGCAAATCGTCCAAAAGGCACGGTCCGCATAACACCCTGGATTAGGGGGTTGGCAGTTCTTGGTCACCGACATCCCGCCGCCCTCCTATGAGGCGAAACGGCGTAGATGCCAGTCCTAAACAGCTCCGCCACATAGTCGGGCGCTATGGACATCGGCTAAGTCCTCACACCAACGACAAGGTGCCTACCCTAGTGAGGGAGAGATTGGAGAGATAGCTGTTTATTTTATTACAAAGCTCATCGATGTAGGAAACAATAGCATAGGCGTAGAAACAATAGTGACTCCTTCTGGTGGTAAAGGTAGCTATTGATATGTAGAAGTTAAACAGAAATTTGAATATGAGTTTTTTTTTTAAGTTATTGCAAAAAAAGCGTTGAGGATTTTTAATATCTTACGAGGTACCTTCGTACATGTTTCTAAGAACGAAGAATGGGACCTATTCAAACTTCGCTATACTTTAAAATACAATAATTTACCCCATTTTAACACAACTATCATTTTTTGATTTTATTAAATTTTATAAAATGTTTCTTCCTCTACAGTGCAATTTACTTATTAGATGGTAAAGATGGTTTCGCATTATCTCCGTCAGTAACTGTGACAAGGTGGCCACAGCGTGACTCGGAGCGTCTCTTCAATAGCTCTCTAGTGGTGATGGTGACAGCAGAAAAACCCAACTGTTTACAAATGTTACCCTTCAAAAAGAATCAAAATATCTGCCATTGCGTCTACGGCTCAAATACTCACAGTATATGAATGAATTGAACGCACCTAATTGTCTGCCTAACGGATAGTATACATAATCAAATCGAAAATGTGCTTGCACAGGAAAATATTTCAATTGGAAAACAAAAACCAAATAAATAGTTTATTTATTATTAAAGTACTTACTTTTCTTTATATAAACTGTATTAATTTAAGTTGCAGTTTCATGTGCATATATAATAAAGGATGTCGTGATACGATTGCTGTCGGAATTAGATTTGAAACGAATCGATACTCCTGCTAAGGGTTGCAGAATTATTGCTTGAATGATTAGTTCATATTTTACTTTACTTATTAATTTTAAATTCAATTACGACAGCAATCGGATTCCACGACACCTTTTAATATTCTTGATCTGAAAAAAGAGTAAATCTAATAAAAATTTCTACTTAGCTTTAAGTTGTAGGCTTAAATTGATTCAAATAATCAAATTTTTTATTCGAAACCATGGAAACAACTCAAATTTTACATGAATATAACACACTTCTGAATTGTCCAAATATAAAGTTAGCTGCTGCAGCAATATAGCTCAAAGCAATTAATATGTTTTTATGTTATTATTAAAGTATTTACTTCTTTTTTATATTAAATGTATTAATTTAAGTTGCAATTTCATGTATTTATGAGGCTCCAAGATGCAAAACCAGATGAATTCATGATATGTAAAACTTAGAAAAGCACAAAAAAAATTTTAATTTGTTATGAATGAAAATTGTTATGAATTTTCAATACGGGTTTTTAGAATGTTGCTAGGCGATGCAATATTGTCGCAATTTAAATATTATTTTAAAAAATCTGGTTTTGCATCTAGGCGCCTCATATATAATATTCTTTATTTGGAAAAAAATTACTAAATCTAATGATATGTTTTAAATAAATTTGTTGGACTGAATACCTTTTTCTTAAGCTTAGTTTTACTTTCAAAAAAGTTGAATCAAATTTTTAATACTTGCGATAAACATAAACCTGTGAAGAGAAAAATAGCAGCGTCAATTTTCAACAAATTTCGTCAATTAAATACTTCTTTTTTTATTTCCGATATTTGAAGAAAAGATTCTATGAACTTTGCAAACCCATCTCAAAAACGTTTTCAAAAATTTGATAAAATGTTACCTAAATTTGAACTTTTTATTTGGGGTTCTTAGAACTTTTTTTTTTTGTCAATTTTAGTATAACAAAGTACACGTTTTATTTTTATTTTGCATTGATTTTTGAGTATTTTTTTTATCAAAGTCTTTCAGATTTTCTTTCATAAAAAAACTGTTCCACAATTTGTATAGAAGAAAATCTCAAACACCCTTCAAAAAACCTCAAAAATCAACGAGAATTTTTAGAGACCTATAGCATGCATGTGCTTTGTTATACTAAAATTGATTTTGCTACAAAATTGTATACTCCAAAAATGCACAGAACCATAAATAAGAAGTTCAAAATTTCGGTAAATTTTTGCGTTTTTCGAAAACGCTTTCGATATTATTTTTCATAGCTTCAGTTAAAAAAAATCAGGGAAATTTTTTCGTGTAGTATCGGAAATAAAAAAAAGTATTTAATTGACGAAATTTATTAAAAATTGAGACTGCTATTTTTCTGTTCGCAGGTGTAAGTTCATTATTAAAATGTTTGATGTTTATTAATCTTAATTATGAGTTCGAAGTCGCAGTCCTATAGCTTCCGTGCTGTCATATGGTGTGAGGGTCAGGCGGTGTGGTTGTTGTTGTTGTTGTAGCGATAAGGTTGCTCCCCGAAGGCTTTGGGGAGTGTTATCGATGTGATGGTCCTTTGCCGGATACAGATCCGGTACGCTCCGGTAACACAGCACCATTAAGGTGCTAGCCCGACCATCTCGGGAACGATTTATGTGGCCACATTAAACCTTCAGGCCATCCCCTCCGTTCCCACCCTCAAATTCCATGAGGAGCTTGGGGTCGCCAGAGCCTCGTCTGTTAGTGAAACAGGATTCGCCGCGGAGAGGTGAGGTTGACAATTGGGTTTGGAGAAGCTATATATTGCGCTGGCAACCTGAAGGGTTGCGCTACACATCCCCTTGAATCTGATATTTTAGTCGCCTCTTACGACAGGCATACCTACCGCGGGAATATTCTGACCCCCCAAACCCGCTGGGGTTAGCGACTGGTGGTCGGGATTGCTACTGTTCGCACATCGGGAATTGTAGCTCCTAAAAACAGCCGAAAAAACTGGAGGCTACCTGTGCAACTAGAGGCATGAGTATTAAAAGAACCATTATAGCAACGGTAAGTCGCCTTTGTGCGTGACCGCCAAGGAGCCACAAACTGCGCCGAAATATACAGACAAAAGTGTGACCATTTTATGTATCTATTTCTTTTCAGCAGACGCTGCACTTCCAAAGACCGGGGTTATGTTCGAAGCCTCTCTGGAGTAAGTGAAAGAGGGACAATCCCTCCGCAAGGAGCTACTCCGTAAACCTCTAATCCACATATACTTACGTAGTTGCTAACTAATTTTAATCTCTTATTTAAATAATTATATGGAACTGCATTTATTACAGTTTATATAATGTTATTTAGTTTTACTTTCTGCTTATAATTTTTGATTCATAACCCATTAGTTTAACAGCAAGATAACTTTAAAATACACTTGACGAATGCGTTAAGGGCTGGTGAAAACTGGGAGGATTTTCAAAATTAATTTTATAAAATATATTGTTGCAACTCATACATATTAAATGTTGCTGTGTTTCAACCCAAGTACATGCCACAATCCCAGGTATGGCTTTGTACGTTTCTTGAACTAAACAAGTATCCATTTGGTTATCGTAGCTGAAATGCAATTGCGCCACCTGCTCTTCATCTGTAAAATACAAGCAACGCCTACGTGGTGCATATAGATACGTAATGACTATACTGTGCTCCTGTATGGCGGTAGCCACGGTTATACCGCACAACCGGACTTGGCATGGCGTAGCCCAGGGTTATTTTTTATAAGCGCGGCCGAAGGCCGCCAATGCAGAAAGGTGTTCTGCGCAAAAATACTATGGATTTCACCCCGGTTTCGGAGGGACCCGTGGGTATTTTTTCGGTTTTTCGTTAATATTTTTTGAACGGGTAAAAAAAGTTAACTTCCGCTTTCGGATTCTTAATCTGGACGCGAATACGCGTCTTTTGATACCTTACTCGAAAATGTTGGCCCAAATTTCGGTGGGTACCGTAAACTGCACTATTACCGTGCCTTTTCACTTGCTACGTAACGTATACAGCTAAATCCTACATTGGGTGCAGGAGCCATACAACGTACGCCACCTCCAGCATCATTTAGCCAGTCAACTGCATGTATTGATTTTACCGAACTAAAATAATAAACCTGACCGCTTCGCATAAGTAACAAAGCATTCATTTCTAGTATGAATATATCGTTCGCAATTTGGTCAAATTGTTTTTCTTTGTACGTCACGCTCTTTGAATACAAATTTAAGCAAATATTCATCATTCCATGTTACAAAAACCGTCTTTCCAGCATATGTACCATGATTGGTTAAGCCAAGCGGCTGGAATAATGTATCATCGTCAATAGACCACAGCAGCTTTTCGAATTCCTTGTCATCAGCATCTTCCCAAACAACCTCTACCTCATCTATGTCCATTGCCACTATGGGTGGCCCCTGTGATGTACAGATGATTTTGACAGCTGAAATGTTACCAGTGTTGTTAAATACATGCAGGGAAATTTTAACCGAGTTTGGCGTTCTTTTCGCACTCGCTTAGAATAGAATGCGGCTATAGTTTCCCTCACATGCTTGCACAAATTTCTATAAACTCGTTCTGAATGTTTGAGGAAAGATAGTGAATTTGTAGACGTTTGTGCTGCTATTGTGAAATCCTAACTTTCTCCAAATTATCTCTAAGTATCGAATCATAATGGCTTATGAGATCTTAGATGCCCAAAAAATGTCCATCCTTTCGCTTTTTGAAAAAAAATAGTGTTCAAAATTCTATATAAAATTTCTTTCCACTTTTGAGTTTCAGTGATTAGCTGTTCATTGATAAGTGTATCAATTGTAGCCTCCTTTCGAATTAGGTTTTGTAAAGATCGTCATTGATAATAACATTTAATGTGATCTTCAGTATTTTCTTGTGATGGCAATTTAGCGTATAGCTTCTTCCATACCTGGAATTTCGAATATTCGCCAGGACAACAAATTTTAGGTCGATTTAAAGTATTGGTGCTTAACAGACGATATGGTAGGCAATAAAAAGCATTGCTACTGGCACTCCACACCAACCAGTGACGCTCCATTTTCTCTCCATTTGGCAAGATTCTGTTTAACAACGAGGTAGGAAATGCCTCGTCATGACAATCACGTGGAAAAATAACAGGGCACTTTTGATGACCTCGACGAATTATTTCGTTGACTTCTTCAGATCGCAAAAACTCATTATTCACGGTACCGATATCGAAGTCGTTTAAATAATCTAGACTTTGATACAGAGTTGGTGGTATTGTTGGAAGGCTTTTTGAAGATGAACCTTCATCAGTGTTACCACGAAAACTTTACGATTTCGGATTCATGTAAACATATATTTTTGTTTGATGTTTTATTGTCTCCTCACTGTTCGAGGGACCAGGTAAAAAATCGTTATCAATATTCGTTGCTTTTGAAATTCGGCTTAAAATTTCCACATGGAACAACTAAAGACTCCTGAATTAAAAAAAATGTCTTAGTACCTCTAAATCGCTGCCCCCCCCCCCCCCCCGAGAAATACCGGGCCCCCTGAGAAATATCGTGCCCTGCGCTTTCTAGGCTAAGGCTCCAGCTATTAGGAGTGATAAAGCTGTCAGATCTAGAAGCAGCAAGTGGCTTAAGTCCTAGGAAGCTTCTAGTGTTTGTCAAGAGGGCGGAGTTTTTTTTATAACATAGGTCCTGGTTCTTTATAGGGTTTTCAGCTTGGCCGTTAAAACAAATTTCTGGTAACACTACGGACTCATTCAGTCTATGTGAGATCCTCATGAACCGGCCACTTCAACCTAACCTATATTTTGTGTTTTGGTTTTTACTTTAGAATCTACCGGTTAAGTAAGCGATTTCAGCTAACTAAGCGCCTTCAAATGTAGATCCATAAGGAACATGAGGTCGCCAGAGCCTCGGCTGTTAAAGAAAGAGGATTTGCCACGGGTAGGTGACGTTGACAATTGGGTTGGAGAGGCTATATATTGCGCTGGCAATCCATTGAAAGGATTGCGCTACAAAACCCCTTGAATCAATTTGGTATTTTAATCGCCTCTTACGACAGGCATAGCTACCACGGGTATACTCTAAGCCCACTAACCCGCTGGAGCCATGAGAAGCGTGAGTGCACTTTGAGTGCCGCAAGGCAAGTTCCGTCGTGCCTGGTGTTGTTGGGTGAGCGGCCAGGCAAGGCATCAGGGTACACATGCACCATTCAGGAGGATACCCTCGCTGAGCCCAGAAAATCTGGGAACATTCGATGTACTGCTCAGATCCAGCAAACGAGTATGTTCTGTACTGGCATATGATAAACTTGCAGACAACCAAACGTTTACTTTCCTGTCCAAAAGCGAATTGGTGCTCGGCACTGCTGCTAAAGAAGAATAGACGTAGTCATATCAATTCGTTCCCGGGTTACTCGGGGAAAGCAGTTTTAGCAGTACTTTGTCCGTTTCAATTTGCACATCCATTCAAAGAGCTTCGCATAATGGATTAAACAGTCATCTGCATTTATTCGTTTTTGTTTTTGTAGCACGCCTAATTTACTATCTATCAACATCTATCAATTATCCCTTGTTATAATCTTCGGGTACCCCCACTACCGGAAGATGCCTTGGCATGGTGGAGGTTCACTTGAATTTACTTTACAGGTCCTGATTCTGGTTATCTGAAATCCCCTTGAGTATTTTGTATTTATTAAGCACTTCCGGTTATATTAAAAACTTATTATCAATCCTTACTGATATTCGTTTCTTTTTCATTCTAGGTAATTCGATTTGACGATGTTGGCATAGCAATATTCCAGCTGTGGCTGTAAGAAGAACGTACATTTGCTCAAACTACAAGAAAACTGCGACAACTGTCCCTCGGCCTTTTTAGTATCACATATAAGGCCCTACCACGCATATTATGGGAAAGGGTCAAGTTCAAAGGCTCAACATCACCTGCAAATCGACTTTGATAGCACGAAATGGGGCTGCATATATTCCGGTATTATATCTACAACACTCATATCTATGCAAACTGATACTAACAACACCACCCGCGCAGGAAAAATTGAGCACCATCAGTGTGAGCTTCGAAACTCAAAATGGTTTCAGAAAGGGCACGACTACGAATGAGTTTATGTCTTTACATATGTAGTTTGTACATATAAATATGCACACATATGTAAGGTTTACTAGAAAATTAAGGAAATTATATGTAAAAACCATTTGTATACATAATTTATTCATAATTAAATATTATTTAAACAAAAGGGACGCGTTTCATTCATATAAAAAGCGAATTGACAGAAGGTAACCGGTACGGGTAACCGATAGGCCAGTTACCCGTGTTGTTGTTGTTGCATATGTTTTGGTTAGCGATAACGAAAACATACCTAATGAAGTAACTTAAAAATGTAAATAACATCGAGGGAGAAGGAATGTCGAAAACACAATAGGTAAGAGCGAGAAAGCGAGTCACACGTACATTATTTTGAGATAGCGCATGCGTTACGTTTTTCACGACAGCAATTTAAAAGTCATTAAAGGCCCGATTAATGGTGAATTATAACCATAAAACCATAACCAGATAAAACAGCTGATCGGACCTACCTTATGGAAATCAATGTAATCGATTAATGGTGCCATACCATAACGATAACGCCATAACCATACCATAGCCAACCAATTGAATTTTGGTTTTCTGCCATATCCACAAACAGCTGATTGTTCATTCGCCTATTTTTTTTTTGCCATTTTGTGTATGTGTGTATAATTTTTTTGTTTGCCGATTTTTTGTTTGTGTAATTAAAAATTCTATTGTTTCGTTTATTTGAAAGACAAATTAATTTCGTTTATTGTTTATGCAGATCATAATGGATGACTGCAAATTAATTGAATTTGTACGCGATTTCCCATGCCTTTATGACAAGGCAAACCGGGATTTTAAGGACGCAAATAAAAAAGTGCCGCTTGGAAGGATATAGCAGAGAATTTAGGTGTGGATTGTAAGTAAAAATGAATAATCTTATAATATGTGCGTACATAGGTATGATTATTCCCAATAGTGGCAGTAGCAGTAAGGCGATGGGGGAATTTACGAGAGCGTTTTAGTAAAGAGATAAGGAGCAGTAAAAACACTTCAGGAAGTGGCGCGTCTGATGGAAGGCAGTGAGTTTTCTTAGAGAGTCTTCAGTTCTTAAGAGCCCACATTATACCCCGACCGTAAGTATAATGGAATTACTTAACATGTTTGATTATGAACAAATTTTCTATTACAACAGAATGCGGCATAGCTCTCAAAATATAACCAGAAGTGTTGAAGGTGGCAAAAATACACCCACTTTTAGGGATGAATGTGCGTGTAGGGCTCGCCGCGAGAATTACAGTGCCGATATAAGTCCGTCATATCAAGTTTGAAGAAGAAAAATCAGGCGGTGGTGACAACGGTGCACTGAGATAGTCATGCAAGCTCAGATTGAGGAGAACAACGAAGCAGATATTGTGGAATACTTGTATGACAACCAGTAGGGTGATTGCCATTTTTGTAATTTTAAAACTAAAAGGCTGGCACTACAAATGGGTAATTGTTTACTTTAGCTCACAATCACTAAAACACGTCCAAAATGTCGGGAGGGATGTCAAAAGGCGGGCCTTGACCGCGGGATCAATGCGAAGGCGAAAAAAACATTTTGCTTCTATCAAAAGGTGTTCAGAAACAAACAAACAACCCCCCGGTTGAGCCAAAATCGAGAGCCTGATCCAACGCCGGGTACGCGATGTAAATTATTTCTGCGTAATTGTGGTCTACAACAAAATCGTCAAAAATACAACCACATGAAAATTTGAAACCGGTTTTTGAAAATATCTATTGCCTGAAATAAACTTTTTAATTTTCGCCTTGGATTATTTATACCGAGGTCAAAACCCGTCACCCGACACCTCTGCCAACAAATATGCCACGGGATGTTTAGTTGAGATTCCTAATGAAAGTACAAACTGTATGTATAAATGGATGTACAGTTTTGTTCAAAAAAGCAGTAGTAGAAATGATTGCAACATTTTATTGGTTATTTGTTTCTATAATTTAATTTTATTAATTTTAGAAAAAACTTGAATGTATTGTATAACGAAAACTGGATAAACCATTTTCAAAGACGTTTTCAAACAAATTAGAAAATTCCAGAAGCTTTTGTAAATCTTCATAAAAATTTCAAACTTTTTACTTGGATATTTTAGAACATTTTTTAGTATGGAGTTTTGTAGGTTGATGAATTTTAGTCTAACAAAGTGCAATTTTGAAGTCTGCCAAAATTCCCATTGACTTTTGACACACTTCAATATTGCACTTTGTTGGACTAAAATTTATTAACCTACTAAACTCCATACTCAAAATTTTTTTTAAATTCCAAGTAAAAATGTTTAATTTTTTATGAAGATTTTCAAAAACTTATTGAATTTTCTAATTTGTTTGAAAACTTTTTTGAAATTGGTTTACATAGTTTTCGTTATACAATACATTCAAATTTTTTCTAAAATTAATAAAATTAAATAAAAGAAACAAATAACTGATAAAATGTTGCAATAATTTTTGTATGTAGATATATTTGAAATTCCTAAGAAAGTACAAAATGTAGATTGAAAATCGAATTGTGATACATTAATTTCTTTATTTATTAATATATTATATGTTGTGTTGCATGTAACATGAAAGTTGACCTATCCTAATATAATAATACGTTAATTCGAGTAATATGGTGACTATTGAATTGTGATAATGTAACAAAGAAACACACATAAGAACTTAAATTTTTATAATAGTAGATTTGTAAACACCTGCGCATATTAATAGTGAAAATAGTTTTATTCGTAACATATATTGATGTACAGTTGCGAGCACTAAAACAGCAGTGAAAATTACTGATGTATTTATCAGTTATTTTCTCCTTTTATTTATTTTCGTTAATGGTAGAAATAGCTTCAATGAATTGTATAACCAAACAAATGTAAATTTATTTCGCAAACATTTTCGGGAAAACGCGAAAATTTGAAAGGTGTTAAAAAATCTTCATGCAAATTTCAAACTTTTATTTAGAGTTTTCAGAATTTTCTTTAGTATGAAGTTTTGTAGTCCAATCAATTTTAGTATAACAAAGTGCATGTTTGAAGTCTCTCAAAAATCGCATTGATTTTTCCCAATTTTTTTTTTAAGAGTGTTTTAGATTTGGTTCCAAACAAAGAGTAAATATTTATATGGAAGGAAATCTAAAACACTCTTTGAAAAAAAATTGGCAAAAATTAATGCGATTTTTGAGAGACCTCAAACATGCCCTTTGTTATACTAAAATTGATTGGATTACAAAAGTTCATACTAAAAAAATTCTGAAAACTTTAATAAAAGTTTGAAATTTGCATGAAGATTTTTTAACACCTTTCGAATTTTCGCATTTTCCCGAAAATGTTTTCGAAATTAGCTTACATGTGTTTGGTTATACAATTCATTGAAGTTATTTCTAAAATTAACGAAAATAAATAAAAGGAAAAAATAGCGTTTATAATTCAGACTGCTAGTTTGTTCCCGATCTTGCAGGAGTTCCAAATAAGAACAATGAAAAACACTTACACGTACGATGCAATGTTGTTTTATTTCCTATGGGAACAATATGACGTACATAAAATGTTAAATACAAATCACATAACATTAAAATTTAATCTTACGCTTTTGTGCGTGCTCCTGCTGCTGATACGACCGAGAACTATAATTTATTTTAAGGAAATAAAATGGAAAACGGTGCCGTTTCGCCAGGGTTGCTAAATACGGGCAATGTAACTCAACTACGCACGGTCGCAATTCAGAAGCAGGAGGGCGCATTCACACTGCGTTGCCAATATAAATTCTCCACAACACTGCTATTGTCGTATTCACAGCTGTATGTGTTATTACTGATATTCATTTAAAATATAGCATAATCTATAACAAAAATCTAATACGTATATAAAAGTTTCAAAGTTTACACATTGCCAGAATTGATTTTTAGGTAATCTTTGAGTATGCAGCTTTGTTGCCTATTGGTTAGTAATAGCTCAAACGTAAATTTTTGTTCATGCATTAGGGGATGAAAATTTAACACTTTCTAACTTGCACATTATTATAACAAAATTGAATAAGAAACAAAGTTGCATACAAGAGATTTTTTAAAAGTTCTGCTCAAAAAGTTTCAAAGTTCGTGACGGGTTTTTAAAGTTATTTATATGAACTAAATTTGCGTATTTATGAAAGTGCAGACTTTTTTCATTTTCCTTCAAAATTTTGAATTCAATTTTTCGTTTTCCGGCAAAATATTTAAATTGAATTTTGCACTTTCCATTTTATACTAAATATTAATATGCGTAAACACTAAAGTGCATAACTATAATAAGAATGCAAAATACAAACTTTTTGGTATTATATTATGCTCTATTTAATATACACGAAGCAGAATTGCAATTTTTACCAATTTTTTATTTAGTGAAATTATTTGAACTAACTTTATATATAAAAAACCATAATATATGTTTTAAAAATATATGAAGTATTGTTTCAATATCGTTCTTTACTGTATGTATACAGAAAAAAATGAAATAAATTATATTATTCTATGTTAAAATAATTTGAGAAGCTTGTGATTTTGTAGCAGCATTGTGTTTGTGCAGCAGCAATTGTTGTTGCTTTGTTTTGTTGTGTATCGCCTTCCGCCTAAATGATCTATAAGGAGGTAGTCAAAATGTGAAATAACTTCTAGACAAGTGTATATAAGTTGCGTTCTTACCTCCTGAAATATATTACTCGATGTGATTTTGAAATGCTACTGCACCATCGGTCATAAAGTAGTTGGTAAGGTATTCCCAATACTCGTATGTACTATTTCGGCCCCTTCTTCGAAATGAGTGTACTGTCCGCAGCGGACCTCCACAAGTTCTTAGTTCGTTCCTCCATTCTGCACCCGCCCCTTCTCCGCAAGTGTAGTTTTCTGGGCAATACCACCGACTAGTATCGTGGAACATAATGAAATTATGCAGCACTAAACATGCGAAACGATTTTTTCCGCATTTTCAGGATAAAACTCCATTTTGGCTTTCAATACTCTCCATCGCGCAGTCAAAATTCCAAATGCGTTTTCTATAACGCGGCGGGCCCGCGACAGTCTGTGATTAAAAACTCGCTGTTACCTTGTCGTATTCTTTCCCGGATATGGTTTCATTAGATTTTTTTTTAAGCGAAATGCACAATCTCCAACGAAGAAATGCGGAAAGGGTTGTGGCGATAATGGAAGAGGAGTATCTGGTGGAAGTGGTAATCGATTTTCCAACAGATCTTCTCCAAACCTTAATGCATGAAAAATGCCTCCATCTCTTTGACTTCCATAAGCTCCTACGCTTACAGCGGTAAACTGGTATTTAGCATCGCATGCTGCCAACAAGACGATGCTGAAAAACTTTTTATAATTGAAAAACAGTGATCCTGACTTCGGAGGGCATTTTATAGCAACGTGATTTCCATCAATAGCACCTACACGATTTGGCATATTCCACTTTTGGGAAAGTCAGTTGTTATATCTTTTTATTGCTGCTCTGTGGGTTCACTTAAATATATTGGGGAAAGCGTTTTCCACATAGCCTCGCAAGTCTCCAACACAATCATCCTCACAGTGGCTCCAAGCTATTTTTTGAAAGGAATACCATGTGCCAAGTACCTAAAAATAATACTAATTAATACAATATACGATGCTAATATCTGAAAATTTTTTACTGAAGTGTAATGGATAAACGTTCTTCCACACCAAGAAAATTAGGTAATAGTCTAGTTGAGGGGTCGACTGCTAATACGCTACCAAAAATATCGAGAGAGGTGTCAAACGACGCGTCTTGACATCAGTATTAATAATCCGAAGGCGGAAAATAAAAATATTAACTCGTTCAAAAGATATTAACGAAAAACCGAAAAAAGACCCGCGGGTACCTCCGAAACCGGGGGTGGGATCCATATTATTTTGCGCAGAACACCTTTCTGCGTTGGCGGTCTTCGGCCACGCTTATAAAAAATAACCCTGGGCTACGCCATGCCAAGTCCGGGTGTGTGGTATAACCGTGGCTACCGCCACGGTGATGCACAATTTTTCTTGTGTGTACAAACACAACAACAAACACATGGAAATCGCCATCTTCAACTGCAAATATCTCCGGACAGAGATACAATTTTTCTTTTCCGCCTTAGGATTATTGTTCTCGAAATTAATACGCGTCTTTTGACACCTCACTCGAAATTTTTGGTCAACTAGACTTTTACCAAAAATCATTGCTCTCAATGCCGAGATCAAGCAATTGGTCGACCATCAGACCAAAAGGTAAGAGCACCTCAGGATATGCAACCGCTTTGCTGGTTTTGGTATATATGGTCAACCGTCAATCCCTAACAGATCCTACCAAATATAACGACAGAGTATTAATGCACTTCCCACGGCAGCCGGTTCTAAGCACAAAAAGGTTTTGTGTGGCAGTTTCCGTGTTTTATTTGAAGATAATTACGGTTAAGTTCACGTCCTTGCACTCAAATATATATACAAAATCTTCGCCTATATGTAGTGCTATATTTAATTAAATCTGTAAGAATACCGAAATCCTTATTAATTTGTTAAACTTTTAATATGTGAACAGCTCACATTGAGATACGTGTAGATATGGGGCTTTATTCACCACCTAATTATTTCACTATGTAGATATGCACCCAATTTGTTGCAATATTAATAAAAATACTATTAAAAATGTTTCTTTTACTTTATTTTGATTAAAAATTACCAAATTTTGCAATCACTTTGCACAATCACATTTTATAAACAAAACATTCGCAGCTCGTGACAGCAATGGTCAGCTGTTTACGGTTATGGCATCATTAATCGATCACAATAGAGATGGTTATGGATATGGGTATGGTTACGACTATGGCGTTAGGGTTAAGGAAGTTTAATTTGGCTTTAAGACGATATTTGGTGACCAAGTTATTGGTAACGATTAAGTAATCGATTAGGTAACGGGTACCTGTCTTGTAGGCTTGTTGGCTGATTTGTACAGCAATAACCCTACAAGACAGGCACTCGTTACCTAATCGATTACTTAATCGTCACCAATAACTTTTTCACCAAATATCGTCTTAGGGCCGTTTTCTCGACTGCGTGCTAAAATTTATCTCTTCTTCAAACGAAATTTTGTTTTCTGTAGTGCTTGTGTTGTTTATTCCGTCGACAAATTTAACAGGCAGCCCATCTGGCCTTTAAAATTTATCGGTTCGAAAACCACAAAACAGCTGATTGTCAAGTGAATTTATTTTTATTTCGAAAAAAATTTAAAAATAAATAAAATACAAATTGCTATGGAAAGCCGGCGTGCGTTTTAATTGCATGCACTGGAAGAAGCATATGAGGAAACAAGTGAGCGAACTATAGCCAAGAGGACTTTTCGCAACCGCTTGGATTATTTTCAAAAATCAGGACAATTTTTACGAACTTCAGACTAACAATATTATAGCAAAATAAAGTGGGCTACAAAAGTGTGTACTCTAAAAAAATCTAAAAAATTTAAGAAAAAACTTGAAAATTTTCATCAAAATTGGTAGAATTTTTGCGAAATTTGCCTAACTTTTTCTAATATATTTTACAATTAATCTATTAGATCTTGATCCATACTTGTATAGGAAATTAGTTAAAATTATTCTACTGAGGCTAAAGTTGATAAAAATTGCAAAAAACTACCTGTACGCAGACATATGCTTCCTAGTGTATTAAATACAAGTTTGCATTTTTTAAACGTTCTACATTTTATCAGAAATATAATGGTCTTTCTCTCAGCCAATATACGGTGTTCCACAAAAGTCTACGTACAGCAAAATTTTTATAAAAAATCACTTTTTTTTCGGGGGATACAATTTGTTTCATAATTTATTAATATATTTTTGTAGAAATATTGCCACCACAAATTTTAGAGGATTCTTTAGAAACAAACCTAAGAAGCGATGGAGACTCAACTGAGAGGACGGTTTTAATAAACAACTACTTCGAAAGGTACGTTTTAAATATAAATTTTATTTATTAAATTTTTAATTCAAGTTCTTTATTTATATATATTTACAGGTTATCAAATCCAGCCTAACAAGTTATCATGTACAGCGATCAAACAAAGAGCGGAGGCAATTTTCATTAAATTTCGTCAATAAAATTCTCCACTCCTATAATATCGACAGTATCAGAAGCAACTTTTATGAATTTTGTAGCCGAAGCTATGCAAACAAGTCAGAAAAACTTCGTGAAAAAATGCCATAATTTGAGAATAACAGGTTTTGTTTATTCGTTGTATGAAAATTATGTTGGAAGAAAATTAGCAACTCCATCGGCGAAAAAAATTATCAAAATAAAGCAGTGGCCCACAGCGTTTTGAAACCTGCACTTCCTTGAAATTAAATTCAATGGACTACAAAACTGCATAAATTTTCGTAAAACTTTCTCAAATAATGGAATTTTTTCACGAAGTTTTTCTGACTTAATTGCATAGTTTCGGCTACAAAGTTCATAGAAGTTGTTTTTTCAATCGAAGTCGCTATTCGTCGTGAAGAGCGGAGAATTTTGCTAACGAAATAGTTACATATCATTAGCTTAATTCACAAAGCCCATAACAAAAAGATTTGGAAACTGCTTTTTTTCGCTTAAAATTTGGTAATAACCAAAAGTACCGCAGTTACGCCTCTTTTAAAAAGTGAACGTGAAAAGAAAATGCTTTTTGCTTCTCCTGTAACATTTTAAATTTGTTGTTTAGGTCCTTTGTGAATTAAGCTAATGATACAACTTCTATGAACTTTGTAGCCGAAGCTATGCAAACAAGTTAGAAATATATACCAGTTTCTATATTTAGATTTTTTTTTGGGTTTATTTTTAAAGCTATTTTGACATTGAAGACATATTTTTCAATTAAGTTTTAAATTTAAGCTCAATAAAATTAATTTAAACTCATGTATTTTGAATGGTTTCAAAGGTTTCGAATTTATGTAAAAAAATTTTAAAAACTACTTAAACCGGTGAACGGTTTAAAATTTTGGCTTACCGTGATGACAATTGGGTTGGAGAAGTTATAAATAGCGCTGGCATCCCGTCCAGGCCTACATATTGTGTAATGATGGATTTTTTTTCATAATAGTAGTAATTAGTGAAAAAGTTTGTTTTGTTTCAATTTATGCACTAAGTACTTATTGTCTATTCACAGCAAGTCTAAATTGCATAATCCAATTTTTATTTAAATTTCTTTTAATATATTGTATCTCTTATGAAATTGTATCTCTTATGGGCGAATAGTCATTTTATACGAAGCTGATGAAAGGTACAATTTCATTGAATAACTTACACTAACATTTACCATTACCAATTAAAAAGTGAATGAAAATAAAATGTTTTTTGCTTCTCCTGTAATATTTTAAATTTTTTATTTAGGGCCTTTGTGAATTAATCTAACTATATGTATGTATTCATAATGTAGATATAAATAGATATGCTTTGTACATTCAAACAGCCTTTTTTCTAAAATTTAATATTCAGTCTCGATTTTGCTCTAGTTTCTAAAATGTAAAATATACACTGGTTGCCACATAAAGAGAAACATTTTATTTTTAAAAATAATTGCATAGCCATAGCTGAGTTTTTAAAACCAAGGCATTTTTTATATAAACTATAAGATAGGACATGAAGGAACACTTGTTGAACTATAAGAATAAGCCATACAGTCGTCGATAAATAACTTAAATAAAAGAAAAAAAGATGAGTTTCCTGAAATGAGGATAATAAAAAATATAATAAAATGAGTATTGCATTGTTATCGTTACGGAATTCATTGTGCTTACATTAAATTATTGTTTCACTCTGTTGTTGTTGTTGTAGCAATGCTCGCCCCACCTAATAGCCGCGACCGATCACAAATTGTCATCAATATCCTCTAACGGGAATCCAAGGAAACTTGCCGTTTCAACAGGGGTGGACCATAAGGAAAGGGGTGTTCGAGGCGTTGGTTCCACATTACAATTAAAGAGATGGTTGGTGTCATGTGGGGACACATTGCAAGCGGGGTATACATTTTGTATGTCGGGGTTGATTCTGGATAGGTAAGAGTTTAACCTGTTACAGTATCCAGAACGAAGTTGAGCAAGAGTGACACGCGTTTCCCTGGGGAGTATGCGTTCCTCTTCCGCGAGTTCTGGATATTTTTCTTCAAATACTGGATTCACCGGGCAATTCCCGACATAAAGGTCCGACGCCTGTCTATGGAGTTCACCAAGGACCTGCTTGTGTTTTTTCGCTTCATACGGCTGGGTTCTCAGGTGCCGTATTTCCCCAAAATGCTTACGGAGATGACTCCTTAGGCCCCTAGGCGGTGCTGGTTCGTCAATCAGATGTCTGTTGGGATGCCCAGGTTTCTGGGTATTCAACAGAAACTGTTTGGTCAGCATCTCATTTCTCTCCCTGATGGGGAGTATTCTCGCCTCATTATGCAGATGGTGTTCTGGGGACATAAGAAGACAGCCTGTGGCGATTCTGAGAACAGTATTTTGGCAGGCCTGTAGTTTCTTCCAGTGGGTAGTTTTTAGGCTTGGCGAACATATGGGTGACGCGTAGCACGTAATCGCTAATGGCTAATTGCTTTGTATGTGGTCATGAGCGTTTCTTTATCTTTTCCCCAGGTACTGCCAGCAAGGGATTTGAGGATTTTATTACGACTCTGAATTCTCGGAACAATTGGGGTTGCGTGCGCACCAAAATGTAGATCCTGATCAAACGTCACACCCAAGATTTTGGGGTGTAGGACAGTCGGTAGCGTAGTGCCATCGACGTGGATGTTCAATATGGTCGACATTTGGGGCGTCCATGTTGTAAATAAGGTCGCGGAAGATTTAGTCGGTGACAATGCCAGGTTTCGCGAGGCGAAAAAACTGGAGAGATCAGGGAGATATCCGTTTATTTTATTGCATAGCTCATCGATCTCTGGGCCTGGGCCTGTGGCCATTATTGTGCAGTCATCGGCGTAGGAAACGATTGTGACTCCTTCCGGTGGTGAAGGTAGCTTAGATATGTAGAAATTAAACAAAAGTGGGGATAGGACACCACCCTGTGGCACCCCTTCTTTAATTCTCCTTGGTTTTGATGTTTCGTTTCTGAATTGCACCGATGCCTGCCGACCACCCAGATAATTTGTGGTCCACCTTTTAAGACATGGGGAAGGGTAGACCCTTCCAGGTCTTGCAGTAACGAGCCATGGTTGACCGTATCAAAGGCTTTTGATAGGTGTAGCGCTACGAGTACTGTTCTATGGTGAGGGTATTGATTCAAACCGCAATTTATCTGGGTGCCAATGACATTTAGCGCGTAGGTAGTGCTATGGAGTTTTCTGAAGCCATGCTGATGAGGGGCTAGCTGCAAATGTGCTTGGAAATAAGGAAGCAAAATGGCTTCAAGCGTATTTGCCACTGGCGTAGGAGAGATATCGGACGATATGACTTACCTACGTTAGCTGATTTCCCAGGCTTTAGTAGCGGGACCACCTTGGCCATTTTCCATTTCTCGGGTATGACAAAGGTGGAAAGAGACAGGTTGAAGACATGCGCTAAATATTTGAAACCCTCTTTCCATAAGTTTTTAAGCATCGGCATGGCTATGCCGTCTGGGCCCACTGCTTTGGATGGTTTAGCGCGACCAATGGCGTCCTCAACCTCTCTAGCGGTGATTCTGATTGGTGACGCGCTGAATTTGTGCTTATGTGCGTGTCTATTGGCTCTCCGTCTATCTTTGTCGACCGTAGGATGCATTATATATTGTCGGTAGAAAGCGCTCGCGCATTTTTTCGCATCCGACAGCACCTTATCGCCAAAGGCGATGGAAACTTTGTCTTTGTGCTTAGTCGGATTCGATTGGGACTTTACGGTGGACCAAAGTTTACCTACACCGGTAGAGAAGTTACAACCTCTTAGGTGCTCTTCCCATTTCGCCCGCTTGTGTTCGTCCACAAGCAATCTGATGCGTTGGTTTATATCCCTTATTTGGGGGTCGCCTGGATCAAGTTGTCTTATAAGGTCGCGTTCCCTCGCTAAGCTCGCGGCCTCCGCCGGGAAGTGGGGCCGGATTTCGGGAATTCTCCCGGCGGGAATGAAATGTGCCGAGGCGGATTCAATGACCTTACGGAAGGCACGCTCCCCTTGGCGGGCATCAGTCGGGATAGGGAGGGCAGCAAAGCGGCTGTCGGTTGCAGATTTATATTCTCTCTCTTCTGCTGCAGTTCGAGTTCTAGCAACTAATTTTTTAATTGTAGATTCATGAGCTCTTGCTGATGCCTTTCTTCTGCATGAAGTTTATCCAGCTCATGCTTCTCCGCTGCTCTATCGTTTTCACCCTTATAAAACTCCTGTTGCAGCATCATTTCATTTTTCTTTTGTCGCAATTGGGTCGGGTTCCATGAAGCCCAATCGTGACCACTCTTCCCGCTCTCATCCAAATTAGTTGTCTGTAGAAAATATAAAATAGGTAAATTAGTGGATAATAAATACTGCTTTGCGGCTATAGAAAAACATATTTCAGAAACTAGTAATTTACTGTTTTTCCCCTAACCCCTATTCTTAGTCCTTATACCTCTCCCTATACCCTCTCCTTCTGCCTCTTACTAAACGTCCTGGTCGTTCCTCCCCCTCCATTTTTTAACCAACATAGCCCTGTACCTCTCCCGTACCTGTGAATCTTCTACCAATCTACTTTTTTTCCTAATATATTTGGATTTCTAAATATTATTTCTCACGGTTTGAGGGAATCCATCAATTCCACGTATGCAAGCATGTAAAGAGGTTTCTACGAACTAGCCACCTCTTCACATGCATGTGAATTAGTATCACGAAATACACCAGAAGGCGTTGCACAGCAAGCGGCTACTGTAAAAATGTAAGCGAACAAATAATCGAATTTAAATGTTCAATTAGCTCAATTCAAATAACTTACATTTGATATTTCATCTTCAATCGAGCCACTCACGCTCTCTACGGGCTCGTCCAATAAAATGTCTATATCCGCTAAAAGAAAGATCTCAAAAGTTTAGAATATACATGTGGATTCAAATGGCAAAAACTTACTCATATCAGCGTCATGCGGATTGCACATTCCAGACCCCGAAGTGTCTAGCATGGATGCAATCCTGAGGGATAAGTTGTCGACTTTGCTTGAGGAAGTACCACCTCCAGTGCGGTATTGCTCCCTCTTCTCTGAGGCTAGCTCATTTTTGGCTTTGCGCTTTAAAATGTCGTACCAGTCCCTAAGCGCTTTCCACTCCCTGTGGACACCGGTTTTTGCTGCAAATTGCGCAGCTAAAGTTTGCCAACTCTCCTCTTTCTGCCGCCATGTCACTGCATCCAACTTCTTATTTTCTACAATGTGCTTGTAGTCTTCCACCAGATCTACAAGCACAATTTCCTCTGCTGGAGTAAAATTTTTTCCGCGCTTTTTAATTTTCGGTTTTTGTTCTATTATTTATAAAATAAACACGCAACACAATTTTTTTAAATTTAATTTACTTGTTTTACAGCTGTTTTTGACAGTTCACTTTCCTTCTGTTCGTAGTCCTGCCACCTTTTCATAATTATTAAACAGCTTTTTAAATGTGCGTTGAGAAAATGAAATGGAGTTTATCGTATCGACGAATTTATCCGCCGGTTGACTAATGTTCACTTTAGCAGGCACTCGAGAAAACGGCCCTTAATGACTTTTACATTGCTGTCGTGAAAAAGGTAACGCATGCGCTCTCTCAAAATAGTGTACGTGTGACTCGCTTTCTCGCTCTTACCTATTGTGTTTTCGACATTCTTTCTCGCTCGATGTTATTTACATTTTTAGGTTATGTATGTTGTTTTCGTTATCGCTAACCAAAACATATGCAATAACAATAACACGGGTAACTGGCCTATCGGTTACCTTCTGTCAAATCGCTTTTCCCATGAATGAAACGCGTCCTTTATGTTCAGATAATATTTAATTATAAATAATTCATATATACAATGTTTTTTTACAGTTTAAATTATTCCCTTATTACTCTAGTGAACTTTACATATGTGTATATTGATATGTACAAGCTAATTAAGTACAATAACGTCTATTAATAGCTGTGCCATTCTGAAAATTTCGAAGCTCGGTGATGATGCTCAATTTTTCCTGCCCTGGTGGTGTTGTTCAACATCAGTTTGCAGAGCCATATGAGTTTTGTAGGGATAATACCGGAAGCCCCAATTCGTGCTATCAAAGTCGATTTACAGGTGATATTAATCCTTTGGTCCTGACCCTTTCCCATAGTATGCTTGTTAGCGCCTTATCTGTGGTACTAAAAAGGCGGGGGGATAGTTGTCGCAGTTTTCTCATAATTTGAGGAAATTTATGTTGTTCCTTCAGCTACAGCTGGAATATTTGGAATATTGCTATGCGCACATCCTCAAAATCAAATTACCTAGAATGAGAAAGAAACTAATATCAGTAAGGATAGATTAAAGTTTTTTAATATATTTAACCCGAAAAGTGTTCTATAAATAGGGCTCCACAATCAGCTCTTTTCTGAGAGACCAAAGGCACAAGGGACTCAAGGAGATTTCAGATAACTAGAATCAGGGGTACCCGAAGATACTTCGCTGTTGCATTCATAGAGAACACAACATTATAACAAAGGATAATTGATTGATGTTACGAAGGAAATTAGACGTGCTACAAAAACAAACAAATACAGATGACTGTTTAATTCAACAACACCAACAACAACAAATATTTAATTCATTATCCGAAGTTCTTGTATGGACGTGCAGTATGAAAAGTGCAAAGTACTGCTAAAACTGATTTCCCCGAGTAACCCGGGAACGAATTGATGTGACTACACCTATCCTTCTTTAGCAGCAGGGTCTAGAACCAGTTCCCTGTTGGACAGGAAAATAAACGTTTGGTTATCTCCAAGTTGACCATATGCTATTACAGAATATACTCGTTTGCTGCATCCGACCAGTACATCCAACTTTCCCAGATTTTCTGGGCTCAGCAAGGGTATCCTCCTAAATGGTGCATTTGTTGCACGCTGCTGCCTGGCCGCTCACCCAACAACACAAGACACGACGGAACTTTCCTTGGGACACCCAAGGTCACTAACGCTTCTCATGGCTCCAGCGGGTTAGGGGGCTTAGAGTATACCCGCGGTAGGCATGCCTGCGTAAGAGGCGATTAAAATACCAAATTGGTTCATGGGGTTGTGTAGCGCAACCCGTTCAATGGGTTGCCAGCGCAATATATAGCTTTTCCAACCCAATTGTGAACCTCACCTACCCGTGGCGAATTCTGTTTCTTTAACAGCCGAGGCTCTGGCGACCCCTTGTTCCTTATGGATCTACATTTGAAGGCGCTTAGTTAGCTGACATGGCTTACTTAAACGGTTGATTCTAAAGTAAAAACCAAAACAAAATATAGGTTAGGTTGCACTGGCGGGTTCATGACGACCTCACATAGACTGAATGAGTCCGTAGTGTTACCAGAAGTTTGTTTTAACGACCAAGCTAAGAACCCTATCAACAACCAGGACATGTTATAAAATAACCCCGTCCTCTTGACAAATACCAGAAGCTTCCTAGAACTTAAGCCACTTGCTGCTTCTAGATCTGACAGCTGTCAGCTGGAGTCTTAGCCTGGCAAGCGCAGGGGGCACGAGCACAGAACGTAATCGATCATTTCCTCCTCCAACCCGCACTTCATACATCTGCCATCACTGACCAAGCCTAATTTAAACGCATGTGACGCTAGAAGGTAGTGTCCAGTAAGAATACCCGTCATGAGTTTACAGTCTACAGTTTAATGATGGTGAAAATATAAGAATCAGTGTTTATGATAGACATATTTTAATTAATCTCTTACAACAACGTGATCGGTGGCTACATCGCCATGTAGATAGTGTGGTGTTCTACCTTGTATAAGCGTAGGTACTGTATGTGCTCAACCGTGCAAATGGACATAAGCAGTTACATTATTCACATAAACATAGCTTGTTATTTGTGCAGGCATCAATATGCATACATTGGTCCAGTTCGGTGTGCACCAGCCACTGGTACAAACACTTTTGAATGCATAGCTTTCATATAGATTGGATATCCAGCAGTGCTCCGGTTGTGCCAAAATGTAATGGGCTGCTTAGTTGTTGTTGTTGTAGCGATAAGGTTGCTCCCCGAAGGCTTTGGGGAGTGTTATCGATGTGATGGTCCTTTGCCGGATACAGATCCGGTACGCTCCGGTAACACAGCACCATTAAGGTGCTAGCCCGACCATCTCGGGAACGATTTATATGGCCACATTAAACCTTCAGGCCATCCCTCCTTCCCCACAACCAAGCTCCATGAGGAGCTTGGTGTCGCCAGAGCTTCGTCTGTTAGTGAAACAGGATTCGCCGCGGATAGGTGAGGTTGACAATTGGGTTTGGAGAAGCCGTATATTGCGCTGGAAGCCTGAAGGGTTGCGCTACACAGCCTCTTGAATCTGGTATCTTATTCGCCTCTTACGACAGGCATACCTACCGCGTGTATATTCTGACCCCCTAACCCGCTGGGGGAGGGCTGCTCAGTCTCTTGGTACGGCTGTATAAGTATGGGCGGGTGCAATGTATTACTAGTCTGCTCAAGATCGTATGGTACATAGATGGCTCGAAGATGTCAGAGGGGATTGGAGCCAGAGTTTTCGGATCCAGAGCCAAAATATCAGTAACTCTACAAGCACATCCGAGCATTTTCAAGCGAAAGTATTCGTCATAAGTTAGTGCGCTAAGCCGAACCTTCAGCGCTGATACCCCAATGAAACAATTGCCATACTCAGTCAGGCAGTCAGGCCCCACTAAAGGTATTTGCGGCGTTCGAAATAAAGTCAGCACTGGTCCTTCAGTGCTTAGAAAAGCTAAATCAATTAGGAGCACACAACGTAGTACTGTTGCCCTGGGTCCTAGGCCACAGGGGAGTAGAGGGTAATGAGCAGGCGGACTCAGTGTTTAGTTTATTGCGTCCCTCCCACAAATTGTCATCCTACAGGCAGATCCTTGCAGCGGGTATGCGCCATACTCTCCTCTTCCGGGAAGGTATTGACCCCAATCCGGGTCCTTCTCCTGACCCCGGTCCTGAGAAATGAGTTTGCTGCGTTTGCCGGAAAAGAATCTTTTTAGGACGGTCATATATAAGGGCCTGAAATATTTCAATGGACTTCCTAATCACATAAAAAGTAGTAATAACTTCAATACTTTTAAAAAAAATTTATTGGAGCATTGTAAAAACCTTCCAAAAAGATAAAGTTGTTCTCCTCTTATTTTTTACATGATATATCCGATACTGGAGCACGAAAAGGGAATGGTAATATTGGAAGCAGCAAAATACAATGCATCCGGCCCTAAGGAAAAGAAAATCGGTCGCCACCTGTAACTCCAGACAGTTCCAACAACTAATTTCGCTAGAATTCGGTATTTCCAGCTGATATTTACTGTTGCTGATCGGAATCACTCGCATTATATTAATATAACAATAAAATTATATAATGTGTAACAAAAATAACGAAAATAAGGCCAAGCAAAAGTTGGAGCAGGGGGGATTGGAAACACGTCCTTTTCAACCTCCCATTATATGTTGAGCTGTGCTAATCGGAGTCTTCATGCATTCCGACAGCGTCTTTACTACACAAAGTTGAGGGGTGATTGGATACACGTTATTTTCAATTTCCAACATCCAAAGACATGTTTAGCTGTGTTGATCGGAGACTAATACATTCCGACAGCTTAAAATACACATATAATTGAAAAATATAAGTTCCAAATTTTGTTGCCTTAAGCTGGGAGCACTGGAGGATTGGAAACGCGTCCCTTCCAACCTTCCTCAAATGAGTGGCTCCCAGACTCGTCTCTTTGTCACGCTAGTAAATATGCTGATCGGAATCACATGGCATTCCAACAGCATATTCAACAGAAATAAGTCATTATAACAATGAATTGTACTTGGTAGTTTAAGTTTTAGGCCTAAACTGCCGTAATAATAAATAATTAAATTAAAAAAATAAATACTCTTGTCAGTGTTTCACGTGCAAGGGATGGTTGCATCGGACAGGTTGCTCTGGGCTAGATTCCAAAATCCAGCGTCCTCGTAATTTTTATAAATCTTTTGTGGCTCTTGTTGTTCACGACCTCATTGCATTATGAGGAAATACGGCACCTGAGAACACAGCCGTATGAAGCTAAAAAACACAAGCATGTCTTCAGTGAACTCCAAAAACAGGCGTCGGACCTCTATGCCGGTGATTCCTGTACTCAAAGAACAAAACTAGCAGAGAAGGAAAGCACTCTCCCTAGGGAAACGAGAGTAGTCACTCTAGCTCAACTTCGAGCTGGATAACGTAACAGGTAAACTCTTACCTATCCAGAATCAACCCCGACATACAAAACATTGTCCTGCTTGTAATGTGTCCCCACATGACACCAACCATCTCTTTAACTGTATTGTGGAACCAACGCCTCTAACACTCCTCTCATTATGGTCCACCCAAACAGAAAGTTTCCTTGGACTCCCGTTAGAAGACAATTTGTGATCGGTTGCACCTATTGGATGGGACGAAGCACTGCTATAACAACAACAGCAGGCGGACAACCCGGAAGGAGAGGCAGCAACTGCATGACATATCGATCCCGAGCCGTTCCTGGCAGTTGGCTCACTCAATAAATGCCCCTAATAATAGAAGGGAGGGAAAAGAGAGAACACTGGCGCAATATGCCAGGCCTGAGTCAATCTAAGTTACTGTTAGGGGGTTACAGCACAACTCGATATAGGGCATTAATAGGCTTCTCAAAAAGATAACCTAAGAATCCTAACGGCTATTCTTACAAGACAACTTAGACTGAACAGTCACATGCAAAAGCTGGGTATAATATCGAACAACACATACCGATTTTGTGATGGATCAGCAGACGGCGGACCATATCCTTCTAGATTGCGGCGCAATTTCAAGACGCAGGGCTAAGTTTATGGGCTCACCATGGCCAGAGCATTCCCACATTTAATCCCTCAAGCCAAGAACACCGCTGGGGTTCATCAAGGAAGTCGGATAGGATGAGGTGCTGTGAAGGAGATGTGCAAGTCACTGTGCAATCCTCAATAAATTATCTATATATCCACGTTCCGGTAACAAGCACCATTGTGACTACATTAAACCTTCTAGGGATTGAATATTAATAATGACCGCAATGCGAAAGTCTGCTAAAATGTACCGTTTTCCATGGAATGCTCGATATATAACTTTCCACGTTTTGAAACAGTGATGAAAAGAGCAAAATTTACTAAAATTTTAACTGGCTGTGGGTAGTAAAATGACAAAAATCTTGCAAATCTACTGATAAAAATTAATTAATTCCTCCCCTTCTTTGCAGTTCTATGCATACATACATATGCATTATCTCTCCAAACGCTAATTAAAAAAATTAATTGGTTTTCACATGAACTTTGAACTCTGTCGTATTTGCATTCTTCAGTTGATTATCAACAAAAGCATGACAAATTATTTAATATGGTAGCCAAATTACTTACCCTTTCTGGTGCGATGATTCCTGGACAATCGGGCCTGACTAGACGCGATTTTTTTTTGCCTTAAAGGAGCGTGCTTAACGCGAACCATATCATGTTATGGCACACCTTTGGTAATGCAAACAATCCGACATTTCTGCTTCTAATGCTTCTAGGATAGCAGCAGCAGCTCCCGGTGGCGCGACATAAATAACAATTGCATGCCGATCAGTTGCCTTTTTTGCTCTGGCTACCTATTCAATTTTAATTCACATTACATTATATACTATTGCAATTTTTAATCAATATAAATCAATATAAATTACCGAAGCAAATACTGGCAAACCAAGATGCGGAGTTCCCCCACCCCCCCCCCTTTTTTTAGGGAAATACATCCAACCAGTTTGGTACCGTATTCCAAAGCATGTTGGTTGTAAAGTACCTTGTATCCACGTGAATCTGCATTTAATTGTAGATTTCCTCTGATTTTGGCATATTCTGAGCTGCATCGCAACCCGACGGAGATGCTATCTATTAGAATAATATAACATTTTTTTTTATTTAAAAATGAACATACGTGTGAATGAAAATCAGAAAGTAAAGGTAGTAGTGCAGTTTACGGTACCCACCCTAAAGTTGGGCCAAGATATTCGAGTGAAGTATCAAAAGACGCGTATTAATCTAGAGAACAATAATCCGAAGGCGGAAAAATTTTATCTCTGTCCGGAGATATTTGCAGTTGAATTTGGCGATTTTAATGAGGTTGTTGTTGTGTTTGTACCCACAAAAAAAATTGTGCATCACCCGGACTTGGCATGGCGTAGCCCAGGGTTATTTTTTATAAGCGCGGCCAAAGGCCGCCAACGCAGAAAACTGTTCTGCGCAAAAATACTATGGATCCCACCTCCGGTTTCGGAGGGACCACGGGTCTTTTTTCGGTTTTTCGTTAATATCTTTTGAACGGGTAAAAAAAGTTAACTTCCGCTTTCGGATTACCAAAAATACTATGGATCCACCCCCGGTTTCGGAGGGACCCGCGGGTCTTTTTTCGGTTTTTCGTTAATATCTTTTGAACGGGTAAAAAAGTTAAATTCGTCTTTCGGATTCTTGATCTAGACGTGAATACGCGTCTTTTGATACCTCACTCGAAAAATTTGGCCAAAATTTCGGTGGGTACCGTAAACTGCACTATTACCAAAGTAAATAATGTTGTTGTTGTTGTTGTTGTAGCGATAAGGACACTCCCCGTTATCGACTTTGTTGGTCCTTTGCCGGATGCAGATCGGGTACGTTCCGGGAACAATTAAGGTACTAGCCCGACCAAAGAGGGAGCGATTTTGTATGACATGAAACCTTGTAGGCCATCCCGTCGATTCTATACAACTTAATATGGTAACGATTTAAAAGACGGTACACCACCTAATTTTTATCAAAAAATATCAAACGAGGAATCAAAAGACGCGCCTCGAGCACCGTTTTTATTATTATTTGATATTTTTAAATTAGGTGGGGCACCGTCTTGTAAAACGTTACCCTTAATAATATTTTGGGCGAAGGCCGCCAACGCAAAAAGATGGTCTCTGCAACAAAATTTTTAATTTCCGTCACATGTCATAACTAAAATTAACTTAATATTATTTTGGGCGAAGGCCGCCAACGCAAAAAGGTGTTCTCTGCAACAAAATTTTTAATTTCCGTCACATGTCACAACTAAAAGTACAAATATTTTTCGTTGTAAACAATGCTATTTTTTTCCGTTTCAAAGTTTCCCGGAATAATTAATGAACTGTCATTTCGATGACAGCATGAAACGTCAATGGGTTAGTGGAGAGCGAAAAAAGCTTTGAATGTGTGGGTGAACTAGTTACCGCCGTCTTGTAGGGAAATTATGTCTGTTCAAATAGTCAAAATATGTGCCCTGCAAAAATCGTGTGACCAAAAACGCACACAGACACACGAATTTTTGACAGGGGTGACGATTTGGAATGAAAAATTCTCCAAATGAAATAGCATGTTGACAAATTTAGCTTTCACACAATGTATCGTGCTCTCTCGCACCTATTATTTTTATAGGGATAGCAAAATACGTCATTTTTGCGTGCAAAAAAATCCGCCATTTCTAATTCAGCAGAGACAACAAAACATTTGGTGGTCGAAAAATTTTTGCAATTTTGAGAGTTTTAAATGGAATATCTCCGGAAAGATTTAAAATTAAGAGGGAGTTCTCCAGATCACATATATATATATATTATAAAGTGCGCAAACTTTTAATTTAAAAGTTATTTGGTGTTAAAGTTTGCAAATTTCTATACAAATTTTATATGTGTATACGTATATATATGTGGCAGCACAGCTTTGTAATGTCATCAATAAAATATATGTATATATATATATATATATATATGTGTGCATGTTGCTACAAAAGCGCGATTGATTTAATAAAAACATTTATAATAAGTGAAAACAATGCAAAAATTAAATGTGAAATATACAAAAATGCAATTTAAGTTTATCGTTGCCAATTTATATAGAAATGTATGTGGATTAAGGTTTTGAAAGATGTGTAAATTGTAATTTAAAGTGCTATAGAAATTTGCTAAATTTGCAAACTTTAACAACAAATAACTTTTAAATTATAAGTTTGCGCACTTTAAAGTATATATATTTGTGATCGGGAGAACTCCCTCTTTCATTTGGTACCAAGTTTTACCCCGAACTCGGGGGGTGCTATTCTAAAATTTTCCCAAAGTCTTTAATATACAATGATTTTTGCTGTTTATTTCGACAAACATTTTTGATTTGATTTTTGTTCTCATCGAAAGAATTCACAATTATATAGCACCATGCCGCGAATTATGATAAAAGGTGGTGTGTGGAGAAACACTGAGGTAAGCATTTGACGCGACTGGTTACTCTTGGCCGTTTATTAACTAAATTGATAACTTTCAGGATGAAATCCTCAAAGCAGCTGTAATGAAATATGGCAAAAACCAGTGGTCACGTATTGCATCACTGCTGCACCGCAAATCTGCCAAGCAATGTAAGGCACGCTGGTACGAATGGCTTGATCCTAGCATAAAGAAGACAGAATGGTCACGGGAGGAGGATGAAAAGTTTTTGCATTTTGTTGGTGGTGAATGTTTCAATTTTTTCCAAGGCTTGGCATTAATTTCATTTTTATAGTTTATAATTATTTAAAGGTTGCATTAGAACAAGTACATTGATTTTACGTGGCAGTGTTGAACAATTTTTGGAAGAAACTGAGCTTCGTTACATGATGCTATAGGGAGGGATGGCCTGAAGGTTTAATGTGGCCACATAAATCGTTCCCGAGATGGTCGGGCTGGCACTTTAATGGTGCTGTGTTACCGGAGCGTACCGGATCTGTATCCGGCTAAAGGACCATCACATCGATAACACTCCCCAAAGCCTTCGGGGAGCAATCTTATCGCTACAAAAACAACAACATTGTGTCCAAATCCCGAAAAAAAAACTATAAAATTTGTGTCAGTGAAATGATAATTATTGCTTTTGGTTGTTAGTTTTGAGGCATCGTCATCGAGTTCCTTCTGATCGTATATGCCGGTTCTTTTGCATTCTTTTACATGCATAAAGTGCCGTTGAAGCCTTCCTCACCCTATCCTCCACGTTGAGCTGCCATGACAGCTTACTGTCTAAGATCATTCCTAGATATTTTGTGCAAGGTTTCTCCCGTAGAGTCGCCCCTCCTAACTTAGGCCTGGTCCAATTAGGGACCTTGTACCTCTTTGTAAACAAGACCATATGCAACGTCATCTGCGTAAACCGTAAGTTTTTCTGGTCCCTCGTAGAATCCCCTAAGCAGTTGGATAATGACCAGCGTCCACAGCAGAGGTGATAGCACCCCTCCCTGCGGAGTGCCCCTGTCCACTAATTTCGTGGCCGCGTACAATCCCCATTGCGATGTAATCTTACTGCAGTTTAACATGCAGTCGATCCATCTGGGTAAGGCTGGATGTACTTTAACGTAATTAAGACCATCAATAATCGCCCATTTATAAAGCCCCGGCAATGCTTAAGAAGACTTCTAGAGCATATTCCTTATATTCCAGGGCTTTTTCTATGCTTATTACCACCCTATGCAATGCGGTGTCTACTGACTTGCCTTTGGTGTACGCCTGTTGTGTTGTGGAGAGCAGCTTTTCATCCACGTTGGACTTTATGTACACATCTATCAGCCTCTCAAAGGTTTTGAGCAGAAATGATGTTAAGCTATTGGGTCTATAATCTTTTGGATACACGTGACCGATCTTCCCCGCCTTTGGTAGGAAAGCTACACGAGCAGTTCTCCAAGAGTGCGGTACATGATTCAGTTTATGCACCCATCGAATATTATTTTAAGCCATCCCACGACCGCTCTACTTGAAACTTGTAGCATGGCCGGACATGTACCATCTGAGCCCGGCGATTTCACCACCACTACGAGATCCTCAGTAGTGTAACTAGGCAGCATATATGAATGCAGCGGTTTCCTTACCATTACCCGTCCTTCCGTTTGCGCATGGTAAACGCCAAATCCGCGCGCGCTAAGTCCAGAAACCTTTCCTCCCGATTGAAGCCACGGCTCCTGGATCAGCGCGTTAGGAGGAGGAGTTCGCTCGACGCCACTTTACTGTGTTGGAGGTTTATCTGTAGAACTCGCAGCACCAATGGGCTGCTTGTCCCCCTCCAGCACTTTCATCGTGACGTCGTCGTCCTCCCCTAGCCCTTTTGGTTTAGAGTGTTCGAAGCCCCCTTCAGCCTCTTGTACCTGTTGTGCCGGGTGTTCCTCTGTGCGACTCACAGCACCATCTGGCTGTTGGTCCCCTTCTAACACATTCGGGGTGACGTGGGCTACCTCCACCTGTATTTTTTCCCTTTGGCTTATGAGGTCCTTTTCGACTTCGCCCACGTCCAGCGTGTTAGGACTTTAATACCCGCGACTTCTTTTCCTGAGTCGCATATAAATTTTGCCTGTACCTAAGGACATTTTCCCAAGCTGCGCGTACAATATATCCTCCGCCTGCTTGTTTATTTGGAAGATGTATAACTGACCTTCCTCCGTAGGCCGAGATACAGTAAGTACCTTCCAATCCTGTGTCGGTATGTTCGGATTCTGATTCTGCAAAAATTGCAGTGTATCCTCCGACTTCATCACGCATGGTGTCCATACCTTAACTTTTGGTACCTTGGGGATTTGCGCTTTATCCACCATCTCAAAACGCGCGTTCGTGCCCTGCCTTTAGAGGTTTGGAACCACTTCCTCCAGCCACCGCAAGCTCGCGATGTTGTCGCACGCTATCATCTTCATACCATTATACCATCCCCCGAATCAAAGGTTGGAAGGAGCTTACTTGGTTATTCCCGCATCATCTTAAGCATTAAGCTAATAAGCTCTCTTTCTACAGATCTCCACCTTTCACTAGTCATCTGTTCGAAAGGACTGCTACGATCAACCAGCGCCACAGTCAGTGACTGCTTTGCCACATCACTCATCTTCTCGGGAAAAGCCGGCGTCTTAGTGTTATTTCCCTTTGGCTCCTCCGAGAAAGCCGGAGTCTTAGCTCCCTCTAGCACCTCCGAGAAAGTCGGATTCTTAGCGTTATCTCCCTTTGGCTTATCTCCTACTTCCATAGTTGGAACTTCCCTCTGACTCGCAGCCTTCGAGGTAGTTGCTACCTCGCTATTGGGGCCCATCTGTCTTACAGCTTTGGGCCTACTTGTCTTGTCTATGGGACTGCCCTGCGTCGCGGCTCTGGGACTGGGCCCTTTCTGCCTCTTGAAAGCAGGCTTGTCGCCTTCCGCCGAACGTTGCCTTTTCATTCTGCCATTCGACGCTTCTTCCTCCTCATATCGATTGCAGAACCGAGGGTTTCTCGCAGAAAACCTTTTGAACTGCCTTCGACCTACTTCTACCGCCTCATGAGCCCATGCCAAGCGCTCGATCTCCTCTTCTGTTGGGTCCACCACTGCTCCCAAGCGTTGTACAATTCTTAGTACTGAACGGTACTTCGAGAGAGCTCTTTGCTCCGTACCCTTCTCCACTCTTCTACTCCTTTTTCATTTGTGTGCTTCGGAGTTCATTGAATTAGCACTACTCTCGCTCCCCGAGTCCGACGCATCGCTTAATGAATATTTGTCGTCCTTGGCTTGCGGCTCAGTCCTCTTCTTATCATCGTCCTTATGAAAATTAGGTAATGAGTCGTTCACCTTGGTCGTACGACCACCGGCCCGACAAGGCGCGCTCAGCGGTCCAGTATTATATACGGGGAAAGAACCGTCAGCCACAGCAGCGCCCCTTACTGTGGTAAGGCCATCAATACTTCCCGAGGTGGTCCGGTATCGGGAAGGCTCCGTTCGAATACAGCCGAATTATCCCCTGGCTACAAATCGTCCAACAGGCACGGTCCGCATAACACGCTGGATTAGGGGGTTGGCAGTTCTTGGTCACCGACATCCCGCCGCCCTCCTATGAGGCGAAACGGCGTAGATGCCAGTCCTAAACAGCTCCTCCTCATAGTCGGGCGCTATGGAGATCGGCTAAGCCCTCACACCAACGACGATTTTCGTTACAATTGCTAGTGCATGCTCTCCAAAATGCAGATCCTGATCGAAAGTCACACCCAAAATTTTAGGGTGTAAGACAGTCGGTAGGGTAATGCCATATGGTCGACATTTGGCGCGGTCATGTTTTAAATAAGGTCACCGATGATTTGGTTGGTGAAAATATCAGGTTTCGCGAGGCGACAAAACTGGAGAGATTGGGGAGATAGCTGTTTATTTTATTACAAAGCTCATCGATGTAGGAAACAATAGCATAGGCGTAGAAGCAATAGTGACTCCTGGTGGTAAAGATAGCTATTGATATGTAGAAGTTAAGCAGAAGTTTGAATATGAGTTTTTTTAAGTTATAGCAAAAAAGCGTTGAGGATTTTTAATATCTTACCAGGTACCTTCGTACATGTTTCTAAGAATGAAGAATAAAACCTATTCAAACTCAATTTTCACCAGGACAAAGCCGCTGAGACTTCGCTATACTTTAACATACAATACGTTATCCCATTTTAGCACAACTATCATTTTTTGATTTTATTAAATTTTATAAAATGTTTCTTCCTCTACAGTTCTATTTCGGTATTGGATGGTAAATATGGCTTTCGCATTTTCTCCATCCATAACTGTGAAAAGGTGGAAGAAATCTATGCGTGTAAATCTCACATATTATCTTGGTCGAGCGTTTCTTCAATAGCTCTCTAGTGATGATGGTGACAGCAGAGAAACCCAACTGTTTACAAATGTTACACTTCAAAAAGAATCAAAATATTTGCCATTGCGTCTACGGCTCAAATACCCACAGTATATGAATGAATCGATTGAACCTAATTGTCTGCCTAACGGATAGTATACATATTCTTCAAATCGAAAATATTGCACCAAACGAACTGGGTCTGAATACTGAAATAGTACACATATTCAAAATCGATGAGGAGGCTGTGATGATGGTATAGAGTGAGTTGTTGAATAACGTACGAAAACCACTTTAACCCACCTATATATTTGCATTACAGCTAAAGCTTTACAAACAGCAAAAATTGCTGGCGCCAAGCAATTGGAAAAGGCAGTGAAGTATTCATCACAATGTACGGATGGTGTAAAGTTAGAAACTGCTGTTGTAACAGCTGCCACGGACACAACGGTCATCTCTACTTCGCCGAGTAGCGGCTCGTCCGACTATCTATCGAACACAGTATAATCATATCTTTTGCCAACACAGGTTGGCGATGTGCTTGCACAGGAAAAGATTTCAATTGGAAAACAAAAACCAATTAAGAGAGTTTATTTATTATTAAAGTATTTACTTTTCTTTATATCGACATTATTAATTTAAGTTGCAATATCACGTACATATATAATAAGGGATGTGATACGATTGCTGTCGGAATTAGATTTGAAACCAATCAATACTCCTGCTAAGGGTTGTAAAATTATTGCTTGAATAATTAGATTTAGAGCAATAATAAGTCTGACTTAATTACAAGTCGTACATTTTTAAGTTCATCAATTACGACAGCAATCGGATTCCACGACACCTTTGAATATTCTTGATCTGAAAAAAGAGTAAACCTAATCTGAATTTCTACTAAGCTTTAAGTTGTAGATTATTCAAATAATTGGAGTTTTTTCTAAAGCTTAAAATTATTTTCTGCTCGCTTAGAAAAGATTTCAATTGGAAAACGAAAACCAATTAAGCGAGTTTATTTATTATTAAAATACTTACTTTTCGTTATATGAACTGTATTAATTTAAGTTACAATTTCATGTGCATATATAATAAGGGATGTCGTGATACGATTGGTGTTGGAATTAGATTTGAAACCAATCAATACTCCTGCTATGGGTTGCAGAATTATTGCTTGAATGATTCGATTTAGAACAATAATAAGTCTGACTCAATTACTAGTCGTACATTTTTAAGTTCATCAATTACGACAGCAATGGGATTCCACGACACCTTTGAATATTCTGGATCTGAAAAAAAAAGAGTAAATCTAATCTGAATTTCTAATTAGCTTTAAGTTGTAGATTTAAATTGATTCAAATAATTGGAGTTTTTTCTAAAGCTTAAAATTATTTTCTGTTCGCTTGGAAAAGATTTCAATTGGAAAACGAAAACCAATTAAGCGAGTTTGTTTATTATTAAAATACTTAGTTTTCTTTATATGAACTGTATTAATTTAAGTTACAATTTCATGTGCATATATAATAAGGGATGTCGTGATACGATTGCTGTCGGAATTAGATTTGAAACCAACCAATACTCCTGCTAAGGGTGCAGAATTATTGCTTGAATGATTAGATTTAGAACAATAATAAGTCTGACTCAATTAATAGTCGTACATTTTTAAGTTCTTCAATTACGACAGCAATCGGATCCACGACACCTTTGAATATTCTTGATCTGAATTTCTACTAAGCTTTAAGTTGTAGATTATTCAAATAATTGGATTTTTTTCTAAAACTTAATATTATTTTTTTGCTCGCTTAGAAGAGATTTCAATTGGAAAACAAAAACCAATTAAGCGAGTTTACTTATTATTAAAGTTCTTCTGTTTTATATGAACTGGATTAATATAAGTTCCAATTTCATGTACATATATTTGGTGTTCTTAGTCGCAAATAAAAGAATATATTTTTATGCTGGTCCGGTGAGAACTGAACTAACTGGACTGACTGCTTTGCGTTTTCTTTTTACTAAGTCTCGTCATGTTTTTCAACGAATGACGACGATGGAAAGCAAAAGCAATAAGTAAAGACAGAGCGCTCTCACCATCGTTTATTAAATTGTAACGGAGTGAATATTAAATGAGAAGTAAAACTAGTTCTTACAGTGGCCAAAGAAGATGAATTATAATTATAAAATAAATGTTTCGTTGTGATGCTGGAAGCACCACAGTACTCCCCGTTTAATGAAAACGCACGGGTTTGCTAATGAGGCGTCTTGGTCTCAACCTTTGGTGAGGCCGAGATTCAACTACGTGGGGTTGGACTGCTTCTTTTTCTATCGGCTGTTTATCTCCATTTGTAGATGTCGGTGTCAACTGTGCTGGTTCGTCGTTTTCCCAAATATAGGCAGGTTTTAACCGGTCGATATTAATGTTGACTTTTCGTTGGTTGATCAAAATAGTAAAAAATTTTGTATTCGTTGTATTACTTTGTGTGGCCCTTCATAAGGCGTCGTTAGCGAAGGACGGATGGAATCGTTCCGAACTAAGACATGTGAGCATTTCATCATATCGGGATGAACGTAGCTTGTCGAAGTTGAGTGGAATTTTGTTTGCGTAGGACGAAGTTGAGTCATTAAATTTTTCAGATTTTGGAGAAATTCATAGTTTGCTCAGAACGAGCTTCCTCAACAAATTCTCCCGGAATCTTCAAAGTTGTACCGAACAGCAATTCTGCTGAAGATGTTTGCAAATCAGGCTTATACGCTGTTCGTAGAGAAAGCATGATTAATGGTAAATTATCTGTCCAAACCTCTTTTCCGGTTGCCAATATAGAAGCTTTGAATACTATGTGCCACCTTTCTATTATGCCATTAGACTGCGGGTGGTACGGCGTCGTTCTGATGTGTTTTGTTCCCAGAATTTTGAATAGCTCTTTCAATAGGTGAGACTCAAATTGACGCCCTTGATCGGTGGTAATGAACTGCGGACAACCATAGCGGGCTATCCACGTACTGACCAAAGCTCGCGCGACGTTATCCGCTGTCATGTCAGGGATAGGAACCGCCTCGGGCCAGCGTGTGAATCGGTCAATTAAGGTTAAACAATAGCGTTGTCCGTTGTGGATTGGCAGCGGCCCTATAATGTCGATGTTGACATGGTCCAGTCGTCGTGTAGGCGGTGTGTATTGTTGCAACTTCGATTTTGTATGCCGATTCACTTTCGACTTTTGGCATGGAATGCAACATCGGGCGAAGTTTGAAGCGTCTTTTCGTACATTTAACCAAACGAAACGTTCAGTCACCATTTTTACGGTGGCTTTAATCCCTAGGTGTGAACTGTCATGAACCTTCTTCAAAATTAATGGTCGAAATCGCTTGGGTATGTAAGGACGTACCGTTCGAGATGATACATCGCACCATAATTCGTTAGTATCACCTGGAATTTTAAAGAGTTTAAAAATAAGCGAAGTTTTGTTACCTTTACGTAGCTCTTGAAGTTCTGAGTCCGTTTTTTGCGCTTTTGCTATTTCGCTGTAATCGATTGCGGAATTAATTTCGAAAATTCTAGAGAGAAGGTCAGGCAGGTGGTTGCTCGAACCGCTGATGTGCCGAAAGTCTGTTGTAAATTGACTGATATAGTCAAGTTGTCGTAGTTGTCGTGGAGAAGCTTTATCACTGCTTTGTTGGTACGCGTACGTAAGTGGTTTGTGGTCGGTCAGAATGTGAAACGAACGACCCTCCAGCATACACTTAAAATGCTTAACCGCTTTATATATGGCGAGCAGCTCCCTGTCGTACGTGCTGTACTTTTGTTCCGTGGTCGTCAGTTTTTTAGAGTAATAACCAAGAGGTTGTGGACCTTTTTCTGTAAGCTGGGTCAATACGGCACCCACTGCACCGTCGGAGGCATCAGTGGCCAGAGACAGTTCGGCATTTTGAAGAGGGTGCGCAAGTATGGCGGCGTTTGCCAGCTCCTGTTTGCACTTCTCGAATGCTGCAGATTGTTCGTCGCTCCAGGTTAGTGTTGTACGATCGTTGCGCTTATTACCTGGAATCATTGCTGTAAGTATCGATTGGTAAGCGGTTGCGCGCGGCAGAAATTTGCGGTAGAAGTTCACGGTTGCCAAGAACTTTTTTAGCTGATGCGCGAGTGTAGGTCTTTCGAATTTCGAAATTGCCTCGACTCGCTCCGGTAGGGGTTTAATACCACTTTTTGTTATTAAGTGGCCGAGGAACTTAATCTCGTCTACGAAAAACTCGCACTTTGAAGGATTTATCGCTAAGCCGTACTTCCTTAGGCGCTCGAAAACCAACCGTAGATGGCATTGGTGCTCTCCGTGGTCAGTTGAAGCGATAAGGATATCGTCGATATAGGCGAAAGTGAAATGCAGACCACGTAGAGCTTCGTGAATTAATCTCTGAAACGACTGGGCAGCATTACGTAACCCAAAAGGCATGTACAGGTATTCGTAAAGGCCGAACGGGGTCGTTATGGCCGTCTTATGGATATCGTCTGGGTGTATTGGCAGTTGATGCTACGCCTTTTGTAGGTCTACTTTGCTAAAAATTTGTTTTCCTTCTAGTATGGAAGTGCAGTCTTGCAAATATAGTATGGGGTACCTGTCTGGCGTAGTTTGGGAGTTTAACTTACGGTAATCTCCGCATGGGCGCCATCCACCATCGGCCTTCCGTACCATATGCAGTGGGCTAGAATAATTACTATTTGACGGACGAATGATACCTTGTCGTAATAATAACTCAAATTCTTCCTTCGCTATGCGTAGCTTCGCTGGATCGAGGCGTCGCGGTCGAGCAAAAACAGGCTGGCCGAATTTTTCGATTTTGTGTTGCGTTGCAAACGTGTTTTTGCGGTCGGACGACAGGCTTGTAATATCTTGGAATTCTGCCAACAGATCAGCACATTTGGATGCCTTGTCGTAGGTTCTGATCACGATTTTTCTTACTTTTTGTACGGTGCACAGTGCGTATATCTTTGTCAGACTGTCGATCAGTTTATTATTTTTGAGGTCGATAAGTAAACCATAAGTCGATAAGTAAAAATAAAGATCAGCTCCTATGATTGGCGTTCTTACGTTTGCGATGGTAAATGTCCAATCAAAGCATCTTCGAAGACCGAGATCGAGACAGAGACGTTGTTGACCGAATGTGTCAATTGTTGTACCATTAGCAGCGTAGAGCTTCACGGCGGATGGTGTCGTTGTATGTGCGTACTGTCGTGGCAGAACTGATATGTCGGCGCCTGAGTCAATTAAAAAGGAAATAGTGGATTTTCGGTCGTTGATTGTGAGGCGGTTAACGCTGGCATCCACTGGCAACTTTGCTCCAGCGACAGCTTCGATTCATTTTTGGCTGCGATCCCCTCTGCCCGACTCGTAGTGCTTGCACGGTGGTCTGCAGTTCTTGCTGCTGGTTCCAAATTTTTGGTGGTACCAACATTCATCTAAGTTAATGGCTGGGCTGTTTCTACGCCGGTCGCGGGATTGCTGGCGAGATCTTGGCCTTACACTTCTACGACCAGAATTCATGCGGTCAAAGCGTTGTCCCAGTTCGTTAATAGCACGTTGTAACTCACTATACTCGGTACTTGCGTTTGATTTTTCTGCGAATGTAGTGGGTTCAGGCGCGTGTCGATTTTTTTCTGCGGAGCTGCTGTTTATCTGAACGCTGATAGTGTCGTTGATAGCGTCTGCAATTTTCAGGTACTCTTTCGGTGGGCCTGAACAGGCGGCTACCGCAGCTTGAGCGTAAACGGGCAAACGTTTTGCCCACAAGTTTTTTACTGCCGATTCGCTCATTGTGTCGCCGACCAGCCGCATCATTTCAGCAAACAATTGGCTTGGCCTTTGATCGCCCAACTGGGTTTCGTTGAGCGCTTGATTTAGGCGTCGTTGCTGACTGTCGGTGCAAAAAGTTATTAGTCGCTTTTTCACGTAGTCATACCTACCCTGGTCAGGGACTTCTCCTAACGTAGCTGAAAAATCCTGTAGCATGCGTGGCCCTAGTGCAGCCATCACCGTGTTGAATTTTTGACTGTCGCTTTTTATGTTCATAGCGGGAAATCAATAGTCGAGGCTTAGGAACCAGCCTTCGATGTTCCTGCGATCCATGGCAAGCATGTCGATTTTAATTGCTACGGCGTTGAGGTCTGTAGGTGCTGCAGACATTTTACCTGCAGGCATGCCGGTCTGTTGAGCTTTGCCTGTGGCTTCATCAGTGGCTTGTGTTGGATCTGTTTTCTCCGCAGGATCACCAGGACCCATATTTGATGATTAAGGTTTTTTGTTGTTTTCGTGATCGTCTAAAAAAAAATTTTCTTCTTACAGTTGTGCGCTAACTGTCGATGTAACGGATTTTGTCAGACGGGTCACCACTTTTGGCGTTCTTAGTCGCAAATAAAAGAATATGTTTTTATGCTGGTCCGGTGAGAACTGAACTAACTGGACTGACTGCTTTGCGTTTTCTTTTTACTAAGTCACGTCATGTTTTTCAACGAATGACGACGATGGAAAGCAAAAGCAATAAGTAAAGACAGAGCGCTCTCACCATCGTTTATTAAATTGTAACGGAGTGAATATTAAATGAGAAGTAAAACTAGTTCTTACAGTGGCCAAAGAAGATGAATTATAATTATAAAATAAATGTTTCGTTGTGATGCTGGAAGCACCACATATATAATAATATTGAAAATAATAAATATTGAAAATTAAATTTTTTTGGTTCATATTTTATTCATATGGCTGCTCCAGGTAAAGTAAATCTGCAGGTAAAATTCACGTTATATGGCGGTTATATAAATGGTAAAACCGCAGTAAAATTGATTGTCAAATGACTCGAAAATGTGGAGTGAAATGACGGAAAAATGACCGCCATTTGACGAGAATTGTGACGTGTGTGAGCAGCACAGTACTATGCTCACATCCTATAGGTAGGAGCGGAATGCACGATCACATTAATAGGAACGAAACGGAAAATTTCGTCACAAAACCTAATCCGCCCATGCAAAAATGACTATGAATATAACCGCTGCTGAAAGTCACAATGACCGTAAAATGGCTAGTAAAATGACGTGGAGCGTTTTTGCAGGGTTTATTGGTATTAGGCCATGGTTCAACTATATACAGGTTGGCTCATCTGTAAAGCAACAAAATATGTCTGTTCAAATTGTCAAAATCTGTGTATTGGTGTTGGTGCGAATGGTATGGAATGGAAACATAAAACTTAGCAGTTTTTGTATGTGTAAGTAAAATGTTGCCAATGTGTTGGTTTCATTTTGAGTTTTGAAAGATATTTACCGATTACGCAGGGAATTTACCTAATTCCAGTAGAAAATATTAAATGCGACCGCACGATTTGGGAGACAAAGTAAGAAGAGCGTTTTATTACCGGTAATGAACAGAGCCTTTTTGACAGTTTCATATTACATGGTTTTCATTACATTAATGACATTTCAATTTAACTTAACCTTCCAATACTCTCCCTAAATTGAAATTCACATACATACATAGATTAATTCGAAATTATATTTTTATTTATGTACATACATATGTATATATAAATGTATATATATATTACGCTTCCAAACAGCTTCCTACTCAAAAGACATCAATTTATTTTGTTTTAATTTAAAAATATAATTTAGCTTAAATGGCTTAATGCCGCAAAAGTTTTATTCAAGACCAAAAATTTTAAAAAAGGATTCCAGTTTTTGTCGCGATGTTGCTTTCGTCAATACATCTGCTGGCATCTCGTTCATCTTTAAATAGATCAGTTTGACTACCTTTTGTATGACTTGCTGGTGAATAAATTTGACCTTTACGTCAATATGTTTTGTTCGCGATGAATATGTATTATTACAAGCAAATTGTATTGCGCCTTGATTGTCGCAATGAAGGTAAATCGTCTTTGAAGAATTTGGAAATATTTCCCTCTCCAGTTGTTTTAACTAAGTGGCTTCTTGAATAGCTGCGGTCATTGCCATAAACTCAGCTTCACTGGTGGAGAGTGCAATTGTTGGTTGCCGCTTTGTGCACCATGAAATTGCCCCATGCTGCATAGTGAACAAATACCCTGTCGTTGAGCGTCGCTCGTCTTCGTCACCGGCCCAATCAGAGTCCCTGAATTTCTGTTGTCGCCCTTGTGCTTTGCCGGGGTTTTCATTGTAGCGACTTAAAACATTTACCGCAAAACAAATGTCTGGCCGCGATACTTGAACACAAAACTGTAATGCGCCAACTAACTGTCGATAAGGCACATTTTTCATTTCACCTACCTCTTTATCGTTTTTCGGGCACATCGCTTTGGACAGTTTTTGGTTTGCATCTATGGGAGTTGCCACTGAGTTGCAGTCACTCATTTTGAAACGAGATAAAATATCTTTGATATATTTTGTTTGATCTATGGTAATGGTTCCGGCTTTTCTATCGCGCGTTACACGAACTCCAAGTACCGATGATACCTCGCCCATATCCTTCATCTTAAATCGTGTGAACAACATGTTTGTCAGCTTATTTTCCATATCTTCGTTATTAGAAAAAATCAGTATGTCATCGACATAAATGGTTACTATAAATATATAACGATCGTCGGCTATGCAGTAAACACATTGATCGGTGAATGACCGTTTCAGTCCGAAACTCAAAAGCGCTTCGTTTAATGTCGAATTCCAAACTCGGCTCGACTGTTTTAGTCCGTATATTGATTTTACTAGCTTGCAGCAACGATCTGTGCCATCACTGAAACCTTCCGGTTGCGTCATAAAAATTTCTTCCTCAAGTTCACCATGTAAAAATGCTGTAACGACATCAAGCTGTCGAATATTTAAATCAAATTTTGCTGCGATGGCCATCAAGTAACGTATAGTGGTGAGCCTAACTACAGGCGAAAATGTGTCGTGATAGTCAATGCCTTCGATTTGGGTGTATCCTTTTGCGACCAACCTTGCCTTTCTATGGGTAGCATTTCCTTCAATGTCCCTCTTCGTTTTATATACCCACTTGCACTTTACGAGTGACTTATCTTTGGGTAGATCAACTAATTCCCACGTCTTATTTTGAATCAGGGAGTCGAACTCAACTTTCATGGCACGCTTCCATAAATCGGCGTCATCGCTCATCATTTACCTTGCCGGCGTTCTCCGTTTCCCAAAACACGACGTCTCTACTCACGATTACCTTTTTGGTGCGTTCGTTGTATAGCCTGTACGCCTTGGAATCTGAAGCATACCCAATAAAAATACATTCGACTGATTTGTCATCTAATTTCGATCGCGTTTGTTTTGGTACTTGGGCGAATGCACGGCAACCGAAAACTTTGAGGAAAGACAAATTAGGTTTTAAGCCTGACCAAACATCTTCTGGAGATTTCTCTCTTGTACCCTTGCACGGGATGCGATTGATGATGTATGCAGCTGTCGTCACTGCCTCTGCCAAAAATATTTTAGGCAATCCCGAATTAATAAGTAAGCATCGCACTTTTTCCATGACTATGCGATTCATTCGTTCAGCTAGCCCATTTTGCTGCGGACTGTATGCTGCTGACTTTTGGTGCAATATGCCGCTTGTGTCGAATAACTTTCTAAATCGTTGGTTGCAATATTCGGTGCCATTATCAGTCCGTAACGTTTTTATTTTGCAGCCACTTTGTTTTTCGGCCATTGACTTGAACTTTACGAAGCAGTCGAATACGTCGCTTTTATTTTTAATTACGTATACAAATAACTTTCTCGAAAAGTCGTCGACGAAGGTCACAAAATATTTGCACCCACTAAACGAATTAACTGGTAATGGGCCGCAAACATCACTATGAACTAGTTATAGTTTTTGTGATGCACGATTTCTTACGGCGCTAAATGGTATGCGACTTTGTTTACCTTTTATGCATGTGTCACACATGCCTGATTGTGAAATTGTCAAATCCTTTATGTCGCTTTTCAAAAATTGCATGCATTCAAAGCTTGCATGCCCCAGACGACGATGCCATAAAGCCAAATTTTGTTTTGGTCTTTCTATTATGATCGGCTCTTTCGCTGTGAACGATTTAACATTTTGAGCGACATCCAACTTGAACAAATCATTCACTAAACTTGCAGTTGCTATAACCTTCCCCTGAGCATCAAATATTTTACATCCACTTTTGGTAAATAATACCGCGTTATTGTTCTTCACCATCTGGCTGACTGATAATAAGTTCGCGCAAATTTTCGGCACAAAATGCACATTATATATTTGTATTTCTTTTGACGAACCATTTTTCTTTATCAGTTGTTTGACTGTGCCTACGCAATCTATTTTAATTTTTTCGTTATTAGCAACTATCACTTCTTTTTGACTTGGTTTGCTTTTGTTTTCTATCACCGATATGTCTTTTGTCATATGGGCCGTGCATCCACTGTCAATAAACCAGTCCGAGTGTAAATCATGCGATTGTGTGAGCAACGAAGAGAACAGAATTGTCTCACTTTTATCGTTTTTTCGTTGATCTCTTTTTCTCTCTTTCGCCACTTTACAGTTTTTAACAATGTGACCTGTTGAGCCACAACCAAAGCAATGTCTATTTTTTGTATTCTTGAATTTATACTTGCTTTTAGCAACAAGGGCTGCTTCACTCGATTCACCTGTTTCATTTGCTAGTTCCAAGCCTTGCAATAACATATTTTTGACATAGTCAACACTGATTTCAACGCCTGAATTTTCGACCGCCAATATCATTGGCTTATATTCCGCTGGTAAGCCCACTAACATTAAGAAACCAGCCACTTCTTCATCAATTTTGAAATGCGTTTTGACTTTCAACCATAATGCACTCATTTTGCTTACGTAATCTTCCATTGAGTTGCATTCCTTTTGTTTGAGTGACACGAACTGCTGTAAAAGTGCCAATTTGCGGCCAGCGCCGGTGTCAACAAAAGCTCTCACAATGCTATTCCATGCTTCATATGCCGTATTTGCGGATTCAACATGGGCATAAGTACATGGCTCCAGCAATGGTGTTAACTCGCCAACTGCTTTAAGGTCAGCTTCTTTATCTTTCTCGCTCGCCGTTTCTGGCAATTCTTTCGTGCAATTTTTCCACAGGCCTTTACCCTACAAGAACACTGACTATCATATGACTATCATCTGATTGTCAGCAATGTCAACCTAACGATCAGCGCCTCATACAAACTTTCTATCACAAACTTAAGGGGACTTGCGCAAATGTGATGTAAACAACTGTGTACGTGTGAGTTTTTGTCTCCTTCTTATACATTAACATGGCCTACTGATTAAGTATATAGCCGTACTGCTCACTCTCATTCCTTTTCCTGGATCAGTGCTGAAACTCTAACTATCAAAAAGTGTCATAAATGATAGTTTACTGTAGATATCAGGTTTGACTGTTATACTATCATAAATGACCATTGTTATATTCCGCCAAAAATGAAACAATGCTTTTTGCTTTTTATTTACTTTATTTCATTACGTTTTTAATTTTGTACGTGTACATACGTGTTTCTTATTTGTTTAAAATAAATAGTTTTATAAGAATTCGAGTTCAAGATGTTCAACTTAAATTCAGAAAATAACAAAACAACAGAAGAGCGCTTTCCTCATGCGGAAACACATTTAAAAATGAATCACCACTAACCACTATTATTTTTGCGTATCAATTTTTTGAGTGCGCCCCATACATTCCGACAGCTTTTGGTATTTTTTAATATTATTTTAGATTTTTTTTCTTTTAGCATGGAGCTTTGAAATGCTCTCTTTTTCATTTTTTAAACTTATTTTTTATATGGTTTTCGTCGTTTGAAAATGGCGGAATTTAAAAAATAAAAAAACAACCGTGATAATCATTTGATTGCCATATGACAGTCAGTAGTGACATGATTAAATCGGATAATCTGTTCTCGCATACATAAAATTCCGTTGAGAATTATGTATCTGTCTCACATGCATTATGGTATCTGCTGTATGTTCTTTTGTTCTGTACCAGGTGTCCGAAGCGTTCCCAGTTTGAGTCCTTTTTCATGATTATAGGCTGTCGTTGGGAATATGCGGACATGCGTGAGCGAACAAAGGAACATACATAAATTTGAGTATCAATGTTTACGTCATCGCAGGATCAGCATTGTCAATTACAAGTGTGAGTGTATTAGTAAAACTATCAGCGTTTCTTGTAGGGTTAACAATCATATGTGCTTTAGCACGGACTTTCCACTCTGCATAGTTTTCACGACCTTTAAGACGATTAAATGATAGTTGATGTAATGCCATCTTAATTAACGATGTGTGTGAAAACGTGACCGCGAGTTCCGGCAATTAAATGATTGGAAAAAATATATTTTGCGAATACGTGGAATTCACTTCGATTTGATTAATTTTAAACTAGATTAGGCTGCGGATGGCCCATAACCTGAAAGATATTTACCGATTACGCAGGGAATTTACCTAATCCAGTAGAAAATATTAAATGCGACCGCACGATTTGGGAGACAAACTAAGAAGAGCGTTTTATTACCGGAAATGAACAGAGCCTTTTTGACAGTTTCATATTACATGGTTTTCATTACATTAATGACATTTCAATTTAACTTAACCTTCCAATAAGTTTGCCATCTCTTTTTGACAATCCCTTCGACCATACAATGACATAAATAAAATCAGCTGATGAGATGAGCCAACCTGTACATAATTGAACCATGGTATTAGGCGAATGGAATGAAATGAAAACATAAACCATAGCAGTGTGTGTTAAAAAATGTTGTCAATTGCCGTCTTTCATTGAGTTTTACAGCTCCGGCTCACGATCAATTCTCACGGGAATGCTCTGGATCATTGAGAGACTTGAGAAGCAGATGTCGTGAAATTTTCGCACACGTGAAATGTGATAGGCAGATGTCGCCGCTGTTTTTCATTTAACTCATACGGCGGAAGGCTAAGCAGCGACACCTATTTTTGATAAAGTAGGTATATTAAAGGCCGCGTTGCCAACCAAAAAAGAAGTAATTAACAAATTATCTGGCTCACAAATTGAACCAGACTTCGATCTGGATTTATCTGGCTCAAATCGTTGTTGTTGCATTTACATGCAAAATTATTTATATGGCTCAGGATTTTGCCACCGGATGATAAGCTAATGTGTTGGTTTCATTTTGAGTTTGCCATCTCCTTTTGACAATCCCATCGACCATGCAATGATAAAAATAAAATCAGCATATGAGATGAGCCAACCATATAATTGAGCCATGGCCATGGTGGAATTATAGAAGGTGGCGTATTGCGCATGTAAACATTAGTTCAGCTGTGTTTTATGAACAATTGTTACGTCGTTTTCCTTTAGCTTTTGTTTTATTCTTTCTTTCATTCGCTGAAGCAGTCAAGTGTGCCGTAGGTGCGCAGAAAGAAGCAATTTTGAACGCGTGAATGCATAATCTTCTTTGAGTGATTTGTGGGGGAATATTTTGAATAAGGTGCCACGATTTTCAAACTTTTGGTGACTTGTAGCGGTAGAGGGGTCCTAAAAATCACAAAATTATCATCCACAACTCTAGGAAACTCTTAGTTTATGAAATATAAGGTTTTTAATTTCCAAATTTAATAAAATTTCAACTTAAATCCTGCGCTTAAAATTCGTGTCGCACATGTCGATAGTATTAAAAGACGCGTATTTGCGTCAAGATTCAGAATCCGAAAGCAGATACTATATTTTTTATTTCGTTTAAAAGTTATTCGCGGAAAACCCGCCGGTACTATTGTCGCTTTTGTCGTTGTTGGAATTAAACAAATGATGGTGGTGAATAGTGTTGCCAGCTCCGCAACAATATCTTTTTATCTTGGTAGAACATTATAAGGTGGTGGCACGTCGACATAAATGCAAACAAACATACACCATCAATGTATTTTGTTTTGTAATTATCTGAATAATTTGAAATTAATGTATTTAATTGGAACAAGTGCAGAATACATACATTTGTCAAAAAAAAATCGGACTTTATAGAGATTTGTATGCTGATTCCAACGGTAATTCTGCGTAGAACACCTTTTTGCATAGGCGGCCTTCGGCCGCGCTTATAAAAAATAACCCTGGGCTATGCCATGCCAAGTCCGGGTGTGTGGTATAACCTATTCCTTCTGCACAGCACCCCATATAATATTAGACTACAAATTATTAAAAGTGTTTTACAAAAACAAAATACATTGATAGTGTATGTTTGTTTGCATTTATGTCGACGTGCCACCACCTTATAATGTTCTACCAAGATAAAAAGATATTGTTGCGGAGCTGGGAACACTATTGACCACCTTTCATTGTTTCGTTAATAAAGATTACGTGACGGATCGTACGAATGGCAATATTGGTATTATGAGGTATGTTCAGTAACGTATCGTAATTTACAGGGATGCACCTTAACGTTAAGCTAATCGTTTATCAAAAAATTTCCACCGTTTCCGTTGAAACACTTCGAAATATTATCGATAAAGAAATTATCAAGATAAATTGTATCACGTTTTTAACCGAAACGAAAAGCTTTCGTCAACGTTAAAAACGTTAACAAAAACGTGATACTTTATGTTTGAATTGTGCTGGCAATGCTATAGCCATGGTGAAGCCGTAAGGTGGCAACAACGAGCGCACATACACACACAAACTCTATGTAATTTGTTTGTGTAATTCGTTGGTGGTAATGTCAAAAATACTCTGAGAAATGTTTGTACTGTCAAAATTCATGAGAAAAGTTGCAATCAGCTTGGCTAATGCTTTCACCTTTAATGACTCCGCCATCAATCAGCTTTGCCAGCATAGTTTGAAATTAATAATCAACATAAACGATTTGATTTCGTTTTGATATGGCAGAAAACGAAACGAAATCATTTCGTTAATTTGACGATCTTAACGTTAATAAACGAAACGAAATGACTTCGTTTCGTTTATTAACGTTGATTATCGTAACGAAATGATATCGTTTCGTTGGTTAAGCATGCCTGGTAATTTATGACATGCAATAATAGATTGAATGGTGATTTGTAATAGATATTTTGACAGTTAAATGTGATATTCTAATTGTAAATAAGAAAAATTATTTACTTACAATGTGGAACAAATTCCTAAGCAACTTTTAAAAGGAAAAAAGGGGAAAAGAAGTGCTTACAAAGAAATTAACACAGGTAATTCTAGTGATGAGTGAAGAGAGTTCCTCCTAGTTGCCAAAACTAAAGTTTTCATTTTACTGATGCTTCTAGTTTTTGTTCGGACCAATTATAATTTACTTAAACCTAATGAATTCAATAAAGTAATATTTTCCGAAATCGTTAATGGTGCACGAATGGAATTTTAGTCCAATTCTATACGGCAGCATGACACATTCACTATTAAAATAATAAAACAACTTGTGCTAATCTCAAAGGCAAATTTGTCAGCTTCCGTTTTCAGATTCGCGATCATGGATCTAAAATATATAATTATAAATACTTTTACTTATTTTATATTTATTTACTTACATTATTAATCTCAAAATTTTCCTTTTTATAATTGTAGATTGATCACAGTTTGATAAAATTTTCCTTTTTAGTTGTGCAAAGATCACTTTAGTTTTTTAAAAACAAATTTAAAACGTAAGAACTATAAATTAATTCGTTTAATTTTCAAACTACAACCAATTTTAAATGCACTCGAACGTCTTTTTGCTATCGTATGAAATTTTTTGACGTTTACGATTTGTTGTGTACGTTCACTGAACACATAATACCGAATTTCGATAGCAGCTATTCGTTCACGTATCTTGTAATACCAAATAAGTACTTTTTAGAGACGAGTGTTCAGTTCACGGAATACGTAATTCGGGTCCCGATTTGTGAGCCATGGCCGCTACGAAAATTGCACGATAGCATCGATAGTGTCCTTCGATACTATCGGCGTATATCGATAATCCGTACTATCGATAGTTTTTCACCTCTACTACAGACTGTCGTTAGAAGCAGCAATAGAACGGTATTTCAATTCCAAAGAAATATTAGCAAGTTTTTGGAATGACTTACTTATTTAATGAAGACAAAACAACTTATTTGGGTTTTGACTTAAGTACCCAAAAGGTATGTAATCTGTGACAAAATCGAATCTTTACATTGAGGGGTCAACTGGGTATGACTCGTATTAGTAATCTGAATGCGGAAAAAAATCCATTTTTGCTTATATCGTGAAAATGGTAGAATAGCACCCCTGAGTTCGGAGTAAAACTTGGTATCAAATGAAAGAGGGAGTTCTGTCGATCACAAATAGGCAGTAGCCACGGTTTTACCACACACCCGGACTTGGCATGGCGTAGCCCAGGGTTATTTTTTATAAGCGTGTCCGAAGGCCGCCAACGCAGAAAGGTGTTCTGCGCAAAAATACTATGGATCCCACCCCCGGTTTCGGAGGTATATATTTTATTGATGACATTACAAAGCTGTGTTGCCACATAAAAAAAAAAACAAATAAATTTTACCTTACCACCTTTCAGTCAATAAAGAAAAAGGAAAATATATATTTTTACTACTCATTTTAAAAAGTTGAAACACCTTACGCGTAGGCGGCCTTCGGCCGCGCTTATAATAAATAACCCTAGGCTACGCCATGCCAATTCCGAGTGTGTGGTATAACCGTGGCTACCGCCACGGTTGTTGTAGCAGTGCTTCGCCTTACCTAACAGCCGCGACCGATCACAAATTGTCATCAATATCCTCTAACGGGAGTCCAAGGAAACTTGCTTTTTCAACAGGGGAGGACCATAATGAAAGGGGTGTTAGAGGCGTTGGTTCCACATTACAATTTAAGAGATGGTTGGTGTCATGTGCGTGACACATTGCAAGCGGGGCATACATTTTGTATGTCGGGGTTGATTCTGGATAGGTAAGAGTTTAACTTGATACAGTATCCAGAACGAAGTTGAGCAAGAGTGACACGCGTTTCACTGGGGAGTATGCGTTCCTCTTCCACAAGTTTTGGTTACTTTTCTTTGAGTACTTGATTCACCGGGCAATTCCTGGCATAAAGGTCCGACGTCTGTTTGTGGAGTTCACCAAGGACCTGCTTTTGTTTTTTTGCTTCATACGGCTGGGTTCTCAGGTGCCGTATTGCCTCAAAATGCTTACGGAGATGACTCCTTAACCCCTAGGCGGTGTTGGCTCATCAATCAGATGCCTGTTTGGATGCCCAGGTTTCTGGGTATTCAACAGGAATTGTTTGGTTAACATCTCATTTCTCTCCCTGATGGGGAGTATTCTCTCCTCATTATGTAGATGGTATTCTGGGGACATAAGAAGACAGTCGTGGCGGTACGTTCCGGTAGCAAAGCACCATTAAGGTACTACTAGCTCGACCATCTCGGGAACGAATAATATGACCACACTAAACCTTCTAGGCCATCCCGCCCTCCCCACCCCCTAGTTTCATGAGGAACTTGGGGTCGCCAAAGCCTCGGCTGTCAATGAAACAGGTATCGCCACGGTTAGGTGAGTTGACAATGGGGTTGGAGGAGCTATATATTGTGCTGGCATCCTGAAGGGTTGCGATACACAGCCCCTTGAAATTGGATTTATCCGATTGAGACATGCCTTTGGTGTTTGAAAATGCTTTGCGCTGACTATAATCTACTTCAATTCTTACATGTCGATAACTACATGCTTTCTTACAGACTAGTTAAAAATAGAAAAAAATTCAAGCTTAAACTTATATAAGCTGTTTTTAAAATTAATAAAACTACTGAATCGATTTGCTAGATGTATAGTCCTAGTTATAGGTTCATTCATAGCATAATTCATTTTATGAGTTATTTCGATAAATAATCTATTATGCCGAAGATCACGCAGTGGAATATATGGAATGAACAAATTAGATAAATCCGAGCAATTCGTGCTAAAGTTTATTACATTATAGGCAAGCATGAGTGAGATAAAAGTTCTTCTGTCATGCAAAGCCTGAAGACCAAGCAATTTGCGCCTGCTAGTATATGATGGGAGGCTAGTGAAGCATACGTCTGGCTAGTGAAGCATACGTAAAGCAATTTTGTAAACATTTTTGGAACTTTCTCAATTTTATAGGAGTTAGATTCAATATAAAGTGCCTTCAACGTCATAGGGTCCTTAAAGTCACTGGTGTTACGTCTACTGAACCCAGCCATTGTATCAAATTTTGAAAGAACGAAATCAATGTAACTAGAAAAAGAGAGTTTGGAGTCAAAAATTACACCCAAGTCTTTACTCTCTTGACAACTATTATGAGAGTTAGCATTTAGTTTGTAGATAAAGTATGTGGCAGTTGTCTTTATGGAATAAGACACAGCACAGCATTTGTTTGAATATAAAAATAAGTTATTGTCTGCGCACCATCCGGCAAAAAAGTCCGTTGGGTCAGAACCGTTAGAAATAAAATAAATAAATAAATGTAAGGCGCTCTAACCTCCGAATAGATTTTAGGCCAAGCTTCTCTTCCAATTTACGTCGCGCTCCTTTTTTGAATTTTTCCTACGAATTGGCGGGACGGGACCAACTTGCTTTATGCCGACTCCGAACGGCATCTGCGAGGCAGATGAGTTTTCACTGAGAGCTTTTCATGGCAGAAATACACTCGGAGTGCTTGCCAAACACTGCCGAGGGGCGACCCTGTTCAGAAAAATTTTCTTCTAATTGAAAAACCTTATTTCTAAAATTTTGATGTTGCTTAGCCCGAGGTGTGAACCCAGGGCATTCGGTGTGGTAGGCGGAGCACTCTACCATCACACCACGGTGACCGCCAATAGTTAGAAATAGTTTGACAAATAAATAGTATTTTTTGTGAAATATATAGTTTTAGTGTTATATTTCAATCATTAAAGGGGAGGAGTGATGGGGAAACATATTGAGTAAAAAGTGCTAAGTCAGGAGAAAAAATTTGTTTTGGGTGAGGAAATTGTCATAAAATAGCTGCTGGGTTAGCATACGTGATTTTTATTTATTTTTTTCAAAGCTTCTACACTCAAAAGTATTGCAAATAAGGTATCCTCATTCACAGTTTTGAAAAAAAGGGTATTTCAAAAATTATTCAGTTTTTTTCGTCTCCTGTAAAATTCGTAAAAAGTGACTTAGCACATTTTCAGATTAAGCTAACGATATATGAATGCAGCTGTTTCCTTACCATTACTACAGCTCGCACCCGTCCTTCCGTTTGCGCGTAGTAAACGCCAAACCCGCGCGCGCTAAGTCCAGAAACCTTTTCTCCCGATGGGAGCCACGGCTCCTGGATCAGCGCCACGTCAAACGAACCCTCCTCAAGGGTTAGGAGTAGTTCGCTCGACGCCACTTTACTGTGTTGGAGGTTTATATGTAGGACTGGCAGCACGATTGGGCTGTTTTTCCCCCTCCAACACCTTCGTCTTGACGTCGTCATCCTCCCCTTGCCCTTTTGGTTTAGAGTATTCGAGGCCCCCTTCAGCCTCACGTGACTGTTGTGCCGGGTGTTCCTCTGTGCGAGTCACAGCACCATTTGGCGGTTGGTCCTCTTCTAACACCTTCGTGGTGACGTCGGGGAGCTCCACCTGTCTTTTTTCCCTTAGGCTTTTGAGGTCTTTTTCAATTTCGCCCACCTCTAGCGTGTTAGGATTTTTATCCTCGGGACTTCTTTTCCTGAGTCGCATGTAAATTTTTCCAGTGCCAAAGGACATTTTGCCCAGCTGCGTGTACAAAATATCCTCCGCCTGCTTGGAAGTTGTAGAACTGACCTTCCTCGGTAGGCCGAGATACAGTAAGTACCTTCCAATCCTGTGTCGGTATGTTCGGATTCTGATTCTGCAGAAGTCGCAGTGTATCCTCCGACTTCATCACGCATGGTATCTATACCTTAACTTGTGGTACCGTGGGAATTTGCGCTTTATCCACTATCTCAAACTGCGCGTTCGTGCCTTGTCTTTGGAGGTTTGGAACCACTTCCTCCAGCCACCGCAAGCTCGCGATGTTGTCGCACGCTATCATCTTCACACTTTATACCATGCCCTCGAATCAAAGGTTGGAAGGGGCTTACTTGGTTGTTCCCGCATCATCGTAAGCATTAAGCTAATAAGCTCCCTTTCCACAGATCTCCACCTTTCAGTAGTCATTTGTCCGAAAGGACTGCTACGATCAACCAATGCCACATTCAGTGACTGCTCTGCCACATCACTCATCTTCTCGGGAAAAGCCGGAGTCTTAGTGTTATCTCCCTTTGGCACCTACGAGAAAGCCGAACTCTTAGCGTTATCTCCCTTTGGCTTATCTCCTACTTCCGTAGTTGGAACTTCCCTCTGACTCGCGGCTTTCGAGGTAGTTGCCACCTCGCTATTGGGGCCCATCTGTCTTACAGCTTTGGACCTACTTGCCTTGTCTATGCGACTTCCCTGCCTCGCGGCTCTAGGACTGGGTCCTTTCTGCCTCTTAAAAGCAGGCTTGTCGCCTTCCGCCGAACGTTGTCTCCTCATTCTGCCATTCGACGCTTCTTCCTCGTACCGGTTGCAGAACCGAGGGTTTCTCGCAGCAAACCTTTTGAACTGCCTTCGACCTACATCTACCGCTTCATGGGCCCATTCCAAGCGCTCGATCTCCAATTCTGTTGGGTCGACCACTGCTCCCAAGCGCTTCTTAGTGCTGCACGGTACTTCAAGAGAGCTCTTTTACTTCCTCTACTCCGTACCCTTCTCCACTCTTCTACTCCGTTTTCATTTGTATGCTTTTCCAACACAGAGTTCATTGAATCAGCACTACTCTCGCTCACCGAGTCCGACGCATCGCTTAATTTGTATTTGTCGTCCTTTGATTGCGACTCAGTCCTCCTCTTTACATCGTCCCTATTACAATCAGGTAATGAGTCGTTCATCTTGGTCGTACGACCCCCTGCCCGACAAGGCGGGCTCAGCGGTTCAGTATTATATACGGAGAAAGAACCGTCAGCCACAGCAGCGCCATTACTGTGGTAAGGCCATAAATACTTCCCGAGGTGGCCCGGTATCGGGAAGGCTCCGTTCGAATACAGCCGAATTTATCCCCTGGCTGCAAATCGCCCAATAAGTACGGTCCGCATAACACCCTGGATTAGGGGGTTGACAGTTCTTGGTCACCGACATCTCGCCGCCCTCCTATGAGGCGAAACGGCGTAGATGTCAGTCCTAAACAGCTCCGCCTCATGTTGTTGTTGTTGTTGTTGTAGCAATGTTTCGCCCCACCTAATAGCTGCGACCGATTACAAATTGTCATCAATATCCTCTAATGGGAGTCCAAGGAAACTTGCTGTTTCGACAAGGGCGGACCATAATGAAAGGGGTGTTAGAGGCGTTGGTTCCACATTACAATTAAAGAGATGGTTGCTGTCATGTGGGGACACATTGCAAGTGGGGCATACATTTTGTTGTCGGGCTTGATTCTGGATATGTAAGAGTTTAACCTGTTACAGTATCCAGAGCGAAGTTGAGCCAGGGTGACTAGCGTTTCCCTGGGGAATACGCCTTTTTGTGAAGTTCACCAAGGACCTGCTTGTGTTTTTTTGTTTCATACGGCTGAGTTCTCAGGTGCGGTATTTCCTCAAAATGCTTACGGAGATGACTCCTTAAGTCCCTAGGCGGTGTTGGCTCATCAATCAGATGTCTGTTGGGATGCCCAGGTTTCTGGGTATTCAACAAAAACTTTTTGGTTAGCGTCTCATTTCTCAACTTGGTGGGGAGTATTCTCGCCTCATTATGTAGATGGTGTTCTGGGGACATAAGAAGACAGCCCGTGGCGGTTCTGAGCGCAGTATTTTGGCAGGCCTGTAGCTTCTTCCAGTGGGTAGTTTTTAGGCTTGGCGACCATATAGGGGACGCGTAGCACGCAAACGGCTGGCCAATTTCTTTGTATGTGGGAATGAGCGTTTCTTTGTCTTTTCCCCAAGTACTGCCAGCAAGGGATTTGAGGATTTTATTACGGCTCTGGATTTTCGGAACAATTGCGGCTGCGTGCTCACCAAAATGTAGATCCAGATCAAACGTCACACCCAAGATTTTGGGATGTTGGACAGTCGGCAGCGTAGTGCCATCGACGTGGATGTTCAAAACGGTCGACATTTGGGACGTCGTTGTAAATAAGGTCGCGGAGGATTTAGTCGGTGATAATGCCAGGTTTCGCAAGGCGAACAAACTGGAGAGATCAGGGAGGTAGCCGTTTATTCTGTTGCAAAGCTCATAGATCCCTGGGCCTGGGCCTGTGGCCATTATTGTGCAATCAATGGCGTAGGAAACGATAGTAACTCCTTCTGGTGGCGATAGTGGGGATAGGACACCACCCTGTGGCACCCCCTGTTTAATTCTTCTTGGTTTTGATGTTTCATTTCTAAATTGCACCGATGCATGTCGACCACCCAGATTATTTGCGGTCCACCTTTTAAGACATGGGGAAAGCGTAGACCCTTCCAGGTCTTGCAGTAACGTGCCATGGTTGGCGGTATCAAAAGCTTTTGATAGGTCTAGCGCTACGAGTACTGTTCTTTGGTGGGGGTTTTGATTCAAACCGCAATTTTTCTGGGTGCTGATGGCATTTAGCGCGGTGGTGGTGCTATGGAGTTTTCTGAAGCCATGATGATGGCAGGCTAGCTGCAAATTTGCTTTGAAGTAGGGTAGTAAAATGGCTTCAAGCGTCTTGGCTACTGGCGATAGGAGAGATATCGGGCGATATGACTCTCATATGTTACCCCAGCGGGTTAGGGGGTCAGAATATACCCGCGGTAGGCATGCCTGTCGTAAGAGGCGACTAACATACCAGATTCAAGGGGCTGTGTAGCGCAACCCTGCAGGTTGCCAGCGCAATATATAGCTTACCCAAACCCAATTGTCAACCTCACCTACCCGCGGCGAATCCTGTTTCACTAACAGACGAGCCTCTGGCGACGCTAAGCTCCTCATGGAACTTGGAGTTGGGGAGGGAGGGGATGGCCTGAAGGTTTAAATCCTGAGCAAGATAAATAATTTTGCATGTAAATGCAACAACAACGATTTGAGCCAGATAAATCCAGATAGAAGTCTGGTTCAATTTGTGAGCCAGATAATTTGTTAATTACTTCTTTTTAGTTTGGTAACGCTGCCTTTAAAACCTACTTCAAAAATAGATGTCGCTGCTTAGCCTTTCGCCGTATGAGTTAAATGAAAAACAGCGGCGACATCTGCCTATCACATTTCACGTGTGCGAAAATGTCACATCTGCTTCTCAAGTCTCTCGATGATCCAGAGCATTCCCGTGAGAATTGAGCGTAAGCCAGAGCTGTAAAACTCACTGGAAGACGGCATGCCACCATCTGGTGGCAAAATCCTGAGCCAGATAAATAATTTTGCATGTAAATGCAACAACAACGATTTGAGCCAGATAAATCCAGATAGAAGTCTGGTTCAATTTGTGAACGAGATAGATAATTTGTTAATTACTTCTTTTTAGTTTGGCAACGCTGCTTTTAATAAACCTATCAATCAATGTAAGGCGCGATAACTTCCGAAGAGATCTAAGGCCGATCTTCTCTTCCAATTTGCGTCGTGCTCCTACTGATTTTCCCTACAAATCGGCCGGACGGGACATACATGTTTTATGCCGACTCCGAACGGCATCTGCAAGGCAGATGAGTTTTCACTGAGAGCTTTTCATGGCCGAAATACACCCGTAGCGCTTGCCAAACACTGCCGAGGGGCGACCCCGCTTAGAAAAATTTTCTTCTAATTGAAAAACCTTATTTCTAAAATTTTGATGTTGCTTTGCCCGGGGTGTGAACCCAGGGCATACGGTGTGGTAGCCGGAGCACGCAATGATCCAGAGCATTCCCGTGAGAATTGAGCGTGAGCCGGAGCTGTAAAACTCACTGGAAGACGGCAATTTACAACTTCAGTGTGCAGTGAGTTGCCATACAACATTTAAGTTACAATAACATGTAAGAGGTTATATAGGAATTCAGCACACGTTTTTAGCACAAGAGATGGAATTTCATCAGGTCCGCTAGAACAGGAAATTTTTAGGCCTTCCAGATGTCTTAGTACGTCTTCCGTATGAATATACGGAACAAATTCTGAATTAAGCGAGGACAGTTTGAATGGATAGCTCAATGGCGGGGAGTCATAGGCAGTGGAGTAATTCGATTTAAAGAAGGTGGCAAACATATTGGCAATTTCATTGTCATCATTAGAACTTAGATCGTTAAACTTCATTACGGTTGGAAACCTCTTGATTTTTCTTTTCGAGTTGACGAACAAATAAAACGACTTTGGATTAGAGGAAATTTTATGCTTAATATTTTTTAAATAATCCGCATAACATCTTCTCTGTAGCCTATTGTACCTGTGGCGCAGAATAGAGTATTCCAATAAAAGTTAACACGGTTGCAGGTTAAGCTATTATCTTCCAGGGTTTCTACTGCTTTGGTTACGGCTAATATTTCCGCTTGGAAAACGCTACAGTAATCCGGCAGCCTGTAGGATCTGCTTATTTCCGGATCAGCACAGTATACCTCAGACCCTACTCCTTCCACTACTTTGGAACCATCTGTGTACACATGTATCGCTTCGTCCGCCATTTGCGCACCCTTGCGCCAACCGTCCACCTATATTGTGGCCTTAAGATCTCCCTCGAAAAGCAGATAGGGAATCAGGTCGTCTGTTCGTCTTGTGATTGATGACGCTATACTACTATGGCCATATGGTCGGCGCTCAAGACGCCCCGAGGCACCGAGCCTGGTTGCGGGTGTTAATGCTTTGTTCTTTGCTACCAGGTCTACAGGTGGAATGTGCAGAATGGCATACAGAGCAGCCGTCGCGGTTGTTTTCAGGGCTTCCGTAATGCTAAGCATCGATAGTCTGCATACCCCCTCTAATATTTTGAGGTATATTGTTTTTTGTGTGGCTTTCCACCAAACAAGAACTTCATAGTATAGAATAGGGATTGCAAGCGCTGTAAAAACCCAATGAGAAAGAGAGGGCGATAAGCCCCACGTACACCTCAGCATTCTTTTACATGCATAGAGTGCCGTTGAGGCCTTCTTGACCCTCTCCACGTTGAGCGTCCATGACAGCTTACTGTCTAGGATGATTCCTAGATATTTTGTGCAATGTTTCTCCTGTAACGTCACCCCTCTTAACTTAGGCCTGGTCCAATTTTTGGACCTTGTACCTCTGTAAACAACACCATATCCGTCTTCTCCGCATTGACTTTCAACCCGCCATTAGTTGCCCAGGTATGAATATCCCGAAGCGCCCGATCCATCAAAGAACTAATCGTTGGAAGGCACTTTCCACTTATGACAATTGCAACGTCATCTGCGTAAGCCGTAAGTTTTACGGGTCCCTCATTGAATCGCCTGAGCAGATGGTTGATGACCAGCGTCCACAGCAGAGGTGATAGCACCCCTCCCTGCGGCGTGCCCCTGTCCACTGACTTCGTGGCCTCGTACAATCCCCATTGTGATGTAATCTTTCTGCAATTTAACATGCAGCCGATCCATCTGATTAAGGCAGGATGTACTTTAATGTAATTAAGACCATCCATAATCGCCCATTTTGCAACATTATTGAAAGCCCCGGCAATGTCCAAGAAGACTCCTAGAGCATACTCCTTATATTCCAAGGATTTCTCTATGCTTATTACCACCCTATGCAATGCGGTGTCTACCGACTTGCCTTTGGTGTACGCATTCTGTGTTGTGGAGAGCAGCTTTTCATCCACATTGGACTTTGGAAGGTTTTGAGCAGAAATGATGTTAAGCTAATGGGTCTATAGTCTTTGGGATACACGTGACCGATCTTCCCCGCCTTTGGTAGGAAAGCTACACGAGCAGTTCTCCAAGAGTGCGGTACATAATTCAGCCTTATGCACCCATCTAATATTATTTTAAGCCATTCCACCACCGCCATACTTGAAACTTGTAGCATGGCCGGGATATACCGTCTGGGCCCGGCGATTTAAACTTAGAAAACGTTTTCACTGCCCATTCTATCTTGGTATCGGTCACCAAGCCCGGCATTACTAGCTCCGTGATCGAAGTGTGAGTGATGTCTGCTGGCTCTTCTAAACCGTCTCCCGATGGGAAATGTGTTTCGAGAAGCACCTCAAGGGATTCCTCACTATTACGTGACCATTCCCCGTTCTCTTTCTTTATTAGTCCCTGGACTATGTTTCCCTTTGCTAGGACTTTTTTCAACCGTGCTGTTTCGCTGGAGCACTATGCCCGAACAGAAACTTTTCCATGAGTTTCTCTTCGCCCTGGTAATTTCACGCTTGTAGATCGTCAGTAGATCCCTGTACTCGTCCCGACACGCTTCGCTTTCCGCGGTCTGTGCGAGCTTAAACATTTCTTTTACCTGTCTTCTTAGAAGACTCAGTTCATTGCTCCACCATGGCGGCTTTGCTTTCCCTCTGAATCTTAGAGGGCAAGCTTTGTTATACGCAGTCAAGCGTCCTTGTTAGGAATTCATTCTACTCCTCCAGTTATCCACATTGGCAACCTCTTTGGGTTGTCCCACTTTTGTTTCTACATGTTTATAGAATTTAGTCCAGTTCGTTGACCTAGGGTTTCTAAAGGTTCCTCCCTTCTCTACCCTCTTTAGGGTCGGCTGAAGCTGATATACGCATGGTCGGAGAAGGATGGTCTATCAAGAACCATCCAATCATACCTTGACATATCACGCTCGGAGCTCAATGTAATATCCAGAACATTGCTGGATGTTGGTCCAATGTATGTAGGGACATTTCCCTGTTGGCTATCTGCAAATTGGTTTGCCGGATGTAACAAAATAGAGATTCGCCTCTCTCGTTCGTATCTGCTCCTCCCCACGCATTGTGGTGTGCATTTGTATCTGCGCCTATGACCAACCGCCCTTTGCGCCCTTCCTCCTGTACTAGCCTTTTGCACTCCATCGGTGGAACCTCCGCAGCATGGGCCATGTAGCAGGACGCCAGGATAAATGCCTGCTTATTCTTTTGCTCTACAGCCACCGCTACGAGGTCCTCAGTGGTGTAATTAGGCAGCATATCGTTAGCTTAATGTGAAAATGTGCTAAGTCACTTTTTTTGAAAAATTGTATTTTAATGCAGTTTTAAAACTGAATTCAAAATACATCGACCACAAAAAAAATATTAAAATTTTTAATTTTTACGTGCTGTGGGCAATGATGTGTAAATGTGCTAAGTCGTCAGCTGTTAAAAAAAATGTGCCAAGTCAACCTGTCAATAATATCAATCTGAATTACTAGTCATTTCTTTGTGCGCGCATTTTATTTATTTATTTAATTCATTCAGTATAAAAGTACATGCTTTGGTGTTGTTGTATTAACGATAAAGACACTCCCCGAAGGCTTTGGGGAGTGTTACCGATGTTGATGGCCCTTTGCCGGATATAGATCCGGTACGTTCCGGTAACAAAGCACTATTAAGGTACTACTACCTCGACGATCTCGGGAACGACTTATATGACCACATTAAACCTTCTAGGCCATTCCGCCCTCCCCACCCCCTAGTTTCATGAGCCTCGTCTGTCAATGAAACAGAATTCGTCACGGGTAGGTGAGGTTGGCAATTGGATTTGAAAAACTATATATTGAGCTGCGAACCCTTTGAGAAGTTTGCGAGCACAACCCCTTGAAATTGGATTTACCCAATTGAGACATGCCTTTGGTGTATCATAAATGCTTTGCGCTGACTATAATCTACTTCACTTCTTACATGTCGATAACTACATGCTTTCTTACAGACTAGTTAAAAATAGAAAAAAATTCAAGCTTAAACTTATGTAAGCTGTTATTAAATTTAATAACACTACTGAATCGATTTGCTCTTACGGGCTCCCTGGCTGATCTCGAAAACCATCCAGAAATGATGCCGGAAGGGTCCTCAAATGATCCCAGAATAGTCTCAAAAAATTCCCGAAATTACTCTGACGGGATCCCGCAAGGATCCCGAAAGCCGTCCAGAAATGATATAGGCAGGTTCTCCAAATGATCACGGAATAGTCCCAAAAATATTCCGAAATTACCCTGATGGGATCCCGGACGGATTCTGAAATGATCTCATAAGGTCCCAAAATGATGTTGAAATATTCCAGAAAAAGTCCTGAAATGCCCTAACAGGATCTCGGGCTGATCTCGAAAACGATCGAGAAACGATGCCGGAAGGGCCATCAAATGATCCCGAAATAGTTTCAAAAAATTCCCGAAATGACTAACGGAATTACGGCTCCCGAGAACCATCCGCAAATGATGCCGGAAGGGTTCCCAAATGATCCCTAAAAAGTCCCGAAATTACCCTGACGGGGTCCGGAAAACCATACAGTTATGATCCCGAAAAAGTCCCGAAATTGCCCTGACGGGGTCCCTAAAATCATACAGTAATGATAACGGAAGGATGTCGAAAAGATCCCGAAATAGTCCCGAAAAAGGTCCGAAATGGCCTCGACGGGATCCCGGGCTGATGCCAAAAACCACCCAGAAATGATGCTGAAGAACCCCAAATGCTCCCGAAATGACCCTGACGGGATCCCGGACGAATCCCGAAAACCATCCAGAAATTATTCCGGAAGGGTCCCAAATGATCCCTAAATAGTCCTGAAATGACCTTGACGGGATCCCGGAAACTATCCAGAAATGATCCCCGAGTACTCCCGAAAAAGTCCCGAAATAACCCCGACGGGGTCCCGAAAACCATACAGTGATACTCACGAAAAAGTAACGAAATAACTCGACGGGATCCCGGAAGAGTCCCGAAAACTATACAGAAATTATCCCGAAAGAGTCTCGAAATGACCCTGACGGGATCTCGGACGGATCCCGAAAACCATCCAGAAATGGTGCCAGAAGGGTCCCCAAATGATCCCGAAATAGTCCCGAAAAGACCCGAAAGGACCTTGACGGGATCCCGAAAACTATCCAGAAAAGATCCCGCAAGGGTCCCAAAATAATCCTGAAGTATCCCCGAAATTACCCCGACGGGATCCCGAAAACCATCTAGAAATGATCACGGAAGGATTCCCAAATGATCACGGAAGAGTCGCGAAATTGCCTCGACGGGATTGCAGATGGATCCCGAAAACCATTTAGAAATGATGCCGGAAGGTTCCCCAAATCATCACGAAATAGTCCCGAAATGACCCTGACGGGATCCCGAAAACCATCCAGAAATGATTCCGGAATAGTCCCGAAATTACCCCGACGGAATCACAGACGGATCCCGAAAACCGTAGAGTAATGCTCCCTTAAGGGGCCCGAAGTGATCCAGAAATGAACCCTACGGGATCCCGAAAACCGTCCTGAAATGGTCACGGAATGATCCCAGAATAGTCCCGAAATTACCCCGAAGGGTTCGCAGACGAATCCCGAAAACCATCCAGAAATGATGCCGGAAGGGTTCTCAAATCATCCCGAAATAGTCCGATAAAAGTCCCGAAATGATCCCGCCGGGATCCCGAAAACGATCCAGTAATGATCCTGGAAGAGTCCCGACATTACCTCGACGGGATCACAGACGGATCCCGAAAACCATCCAGATGCTGCCGGAAGGGTCGCCAAATGATCCCGAAATAGTCCCGAAAAGACCCGAAAGGACCTTGACGGGATCCCGAAAACTATGCAGAAAAGATCCCGCAAGGGTCCCAAAATGATCCTGAAGTAGCCCCGAAATTACCCCGACGGGATCCCGAAAACCTCCAGAAATGATCACGGAAAGATTCCCAAATGATCACGGAAGAGCCGCGAAATTGCCTCGACGGGATTTGCAGACGGATCCCGAAAACCTTCTACAAATGATGCCGGAAGGTTCCCCAAATCATCACGAAATAGTCCCGAAATGACCCTGACGGGATCCTGAAAACCATCCAGAAATGTTTCCGGAATAGTCCCGAAATTACCCCGACGGAATCACAGACGGATCCCGAAAACCGAAAACGATCCAGTAATGATCCTGGAAGAGTCCCGACATTACCTCGACGGGATCACAGACGGATCCCGAAACCCATCCAGATGCTGCCGGAAGGGTCGCCAAATGATCCAGAAATAGTTCCGAAAAAATCTCCAAAATGACGCTGACGGGATGCCGGACGGATACCGAAAACTATCCAGAAATGATCCCGAAAGGGTCCCAAAGTGATCCCGAAATAGTCCCGAAATAACCCTGATGGAATTCCCCAACAAATCACGATAATCATACAGCAATGATCCCGGAAGGGTCCCGAACTGACCGCGAAATAGTCCCCAAAAGGTCCCAGAGTAACCCTGACGGGATCCCTGAGGGATCCCGAAAACTATCCAGAAATGATACCGGAAGGGTCCCAAAATGATCTCGAAAAAGGCCCGAAATTACCCTGAAGGGATCCCGAAAAACATCCCGAAATGACCCCGAAAGGATCCCAAAATTATACCGACAGGATCAAAGACGGATCCCGAAAACCATCAAGAAACGATGCCGGGAGGGTCCCCAAATCATCCCGAAATAGTCCCGAATAACCTTGACGGGATCCCGAAAACTATCCAGAAAAAATCCCGGAAGGGTCCCAAAAAGATCCCGACATAGCCCCGAAAAAGACCCGAAGCACTGCTACAACAACAACAACAACCCGAAATTACCCGACGGGATCCCGAAAACCATCCAGAAATGATCCCGGAATGATTCCTAAATGATCACGGAAGAGTCCCGAAATTGCCTCGACGGGATCACAGACGGATCCCGAAAACCATCCAGAAATGATGCCGGCAGGGTCCCGAAATTATCTCGAAAAAGTCCCGAAATGACCCCGATGGGATCCCGAAAACCATCCAGAAATGATGCCGGCAGGGTCCCGAAATTATCTCGAAAAAGTCCCGAAATGACCCCGATGGGATCGCGAAAACCATCCAGAAATGAACCCGAAAGGATCCCCAAATGATCCCGGAATATTCCCCAAATTATCCCGACGGGATCAAAGACGGATCCCGAAAACCATCAAGAAACGATGCCGGAAGGGTCCCCAAATCATCCCGAAATAGTCCCGAATAACCTTGACGGGATCCCGAAAACTATCCAGAAAAGATCCCGGAAGGGTCCCAAAACGATCCCGACATAGCCCCGAAAAAGGCCCCAAGCACTGCTACAACAACAACAACAACCCGAAATTATCCCGACGGGATCTCGAAAACCGTCCAGAAATGATACCGGAAGGATTCCTAAAAGATCACGGTAGAGTCCCGAACTTGCCTCGACGGGATCACAGACGGATCCCGAGAACCATCCAGAAATGATGCCGGCAGGGTCCCCAAATCATCTCGAAAAAGTCCCGAAATGACCCTGACGGGATCCCTAAAACCATCCTTAAATGATCCCGGAATAGTCCCGAAATTACCCTGACGGAATAACAGATGGATCCCGAAAACCGTCGAGTAATGATCCCTTAAGGGGCCCCAAGTGATCCCAAAATAGTCTAGAAAAAGTCGCAAAATGACCCCGACGGAATCCGAAATCCATCCAGAATTGATCTCTGAAGGGTACGCAAATGATCCTGAAATAGTCCAGAACATTTCCTGAAACTACCCCGACGTCATGCCTGACGGATTCCGAAACCCATTCAGAAATGATGCCGGAAGGGTCCCCAAATGATCCCGGAAGGATCCCCAATTAATCGCGAAAAAGTCCCAAATTCGGGATCCCGGACGGATCCCGAAAACTATACAGAAATGATCCCGGTAGAGTCCCAAAGTGATCCCGGACGGATCCCGAAAACTATACAGAAATGATCCCGGTAGAGTCCCAAAGTGATCCCGAAAAAGTCCCGAAATTACCCCGACGTGATCCCGATGGGATACCGAAAACCATCCAGAAATGATCCCGAAAGGATCCCCAAATTATCCCGGAATACTCCCGAAAGAGCCCCGAAATAACCCTCACGGGTTTTCAAATTATCCCGGAGTAGTCCCGAAGTGACCCTGACGGGATGCAGAAATGCTCCCGATAGGATAACGATAATGTCCCGAAATAACCCGACAGGATCCCAGGTGGATCCCGAAAACTATCCAGAAATAATCGCGAAAAAGTCCCGAAATGACCCTTGCGGGATCCCGGTGGATCTCGAAAATCATCCAGAAATGATGCCGGAAGGGTACCAAAAAAGTCCCGAAAAAGTCCCGAAATTACCCCGACGGTATGCCACACGGATCCCGAAAACTGCCCAGAAATGATCCCGGAAGGGTCCCAAAATGATACCGAAATATTCCAGAAAAGGTCCCGATATGACCCCGACGGGTTCCCGAAAGCCATCCAGAATTGATGTCTGAAGGGTACGCAAATGATCCCGAAATAGTCCAGAAAAATTCCCGAAATTACCCCGACGGGATGCCAAACGGATCGCGAAACCCATCCAGAAATGATGCCGGAAGGGTCCCCAAATTATCCCGAAATGATCTCGGAATAGTCCACAAAAAGTCCCAAATAACCCCGATTGGATACCGGACGGATCCCGAAACTGTACAATAATGACCTCGGAAGAGTTCCGAAATGAACCCAAAATAGTCCCGAAATGACCCCGACAGGATCCCGGACGGATCCCGAAAGCCATGCAGAAATGATCCCGGACGGGTCTTGATATGACCCTGATGGGATTACAAATAAGGTGAAGCTAATTATAAAAGCATGTTAATAAGGCAGCAGGCGCGTTGATGCGAATGAAGAGTTAGAAACAAACATACAGATAAAGCTAATAAAAGCGTGCTAATAAAAACAGTTGATGGAGGGAGGATAGCGGGAGGAGCCGGAGAGCATCACCGATCGTTTTTCCAAAAGGTCTCGATATGTATGAGCCAGATACCAAAAATTATTGATTTAGGAGAATATCGTTAGCTTAATGTGAAAATGTGTCGTTACTTTTTTTTGAAAAATTGTATTTTAATGCAGTTTTAAAACTGAATTCAAAATACATCGATCACAAAAAAAAATATTTAAATTTTTCATTTTTACGTGCTGTGGGCAATGATGTGTAAATGTGCTAAGCGTCAGCTGTTACAAAAATGTGCTAAGTCAACCTGTCAATAATATCAATCTGAATTACTAGTCATTTCTTTGTGCGCGCATTTTATTTATTTATTTAATTCATTCATTCTAAAAGTACATGCTTAGTTGTTGTTGTTGTATTAACGACAAAGACACTCCCCGACGGCTTTGTGGAGTGTTACCGATGTTGGTGGCCCTTTGCTGGATATAGATCCGGTACGTTCCGGTAACAAAGCACTATTAAGGTACTACTAGCTCGACCATCTCGGGAACGATTTATATGACCACACTAAACCTTCTAGACCATCCCGCCCTCCCCACCCCCTAGTTTCATGAGGAACTTGGGGTCGCCAAAGCCTCGGCTGTCAATGGAACAGGTATCGCCACGGTTAGGTGAGTTGACAATTGGGCTGGAGAAGCTATATATTGTGCTGGCAACCTGAAGGGTTGCGATACACATCCCCTTGAAATTGGATTTATCCAATTGAGACATGCCTTTGGTGTTTGATAAATGCTTTGACTATAATCTACTTCAATTCTTACATGTCGATAACTACATGCTTTCTTACAGACTAGTTAAAAATAGAAAAAAATTCAAGCTTAAACTTATATAAGCTGTTATTAAAATTAATAACACTACTGAATCGATTTGCTAGATGTATAGTCCTAGTTATAGGTTCATTCATAGTATAATTCATTTTATGAGTTATTTCGATAAATAATCTATTATGCCGAAGATCACGCAGTGGAATATATGGAATGAACAAATTAGATAAATCAGAGAAATTCGTGCTAAAGTTTATTACATTATAGGCAAGCATGAGTGAGATAAAAGTTCTTCTGTCATGCAAAGCCTGAAGACCAAGCAATTTGCGCCTGCTGGTATATGATGGGAGGCTAGTGAAGCATACGTCTGGCTAGTGAAGCATACGTAAAGCACTTTTGTAAACATTTTTGGAACTTTCTCAATTATATAGGAGTTAGATTCATAGAAAGGATTCCATATTATTGAGCAATATTCAATACCACTTCTGATCAAGGATATATAAAGTGCCTTCAACGTCATAGGGTCCTTAAAGTCACTTGTGTTACGTCTACTGAACCAAACCATTGTAACAAATTTTGAAACAACGAAATCAATGTAACTAGAAAAAGAGAGTTTGGAGTCAAAAATTACACCCAAGTCTTTACTCTCTTGACAACGATTATGAGATTTAGCACTTAGTTTGTAGATAAAGTATGTGGCAGTTGTCTTTATGGAATAAGACACAGCACAGCATTTGTTTGAATTTAAAAATAAGTTATTGTCTGCGCACCATCCGGCAAAAAAGTCCGTTGGGTCAGAACCGTTAGAAATAAAATAAATAAAGAAATGTAAGGCGCTCTAACCTCCGAATAGATTTTAGGCCAAGCTTCTCTTCCAATTTACGTCGCGCTCCTTTTTTGAATTTTTCCTACGAATTGGCGGGACGGGACCAACTTGCTTTATGCCGACTCCGAACGGCATCTGCGAGGCAGATGAGTTTTCACTGAGAGCTTTTCATGGCAGAAATACACTCGGAGTGCTTGCCAAACACTGCCGAGGGGCGACACTGCTTAGAAAAATTTTCTTCTAATTGAAAAACCTTATTTCTAAAATTTTGATGTTGCTTAGCCCGAGGTGTGAACCCAGGGCATTCGGTGTGGTAGGCGGAGCACTCTACCATCACACCACGGTGACCGCCAATAGTTAGAAATAGTTTAACAAATAAATAGTATTTTTTGTGAAATATAGAGTTTTAGTGTTATATTTCAATCATTAAAGGGGAGGAGTGATGGGGAAACATATTGAGTAAAAAGTGCTAAGCCAGGAGAAAAATTTTGTTTTGCGTGAGGAAATTGTGCTAAGTCATAAAATAGCTGCTGGGTTAGCATACGTGATTTTTATTTATTTTTTTCAAAGCTTCTACACTCAAAAGTATTGCAACTAAGGTATCCTCATTCACAGTTTTGAAAAAAAGGTTATTTCAAAAATTATTCAGTTTTTTTCGTCTCCTGTAAAATTCGTAAAAAGTGACTTAGCACATTTTCAGATTAAGCTAACGATATATGAATGCAGCTGTTTCCTTACCGATACTACAGCTCGCACCCGTCCTTCCGTTTGCGCGTAGTAAACGCCAAACCCGCGCGCGCTAAGTCCAGAAACCTTTCCTCCCGATGAGAGCCACGGCTCCTGGATCAGCGCCACGTCAAACGAACCCTCCTCAAGGGTTAGGAGGAGTTCGCTCGACGCCACTTTACTGTGTTGGAGGTTTATCTGTAGGACTCGCAGCACGATTGGGCTGTTTGTCCCCGTCCAACACCTACGTCTTGACGTCGTCGTCCTCCCCTTGCCCTTTTGGTTTAGAGTATTCTAGGCCCCCTTCAGCCTATCATGACTGTTGTGCCGGCATTTGGCGGTTGGTCCTCTTCTAACACCTTAGGCTTTTGAGGTCCTTTTCAATTTCGCCCACCTCTAGCGTCTTAGGATTTTTATCCTCGGGACTTCTTTTCCTGAGTCGCATGTAAATTTTGCAAATGCCAAAGGACATTTTGCCAAGCTGCGTGTACAAAATATCCTCCGCCTGCTTGTTTATTTGGAAGATGTAGAACTGACCTGGCCGAGATACAGTAAGTACCTTCCAATCCTGTGTCGGTATGTTCGGATTCTGATTCTGCAGAAGTCGCAGTGTATCCTCCGACTTCATCACGCATGGTATCTATACCTTAACTTGTGGTACCGTGGGAATTTGCGCTTTATCCACTATCTGAAACCGCGCGTTCGTGCCTTGCCTTTGGAGATTTGCAACCACTTCCTCCAGCCACCGCAAGCTCGCGATGTTGTCGCACGCTATCATCTTCACACTTTATACCATCCCCTCGAATCAAAGTTTGGAAGGGGCTTACTTGGTTGTTCCCGCATCATCTTAAGCATTAAGCTAATAAGCTCCCTTTACACAGATCTCCACCTTTCAGTAGTCATTTGTCCGGAAGGACTGCTACGATCAACCAATGCCACATTCAGTGACTGCTCTGCCACATCACTCATCTTCTCGGGAAAAGCCGGAGTCTTAGTGTTATCTCCCTTTGGCACCTCCGAGAAAGCCGAAATCTTAGCGTTAACTCCCTTTAGCACCTCCGAGAAAGCCGGAGTCTTAGCGTTATCTCCCTTGGGCTTATCTCCTACTTCCGTAGTTGGAACTTCCCTCTGACTCACGGCTTTCGAGGTAGTTGCTACCTCGCTATTGGGGCCCATCTGCTTATAGCTTTGGACCTACTTGTCTTGTCTATGCGACTGCCCTGCCTCGCGGCTCTAGGACTGGGTTCTTTCTGCCTCTTAAAAGCAGGCTTGTCGCCTTCCGCCGAACGTTGCCTCCTCATTCTGCCATTCGACGCTTCTTCCTCGAAGCGGTTGCAGAACCGAGGGTTTCTCGCAGCAAACCTTTTGAACTGCCTTCGACCTACATCTACCGCTTCATCGGCCCATTCCAAGCGCTCGATCTCCAATTCTGTTGGGTCGACCACTGCTCCCAAGCGTTGTACAATTCTTAGTGCTGCACGGTACTTCGAGAGAGCTCTTTTACTTCCTCTACTCCGTACCCTTCTCCACTCTTCTACTCCGTTTTTATTTGTATGCTTATCCAACACAGAGTTCATTGAATCAGCACTACTCTCGCTCCCCGAGTCCGACGCATCGCTTAATTCGTATTTGTCGTCCTTGGATTGCGACTCAGTCCTCCTCTTTACATCGTCCCTATTACAATCAGGTAATGAGTCGTTCATCTTGGTCGTACGACCCCCTGCCCGACAAGGCGGGCTCAGCGGTCCAGTATTATATACGGAGAAAGAACCGTCAGCCACAGCAGCGCCCATTACTGTGGTAAGGCCATAAATACTTCCCGAGGTGGCCCGGTATCGGGAAGGCTCCGTTCGAATACAGCCGAATTTATCCCCTGGCTGCAAATCGCCCAATAAGTACGGTCCGCATAACACCCTGGATTAGGGGGTTGACAGTTCTTGGTCACCGACATCTCGCCGCCCTCCTATGAGGCGAAACGGTGTAGATGTCAGTCCTAAACAGCTCCGCCTCATGTTGTTGTTGTTGTTGTTGTAGCAATGTTTCGCCCCACCTAATAGCTGCGACCGATTACAAATTGTCATCAATATCCTCTAACGGGAGTCCAAGGAAACTTGCTGTTTCGACCGATTCTGCTTATGGTGCTGGTCTGGTGGAAAGCACTGGACGGCGAGCACCTCCAAAATGTTAGTGTCAGTGCAACGGACGGCGCTTATTGGTATCAGTGGCGCTCTGAGAACAACACCTACCTTGGCACTGAATGTCATGCTGAATATACATCCAGTAGATATTGCGGGAAAGGCAGCCGCGGCCCGGTTGTTTGCCAGGCTTCGTGATATGGGTTATATGCTTTCTGATTTCGGACACTCTAGCCTTCTTACTAGTTTCGACATTATCCCGGATAGTCCGTTTGCATGCCGATAGCCGCTCCCTATGCAACCTTCACCCCAGTCATTCCCCCGAGGGAGGAGTGGGGAAGAGGAATTATCTGGGGCATGGGACCGGTTAACTTGTTCACGGATGGGTCGAAGTTGGACGGAAAGGTTGGCGGGGGATCTTTTGCCAAGAGCTAAATGTAAGCCGCAAGTTTATGTTGGCTGATCACTGCAGTGTATTTCAAGCGGAAGTTGCTGCGATTAAGGGTGCGGTGGATGAAATGCTATCCAGCGCTACTACGGTTAGGGAATTTAACATCTACTCTGATAGCCAAGCGGCTATAAAGGCCTTGAGCTCAACTACAGTGCGATCGAGGGTGGTCTGGGAGTGCCTGACCTCACTTGCGATTGCATCGAAGTATTTTACAATTAAGATTATCTGGGTCCCGGGCCATAGTGATATTCCGGGTAACTGTCAAGCGGATCTCTTAACCCTAATCGGTAAAAATGAACCGGATGAAGATGGCTGTAGGGATTTCGGGATTCCGCTAGCCACCTGTGGATTGCTCTTCCATAGCTGGGCCTCGAGTCAGCTCAGCAAACGTTGGGCGAACACTACGTCTTGCAGGGTAGCAAGATCTTTCTGGCCGAAAGTGGATGGCAGGAGGTCTGCTGAAATAATTGGGCTCACCTATCAATGGTCATTGGGGTTCTGACAGGGCACTGTCCCATGGGTATCCATGCGGTACGTCTCAATATATTGGAAACCCCATCCTGCTGCAGCTGTATGGAGGATGATGAGGTGGAATCACCAAATCACTTTATGCTTGATTGCCCAGCTTTTGTCAGAACTAGGCGAAAGTATTTCGGTCGTGACTCACTTGGATCACCCGAGGAGCTATCCAAGGTTGAAATCGGGATCATTCGGAACTTTATCGTTGCTACCCAACGATTCTCTAAGTAGTTATATCTACGTCACCGTTAGTTTAGTTTATTATATGTGGTATCACAACGGACCGTCATGTTGTCCAAGTGAGCTTCCCCTATCAGGGAAGCTACCACCCAACCTAACCTAACCTAACATTTGTATACATACATAGATATGAATAAAACTATGTATTTACGTAAAACAAGCACATAACTAATTTAAACTAATACTTATGACACAATATGACTATTCTTTTCGTTTAGTTCTATGTGTCATACACTTCACCTTTAATTAGTTATATCTTTGATTATTTAAGAAAAAAAATGTTATTGCTGCGTATTTGTATGCGCATTTTTCTTTTAATCTATACTCAAATACCTGTAGTTTTTTCTTTAAGTTCTGTTGCTTTTATGCTTCGTTTTACGTGATTTACATACGATATTTAGGCAACAACAAAAAAAAGGTATGTTCATATTTTTCCCAGATGGGCTTATTGAAATATCTTTACTAATAATACGGACATTCGCTTATTAAAAAACCTATATATAAAGATGTATATGGGGAAATCAGCCAAACTTTGGTTTTTTTGAGAAAAAATTTTTTTTTGAAACATGGTATCACGCAAATATCTTTTTGTTAGGAACATTGAGGGGTAAATGGGAGCTATAGTGCATCGCCATTACTCGTCTTACATAATGCCTCAAAAAGATATAGTCAAACGATCGAGCAAAATATATATAAATTGAGGTCGCAATGTTAAATATACATTTATTTCAACACTTCTGTACCCATTATATAGAAATTTTAACAAAATATGGAGATATATGCAGCTGTTAGCTATGTAAAATTTTTTTGATACACGAGACCCGGTTTGTAGATATCGGTAAAAATATAAAAGCGAATAACCGCCAAATATTTTTTACTGCAAAGTTTGCAACACAGTTACTTTAACACCTTTCTACCGATTCTTTTGAAACTTTAAAAACATATAGATATGTGAACGAAGTATGTTTAGGTAAAAACGTTTTAATACCCAAGATCCGGTTTTGGAGATATTGATAAAAATATAAATCCGGAAAACCTAAAATTTGTTTTACTTACTTAAGCACTTCTTAACCGATTGTGTTGAAATTTTATCAGAATGTACATATCTATGCGGATTATATTTACGTAAAAATTTGTTGATACCTGAAACCCGGTTTTAGAGATATCGGCAAAAAAATGAAACCGGGTAACCGTCAAATATTTCATACCCGTTTGTTAATTTTTTTCTCTACACCTTAGTAGTATGCCATCAATTGTCTCATCTTGGAATATTCACGCAAGGAACGTTATTGATGTTTGTACATGGGGCAAATATACGAAATTTTCGTAAAAAATTGGCAATCGTCAAAAAGTGTAGAAAAAAAAGGTGCAGTGAAATAACTCCCAAATGAAATAACTCCCATGAAATAAGTCCCAATTAAAATGAAGTAACTCCCAACATTAATAAATGAAATAAATCCCAATATTTGCCAGTTATTTCATAATGAAACCACAAGTCCCAAAAAAATCAAATAACTCCCAAATGAAATAAGGCCCCAAAAAAATGAAATAAATCCCAAATCAAAATTTGAAATGGTATCTTTATGCTATATAATCAGTTACAATGAGATTTGAAAAATACAGCAAACTATTATGTACATATGTAAAAGTTACAATCACAAGAAAACTTGAATAGTGTCGTCGACCTTTTCGCGGCAAATTGGACAGTTAAAGCTTTCTAGTCCTTCGGAAATACTCTTAGCTTGCAGCATTAGAACACAAGCGTTGCATATTTTTAAATGTTTGTACGGCATCAATAGTACATTGAGCTCAACCTCGAAACAAATTACGCATAAAATTTGAGAGCGCGGTATTTCTGATGGCTTTGATGTGGAATCTTGTTCTTCCTCCTCCTCTTCTTCAAGATAAGGTTGATCTTCAAAAAAATCTTCTTCTGGCTCCATTTCACTGACAATTTTATTTTTTGGATAGACCATTTGAATAACAAACGTAGTAGCTGTTATGATTCCAGAACGTAGGTTATCGTTGGCTTTCGCAATCAGTTCAGCTTTTTCAATAAATTTCCGTCTTTTTTTAGTTTTTCCCAAAGCTCCACTACTATTAGCCAGCATTTCGAAATTTCGGGACATATTGAACTCCTCTGTTTGCAAAACTTTGATTTCTTTTGATTTATAAAAGTTTCCCTGTTTTGGTATCATCTTTGCCAGCGCTCCATTATATCCCTCGATGACCAATGTCGTCCGTGTTGTTGTCTCAAAGACTAAAATTCCATCTGGTCCAATCTTTATTCGATATAAATAAAAAGCAAAAAACAAAACCAACAACGAACTATACGCAAGACTTGTATGAGATTTCGGTAAAAGTCTAGTTGAGGGATAGACTGCTAAAAACAATAATCCGAAGCGGAATATAAAAATTTTATCTGTGTCCGGAGTTATTTGCAGTTAAAGTTGGCAATTTTCATGTGGTTGTTGTAATGTTGTTGTGCACTGAAAAAAATTTGTACGCAGAAGGACATCACCGTGGCGGTAGCCACGGTTATACCACACACCCGGACTTGGCATGGCGTAGCCCAGGTAATTTTTTATAAGCGCGGCCGAAGGCCGCCAACGCAAAAAGGTGTTCTGCGCAAAAATACTATGGATTCCACCCCCGGTTTCGGAGGGACCCGAGGGTCATTTTTCGGTTTTTCGTTAATATCTTTTGGACGGTATAAAATTTTTCTTTCCGCCTTCGGATTATTGTTGTCGAGGTCATTACGCGTCTTTTGACACCTCTCTCGATATTTTTGGTAGCGTATTAGCAGTCGACCCCTCAACTAGACTTTTACCGAGATTTCTTTAATAGAGCTTACCTCTTTAGCCATTGTTTCTAGAAATATTCCAAAAAGCTTGCAAAGTGGAAATGACGCTCGAGGTTTCCAATATTGTCCTTAATTTTTAGAAATGTGGCCACTATATGCTCGGCGGCCAACAGAGGAAGTGACAAAAGCTTGTGGGATTCCAATGACGCCTTACTGTTTTGTCGAATCAATTGAGCAAGTTGTTTATGCTTTGTAGTTATTTGGCGTCGTACCGCGTGGCAAAAATGGAACCAACAGTCGTACAATTTTGAATCTAAAAATGAGGCTTTAATAGCCTTCCTTAGGCTCGGTTCATAATCTGCGATGAAGGTCGCACCATTTAATTTCAAAAGATTTGAATTTATGTAGTTGAATAAATGTGTATAGCATTTTGTTGACTTTCTATAAAAAATACTGGAAAAACCTAGTAAAAGTAACACGAAATTATTTTGGAACCTTATTAATTAATATATAAAAAAGGGTGAGGAAGGTGGTGGGCGGCGCGGCGCTGGCGCGACCGGGCGTAACGCGCCGCGCAGCATCCCGACTTTGGGTGTCAAATATTGGAGACCACGCTTGATTTTATTAAGATCAATATTTTGCGTCGATTCCTGCTGGCTTTATTAACAAAAGACATTTTTTAACACCCAATGTGAGTTTACACATGCATGTAACACTATTAACTTACCTCATGCATATTTATTGAAAATTCTCTCGGAATCCGCTGACAGTACTAGATGCACCAAAAGTACTTGTGGCAAAGAGTGTATATTTGTTAAGAGGCGTCACTCGATACTTTGTTGTTGCCAAAGCAACCCTGTCATGTCGAATGTGATTCTCAAGGAAGTTTTGTTTAGTTTTTTTTTAACTGAATCCTATATATTTATGCGGTAAAGTGACTTTGCATAATTACGATTTTTGGAAAGAGAATTAATTAATTAATTTAATACAATCAATAAAATAAACACAAATACCCCACGAAAAAGTATAGAAGGCGTTTTTATAAATACATCTGACAAAAAAAAACCAACGACTACCTTGAGAAAACATCGAGTAATTTGCTATGGCAACAACAAAAGTATCAAGTGACGCCTCTTAACAAATATATACTCTTTGCTTGTGGAATGTAAACATCTATCCTTTATTTCAGTAAGGGCTTTGAGTTCTTCATATAGCTCATGTTGATCATTATGGTTATGCTCTATGAAGTTTCGGACCTTTCGACACTGTCCGTTTTCCAAAGATACTCGCGATTTACAATTTGTTTCTTAACACGTATAGAATATTTTACCATTACTTTCAGATTTTTTTAAATAAAATTGTTTTTCATTTTTTATGTACAATAATTTGCTATTTCTTCTTTTTTTGGGAGCTATTTCATAATGAAATAAGTCCCAATTTGTATAGAAAATATTTGGGAGTTATTTAATTTTTTTGTTGAATTTTTTGTTGCGTTTGGGAGTTATTTCACTGCATATTTTTTTTTTTAATTTTTGTACCCAATTTGTGTTTCTTTTCATTTACTTTTAAATAAAACCTGGTTTAAAAAAAAATTTTTTTTCTACACTTTTTGACGATTGCGAATTTTGTCGGAAATTTCGTATATTTGCCCCATGTACAAACATCAATAACTTTCCTTGCCTGAATATTCCAAGATGAGGCAATTGATGGTATACCACTGTGGTGTAGAGAAAAAATTAGCAAACGGCTATGAAGTGATAAAAGTAAAATTTTAGCTGTGCCCACAAAAAACATTGTCCTGAAAAAAATTTACGCAACCAAGTGCTTCCACTTTTCTGCCTCTACCTTCAAAACTGAAAGGGGCACATCGAATTTGCAGCCCCACGTATTTTTAGTCCCTGATAGGCTATTATCGTTCATAATCCAAATTTCAATACTCAGTTGCCTCAAAAAGCTATAAGCGAAAAACTGTCAATAATGAAAATGATAAAAAAAAGTATCGCTACTTTGATTGATGATAGTTTTGAGTATTGGAGGGGCAAATTAATTTTGCTCATACTTTTAGAATCTCCGTCTCAAACACAACATCCAGTTTAATTTCAATAGCGTTTCAGCGATGCCACAAAATTTTATCGAAAAAATTAAAAAAAAAAAAATCAATGGTATCGCTTGAAAAAGTGTAAAAATTGACGTTTTTTACGTTTCGAAGTCCTGCAAAAACTTACTATGACCTTTCCTGATTTTTAAAATCATCAGATCGGATAGTCAAAAGAATCTCCTAGAATCTCCGTCTCAAAAACAACATCCAGTTTAATTTCGATAGCGTTTCAGCGATGCCTCAAAATTTTATCGAAAAAATTCAAAAAAAAAAAATCAAGGGTATCGCTTGAAAAAGTGTAAAAATTGACGTTTTTTACGTTTCGAAGTTCTGCAAAAACTTACTGTCACCTTTCTTGATTTTTAAAATCATCAGATCGGATAGTCAAAAGGTCAAACTTAATGTCCTATAATTTTTTCTGGCCTTAAGTTTTTTGCCCGTATGTAAAACCCGAGTCTCCAAAAAAGTAAAAGTTTTTGGGATTTGCCCATATATTAATAGATCCTGAGTTTTATCCCAATCTGTTTTCTTCAAAATAAGTCGTATGTATTAAGTTATAGAGAAAAAGATGATAAAACGCTGGTTTAAAAAGTAATAAGAAATAAATTGGAAAAAAAATTTAAAAAAGGCTGGCCAAAGGTAAATTTCCTTATACTACTTCAGTACAACAATATAACTGCAACCTCTGGAGAAAAAAAATTCCTTTTCCGTATCACGGAACGAACTCACCCCGTAGATGTTGGTCTTATTGTTGTAGCCGGGTTTTTGCAGCAGGCCTATGGCTGGCGGCCCTGCTGCTGTTGTTGTTCCAGCAGGCCTATGTCCGGCGGCCCTGCTGTTGTTGTAGCTGGTGCTGTTGCAGCAGGCCTATGTTCAGCGGCCCTGCTGTTGTTGTTGTAGCTGGTGCTGTTGCAGCAGGCTTATGCTCGCGGCCCTGCTGTTGTTGTTACTAAGGCTGGTGGTAGTGGTAAGTCTGGTGGCGTGGCTTACGATGTGGTTGGTTTCGTTGTTGATGGTGGTAGCTGCGCTCGAGGTGTTGACGCTATTGGTGATAATATCGCACGGGGTTGGTGGTGGTGCGCGGTTTTGGCGTGCGATGTTGGTAGTAACGCGCGGTCTTGGCGCGCGATGTGGGCGCCGCTGGTGGTGGTTAAATACTGCTGGTGGTGATGGTGGTTATGGTATAATATTGGTCGTGATAACCGAGGTTGCACTAATTCTGATACTGTATAACAGAGCCGGCCAAAAGTTGCACATTGTGCAATTTGAGTTCGTATTTTCACACAGACACTAAAGATGTGCGATCACGATCGTTTGCTTTCGCTTGTCACTCACTAAAATCAACAGTGAATGCAAAAGGAAAAGTCCATGGTACTTTTTGGGCACATAATAAAAACAATATCCTGCAATGCTGAAGTGACTTTTAATACGTTTTAGTTAGTATTATTAAGTTCCTTTGAACATACATATTAATATTGACAATTTTAATATTAATAATTAATTAATTATTAATAAATATTGACAATTTAATATAAGTAACTTTTTATACGTTCTAATTAGTTTTATTAATTTTTATACATTTTTTTTTTATTGAATTACTTTATGTTTTGAAAATATATATTTCTATCATTACATTTACTTTGTTTTGTAGTTCTTTCTTAATGAAAAAGTGATTTTTTAAGTAAATTTTGCATTGAAGAAACACCATAACTTCCTTTATAAAAAATTTTATCAGGCTAGCTCGACCTCCACGTTCTGAGTTATATGAATATAAGTAAATATTGTTAGGATTAGCTTGAAATCAAACAACCAGAGTTGTTTTTAATTTCGAACTTCACAGTCCACATTTTCTTTTAGCACACTGTGGGGAGTTGTCACTCAATTTTTACACACACTTATGCAATTGTTTTAGTATTTGTGTGGCCGGCTCTGCTGTATAAGATAGTTACTCCGTGGGTATGCTTGCGAAAGTGGTGGCAATTAGAAACCGTGGGTACAAAAAAAATCAAAATTGGTACCACCGCTCACATGTGCAGGTGAATATTTATACTTGTTTGGCGGAAGTTTGGAGTCTGTAGAATTTTCATCAAAAATATATATCGAATGCGATTACCAATGTACACAAAGCGCCAGAACCGGAACGCACAACTGATAAAGATGGTGCTAACTGTAGAAACAAAGCGAATGTTTATTATCTTTATTAGGATGCTGGCCAATGGGAATTTGTACATCCCCGCGGAGGTAATCATTGGATGTACGCTCGCTGCACACAGCACTGTTTATTATATCATCACAAAATCCTTCATTGTTTTCGGTGGCCTCATATCAGCCCAGCATGTAGCTTGCATTCCGGCTAGATAACTTATACCAAACTGCAATTCTTTACCCACTCACTTCCTTATGTGATACCAACATTCCTCACGAACGCGCTTCCCGTTTCTCTTGCTTTGAGATCAAAAAAATTAGAAAAAATGTTCCGTGGAAAAACACATTTTCTCTGCGAGGAAACCATTTTTATATCATCGCTTTTGTGCGCGCACACTTATAGTTCCCGTTTTCCTTTTTTTCACTCCAATTAGGTCCGACTACCACGCGATCTCAACCGCTCACCACGCTTGCTATCTTTCTTCCTTTTCAAATCGCCCACCATGCCGTGATGGCGCTAAAAAAAAAACAAAAATTACCTCATAACTTAGCGACTGCTCAATCGGAAAATCGCAGTTATATCGCTTAATTTATTGTGGTCGCCGTTATTTCATGTGGTGAAAATCTGGTTGGCTCGTCTCTACAGCGTCAACACATACCGTGTTCAGACTGTCAGCATCTTCGTGCTGATGTTTGGCGAAAAGAATGTAGAGAATGCGTACAACTTGCAACTCTTGTGTGTTGTGGGAAATTATGCGCAAATTAGATAAAATTTAACCCCCACGGCAGTAAATAATTCCCAATGTGTTGGTTAAATTTCGCGTTTGCCATCTCCTTTTGACAATCTCTATGCCAGTACAGTGAAAAGAGAACAAAGTCAGCTGATGAGAATAGCCACCTACACAATTGAGCCATTCATTGGAATCTTTGCGGGTGCCACCCGCATGAAATAAAAAAAAATTGTTTTAACCGCCCCAGGCAGACATGAGTGAGGTGAATTCTAACCTTTTCACCTATCACTAGCCAACTAGTACGTTCAAGGTGTGGATCCTCACAAGGGGCTATAACAAACTATTGGATAGCATCGACTCACTGAACAATTCGACGAGTCATCTGAAAAAATTAAGTCTAAGCATTTACCAAATGCATTATGAATCCCTTTCAGTTGATAGAGGCCAATATCTGTAAGGCATTTAGAAATTCGGAAAATATATCACGAGATGATGTGGGAACTAACAAACCATCAATAAGATTCCAAGACACACAAGTCAAATTAAAATCACCAGCCACGATGACAGAATCAACAGACCTAGCCAAAGAAAATACCAGCCTCACCAGGGAAGCATAGTTTATATATATAGAAATATCTGACTGGAGTGAAATATAGAATGCTACAAAATATTTGTAAATGGAAGAGAGTTTTACTCTCACGCAAAGGAACTCAATACCATTAGAGTCTGCGAATAACATTTCCTCCGCAGAGAACCTGGTATGCACGGCAATCAACACGCCACCACCAACTCTGTTTAGACGATCTTTCCTATAGATTTCATAAGAATCCGATAAAATTTCAGAATTAAATACCGATGGTTTCAGCCATGTCTCAGTAAGAATCAGAACTTCGTAACTGAAGTCATAACTTTGTACGAAAAGTGAATTAGTTAAGTCTACGATACTACAGGACTGTCTTCGGTAGGCCACAGCGCAGCGCTAAAAAGTTTGCTGTAGTCAGATGCAAACACAAGCATTTTAAATGAGACTCTCACCAGAGAGTTTACATTGACATCTCTCTTAGTCAACTTGAAGCAAGCTAATTTGGAGGAAGCAATGCCAAAGAGAAAAGAAATGTATTTAGCAATACTATCGTCAGTAACTGACGGCCTAAAATATGAATATAAAATATGCGTTGTTAGCAGCGCTACCAGCGACATGAGCAAAAGAGTGGGAAGTAGCAGAGCACGATGTCGCAGCATTAGTTCTCGTAATGTTAGCAACAACTGTGGGTAATTGTGCAGTTGCTGTGTCAAGAAGTGCTTCAATCAAAAGAAAATTTCCCGTGGTGATACTTATGTTTGTTGTTGGCTCTGTGATAATATGTTTCATGTTATCTGTGCCGGTTTCTCTCACATAGGTGGTCGGGTTGTTGACCTAATATCCAACAAAATTGGACTGAACTGGACATGTCACGATTGTCGTTCCGTAGAAAATGACATGCGAGCTTTTATGAGGCAAACTCAGAAAGAGTTCAACAATATTTTTATTAGGTTTCGCGACCTTAACGAAAGATTCAAAACGATGGAAGCTCACTTTAAAAAATTGAAAGTGATATCTGAATCCCCAAAACGTAAGAAATGTATGCCCAACAATGATTCCAACTTGTCTTCCAGTCAGGGGCAAAGCTGTCCTCCTAAGAATGTCCCTTCAACTGCGTTGACTGATACGAACAGACTTGCCAAAGGCGTTAAGAACAATGCACCTCAGGAATCTCCACAAAGCTCTGTCGAGACTTCTAGCGAGACGATCTCTGGCAAATTAAATGATGCACCAACTAATAGTGGTACCTTTGCTAATAGTGGTACCTTTACCAATGTTGATTTCGCTGGACTCCCCAATTCATCCTACACCTCCACCGGTATCTTTAGCTCCAACAGTAACAGTTACCGATACTGGGGTTGTTGCTAGCGATACAAGTGTACCTGAAAAAAATAGTACTTTATTGACGGGCGCGATAACGAACGCTAGGTCAAGCAATGCTTTTTCTGTCAACTGTCCTACAACGGCCGCACCTTCCCAGCTCTCTGGTGCGCTATCCGCTACTCCTTTGCAGGTGACTGCCGTGCCACCTCGTAGGGCTGTATTTGTGACCCGATTACACTCCTCTCTTACCGAAAATGATATTGCTCATTACGTTTGCTCTAAACTTGGTGTTGCACCCACTAGTAACATCAATGTGTATAAATTTAACTTTAAATATGGGAGAGATTACACTCCTCGCTTACCGAAAATGATATTGCTCATTACGTTTGCTCTAAACTTGGTGTCGCACCCACTAGTAACATCAATGTGTATAAATTTAACTTTAAATATGGGAGAGACATCTCATTTAAAATATCTCTTTAAGATGAATATAACAATAAGGTACTTGATTCCTCTTTTTGGCCTAAGCATACTGTGGTTCACTTATTCACAAGGAAGGCGAGGGCCAAACTGTTTTATTACAGCCAATAAACGGTATGACGAACACAGTAATAACAACACAAAGGTAATTGCTGATCTGTCCCGTCTTCTCATTAATTACCAAAATGTTCGTGGTTTACGATCAAAACTTGTTCCATTCTTCCTTAATTCTTTCAACTTTTCTGCACAAGTTGTAGCTTTTACGGAGACCTGGCTAAAGCCAATTCTGAGGTTTTTTCAAATAAATGTGCTGTTTATCGGCGTGATCGCATCTCTAGAGCGGGAGGTGTCCTTATTGCTGTTGAATCTAACCTATCATCTGAGTTGATTTCGCCGGACAATATCTCTCATATCGAGTTCATAGCAGTTAGGCTTTCATTCGGTAGCTATAGCGTAATTGTTTGCTGTTCGTATATACCACCTCGTTCGGATATGAATGTTTATGCTAGTCATAGCTCGGCCATCTGCGATTTGCACTCGCAGTTGGGAGATAACGATCGACTTGTTGTTGTTGGTGACTTTAACTTGCCAACAGTTAGTTGGGCTAATATAAGTGATTCAAACTTTTTAACTCCCACTGCTCAACATGAGTTTCTCAATTGCTTGTTAGACTCATCTCTTTTACAGATTAACAATGTTCCAAATAGTGGAAATAAAATGCTGGATATAGTATTTGTGGATGGCTCGGTGGGTACTGCCCTTACGCAAATCCCACCTTTATCCCTTTCAGAAGATCCTCTTCACTCTACGCTAGAGATATCACTTGATACCAGCCTACCCCATAGGATTCAAGTACAGTCTCATCCCCGATCTAGATGCTTCTACCAAGCGAATTTCATTATGCTCATTGATCTGTTGGCTTCCCATGATTGGTTGGATCTCTATGCTTGCACTGATATCGATTCGGCAATCTCTATATTTTACAGTACGCTTTTTTTCCTGCATTCCTACTCGCTATAGCCTATGTTCGAATAATCCCCCTTTGTTTTCAAGGCAACTTATCAGACTTAATAACATTAAATCTGGGCTTTATAAGAGATTCAAGAAATCTGGAGCATCTGCAGACCTCTCTAGATATCTAATAGCTCGTTCCAAATTTCACCGTCTTAATCAGCTTTGTTATAAAAATTACTTGAGTTGTTGTAAAGCCCAATTTTTTAAAAATCCAAAAAAGTTTTACAGTTTCGTAAATTCAAAGAGGAAAACTTCTGGGTATCCTTCCTCATTAACCTTTGGATGTAAAAAAGCTTGCACTGATGACGACGTTGCTGAATTATTTTCTGATGTGCGTCATTCCCGCCACTTTGGAAACAGTCTTTTATTATTCCCCTGCATAAAAAAGGTAGTAGTTCAAAAGTTGAAAACTACAGGGGTATTGCTAAACTTTCAGCCATTCCTAAAGTCTTTGAACAGATTGTTACAAGTCAACTCCAATATCAGTGTTCTAGTCTTTTATCTCCATGCCAACACGGTTTCATTCTTCAAAGGTCAACCACTACAAATTTCCTTGTATTCACCTCTATAGTTATGGAAGGATTTTTAGCGAACAAGCAAACGGATGTCATCTACACGGACTTCAGCAAAGCATTTGATACCGCCAATCATGAGTTACTTGTTCATAAGCTTGATTTACTGGGCTTTCCGTTTCGCCTCTTAATGTGGCTGAAAAGCTATCTTTCTAACCGGACCCAAAAAGTCCTGTTCTATTGCCATCTGTCGGAATTATTCGGAGCTTCCTCCGGTGTACCCCAGGGAAGTCATCTAGGCCCTTTGCTCTTTACCCTTTTCATTAATGACTTGCCACAGAAAATATTATATTCCCATTCTACAATGTATGCGGATGATGTAAAACTTTGCTACACTTACTGTGCCTACCGATTTGAGTTCCTTGGATCTTCTTCAGCCCGACTTGGACTCGTTCCAATGTTGGTGCACAACAAATTTACTACCTTTAAATTGCTCTAAATTTAAGCATATGACATTTCACCGAGTGAAGCCAGCATTGAAACCTTATGTAATAGATGGTACGCCTTTGGAGCGTATATCTATTGCAAATGATCTAGGTGTCCTTTTTGATCCGAAATTGAATTTTAACATGCATATTTCATCTATTGCCAACAAAGCGTTGGGTTTACTTGGATTTCTTAAAAGAAGGGCTAAAGAGTTCGATGATCCGTACCTCACTAAGGTTCTTTACACATCGCTGGTTCGTCCAATGCTCGAGTATTGCTCATGCGTTTGGTCCCCTGTTTCTCAAAAGCATATAAAGCGTTTTGAGTCAGTTCAAAGGCAATTTTTGATATTTGCATTGCGTGGCCTTAATTGGGACTCAAGTCTCCACCTTCCTCCATACAGAAGTAGACTTCTTCTTATTAACTTACCCACTCTGGAAAATCGGAGAATATTACTGCGGGTATTGTTGTTGTATTATTGGAGAAATTGATTCTGCGGACCTTCTCAGCCGCTTGTTTTTTGCGGTTCCCCCTAGAGTATCCAGACACTACGTTCCTTTTTATTTACCCCTTTGTCGACGAAACTTTGCTAAAAATAATCCTCTTCTTATCTGTATAGCTGTATCAGTCTTGAATGTACTTTTGCCACTATACGTAACGCAATACTTGTCTATCTAATTTAAGAGATACAAGCTAATTTAATTTAATTTGCCGGCATTTATTTCTTCCGTAAAAAACAGGCACTATTTCGTTGAAGGATGGAGGAACATTTATCAACATTTATCATTAAGAAGGAACAAGTCAGTACTGTGTTGATTGGAATCTGGTGCATTCCAACAACATTAAAAACATGCTTTTTCATGAGTCACTGAGCGGAATCGTATGCATTCCGGCAGTATAATCTTATGGGTCAGGCATCGAGCTGATTGGAATCCGGTACATTCCAACAACACAGGTCATGCTACTTTTTTATGCCTTGTGATGGCGTATCCTCATTACACTATTCTTAGCACTGCCGGATTCCCATGACGTGCTGATTGGAATCTTGTTGCATTCCAACAGTAAGATTGGAATCCACTGCATTCCGAAATCATGCTGAGCGGAATCTGATGCATTCCGCCAGTATAAGATCACGGTATAAGATCTTATTTCTGCTCATATTTCTTATTATTATTATATTCTGAAATTAAAGTGTAATGTTCAATAATATATCTTTGGTTGTAATATAACATTGTTGAAATCTCGATATATCTTAAATTTTAACTTTTTAGTTGTATATTTTTATCTTTTATATTATGCAGTCGACCATAGTTTGTCGTCGACTTTAAATAATAAATAAATAAATAAATGAAGGGATCGGGGGTGAACAGTTTTTAGTAGTGAGGGTGACAAGAAGTGTAATCATTGTTGTGATTTGTTGCATAAATTGTTTCAATAGAGCGATCATTTATCGCATTTCACTACCATTTTTGGTTGAGTTAGATGCGTCTATGTTATTTGGGTTAGCATTGCTAGGGTTTGAGCTGGGTTGGAGCCCTTCTAAGGTTTGAGCATACGATATAGTGTTGCTGATTGGGTTGACTTGGTTTAAAGATGCACCTTGATGTTTGGATTTCTCTATTCCATGTGAGGTAACAGTACTTGGGTGAATTTTTTTTCCTCAATGATGGGTATTTTATGTTTTGTAAGTTCGAGCTGGGTAGGGGCCCTTCTAAGGTTTGAGCATACGATATAGTGTTGCTGGTTGGGTTGACTTGTTTTGAGGATGCACCTTGTTGATTGGATTTCTCTTTTTCCATATAAGACAACAGTACTTGGGAGAGTTTTTTTCCTCAATGATGGGTATTTTATGTCTTGTGTAAAATAAACTAAAATGAAACGCCGGTGTTTAGCGTTTGAACATTATTCACCTTATTGGAGAAATGCATTTCCTTTTATACAAAATTTCTTATTTTACACATACGTAGTGACACTAACACTTACAAACTAAAAAGTATCTACATTCCTAATACATGTATGCCAAATCAGCATATTATTACTTTGACCTAATTATAGATATAGTGTAACGTAAATATTTTGGCAGTCACATTGACAAAGTGACAATGTCGATCGCTCGCGCTGATCGATAAGTGTTTTAGTCAGTGTGACGCGTTAACAATGTAAACAGATATGTGCCTTGTGTGTCGGCGGGTTTAAGTGATGTTGAACTCAAGCTGAGTTCAAAATAATTTATTTGGGTCGCTATGACTTGAACGTGTGTGGTCAATATTTGTGTATGCATTTGTATACGCATAAAAAGTACATTGTATGTAAATCGTATTCTACACCATCCGCTTTAGAAATAGCCATATATAATTGAAGACAATTGTATATGACTATTAAAGAGGCTTAATGACCCACTTAAGGTTGCTTGAGTTTACAAAATTTTAATTGCTATTCGTATTATATTGTAATTTGTTGCATAGCGGTAACTTGATATTGAAAGTAATGATTTATGTAGTTTTTTATCTATTTACATTTGTTTTACATAAGTTTTTATTGTGCTGACTTGGGGTTTTTTTTTGTTTTTTGAACATATGCTGGTTTTGTTTTTAGTTACACCTTAAGGGATATGACAACAATCACCTGTTGTATAGGTGATCCTACTGCGAATGCGGTGATGGCGATGATGTGGTGATGATGCCGATGTTGTGGTGGCGAAGTGGTGGAGTGAGATGGCGGTGACGCTGGTAACAAATCCTGTGGGGCAGGTGATGTGACCGCAGGTATCTTTGTATTCACAATGACTTGCGAAGTTCGAAGTCAGACTGCATAGGCTCACGGAAAATGTTTCAATTAAACTTTTCTTTTTATACACCGCAATGCACTAGGAAACCGACAATGCTCGGTGATTTCAGATGTTCGCACAATATAAGTGATGTGAATGTTAATTGTAGCACAATAAAATTGATGGAAGGTTAATTGTAGCACAATAAAATTGATATAATATAAACTTTTATTATTAGAAATTATAAGAGTTTTTCTGCAGCACAGGAAAAAACAGGATTTTTTTTTTTTGAATTCTGTACAACAATGATAAAAATGTAATAATTGCTCTTGCAGCTGTCGGTGATGACGGATCGCCCCACTGCACATTGCGGCGAATTTGTTTTGGTGGTTTCACGCGACAGAGGTTGCCACACGCCCATGAATATTCCCAATGGGAAATTTTAAGCTAAGTGCTATTCAGTGCTTTTGGGGAGTATAATAGGATATAATTCAAGGTAATATATAATTCAATATGTATACAATACAATTCAATGATTCAAGATGAGTTATAAGTAAATTCATGGATACATACATCGCATGGGTAATTGGGACGTGTGACAGCCTATGCCGCGTAACCAGTTTTCTTTGGCTTGTGTGCATATTTATTATTATGAGTAAAGTTTCATATCATTTTACATTTGTCACCCATTCAACTTCCTTTGACACAATCGACTTTCAAGTGTGTCGAGCCACTTAAAATCCGCTTGTGTTTACAAATTATTATTTAACATTTAATCGTTGTATGGTCATAATTTATGAGGTAAAGGTAACTTGATGCGAAAATGAATTTGTATGTTTATGTGTTCTTTGCTTTTATTTTTTTACATTTCCTTTACTTATGTGTCTATTGTGCTCATTTTTGTTTTTAACATATTGTGGTGGCATTTTTTTTTTTTTTTTTTTTTTTTTTTTTTGACTAGTAAAGTGGAATGTGTTATGTTAAGACTGTTTTTGTTTTTTGTTAAATTATTTCAGTTACTAGCAGATGTTCTATATTGGTTTAAGCCTATTCTTATGGAATATTATTTCCTTATCTTTATTGGTCCTATCACTATTTCCTATTCCATGTGGTATTAATGTGAAATTGTTGTTTTTATCAATATTCTTTACTTTATACTGTCCTTTATATTTATTATCTAACTTATGGCCCGGGTAATTTCTAACTAACACTAGGTCACCTATATCTATTTCCTTACTGTAGCTACATCTATCATAGATTGTTTTTTGTTTATTTTTAGTCTCCTGGACTAATTTCCTAGCTCGTTGCTGGGCTATTTGTAGTCTGTATTTTATTTCTTTATCGTATGCCTCGTGGTTATGCACTGGGCTTATTTTATTTTCTTCCAGAAATTCGTAGGTAGAGGGGTTTTTCGCGAATATAAGCTCGAAAGGAGAATACCCATGTACGGTCGATGGCGTTGTATTGTAACAGTATGTATGAATGTACATATTCATTAAACGTTCTGTGACTACGCTCTACAAGCCCAAAGTCTGATGATGGTATGGTGTTGAGATTTTATGCTCAATTTTTTTTAGCAGTTTGCACAGTTCTTCGAATAAGCTATTTTTGTATTCGGTTACTATTACGTTCTTGATTATTAAGACGTACTTTCAATTAAGAGATTTATTCAATTCAAATAGGATAACTATATATATATATACAAAACTACTTCACAAATAAAATTAATATGTTGAATGACAATAATTATGGTTTTATGCAGTTAGCTGATGTCGACCGAATGCCCGAATATCTCACTTTGTCTTGTCACTTCTGCAATTGTATAGGGTTGCCAACACCTCCCCTTTTTGGTTGGATACTTTACCCAGGAACGAATCGTTCCACTGGGCGACGTAAACGCTGAAGTCGTTCTTTCAGTGTGGGTGATGGTCTTTTTTTGTGATGATGCCGTATTCGAGTCTGTCTCGTTTGAAACTAAATTCATTTGAGTTTGTGTATCTTCATATAGATCGAATGCATCAATAAATGTGTTGTTTTCATTTTGTTCCTCAGCTGTCGTCGAGTCTGAAGTATGAGAGCGCTTTCGTAACTGGTTTGCGTTTGCTCTTATAACCTTTTTGTTGTTGAGCAGAACATTGTAAATAACATTCCCTACCCGCTCAATTATTTTTCCTGGTATCCATTCAAATTTGTTTTTGTTTTTGTAAACGTGAGCATATACTTTTTCTTCAGTTTGGAACACCCTTTCCTTCGCTCCATGTGATCTGTCAAATTGTCGTTTCATACGCTTTTTTTGCTGATCAAGTTCGCGATTAATATAAACCGGTTTAGGTTTTATCAAATCTAATGTGGTGTGTATGTTTTTTCCTAATAAGACTTCAGCAGGCGTTTTGTTGTTTTCGTTGTTCTTGTTGGGCGATGAGCGGTAACACTGCAAGAACGTTTGTAAAATTTTATGAGTAGTTCCCTCTCCGTTTAATTTTATTAGAGCACGTTTGAAGGTGTCAACGAATCTCTATGCTTGACCGTTCGACATTGGGTATTATGGGCTTGAACGTAGGTGGACAATGCCATTCTCTTCTAAAAACTGTTCAAATAACGCGCTTGTAAATTGCGTTCCGTTATCGGAGACTATAGTCTTTGGGTTTCCAAAACGTGCAAATATCTCGTTCAAGATATCAATTGTTTGTTGTGTTGTTATAGAAATGGTTGGAACTATCTCTGGCCATTTGGAATACGCGTCGACAATTACCAGAAAATATTCGTTTTTTATCGGTCCCGCGTAGTCAATATGTACGCGTTCCCAAGCGTGTGATGGTTTCGGTCATGGATGTAGTGACGTTTTATTTGGCATCTTGGCTGCAGAAGCACAGCGATTGCTTTGGTTCGCTCCATTCCTGGATGCCCCTTATGAATTTGTTTGAGGATCCGTTTACGTAAAACGGTTGGTATTACCACACGACGGCCTAACATAATGCAACCATCAATGATATCAAGCTCGTTGCTTCTCACCACGAATGGTTTTAATTCCGCTCCAATTTCTGTAGACTTTGGTCAGCCGTTATCGATATAACTTGATAGTCGCTTGAGTGTTGTATCTCTTTCTGTTTCGTACTTCACCATTCTGTGCGTTACTGGTAGCTTGTCAATTGCATCAGACAGAATTTTTTTGATTTCGCCTTCGAACTTTACCGAAGCGATGATGTAGTCTTCTGAGGATTTTTTGTTTTTATTTATGAGGCGCGACAGAACGTCAGCATAACCGAAGCTATTTGTTGATATAAAGCTAATCTCTAAATCATATGCTAGTAACTGCAACGCCCATCTCTGTAGTCGGTTAGCCTGGTGTGCCGAAATGCCTGTTTTCTTACCAAAAATGGCGAGTAACGGCTTATGGTCCGTATGTAGCTTGAACTTTCTGCCGAATATCATCTTATGAAACTTGTTGACTGCAAAAACGAGGGCGTGCCCCTCTTTCTCGATCTGGCTGTAGGCTTTTTCCGCTGGTGTAAGGGAACGTGAGGCGTGACAGACTGCTCTTATGGAGCCATCAGCATATTCGTGGAGAATACATGCACCAAGGCCGTAATTAGATGCGTCGGCGGCAACGATGATCTTTTCATTTGGGTCATAGTGTGTCAATAGCAAATTTGAAGTAAGGATATCCTTGAGGCTGTTAAAACACTTGGTTTGGGTGGACGTCCAAATCCATGTTACGTTTGCCTTCAGATGCTCGTCCAACGGCCCTCTAAACTGACGCATTTTGTTGATGAATTTCCCGTAAAAATTGATAGCGCCCAGAAAAGATCGCAGTTCGGTTACGTTGGTTGGTTCTGGCATCTCCTTAATCGCTGATATACGCTCCGGGTCAGGTCGGAGTCCGTCCTGGGATATAATATAACCTAAGTATTTAACTTCGGTCGCCGCAAATTTGCACTTTGCAAATTTAACTTTAAATCCATAGTCTTGAATTCTTTTCAAAACTTCCCGTAAGTTCCGATCATGGTCAATTTGGTCCTTTCCCGACACAAAAATGTCATCTATATATGCTGCTGCACAGTTCAGGCCAGATAGCATTTTATCCATTACCTGTTGGAAGATGGCTGGGAATGTCATTATTCCGAATATCATTCGATTGTAACGAAATAAACCCAAATGCGTATTGATCGTGAGTAACTCCTTTGATTTGTCATCAACATCGATCTGAAGGAAAGCATCCGACAGGTCAATATGGCTAAAAAATTTTGCATTGGCGAGTTTCGCAAATATATCCTCTGGCAGCGGGAGGGGGTATTGGTATTCTTCGAGAGCGGGGTTTAAGCCTGTCGAAAAGTCGGCACAAATACGTATGCTGCCATTTGACTTTTTTGTCACGACTATTGGCGCAGCCCACTCAGAATTTGAAACTGGTGATATTACATTAATATTTTGTAGTCTTTGTAGCTCCTCCTCCACTAGATGCTGAATAGCGTAGGCCACTGGTCGTTTTGGCCGAAAAATTGGAGAATGCCCTGGCTTAACTACCAACTGCGCTTTTGCGTACTTGCACAGACCAAGCTTTTCCTCAAAGACATCTGGAAAAGATTGTTTTAGAAGTAAAATGTTGTTATTTATATTTGTAACTTCACTTCCCCGTGGTTCTGGTGTTAATTGATTGCAGATTGCATTTATGAGCATGTCTTCGAGATTTAGAGCTGTGATCCAGTCGAGCCCTAACACATTCAAATCCCGGACAGGTGTAACAAAACATGTGAGTTCTAATTCTTGCTGTTTGAATTTAACATTACATCTAAATTGCTTTGTTAGTGGTAGCTTTCCTGTTGCGCTACGGGCTGTGTCTTTAGCTTCGACTGCGTTTTTTGCGTTTAGCTTTCTAAAATTTTGTTCTGATATAATTGTGATATCAGATGCGGTATCGAGTTGTAGGGTCAGCTGTATGTTGTTTACGCTGACGTTCACAAATTTTCGCTGCGATGTATTGATTCGGTTGACAACACAAATACTCTTTGATTGCGGACGTGAGCTTTTGGATTTATTGTTGAGCTTTTGTTTTTTTCTTTGCACACTCTTCTTTGAATGGCAGTATCCTTCCTTGTGACCAATTTCATTGCACTGTTGACATTTATGTTTACTGTACGAGCAGTCACGCGCGTAATGCATGCTGCCGCAAAACCAGCAAGGTGTTTTTGGTACCTGCTTTGCTTTTGCGCTGCCAGAATGTAAACGTTTTACTTGCGCTTCATTTTTCGGGGTTTCAATTAGTTTTGTGTCTGTCTTTAAATTAATAAAGCGTTGGCACTCCCTTGATAGCCCATCGAGCGTGAGGGTCTTATCAGTATCCAATTTGCTTAGCATTTTGGTTCTTATGTCAAAGTCACTTTCTGACTTTAGACCCATTACAAATACTAAACATTTAAATTGGTCCAATGTAAGCTCCGTGAGCTTAAAGTTTTCGCAGTGCCTGTTTACGATACCTGCATATGTAACAAAATCGGTTGTATTCTGCTTCGCTAACTGCAAACAATTGAACCTAATATTAAACAAAAAGCTGCTTAAGCTTTTCCACTGTTTCTTTAAATGATAAGTCACGAGGGTGTTTAGGCAATATATAATTTATATACTTATTGTGTACGACTGTATTGAGTTTTCGCAAAAGTAACCTGACTTTAGCTGCGTCATCTAATTTTACAGCGTCGATTGTGAATAAGTCCTCGTATCTCGCATACCACATGTCGAAAGTTAGGTTAGACTCAGGATCAAAGCAGAATTCTGTGATGTTGGAGGCAAGGGCTTCTATAGTGAATTCCTGGTCTTTTTCCTCTGATTGGATTGTTCGTTGTGGAATGAGTTGCTTTATTAACTCTTGCATAGTCTGTGTATCACGATCATGTTGCTCTTTCATCTGCGTGAGTAGTTTTTTTACGGTTTCATCCATTGTAGAGGTTAGGACTGACTTTTTGAGTCTAAAATTTTCCTCGTCGCCACTATTACGTTCTTTTTTATTAAGACGTACTTTCAATTAAGAGATTTATTCAATTCAAATAGGATAACTATATATATATATACAAAACTACTTCACAAATAAAATTAATATGTGGAATGACAATAATTATGGTTTTATGCAGTTAGCTGATGTCGACCGAATGCCCGAATATCTCACTTTGTCTTGTCACTTCTGCAATTGTATAGGGTTGCCAACAGTTACCATATCTGTTACGATTGTTTTCATGCAACCATAAGTCAAAATAAAATGCTCGAATACAGCTTTAGCAACTGTTATCGCATGTTTGCATGGGACTGGGTTTGCTACCAAGTATTTGGTTAGATCGCATATAATGGTAACTGTATATTCGTTTCCATTTATCGACTTCCGTAATGGTCCGACTGTATCGATTTGTACAATGTCAAAAGCCTTCGGAGGTGTCTCCGTTCATGTCATTGGTTCCTTATATGTTTATTAACTTTATTCGTTTTACAGTGGATGCAGTTGTTTACGTATCTCTTTATGTCACTTCTCATGTTTTTCCAGCTATATTTTTGCTTGATTTTCTTTATCATGCGATTTATTCCTGGGTGAGCACCCAGATGGAATCATGATATTTATGAAGAATTTCTTTAATTGTATCGCGATTTGTCACATTTCTAACTTCTGGGATTAGTCCTATTCTTAAATTTTTGAGAACCTTGGTGGCTTCTTCTATAAATTTGCATACTGCAGTATAATTACTTTTAACAATTTGTCTCCCAAGGACAACTGTATTTGTACAAGTCCTAAATTGGCGGCTTCTTTTTCAAGCCTGATAAAGAATTGTCCTAAGTCAATTTTATCATTAACAATTAGGTTGCTTGTTTTTATAGTGCTACAAATTTTCTTTCCCTTTTTGAAGTATAGTTTCGGGGGATCGAAAACGAGCCTGACATATCTTTTTACTTCAAATTTATTTACCGCTTCATATATTTTAGGGTTCTCTTTGTGACTTTCTTCATTTTTATACTCAGTTGAGCAGAGCTGACAGAGTATATTAACTTTGATTGGATAACGGTTGGTTGTACAGGAATAAAGGAATCGAGATAGATATAGACTTCTATATATCAAAATCATCAGTATCGAAAAAAAATTTGATTGAGCCATGTCCATGAGTAAATTTTGAGATATCGTGATGAAATTTGGTATGTAGGTTCCTGGGCACTCATTTCGGATCGCTATTTAAAATGAACCATATCGGACTATAACCACGCCCACTTTTTCGATATCGAAAATTTCGAAAATTGAAAAAGCGCGATAATTCATTACCAAAGTCGGATAAAGCGATGAAACTTGGTTGAACTTATGACGCAGAATCGAAAATTAGTAAAATTTTTGACAATGGGGTGGCGCCGCCCACTTTTAAAAGAATCTAATTTCAAAGTTTTGCAAGCTGTAATTTGGCAGTCGTTGAAGATATCATGATGAAATTCGGCAGGAACATTATACTGTTTTCACACAGACGGCTTATTGAATAATAAAGGCAGTTTTCTGCATTAAGACGCTTATTGAGCTCAATCTTCCCTACAAAATTCGAATCTATTATTATTTCATTAGTAGCTAATCGAATGCCTAATGAAGTCAAAAGCACAATGCAACTCTGTTGGCAGCGTTCCGCTTCCGTTTCCGCTTCTTAGTTTTCAAAGCAAATGTCATTGTCTGCATGGCAGAACGATACAAGGTGGCCGCATCGAACAGCTGATTATAACCTTTTTTATTTGATTTGATACATCAACTACCGGCGCAGTACGATTTTGACATTTGTCCATCGAATTTACAAGTACATGGATTTTTTTTTGTTTGTAGGTATGTCACCATGCTCCCACCTTGTATCGTTCCGCCATGATTGTCTGTCTCATCCTTCATACTAATCGAGCAGTTACTTCTGTGTGAAAGCAAAAAATTTACGATTTCATTAGCAGGTGAAATGAGATCATTAAGTTTCTGTGTGAAAACAGTATTACTCCTATTACTATATGTGTGCTTAGTAAAAATTAGCACAATTAAAAAACAATTTTTTAAAAGTAAAATTTTAAGAAAAAATTCAATATCTTTACAGTATATAAGTAAATTATGTCAACCTTGAACTCCAGTAATGATATAGTGCAACAAAATACAAAAATAAAAGAAAATTTCAAAATGGGCGTGGCTCCCCCTTTTTCATTTAATTTGACTAGAATACTTTTAATGCCATAAGTCGAACAAAAACTTACCAATCCTTATGAAATTTGGTAAGGGCAAAGCTACTATGAGGATAACAGTTTTCTGTAAAAATGGGCGAAATCGGTTGAAGCCACGCCCAGTTTTTATACACAGTCGACCGTCTGACCTTCCGCTCGGCCGTTAACACTATAACTTGAGCAAAAATCGATATATCTTTACTAAACTTAGTTCACGTACTTACCTGAACTCACTTTATCTTGGTGTTAAAAATGGGCGAAATCCGACTATGACCACGCCCACCTTTTCGATATCGAAAATTTCGAAAAATTAAAAAAATGTCATAATTCTATACCAAATACGTAAAAAGGGATGAAACATGTTGATTGGATTGGTTTATTGATACCATCACATATGTATACAACTAAGGGCCACTCCCTTTCAAAACCTTCATTAATACCTTTAGTTTGATACCCATATCGTACAAACACATTATAGAGTCACCCCTGGTCCACCTTTACGGCGATATCTCGAAAAGGCGTCCACCTATGGAACTAAGGCCCACTCCCTTTTAAATAATCATTAACACCTTTCATTTGATACCCATATCGTACAAACGCATTCTAGAGTTACCTCTGGTCTACCTTTATGGCGATATCTCGAAAAGGTGTCCACCTATAGAACTAAGGCCCACTCCCTTTAAAATACTCATTAACACCTTTCATTTGGAACCCATATCGTACAAACGCATTCTAGAGTTACCCCTGGTCCACCTTAATGGCGATATCCGGAAAAGGCGTCCACCTATAGAACTCAGGATCACTCCCTTTTAAAATACTCATTACCGCCTTTCATTTGACCCATATCGTACAAACACATTCTAGAGTCACCTCTGGTCCACCTTTATGGCGATGGTGTGCAAACTATAGAAGGTGTGCAACTATAGAACTAAGGGCCACTCCCTTTTAAATAATCATTAACACCTTTCATTTGATACCCATATCGTACAAACGCATTCTAGATATCCCGACAAGACGTCCACCTATAGAGCTAAGGCATACTCCCTTTTAAAATACTCATTAACACCTTTCATTTGATACGTATATCGTACACACACATTCTAGAGTCACCCCTGATCCACATTTATGGCGATATCTCGAAAAGGCATCCACCTATGGAACTACGGCCCACTCCCTTTTAAATAATCATTAACACCTTTCATTTGGAACCCATATCGTACAAACGCATTCTAGAGTCACCCCTGGTCCACCTTTATGGCGATATGTCGAAAAGGTGTCCACCTATAGAACTAAGGCCCACTCCCTTTAAAATACTCATTAACACCTTTCATTTGGAACCCATATCGTACAAACGCATTCTAGAGTTACCCCTGGTCCACCTTAATGGCGATATCCGGAAAAGGCGTCCACCTATAGAACTCAGGATCACTCCCTTTTAAAATACTCATTACCGCCTTTCATTTGACCCATATCGTACAAACACATTCTAGAGTCACCTCTGGTCCACCTTTATGGCGATATCTCGAAAAGGTGCCCACCTATAGAACTAAGGCCCACTCCCTTTAAAATACTCATAAACACCTTTCATTTGATACCCGTATCGTACAAACGCATTCTACAGACACCCCTGGCCCAATTTTATGGCGATATCTCCAAAAGGCGTCCACCTATGGAACTAAGGCCCACTGCCTTTTAAATAATCATTAACACCTTTCATTTGGAACCCATATCGTACAAACGCATTCTAGAGTTACCCCTGGTCCACCTTAATGGCGATATCCGGAAAAGGCGTCCACCTATAGAACTCAGGATCACTCCCTTTTAAAATACTCATTACCACCTTTCATTTGACCCATATCGTACAACCACATTCTAGAGTCACCCCTGGTCCACCTTTATGGCGATATCCCGAAATGGCGTCCACCTATAGATCTATGGCCCACTCCCTTTTAAAATACTCTTTAATACCTTCCATTTGATACCCATGTCATACAAACACATTCCAGGGTTACCCTAGGTTCATTTTCCTATATGGTGATTTTCCCTTATTTTGTCTCAGCTGAGTATGTAATGTTCGGTTATACCCGAACTTAACTTTTCTTACTTGTTAATATTATCTTTAGTATTTTTAACTGCTGATCTAGAAGTGACTTTCATTACTTTGCATGCTTCCGCTGACATTTCTTTTAGGTTTGTTATGTTTATGCGAGACAATGCATCCGGGATGCGGTTTTCATTTCCAGCAATGTACTCCACTTCAAAATCATACTCCTCTAAATCGAGTCTTACTCGTGTTAACTTAGATGAAGGAATCTTCATCGAGAAAATATACGTTAAAGGGCGGTGGTCGGCCTTAATTAGGAAATTTCTGCCATAGACGTATGGTCTGAAGAAGGTTATGTCCCAATGGATTGCGGCTAATTATTTTCCTATTGTAGCTTTGTTGGTTTCACCTGTTGTGAAAGATCTAGAAACGTAAGCGGTTGGTAGCTGTTTGCCATCGTGTTCTTGGCTAAGGACTGATCCGCAAGCATACCCACTAACGTCTGTTGTTATACAGAATTCTTTATTGAAGTCTGGTATTGCAAAAGTTTTGGAATAATTAATGCTTCTTTTAAGTAGACAGAAGCTATTTGACATTCGTCTGTCCAATCGAAGGAAATATTCAGCCTAGCTAGTTGTCTTGAGTATTCTGCGAAATTCGGTACAAATATTCAGTAAACGTTTTACACACTGTCCAATTTCCTTACAAACTCACAAGGAATATAAATATTTTTCTTGCTTACTTGCCTACCCCTGTTTGGTTCAATACTTATTGAACACATTTAGGAGACTCACCATCACAACTAACCATAACAGTCAACCAGCTGATTAGCGAGACATAGTTTTGGTATCTGACAGAAGTTAGCTTGGTTTGCGGGCCTTTTTCCTGCCTATTTTCTTTCTTTCTGTCTGGAGCTGCTGAAGAGGATGAAGGTAGGCCTTGCACGAAAAATTGGAATCTAATCCGTTGAATTACTTCACCATATTGCCGCAATCGAAATTGCACGTGTAAATTAACAAATTGCATCTTCATCTAATTATTTCAGCACGATCCCACGGCACAAGCTGCTTTTACTCAAACATTTGCTTTTTATTTGATCTAGTTGTGACTTGCACAAGGAAACATATAAATTGCTTCATCATTTAATGAATTCGGCACAACCGCCCAGCGCATTCAGTTTTGGCTCGATTATTTCCCAAAATCACATAAACTGCATAATCATTCAAGGATCCATATACAACCACATTGCGCCAGTTGTACTACCACCAATATCCCATAAGCCCTAAAGGTAGCTAATGCGAATGAATCTACTATATTACACTTGTAAGTAAAACAAACGAAAAAGTATGTATAATATTCCATAAACATTCCATTCAAAATTGAATGTAATTCGTAAAGATCGGCCATTATAAGTAAAGAGTAGAAATCTCAGTAGGATTCCAAAAATATGAGTCGCCTATCCTGAATATTTCTATGTAATCCAAATGCAATAATTTAATACCGACAAAGATTCGATCATTATAAGTGAAAAGTAGAAATTCGCGTTAGGATTCTAATAATATAAGGCGACTAATACATATTTTATTGTCACTCGTTTAAATGAAGATTCAACAAAACCTGAAAATAAATTATGCATAAATGTAAAAATTGTAAATCAGAAATATAGGAGACAGGAAAAATCGTGAAGTAATTATAAATAAAAATGACTAGGAGCTAGACTTCCCTCAATGATACATACACATAAGCTGATACTTGCACGCTTGAATTAATATCAGCACTTTTCCATATGGTTTAGTAATCAAACCAATTCGTATCTACAATCACTGACTAGGGGTTGAGACTAATAATTAAATTTGAAAGAAAGGCCAGATAATGCAGATCAACGCCAATAGTGCGGATGCGGGGGAGGCCTTCTGCGCTGCGTTGGGCACGGCATCGTTGACATAAAATGTAAGTTCCATTAGAATAATAATTTACTATTTTTTTTGCATAGTTAAGTGTTGTTGAAAGATTTACTAAGGCTGAGGTTTGGCGTTTCTCTTTTAAAATATATGCATGCACATATGTATACATATACCCAACAAACAAAGTAAAGTGAAAGTAAGTTTTTAAATGATTTACAAAAAAAAATAGATATTAAGCTTACAAAAGGCTGACTGTTCGTTCACGAAACGTTTGAAAGAAAACGTAGAATGATCAAACTGGAAAGTTGGTTAGAAACTCCAACTGTAAGCTTGCATAAAAATGTTAAAAGAAAGCAAGGTATTTGATTCCTGTTTATAAAACTAAACCATCAACTAACATTCGGTTTCAACGTTTACAAAAAGACTATTGAAGAAAACCAAAATGTACCTACTTAATATCGAAAGCGCTTAGACTTAGCTTTTATAAACTTAAAGTTATTTACAGAAATGCCTGTTGGGTATATACATTTATATATGCATATGTACGATATGTATACAACCCACTACTCAGCTTTCATTGTTGCACATCGGTTTTTATTGTTTTGTCTTTTGAGGAGATCTTTCTGCCATATATTTTTAGGCAGAATTAGAACTTAAGTACATCTCCTTTCAGTTTTTTTTTCATTGTAAGAATATACATGCGTTTCACTGTACATTAATACATAGTTTTTCTTATTTGGGCAACCGCAACTAAACGAAGAAGCCATGTAATAACTATGTATGTTCATATATTGAGGTAGGTCAGTAGTTCCATTTAGCTTACCCCCAAACAAAATAGTTAGTCATACTTGACATAAATTTGACTCTTACTACATAAGTTAATGGAGGTTGTAAATGAATATCGAATCATAGATATAGAAATATAAAAACGTGTTAATGTATTCTTAAATACCTAAGTGTAAGCAACTAACACAATAAGTACAAATGTGAATTGTATTGAATAAAATTAACTATGGAAATTTAAGTTGGAGAATGATGGTCTGATTCCTGAGGAAATGTGTGTGGTAACTAATGGAGCTTCATCACCAGCTGAAAGCCATGGAAGGGAGGGCAGAGGGCAGCCGTCCAATACTCATTACGCTGCGAAGGTAAGGTGTTATCGCGGGGTGGATTAAGAGATGTGGGAAAGTACCAGAGAAAGTGTAAGTTTTAGGATTGTAACAATGTATGCAAGAGTAATTTATCTTGTTGACCTTGTTGGCGAGGGTGTGCTTTACTCACAGCTGTGTTTAGGAACTCACGCTGCTGAAGCTCCGGGATTAAGCCAGTGCACACACCATAGTTGTGGGTAGTAGAAGGGCGCTCCTGAATGAGGAAGATGGTATTAACGTCAAGGGGTTCATAACAAGTTGCAGAACGCTACGAACCTTTTAACTTCATCGGCTGTTTTTGGTGTTAGGTAGTTTTGAACTGTTTCAATTTTGCTTGGGTCGGGTAATATTCCCTTGCTTGTGCACTTATGTCCTAAGTTACTTCCTGGCGGAAAAATAGGCATTTATCTGGATGTAATTTTGGGTTGTATTTCCTACACGTGGCGAACACGTCTCTTAGCTTTTTTAACATGTGTTTTTCAGTACAACCTAATACAACCAAATCATCCATATAGAGAAATGCTTGGGAAGGTTTGTGTAGTTGGTTAATAAATATTAAAATATTAACTTCTTGTATTCCAAAAACTATTTATTTCTGTCACAAAATTGAATCAATATAAAAGTCTAAAATTTTCTTTTGAAAAACATAAATTCAAAAACAACCTAAATCTAAAATATCTCAAATAACAAAGTTAAAATTTATAAAGTAAATATTAACAAACAATAATAAAAATATTAACAAAGTCCCTACAATACTCCCCCTTCCAGAGAATTAATGTCAAATAAATTAAACGTAACATGTTTCTTAATTTTTGTAATGTTGTTAGTGTAATGGTTAGTGTCTAAGGTTGGTTGAACTTCAATAAAAACTGGTTTAAGTATATCTCTCGGAATTATTTTAATATCACCATCTATTTCTAGCTTAAAATATTTTTTGTCTTTTTCCACAACTTTGAAAGGTCCCTCAAATGGATGTTGTAAATTTATTTTATTAATAACCCGAAAAAACCATATTTGCAAGTTTCCAAATCTTTTGGAATATAAATGTCTGTATTAAGATTTTTGTTATGTGTTAAATTTGAATTTAAATTTTTAAACTTTGTAAAAGTTCTTCTGGAGAAATATTTTCTTCAGAAGGAACTATCATTTCTCCAGGTAGACGTAAATTTTGTCCGAAAACCATCTCAGAGATGTGACGGAAATACTTTCCTTATATACTGATCGTAAACCTAGAAGTATTATCGGTAACTGATCATACCAACTACTTTTTCCATTTTTAGCCATAATCGTAGCCTTTAACTGCCTATGAAACCTTTCTATCATACCATTTCCTTGCGGATGATATGCAGAAGTTGTAATATGATGACTACCTAGCAATCTCATTAATTAAGCAAATAATTTTGACGTAAATTCCGCTCCCTGATCAGTAGTGATTTGCAACGGTACTCCAAACCGTGAAACATATTCCCTAACAAATTTATTTGCTATTTCAGATGCCGAAATTTCCCTTAGTGCATAAGCCTCTGGCCAACGTGTAAACCTATCAATTATTGTTAATATATAACGATATCCTTTCGAAATAGGTAGAGGTCCAACAATGTCTAAATGAATATGTTCAAATTTTTTTTTTAGGAATAGGAATTTTAGTTACTGTAGATTTAGTGTAACGATTTACTTTTGATTTTTGACAATTTATACATTCTCTCGACCAGATCTTCTTTGCTCATTTTTGGCCAAAAATATTTTTTATTAATTAAACGACGTGTAGCTCTAATCCCAGGATGTGTAATCCCATGTAGCATATTAAACACTGTCTTTCGTAAACTTTTCGGTATAAAAGGTCTAGGATTTTCACCTGTCATCTCACAAAAAATATTAAAATTTAAAATCGGAGTTTGAATAAATTTAAGATTTTGCGATTGTTCTCCAGATTTCAACTGATTAAGTTCCTCATATTTTTCTTGTTCAACTTGTAATATTTTGAAATTTAATTCTGTACTTTTAATGGCATTAACTTCAAATGCTCTTGATAATATAAAATATATTCTTTCCCTTTTATATACTGAATGTCATTGGTAAATTGTGCGATAAATTCCATATTTCTGGTTTGTCTCGGACTTCTTTCAGTCTTTGAATTTAAAGCAAATATCAAAGGCTTATGATCAGTATACACTGTGAATTGACGTCCTTCTAAGAGATAGCAAAAATGCTTAATATTCAAATAAATAGCCAAAAGTTCTCTATCCAATGTACTGTATTTAATTTCAGACGGAGACAGTTTCTTTGAAAAGAATGAGAGTTGTTCTAAAATACCATTAAACGATTGATGTATTACGCCACCAATTGCCGTATTAGAAGCATCTACGTCTAAAGATAGTTTTGCATCTTTGTTAAAATGATTTAACAATATCGTAGATCCAAACTTTTCTTTAATACTTTCAAAGGCTATATTGGATGTGTCATCCCAAACTAAAGTCTTGTCTCGTTTCTTATCCGTTCGATTGATTAAATCGTATAATTTTCCTGTGTACTCAGCTAATTTTGGTATATAACGATGATAGTAGTTAACCATTCCAATAAATTTTTGTGCTTGTTTAATTGTCCTTGGGCGTTCGAAACTACGAATAGCTGATACTTTGTCATCCGATGGTCGGATCCCTGAGCTAGATATATTATGTCCCAAAAAGTCAATGCTCATAACTCCAAAAGTACATTTACTGGGTTTAATATTCAAACCGTATTCTGTCAGACGCTGAAAAGTGTATTTAAATCTTTTAAATGTTGATCTTCGTCTTCACTTGCGATAAGTAAGTCGTCGATATAGGTAAATACAAAATCTAGGTCACCTACTACTTCATTTATGAATCTTTGAAAAGTTTGAGCTGAATTTCTAGGACCAAAGGGCGTTCTAATAAATTCAAACATGCCAAAAGGAGTGGTAATCGCAGTTTTATAAATGTCTTCTTTAGCCATAGGTATTTGATGATAAGCTCTAACTAAGTCTAACTTTGAAAATATCTTTTTATCATGGAGATTCATATTGAAATCTTGAATATGCGGTAATGGATAACGATCTGGTATGGTACAAACATTTAATCTTCTGAAATCACCACAAGGACGCCAGTCATTTGATTCTTTTTTTTGTACTAAGTGAAGTGGAGAAGCTACTGAAGAATTAGAAGGTTGACAAATTCCTGTTTTAACTAAAAAATCAAATTCACTTTTAGCAATTTTATATTTAATTGGGCCTAAGCGCCTGGGCTTCGAATATGAAGATTACCTTCTGTTATAAGTTTGTGTACCGTGGTATGTTTTACTGGCTTTGTGTAATCTGGTTCAGTGATAAGTAATGGAAACTTTTTAAATAATTTTGTATATTGATTATCAACAGTAAAGAATTTGGGAAGAGGAATGTTACAAAAATATGAAATTGTGTTAACAGATAGATTTGTCAATGGATCTACTAAACGTTTTTGTTTAATATCTATCAAAAGACCATATTTAAAAAGAAAGTCAGCTCCGATAATGGGTTTTGCTATTTCAGCTATCAAAAATGTAAAGGGAAATTCATGACGTAAACCTAAGTTTACATTTAATACCTTCTTTTCATAGGTAGAAATTGTTGAACCATTAGCTGCAGTAAGAATAATATCCGAACGTTTTGCATATGGAAATTTTGATGCAGGTAATACTGAAATTTCTGCTCCACTATCTCAAAAAATTTAGTTTGTTTTCTTTATCAAAAATAAATAAGCGACGAGTTGAAAATTCCAAATTTCCGTTGTTTGTCGCTGCAACAACGGACGAATTTAGTTTGTTGAATTTTGATATTTACTATATGAACAAGGTTGTTCACACTTAATTGCTTTATCTCCAAATTTATAGTGAAATCTGCACAACCGATTTGGGTCATTACGTGAATTAGATCTACGCCTAAATGTATTTCGAAAACTATTTCTTTTATTTGATCGTGATTGTGAACGATTTTCATTAATTTGAGTTTTAATTTCTGATAACTCTAGGGATAATTTTTGAAAATTTTATAAGAGAAGTTGTTTTAACTAAATTTTCAATAACAGAATTTTGAGATCTATTACCTAAATTAACTGTGAAAACTTCATTTTTATTAATCACCTCCCAAATATTGTCCGCTAAATTCGTTAGCTCGTTAATATTATTTGAAGTTGAACTACCTAAAATTGCATTTAAATTCATTGGTAATTTCCTGATCCAAAGTTTTTTTTTAAATATTTTCACGAAAATTTGAACCTGCAAGCAAAACCAATGAGCGATAAAATTCTGAGGGTTTACGGCCACCCATCTCAGAATCACTTAAAATTTTATCTAGTTCAGAATTTTCACGAAGTGAAAATCTATTTATCAGAACTTTTTTAAGTTCAGAATACTTATTATTCTGAGGAGGATTTTAAATGAAATCTAAAATAGTTATAATTACTTCCTGCGGAAGTGCTGTTACAATATATTCGTACTTAGTATTCTCTTGAGTAATACCTTTAGTGCTAAATTGCATTTCTGCATGTACAAACCATGCGTCAGGACAATTAGTCCAAAATTGTGGAAGTTTAATTGACGTTGCAGAAATTTCATTTGTTCTAGTATTTTCATAAGGATTAATAATATGTGCAGAAAAATTTTCATTTGGTAAATCAATTAGTGAGTCATTTAAATTGTTTGTGAGTGTAGTTTGTATATTGTTGTGCTGTGGAGAACGAAACATTTTAACTAATTTTAAAGTAAATTTTCGATTAAGAGCAAATCAAATATATTTATTGGAACTATAATTATAAATAATAATTATAATTATAATTATAAATAAATAATAATTATAATTATAAAAAGAAGAAAGGAGATTTCTGGAAAAGAGTGTTTACAGTTAAAACTATTTTAAATATATAATTTAAAGTATTTAGTTTAAATTATCGTATGTGTAAATACTTAAATACATACATATAAAAATAAATACATACAAATATCAAACATAAAATAACACGAGACAGCTCACCAATTTGATTTTCACTACAATGTCTGACTATATTTGATTTGCTTGTAATATGTGTTGATATTTCTATTGTTGTTGCTCTGATTGTACTGTAGAAAAATTTATGGTAGCATGGACTTGCGTTAGTAAAAATAATTTAATATTCGACAATTATGTTGATATTTCTATTGTTGTTGCTCTGATTGTACTGTAGAAAAATTTATGGTAGCATGGACTTGCGTTAGTAAAAATAATTTAATATTCGACAATTAACTTTTATTGTTAATCAATTTCACTATTTTAAATTATTTTACAATTTTTAATTGCACATTCATTTCTCTGACTAATTTACTAATTTGTCAAATTAATTCTGCACTAGCCAAGAACTTGGATTTGTAATATATCTTCAGCACATGGAATTTCACTGCTATTGTTTACTATATGTGCACTGCTGTTCTTGACATTAATTTTCGTGAAAAAGATGATTTTCGAATAACTACATATACAAATGTATGTACATATATGTATATGTATTTGCATGTTTAGTAGAAACAATTATGTTCAATGATAAATCAATTGCATATGATGATGATATTCGATGATTATGATGATGTTTGATGATTATGATGATACAGATGAGTTAATTGCATATAATGATGAGAATTTTTATTGTTGTGGATGTTTCTTTTGCTTTTTCCGCTCTTTTCAAAGTCATTGATTAGCAACAAAATCGTTATTTCTTATAAGTTATGAACTCTTCGCGCTGAAATATTAAGATTTCCTATTGTATGTAACAGTATGTAACGGTTTACGGCTTGATTTTGGTAAAACTCGATATAAATTCGCATTTGTAATAAACACTATTTTACTTTTCGCAGATTGCAATATATTAATAATGTATGTCGAAGTTGTTCTTTATGGATAATGGTCTCAACAACAGCAAAATCGCCAATGTAGTTGGTTAATAAATATTAAAATATTAACTTCTTGTATTCCAAAAACTATTTATTTCTGTCACAAAATTGAATCAATATAAAAGTCTAAAATTTTCTTTTGAAAAACATAAATTCTAAAATATCTCAAATAACAAAGTTAAAATTTATAAAGTAAATATTAACAAACAATAATAAAAATATTAACAAAGTCCCTACAGTTTGAGGCCTGCGAACGCTAATGTCATTCTTTGGAACGAATTAGGTGTTACTTTTAATCCATACGGTAGCCTTTTGAATCTATATGTGCCATATTTGGCTGTGAAGAAGTTATATCCATAGAGTCCGGGTCTAATTCTATTTGATAGAAGCCTAACATAAGGTCCAGACATGAAAAATATTTTGCTCTTCCAAGTTGATCTAGAATGTCATCAATTCTTGGGAGTGGAAATTTTTCTGCTGCTAACTTTTTATATAAATGTAAAAATAAATGTAAGGCACGATAACCTCCGAAGAGATCTAAGGCCGAGCTTCTCTTCCAATTTGCGTCGTGCTCCTCTTGATTTTCCCTACAAATGGGCCGGACGGGACCTACATGTTTTATGCCGACTCCGAACGGCATCTGCAAGGCAGATGAGTTTTCACTGAGAGCTTTTCATGGCAGAAATACACCCGGAGAGCTTGCCAAACACTGCCGAGGGGCGACCCCGCTTAGAAAAATTGTCTTCTAATTTAAAAACCTTATTTCTAAAATTTTGATGTTGCTTTGCCCGGGGTGCGAACCCAGGGCATACGGTGTGGTAGGCGGTGCACGCTACCATCACACCACGGTGGCTGTCTGTAATCAACAACCAATCTCAATCTTTTTTCTGTATGTCCTGGAAGTGATTTTTTAGGGACTAGTAAGATTGGGCTGTTGTATTCTGATATGGAAGGTTCTATTATGTCATCTTCGATTAACTTATTAACCTGTTTGCTTTTCTCCCCTTTTTTTGTCTGAGGAACTCTATAGTTTTTTATGTAAACTGGGCTGTCGTCTTTCATGTGTAGTTTTTGTTTATAAAAATTATTGGAAGGAATTGGTTCTGTTTCTAGTGGTAATATGTCCAGGAATTCTGTGCATAACAATGTCAATTGAGAATTGACAAATTTTGTAAAGTTTTTGGTTAGTCTTTTTAATTTTTCTGTATCATTGCTATTTTTATTGTGTGTGCTTGTTTCAATTAGTGTATAGTCATCTAAATTTTCAGTATTAATTTTGTAATTTTGGATAGTTGTGTTTTTATTTGTTGTGTTGATGATTCTAACGAAAGTGTGGTCTTTATTCGTGATTGTGTTTTCTATGAAAATGCCTTCAGATAATTGTTGATGGGGTATGAAGATGTTTTTACTATCAATATTCCCTGTAACTTGTATAATGACTTCAGACCTAGCAGAGATGGTGATCGTATTGACAGACAGACAATTTGTTAGATGCATTGTTATTGTTTGGGGAAAGTCATATGGTCTTCTCTATAATCTAGAATACAATTGTACTTCTTTATAAAATGTAGTCCTATTATTCCATCGCATGGTATTGGGAAGTCGTCTTCTACGACGTGAAATTTATGACAAATTAGGAGGTCATCACCTTTTAAGCCCACTTTTACTGTGCTTAATGTGCTGGTTATGTCTTGACCGATGCCCTTTAAATCTATTATTTGTGTTGTATTTATTTTTGTACGATTATCTATTTGATTCTTTTTGATAATTGAGATATCTGCTCCTGTTTTGGTTTGAAACTGAGTTACTTAGAGTCGTTTTAGTGGAAATGTAGCTATTTAAGTGTAAATTTAGTACACATAATTTTCTGCTTACTGCTCTTGAAGTGGAGTCTGCTAGTTTTCCTGGTGCGTACAGTTGCGTACGTTACGCGTCTGGCTATAATTTCTATTTCCATTTTGGGTTGCGACCCTTTGGGAATTATTATTTGGTCTTGTGTTATCGTGATATCTTGGTTTCGGTCTGAACCTTCTGCCTCTATAACTTCCATAGTTACTACTTCGGTAACCCCGACGGAAATTACTCCGACATTGATTTTGATGTCTTATGTTTAAAATAGTGTTTGAGCTGCCTGTTATTTCCGTGCAACTGTTTATGAACTTGGAAATCGCGTCGTTCATTGTTGTGAACGTTCCTGCTTGCATAATCATTTTCACTTTGTCATTGGAGCAGTTCTTGCACATGGCTTTGACTGCTGCTTGAGTGGCGTATCTGGTTGCCAAGTCTGGATTTAGTCCATCCGAGATATAGGCTCCCTCCAATGACCTAGTTATTTTTTCTATTTCCGCAGTGTATTGGTTTGCGGTTATACTGCGCTGTTGGATATTCAGAAGTTTTGCTGTCAAAACTTCTACTGATTCATCTTTTATTGCAGTTTTTAGTTTTAGCTTTATTTGTGCAATTGTACTTTCATTGCGAATGAAGTTTCTAGCTGTGCCTTTAAGTTTTGTTTTTATCATCGTTATTGCTAAGGCTTCGTGATTATCCTTGATTTGGTCGAGGATATCAAGGGCATCTAGGAAACTGTGCAAATTTTCCGGCTTACCATCAAACTGTGGTAGCACTGATGAAGCGGTTTTGATAAATTCTCTTACTGTTTGTGCTATTTTTATGTTTGTATTTGCAGATTCTGGTGGTTTATTTTCTTTTGTGCCCAGGGTTTGAGTCTGTGAGGACTCTGTTAAGCCAACTGGTTTATTTTCTTCGGTCAAAAAGGGCTCAGTTATAAGAGTGTTAAAATCAATCTGAAGATATTCTTCGATTGCAGTGGGTACTGTTATTTCGAAGTAATGCCTTGCTAATGAAGACTCCAATTTGTATCTTACACTTGAAAAAATTTGGTATGCTTCAACCTGGTGATTTCTTGTTAATATGGAGTCTACTTCTCGTATTAATTTTCCTAGAGTATTTAATGATTCTAAAATAATTGACAAATGTTTTACTACCGGTTCTGGTTTTATTGTGGTATTTTTATACTCAGTTGAGCAGAGCTCACAGAGTATATTAACGTTGATTGGATAACGGTTGGTTGTACAGGTATAAAGGAATCGAGATAGATATAGACTTCCATATATCAAAATCATCAGTATCGAAAAAAAATTTGGTTGAGCCATGTTCGTCCGTCCGTCCGTCTGTCCGTTAACACGATAACTTGAGTAAATTTTGAGGTATCTAGATGAAATTTGGTATGTATGTAGGTTCCTGGGCACTCATCTCAGATCGCTATTTAAAATGAATGATATAAGACCACGCCCACTTTTTCGATATCGAAAAACCGAAAAAATGCGATAATTCATTGCCAAAGACGAATAAATCGATGAGACTTGGTAGGTGGGTTGACCTTATGACGCAGAATAGAAAATTTGGACAATGGGCGTGGCACCGCCCACTTTTAAAAGAAGGTAATTTAAAAGTTTTGTAAATTGGCAGTCATTGAGGATATCATGATGAAATTTGGTAGGAACGTTACTACTATTACTATATATGTGCTAAATAAAAATTAGAAAAATGAAGAACACGCCCACTAAAAAAAAAAATTTTAAAAGTCAAATTTTAACAAAAAATTGAATATCTTTACTGTATATAAGTAAATTATGTCAACATTCAACTCCAGTAATGATATGGTGCAACAAAATCTAATATCTACTTATATATTACAAATGGCAAAGTTTGGATGTGAAGATGTTTGGATGTTTGGATGTTTGTCCAGACGTTTGTCTTTGTGACTCAATAATGCAAGAACGGCATCGCCGATTTGGGTGAAATTTTGCACACATATAGCCAATAGTCTAGAAGGATCTACTAGCTATATATTTTTGAAAAGGGGCGTGGTCCCCGCCCCCTAGGAACAGTTATAATTTAATTATTATATTTTTTTGTCTTTGCGACTGAATCACGCCAGAATGGCTACACAGATTTTGATGAAATTTGGGACACAGACAGTAGTCTACTAGCGAAATTTTTTTCGAACATGGAAAGAGGGGTGGGGGTCCCACGACCTCTTCGAGCAATTACTTTTTAATAATTTTTACACATTATAACTTTACGTATACTGGCCTTCACCAATATCACAGACTCAAGGGGTCAAATAAGTCGAGGGCTTACAAATTAAGCAGTGACACCCTCCGCCCGCCTCCCCCCTTTATCTCCCACTCTGGTGTAAAATCTATAAATTGTTATAACTCAATATAAATTTTCACCTAAATCAATAGTTTTTGGTATCTGGCACATACAGATCGAGATCTAGACAATTTTGGAGGAACGATCAGTGGTCCTCTCCTTTTACTCCCGCCATCCGCCCTCCTTCAATTGTTTTAATTAGCACGCTTTTATTAGCTTTATTAACATGGTTTTATAATTAGCTTCACCTCATATGGAGACCCTTGCGGGGTCATTTCTGGACGGTGTTCGGGATCGGTCCGGGATCCCGCCGGGGTAATTTCGGGACCTTTTCGGGACTATTTCGGGATCCTTTTGGGACCCTTCCGGGATCATTTCTGTATAGTTTTCGGGATCCGTCCGGGATCCCGTCGGGGTTATTTTGGGAAATTTTCGGGACTATTCCGGAATCATTTCGGGATTATTTCGCGATCATTTGGGGACCCTTCCGGCATCATTTCTGGATGGTTTTCGGGATCCGTCCGGGAACCCGTCGGGGTACTTTCGGGATCATTTGCGTGCCTTCGAGAGATAAATTCTTGATGGTTGCCGGGATCATTACGGGACTTTTTCGGGGTTATTTTGGGTCCCTTTAGGCATCATTTCTGGATGGTCTTCGGGATTCATCCGGCATCCCGTCGGGGTCATTTCGGGACTTTTTCGCGACTAATACGGGATCATCTGGGGACCCTTTCGGCATCATTTCTGGATGGTTTTCGGGGTCCGTGCGGGATCTCGTCGGAGTAATTTGGGGACTTTTTCGGGATCATTTGGGGGCTCTTCCGGCATCATTTCTGAATGGTTTTCGGGATCCGTCCGGGATCCCGTCGGGGTCATTTCGGGACTTTCGCAACTAATACGGGATCATTTGGGAACCCTTTCGGCATCATTTCTGGATGGTTTTCGGGATCCGTCCGGGATCTCGTCGGAGTAATTTGGGAACTTTTTCGGGATCATTTGGGGGCTCTTCCGGCATTATTTCTGGATGGTTTTCGGGATCCGTCCGAGATCTCGTCGGGGTCATTTGGGGACTTTTTCGGGATCATTTGGGGGCTCTTCCGGCATCATTTCTGGATCGTTTTCGGGATCCGTCCGGGATCCCGTCGGGGTCATTTCGGGACTTTTTCGGGATCATTTGGGGGCTCTTCCGGCATCATTTCTGGATGGTTTTCGGGATCCGTCCGGGATCCCGTCGGGGTCATTTCGGGACTTTCGCAACTAATACGGGATCATTTGGAACCCTTTCGGCATCATTTCTGGATGGTTTTCGGGATCCGTCCGGGATCCCGTCGGGGTCATTTCGGGACTTTTTCGCGACTAATACGGAATCATTTGGGAACCCTTTCGGCATGGTTTTCGGGATCCGTCCGGGATCCCATCAGGGTAATATCGGGACTATTAGGGGATCATTTGGGGGCCTTTCCGGCATCATTTCTGGATAACTTTCGGGATCCGTCCGGGATGCCGACGAGGTCATTTCGGGACTATTTCGGGATCATTTGGGATACCTACCGGCATCATTTCTGGATGGTTTTTGGGATTCGTCCGGGATCCCGTCGAGGTAATTTCGGGACTTTTTCTCGACTAATACGGGATCATTTGCGGACCCTTTCGGCATCATTTCTGGATATTTGTCGGGATCCGTTCGGGATCCCGTCACGGTCATTTCGGGACTATTAGGCGATCATTTGAGGACCTTTTCGGCATCATTTCTGGATAGTTTTCGGTATCCTTTCAGGATCCCGTCATTTCGGTACGTTTTCGGGATCATTTTGGGACCTTCCCAAGATCATTTCTGGATGGATTTCGGGATCTGTCCGAGATGCCGTCAGGGTCATTTTGGGACTATTAGGTGATCATTTGAGGACCTTTCCGGCATCACTTCTGGATGGTTTTCGGTATCCGTTCAGGATCCCGTCGGAATAATTGCGGGACTTTTTCGGGATCATTTGGGGTCCGGGGGTTTCCGGCATCATTTCTGTATGGTTTTTGGGATTCGTCCGGCATCCCGTCGGGGTCATTTCGGGACTTTTACTCAACTAATACGGGATAATTTACGGGCCCTTTCTGTATCATTTCTGGATAGTTGTCCCGAACGGATCCCGTCAGGGTCTTTTCGGAACTATTAGGAGATCATTTGAGGACCTTTCCGGCATAATTTCTGGATAGTTTTCGGGATCCTTTCGGGGTCCCATCAGGGTCATTTCGGGACTTTTTCGGCAACATTTAAGATTGGTTTTCAGGATTCGTCCGGGATCCCGTCAGGGTAATTTCTGGACTTTTCCGAGACTATTTCGGGATCATTTTGGGAACCTCCCAAGATCATTTCTGGATGGATTTTGGGATCTGTCCGGGATGCCGTCAGGGTCATTTTGGGACTATTAGGTGATCATTTGAGGATCTTTCCGGCATCACTTCTACATGGTTTTCGGTATCCGTTCAGGATCCCGTCGGAATAATTGCGGGACTTTTTCGGGATCATTTGGGGTCCCTTCCGGCATCATTTCTGGATGGTTTTTGGGATTCATCCGGCATCCCGTCAGGGTCATTTCGGGACTTTTTCTCGACTAATACAGGATCATTTGCGGGCCCTTTCGGCATCATTTCTAGATAGTTATCGGGATCCGTTCGGGATTCCGTCAGTGTCTTTTCGGAACTATTAGGAGATCATTTGAGGACCTTTCCGACATCATTTCTGAATAGTTTTCGGGATCCTTTCGGGGTCCCGTCAGGGTCATTTCGGGACTTTTTCGGGATCATTTAAGGATGGCTTTCAGGATTCGTCCGGGAACCCGTCAGGGTAATTTCTGGACTTTTCCGAGACTATTTCGTGATAATTTTGGGACCTTCCCAAGGTCATTTCTGGATGGATTTCGGGATCAGTCCGGGATGCCGTCAGGGTCATTTTGGGACTATTAGGTGATCATTTGAGGACCTTTCCGGCATCACTTCTGGATGGTTTTCGGTATCCGTTCAGGATCCCGTCGGATTCAATGCGGGACTTTTTCGGGATCATTTGGGGTCCCTCCCAAGATCATTTCTGGATGGATTTCGGGATCTGTTGGGGATCCCGTCAGGGTCATTTAGGGACGCGTTCGAGTTCCCGTCAGGGTCATTTCGGGACTTCTTCGGGACTATATCGGGATCGTTTCTGGATGGTTTACGGGATCCGTAAAGGGCCCCTTAAGGCTGATTTCGGGACTATCAGGTGATCATTTGAGGACCTTTCCGGCATCACTTCTGGATGATTTTCGGTATCCGTTCGGGATCCCGTCGGAATCAATGCGGGACTTTGTCGGAATAATTTGGGATCCCTTCCGGCATTATTTCTGGATGGTTTTCGGGATTTGTTCGGGATCCCTTCGGGGTTATTACGGGACCTTTTCGGGGCTAATACGGGATCATTTGGGGATCCTCTAGGGGTCGTTTCGTGACTTTTTCTGTATTATTTCGGGATCATTTGGGGACCCTCCCAAGATCATTTCTGGATGGATTTCGGGATCTGTTGGGGATCCCGTCAGGGTCATTTAGGGATGCGTTCGAGTTCCCGTCAGGGTCATTTCGGGACTTCTTCGGGACTATATCGGGATCGTTTCTGGATGGTTTACGGGATCCGTAAAGGGCCCCTTAAGGCTAATTTAGGGACTATCAGGTGATCATTTGAGGACCTTTCCGGCATCACTTCTTGATGATTTTCGGTATCCGTTCGGGATCCCGTCGGAATCAATGCGGGACTTTGTCGGAATAATTTGGGATCCCTTCCGGCATTATTTCTGGATGGTTTTCGGGATTTGTTCGGGATCCCTTCGGGGTTATTACGGGACCTTTTCGGGGCTAATACGGGATCATTTGGGGATCCTCTAGGGGTCGTTTCGTGACTTTTTCTGTATTATTTCGGGATCATTTGGGGACCCTTCCGGCATAATTTCTTGATGGTTTGCCGGATCCATCAGGGTCGTTTGGGGACCATTTTGGGATCATTTGGGGACCCTTCCGAGATCATTTCTGGATCCGTCCGCGATGCCGTAGGACCCATTTCGGGATTTTTTGTTTCTTTTCCTCGATAGTTTTTGGACCCTTCCGGGATCATTTCTGGATCTGTGCGGGATCCCATTTGGGTCATTTCCGGACTATTTGGGGATCAATTTGGGACCCTTCCGGGTTCATTTCTGTATGGTTTTCGCGATCCGTCGTGGATCCCCTCGGAGCCATTTCGGAACTTTTTCTGGAGTATGTCGGGATAATTTAGGGACCCTTGCTGGATATTTTCTGGATGGTTTTTGAGATCCGCCCGGGAGCCCGTCATGGTCATTTCGGAACCTTTTCGGGATCATTTTGGAACACCTTCAGGGATCATTTCTGTGTGGTTCTCTGGATACGTCTAGAATCGTGTGGTTGTCATTTCTGGTTTTTTTTGGGACTATTCCGCGAACTTCTGGAGACCCTTCCGGGGCATTTCTGAATGGTTTTCGGAATCTGTCCGCGATAGCGTGGGGGTCATTTCGTAGCTTTTTCTGGATAATTTCGGGATCATTTCGGATGCTATCAGGTTATCAACTCATTTAGTTCTTTTTTTTTACTCAATTACAAAAATAAAATGCATTAGACAAAAAAAAAAAAATTTTAAACAGATAACTTTATAAGTAGGCTAACGCGAATAGCCCATATATTTAAATTTCTCCTTGCGGACGGGGCCGCGGGTAAAGGCTAGTATAAAAATAAAAGAAAATTTGGAAATGGGCGTGGTTCCACCTTTTTTCATTTAGTTTGTCTAGAATACTTTTAATGCCATAAGTCGAACAAAAATTTACCAATCCTTCTGAAATTTGGTAGAGGCATAGACTCTATGACGGTAACTGTTTTCTGTGAAAATGGGCGAAATCGTTTGAAGCCACGCCCAGTTTTTATACACAGTGAACCGCTTGTCCTTCCGGTCGGCCGTTAAAACGATAACTTGAGCAAAAACCGATATATCTGTGCATATCTGAACTCACTTTATCTTGGTACAAAAAATGGCCGAAATTCGACTATAACCGCGCCCACTTTTTCGAAATCGAAAATTACAAAAAATGAAAAAAAAAATGCCATAATTCTATACCAAATATGAAAAAAGGGATGAAACATGGTAATTTGATTGGTTATTGACGCAAAAAATAACTTTGTAAAAAGAGTGACACCTACCATATTAAGTAGAAATAAATAATAATTTAAAAAAACTAAAAAAAACGCTTTTATAGCTAACCGAACTAAAAAATAGAAAATAATTTTCAGTTAAAAAGAGTTTATATAACAGTAGTAGTTTTTAACTGAAAATTATTTTCTATTTTTTATTTCGGTTAGCTATGTTAAAAAAAGCGTGTTTTTTTAGTTTTTTTCAACTATTATTTATTTTTAATTTTTTAGTTCAAGTAATTTTAAAAGTTTTAGTCGAGAGTGATGAATCCTCGAAACGCCAGCGGTCCATGGATAAATCCAACCCCACGGCACCGAAAATGGCCAAGACGCAGGGAGGTTGGACGCGGTCTTTCGCCGAAATTGCCAAGGGTCGGCAGATCATTGGCATTATAGACGAGAGCAGCGAAGATGGCAGGATCCCGAAACAGCAGTGGAAGTGGATCGAGGCCGCGCTCGCTATGGTGGCCGTTAAGATTAAGAAAGACAACCCTGGTCCACCGCCATCTTACACCGATGCAGGGTGGTTCCAGGGCAATGTCAAGCTAATTGCCTGTGACGACGCCAGGTCGGTAAACCTCTATAGGGCCGCCGTCACGCTGATAGGGGTGGTATATACGGGCGCGCCTGAAGGTAGTGGAGGCGCGTGATATCCCCTCACGACCAAGGGCTAGAGCCTGGGTTCCAGTGACGCCAACGGACCCAGCTGACATCCTGGAGCTGCCCCAGGAGTACAACCCGCCACTGGTTTGGAAGTCAACCCGGATAAAACCGAGCTTGTCCTCTTCACGAGGAGGTACAAAGTATCAAATCTTACACCGCCAAGAATTGGGGGTACGTTCTTAGCGTTTAGCGATCAAGTCAAGTATTTGGGAGTCATTCTGGATAGGAAGCTATTATGGAGTGACCATATAGTGGAGCGATCCAAGAAGGCAGCAGCAGAGCTGTTCACCTGCAAGAGGGAAATTGGCACCTCCTGGGGATTCTCCCCTAAGGTGACCTACTGGATTTACACAGCCATTGTGCGCCCGATTCTTCTTTATGGTGCCTTGGTCCAGGTGCAGGCCACCAGCACTAGCTAAAAGTACCTATCTTAAAATGCTTCAAAAGGTGCAACGGAGTTCGGAGCTCTGCATTACCGGCGCTCTCGGCTCCACTCCACATTCCGTTACATACATACATGGATACATAGATATATAGATATATACAGGCCAAGCTAATAAAAGCGTGTTAAAAAGGGCTCCAGAATGCTCTTTCGTAGATGTGCCATGCATCCCCTCCTATCATTAATAAAGGAATGCGTTCTTCGCATTATGTGCAAGGTTTCAAATCTATGGCCATTTGGGGTGGTCATAAGTTCAATTGACGTTATGTCCGTTAACCTTATGCCACCCCACCATCACATTATTGCATTGTCATTGAGCCTTGATACGTGTGCAAAATTTCAATCAAACTTATGGCCATTCAAAGTGGTAATAAGGCCAATTGACCTTATGGCCGTTGACCTTATGTCACCACACCATCACATTAATGCATTGTTATCGAGCCCTGATACGTGTGCAAAGTTTCAATCAAACTTATGGCCATTCAAATTGGTAATAAGGCCAATTGACCTTATGGCCGTTGACCTTATGTCACCACACCATCACGTTAATGCATTGTCATCGAGCCTTAATACGTGTGCAAAGTTTCAATCAAACCTATGGCCAATCAAAGGCAACCGCACCATCACCTTAATGCATTGTCATCGAGCCTTGATACGTGTGCAAAGTTTCAATCAAACTTATGGCCATTCAAAGTCATAATAAGGCCAATTGACCTTATGGCCGTTGACCTTATGTCACCACACCATCACATTAATGCATTGCCATCGAGCCTTGATACGTGTGCAAAGTTTCAATCCAACTTATGTCCATTCAAAGTGGTAATTAGGCCAATTGACCTTATGGCCGTTGACCTTATGTCACCGCACCATTACATTAATGCATTGTCATCGAGCCTTGATACGTATGCAAAGTTGCAATCAAACTTATGGCCATTCAAAGTGATAATAAGGCCAATTGACCTTATGGCCGTTGACCTTATGTCACCACACCACCACATTAATGCATTGTCTTCGGTCCTTGATACGTATGCAAAGTTTCAAATTAATCAGACTTCTAGAAACCGGTGCTCACAGATTCCGTTACATACAGGCCAAGCTAATAAAAGCGTGTTAAAAAAATGAAAAAGTTCTACAGGGCGCAATCAAAAGCCCTTGGAATCTTGGCAGGAATACTGTTCGTAGTATTACATATATAAATAAATTAGCGGTACCCGACAGATGATGTTCTGGGTCACCCTGGTCCACATTTTGGTCGATATCTCGAAAACGCCTTCACATATACAACTAAGGGCCACTTCCTTCTAAACCCTCATTAACACCATTCATTTGATACCCATATCGTACAAACAAATTCTAGAGTCACCCCTGGTCCACCTATATGGCGATATCTGGAAAAAGCGTCCACATATAGAACTAAGGCCCACTCCCTTTTAAAATACTCATTAACACCATTCATTTCATACCCATATCGTACAAACACATTCTAGAGTCACCCCTGGTCCACCTTTAGAACTATGGCCGACTCCCTTTTAAAATACTCTTTAATACCTTCCATTTGATACCCATGTCATACAAACACATTCCAGGGTTACCCTAGGTTCATTTTCCTAGATGGTGATTTTCCATTATTTTGTCTCCGAAGCTCTCAGCTGAGTATGTAATGTTCGGTTACACCCGAACTTAGCCTTCCTTACTTGTTATTTATACATTTGTACGATTTTTCTGCTTTTATTTTTTCTTCAGATAGTGCCTCATAAATTTGTTCCCATTTGTTCATTTCTATCTTGGAAAAACATCAGTAAGCATATCAAAAAATTTTCCACATTTAAGGGGTTTTATGAGGACCACCTAAGCATTCCAATTTACTGGTTTATTTAGTTGTTATTTCTTTCATAACGACCTCTTCCCATAACGGAAAATGGAAATGAATATACAGTTACTATAGTATGTGACTTGACTAAGTATTTGGTTGCAATACCAATACCCAGCAAACACGCAAAAACAATAGCCAAAGCGATATTCGAAAATTTTATCCTAGTTTATGGTTGCATGAAGACAATTATAACGGATATGGGAAACGAATATAAAAATAGCTTATTTGAAGAATTATGCAAGCTTTTAAAAATAAACCATAAAACGTCAACACCCTACCACCATCAAACTTTAGGCACAGTTGAACGTAGTCATAGAACATTCAATGAATACGTACGTTCCTACATATCCATTGACAAAAATGATTGGGATGAATATCTTAAATATTTTTGCGTATTGTTACAATAATACCCCATCTGCAGTTCATAATTATTGTCCATACCAACTAGTATTTGCGAAAAAACCCCAGACTTACGAATTTTTAAGAGAAAACACAGTAAGCCCATTATACAATTATGAGACTTACGACAAAGAAATTAAGTATAGGTTACAAATAGCGCAAGATAGAGCATATAAAATAGTAAAACAGGCTAAGGAAAAACAAAATATGAGTTATGATAGGAAAACACAATATAAAGAAATAAATTTAGGAAATTTAGTGTTAGTAAAAAATGAATCAGGGCATAAGTTAGATAGTAGGTATAAAGGATCCTTTAGAGTAGTAAATATCGATGAAAACAATAATTTTATATTAATTCCCTTTAAGGTAGAAATGATCGATAAAATCAATGTAGAAAATAGAAACATAGAAAACATAAATCAAACTAATAAAAATAAGAAAATTGTAATACCTAAAAGTAGACTTAAACTCATAGAATAAGAGCACTTTAACTTTATAAACACAAAGAAAATTTCTATTGTATGCAAAAGAAAAATACAATAATACACCAAAACAAAAGAGGAAAAAACAAATGTAACCTATACTTTGGAAATCAAGCTAAATTGTCACAAAAAAAAAAAAACCCAACAAGCAAAGTAAGCACAAACGGATTCAAAACCATTAACCTAACTTGAGTAGCCACAAATAATTCGTGTACAAAATTATATATGTCTACTCTTTCAAAGGTGGATGGTTTAGCATTTACTCATTAAGTTATTCATTCATTTGTACAAACATATATTTTGTACACCGTGCATCATACGGTAACCTGAGCCTTGGTATGCCACTGTTTAGAGCTTGATCGCGACAAGCCTTTACCTGTAGACAAATTATTAATATGATTCATTTATGCTTGCGTTGCACATTCCACAGGCAATTTTAATTATGCTTAGAATGCAGTTCCCAGGGAACTGAATTGAATGTATATGTGTGTTATACTTAGTTTGCAAGTATTAGTGTAAGTAAGTATTTTAGCTCATAGAAATTTTGTATAAAAGAAAACAACTTTTGAATAAAGAAGAGAATTTAACCTGCTGCCGTTTCAATTGGCGGTAAATTCTATCTGGTGCCGCTAACTGGGCACTGCAACCTAGATTTCGATTTTCTCTTATCCGCAAACATTACACTCCACGTAGTGTTCCACAGGCGAAGCGGGAAGTGGTGAGTCAAATCATATAAGAAATGAGCGACAGTGGCGTCATCGAACCATCAGCTGGTCCCTGGAGCTCACCGGTAGTATTTGTAAAGAAGAAGGATGGAAAAATGAGGGTTTGCGTGGACTACCGGAAGATGAATGTCGTTACGAAAAAGGATAGCTACCTATTGCCAAGAATTGACGCCACTCTGGACTCGCTCTCTAGTACGAAATGGTTTTCCAAACTGGACTTGAAAAGTTGGTACTGGCAAGTGGAGGTGAAGGAGGAAGACAAAGAGAAAACAGCCTTCAGCGTCGGAGATGGTTTTGGCAATTTACAGTAATGCCCTTTGGACTATGTAATGCACCAGCTACTTTCGAGAGACTCATGGATCAGGTATTGAAAGGACTACATTGGAAAACATGCTTGGTGTACCTGGACGACATCATCGTACTGAGAAAGAACTTTGATGAACATCCTAAAAACTTGGAGGGAGTTTTCCAGAGAATAGCTGGCGCTGGTCTGAAACTAAGTCCAAAAAAGTGTTCGCTGTTTAAAAGGAAGTAAATTATTTAGGTCACAAGGTAACGACAGAAGGCATCTGTACAGCTAATGAAATTATAGAGGCAGTAAAGGATTGCCCAAGACTACAGAACTTGCATGAATTAAGAAATTTCCTTGGGTTGTGCACATATTACTGGCGATTTGTACCAAACTTTTCCAGCGTAGCCCATAGCCTCCATGAGCTTACAAGAAAAAAAAGCTTTTGAATGGAAGAAGGAGCAAGAAGTGGCTTTCCAAACATTGAAGGAGCGTTTGTGCACTGCCCCAATGTTGGCATATCCGATTCAAGGAGCATCATTTATTTTAGATACAGATGCGAGTGGATATGCTATAGGAGGCGTTTTATCACAACTGGTCTATGGACAGGAGAAGGTAGTTGCATATTACAGCCGTTCGATTGGAAAACCAGAGAGGGACTATTGCGTTACACGGAGAAAGCTGTTGGCATTGGTAGAGTGCATTAAACAGCGATTCCGCGTCAGGACAGGTCACGCAGCGTGGAAATGGCTTCTATGTGGGGGGCTCAAATACAAATTTTGAATGTAAGAGACTTTTAATTTCGTAAATTTTTTTATTGTTGGTATCGGGTTTGAGCTCAATTATGAACATGGGTAGCGGCTCTTTGGTGATTCTGTGTTTCTTGTTCCATATATTAGTAACAGAGTGGCCAAAATTTTTGAGTGCGTCTAAGATTTCTTTAGTATCTATCGAGAAGTGCATATTTTTAAGAACTACTTTAAATGAACGTTCTTGTCATGGTCCTTCGTAGCCGTTCTACGAACAAGCAAGTACATGTAAAAAAAGAGCTTTGATATCAAAGAGGAACACTTAAGCCAACAGGTGCCGAACATACTACATATATACCTACATATTCACCTTCTTCACACACCAAAAACAAAAAACAAAAAAATAATTACGGGTAAGTTTTTCTGTTTATCGTGCTAAATAATAAATTCAGAAAAAGCATATGCAAGTGTTCGAGTGATTTTCGCGGAGTTTCGAAAGAAAAAAAGAAAATTTTTAATTATAATAATAATTTTTTTTGTTTGCGCGCGAGTAATTTTGCATTTTTTTCTCTTTCTTTTCCAATACTTGGAAAACTCTTCGGCTCGCTCCATCTTTGTATTGTCCGTCCGAACGGACATAAACAAAACAAAAAGTGATAAATTAATTATTGTGCAGTGAGTTCTTTTAATTTTTTTCGAAATTAATCTTTTTAATTTCGTGAACAAGTGTCCAAATTGGGAATTTCCTTGCATTTTCACCGTCCGGCTTCAAAGTGCTATTATTCTTGTTCATCGGTGGCACAATTATACGGCCAAAATTGGCCATAGGACACTGTTTTTTTCCTTTAAATTAATCACAACACAGCACTGCACTATAAATTCAATTTAAATAATTAATTATCACATAAATTTGTATGAATACAGAATCAATCGCGCAGCGTTTATTTCGACAATTATAATCGTTTTCATTTATAAAAGTCATAATAATAGCGATTTGCTATCGCATTATTAAAAACAAGTGCAAGAAAAACGAAATAAAAGAAGTAAACAAATCAAGGCGAATTTGCGTATATACATGCATTATAGCGGTGGGTGGTAAGCAACTACAAAGGAGTGCAAATCCCGAAATGAGTACTGCGAATCCCGAATCCTCAAAAGGAAGTATACATTTTTATCGGTATTTATTTTAAATAAAGTGTGCAATTATTTTTCAAATAATTTGTGATCATTTTTGAAATATTAAATAAATATTTTTGTACATAAATTTCGAGTTTTTCTCTTTTTTCTGCTCACTTATTTAGTTTTATTATACTAATATTTCTAGATTTTGGTGAGTTATTTCGGGATTTTGGTTGGTGTTCTTACTGAAATTTATAGGTTCTTTCAAATTCACCCCATTTACAACAAGAAAAAGGGAGTTTCGACCACCACAGTGCTATTTCGTTAACAAGTTTGAAATTTTTAGCGGCAAAAAGTTTACGATACCTGTAGGCTACTTAAGTTTTACGCCAATTTTAATAATTTTGGATTTTAAAAACACTTTAGCACTACGTGGGTTTTTCGGATTTCGTCTAAGTTTTTAATAATCCAAAGTAAATTTTTTCATCCAACAAACTAATAAAAAATGGCAAGTTTCAACCAATTAGTTGAGTCTTTGATAGACCTCGAGGCGGACTTTCGTGAATTCGAAAACCCCAATCAAACAGTCATCGGAACCCAAAGGGAGGAGGCTAAACAGCTGTGGGGCAAAATAAAACGCAGCTATAGTGAGTTTCAGGGCTCAGATGCTGCAACATCTTCCAAAGATGCTAGTGCAGCGAAGAAAAAGTATAAGTTAGCGTACACGACTTATATGAAGTGCATAGAGTTGATAGGTGACCTAGCTACAAAACAAAAAGATAAAACCTCTGAAAAATCAAGCGACGACTCGGTTAGGGAACGCAATATTAGGCTTCCGCCTTGTGATACCGAAGTTTTTAAGGGAGATTATTTGTCAAGGCCAACATTCCGTGACTTATTCACGGCCATTTACATAAAGAATCAGGGGGTCGCCTCAGTAGAAAAATTATGCCATTTAATAAAAAAAACTGAGGGCGAAGCAAGAGAAATAGTAAGCAAATTTCCCCTTACAAATGAAGGTTTCGAAACCGCGTGGAAAAACCTGACCGATCGTTATGAGTAAAAATAAACGAATTCTAGTTAATAGCCAATTGAAGATCCTCTTCAACCTCCCCCCGTAGGAACTGAATCTGGAAGTGCAATCAAACAACTTCAGCGGGGAATAAATAATTGCATTTCGGCACTCCAGATTCATAAAGTTGTACATATCAAATTGGGATGCGGTCATTACGTACGTCTGCTCCACGAAACTTCCGGAAGCTACGCTTTCCTTGTGGAGCAATCGGTTCAAGTAAAACCGAAACCCCAAAATGGAGTGATATGGACAAGTTTCTAACAAGTCGGTTCCAGACTTTGGAAACTGTTTTTGACTTGCGAAGCTCACAGCCGACCAAATCTCAACCCTTCAAAGCACATAACGAGGGGAACAGCCAAAAAGTGAACACTTTTCAGGCAAGCGTATCAAATGCGAAATGCAAACTCTGCAGTCGTGACGCTCACCACATTCGATCCTGCTCACGCTTCCTAAAGATGACTCCGTCTGATCGCAGTAAGCATGTGAGAAGGTGTCTGAACTGTTTGTCTTCCGGACATGGTGTGGCGAAATGCAACAGCGCCTACAACTGTTCAACTTGCCATACACGACAGCATACTCTCCTGCACTCTCCTGAACCCAGTCAAGGCAACCTGCTCGTCAAAACCGGGCTTTTCGGACCACTTCTGAACAAAGTCGCACTCAGACCACCAGTGACTCTCCGAGTCAAGTCCAATCGTGTTTTTCGAACACATATAAAGGTATCCTATTGGCAACAGCTCAAATCCACCTGCGATATAGTGATATTGTATACTCGGCCCTAGCCTTAATAGACTCCGGCTCCGAGTGTTCATTTATTACGGAAAGGCTTCGCCGACGTATTGGGCTTCCAGTCAAAAAAGTGAACGCTACAGTATCAGGTATCAACAATACGGTGTCCGCTCATTCCACCCTAGCCTGCCCTATCCATATAGGCTCACCCCTTGATACAACGGTATCCATCGGCTTTAGTGTTACCTCAATTGACAGGCAGTCTGCCAACCGTCGATGTTGACCCTGTCATCCAACAAATTTCCCGGGAATAAAACTAGCAGACGGCAGATTCTTTGCGAACGAACAAGTTGATCTTGTGCGTGGAGGTGATGTCTATCCGCAAATCATGTTGGAGGGGATTAGGAAGGACTTTACGATTAATCTTTTCGCCCAGGAAACGGTATTCGGATGGATACTTACGGGACGGACCAACCCCAAGAAAGAGGCGTCATCCTGTGACTCTTTCTACAGTGAAATCTCTCTGGATCAACAACTGGCAGCGAACGGATACCGGAAGATATACCGTCTCCCTACCATTTCGAAAGAATTTCCCAGTAGATATTTCTTTAGGGTGTTCACGTAAAACTGCGTTCTCGCAATATTTTCGTTGTGAAGGTAGGCTAGCCAAAACCCCTCTTTACGAGAGGAGTATACAAGAGTCCTTAAAGAAATGATCAGTTAGGTCATATGCCTGAAATCCGACCAAGCCTGTCCGAAAATCCGTCCGAATCCTACTACTTGCCCATCATGCGGTGAGTAAGCCAGAAAGCACTTCTACGTAGGTGAGAGTGGTGTTTAACGCTTCGTGTCCATCAGATAACGGCGTGAGTTTAAACGATGCTCTCCTTCCTAGTCCCATCATACAAAGCGATCTTAATTCTTAGATGGAGGCTGTTCAAATACGTTTTTAGTAGCGACATCGAGAAGATGTATAGCCAAATATTTGTCCATCCCCAGCAGAGGAAATTTCAACGAATTCTCTTCCGTGAGTCTACAGACGAACCCATCCGTAAATTTCAATTGAATACGGTAGATAGATAGATAGATAGATGTTGTGAGGTTAAGAACTGCGACCTATTGGTCTATTGTGCCCTCATTCTCTTTACAACACTTCCACAAGCCGAGTTCTCTGAGAAAATCCAGAATGGTTCTCGGCTTCAGAGAGTGTATGTTACTATTTTCTAGTTTGGATGATCCTAGGATCCTAAGTCTTCGTCTCGCGACTGCCTCACATTCCTTCAGGATGTGTTCTGCAGACTCATCTTCGACATCACAGAACCGACAGATGCTACTAGCTGATATGCCCAATTTATGCATATGGCTCTTTAGCCTACAGTGACCTGTGAGTATACCTGTTAAAATCCTAAGGCTACTTTTTGGGAGGTTAATCATAGCCTTATATCGCTTCGAGTTGTACCCTCCTATTAGTGCCTTTGCCTGCCGAAGTCCTGGACTTTCGCGCCAGTGTTGTTCTCTAAGGCACGCCTCCTTTTGTCTAAAGTCCTCCCTTATTGTATGTGACCCTATTGTCACCATAGGCTCGGGTCCTATTGGCTTTCCGGCCTCTGCCAACCTGGCAAGCTCGTCCGCTCGCTCGTTACCATCTACTCCTCTGTGTCCAGGTACCCATGCCAGAAGGATGGTGTTATTGACTCCTAGATTGTTTAACCTCTCCACGTATTCAAGGACCGTTGATGATTTAATCTCAAATGAAGATAATGCCTTGTGTGCAGCTTGACTGTCGCTGAGTATAGCGATTTTCTCGTTAGTATATCCCCGCTGTAAGTTTATCTCTGCACACCGGCTTATGGCGACAACTTCGGCTTGGAAGATGCTCGGATATTTTCCGAGTTGTAGGGATATTTTGGTTCGGGGCCGAAGATCCCCGCTCCTATGCCCTCCGGTGTCTTCGAGCCATCGGTGTACCATATTATAGTGTGTTCCTGGTGAAGCGCTTCAATCCTGGAGGTGTCCCACGTACATTTGTTCCCCAGCTCTATTTGGAAGCGCTTCTCAAACTTAATTATCTTCCTCGTATCATCTCTGGGAAGTTGGATAAGTGGAATCTGCTCTTGGAGCTTCGCCATGCTCCGTGACTGTATCACTTTGCCTCTTCCACATCCCTCTTCAGCTATGTTTACTAAAGTACTGGCTGCCTGCTCAATTATTATATGTAGAGGAGTTAACTCAAGCAGCACTTCTATTGCTGCCGTCGGGCATGTTCGCATGGCTCCCGTAATGCAGACACACGCTAAGCGTTGAAGCTTCGTGAGCGATTTTTGTACTGTCACCATGGTTGTTCTTATGCCCACCCAACTGCTCCGTACACTATGATAGGTCTCACTATCATAGTGTACATCCGTCTTAAGATCTTTGGGCTGCATCCCCATTATCTTCCTGCAATACGTCTGCACATCATTATTGCCCTTGTGGCCTTTGATATGGTGTTGTCAACGTGTTTCTTCCATAAGAGCTTAGAGTCAAACGTGACTCCCAAGTATTTCACCTCAGACGTGTACTCCATCTGTACTCCATCAATTGTGATTTGCCTAATCCCTTCCAGTTTTCTTCTCCTGGTGAAGGGCACAATGGATGTCTTGTTGGGGTTGATGCTTAGCCCTACCTCAATACACCATTCTTTCGTTAACCTCAATGCCCTTTTCATTATGTCGCAAAGGGTGCTCTCAAATTTGCCCCTTACAATGATAACAATATCATCCGCGTACCCCTGACATCGGATTCCGTTGTCTGAGAGCCTCTGTAGAAGTTCATCTACTACCAGGCTCCACAGCAGGGGTGACAGGACGCCCCCTTGTGGACATCCTTTCGTTGTTTTAATCTCTACTGTACCGTCCCCACTTGAGGTTTCGGCAATCCTCGTACGCAATAAGGCGTTTATCCACATACGGATGGGACGTTGTATCTCTCTTCTCTCGAGTACCCGATTCACACTTTCGTGTTTCGTGTTGTCGAAAGCCCCCTATATGTCCAAAAATGCGCATAGAGTTAACTCCCCGCACTCGAACGCACTTTGCATTTCTGTGGACAGCTGATGCCTTTGATCTAATCTCGTGGTCTACAATCTTCTCCATTGCTTTGAGAGCAAAGGATGTCAGGCTTATAGGCCTAAAGACTTAGGATTGGAGTAGTCCTTTTTAGCCACCTTAGGTATAAAGACCACTTTTGCTCTTCTCCACACCGTGGGGATGTATGCCAGTGCGAGACTATCCCTCATAATCCTGACCAGGTGTGGGATCAATTCCTCGCCCTGCTGCAGAAAGGCTGGATATATACCATCCACTCCCGGAGATTTGTAGCTCTGGAAAGACTTTACTGCCCATTTAACTGTGCCATCGTTGAAGAGTTCTTTGGCAAGGTTCCAATCTGTGGGTGTCGGTCTCTCTTCTCGAGCCTCCTCCGTTGAGGTATCCGAGGATGATTCCGGGAAATGCGCTGCAAGCAGGGCACGTGCTCTTTCTTCCTCAGTCCTTGAGTAGGTTCCATCAGGGAGCTTAATCGATAGTCGTGTCTCCCTTTGGTCCTTGGCTAGGGCTTTGTGAAGCCTTGCCGCCTCTGGAACCTCCGAAATACCCTAGTAAAATTTCCTGAAGCTATTTCTTTTAGGTTTTCTAATATCTTTGTTATATGTTGTTAGATTCGCTGTGTATTGGTCACAGTTCCCCGTGCGCCTCGCTGGGTTGAAGAGTTTGCGCACGGTTTTCCTCATTTCCGAGAGTTTCCTCGACCACCAGGGGTTTTATTTCCTGGGCCCTTGGATTCTCGACAGCCAGAGTTAAACGCTTCAATAATGACAAGGTTGAAGATATTAACTCTGGTCTCTAATTCCATATAACTTGTTCCTCTGTTCCTACTATCTATAATAGAAAGATTTCCCTGTATTTTATTCCTGAACATGCCCCAGTTTGTGTTCCTGAGGTTTCGCCTTGGTGGTCCTTCTATGGGTATAGCCCCGATGACGAACTGGATAATAAGATGGTCCGACATTGAGGGTTCAGAGGAAACCCCCCATCCAGAGACCAGCTCATCAGCCAGATCGTTACCCAGGGTTACCCCAGGGTTATGTCCAGGACTTCTTCTCTAGGCCTAGTGATTAAGGTTGGTGAATTCCCAACGTTGTATATGCTTAGGTAATTACTAATAATAAATTCAAGAACGGACTCACCCCTCGAATTGGTGTCTGTGCTGTTCCATACCTTGTGGTGCGCATTCGCTTCGCATCCCATGATCAACGGTAATTTTGCCCATCTGCAATATTCCGTCAGTTTCTTCACACCCTCTGGAGGGACCTCGTGGTTGTCTCCCGAAAAATAGGCCGCTGCGAAGACGATGTTCGTTGCCTCTCCTTGTATTACCATCGTCGCCTGAACTGCTACGAGGTCTTGACTTATAAACTCTGTAATGCAAAAATAGTTAATGAAGTTGTGAAGCACTACACACGCTCTTGGTCTTTCTTGAGAAAGATCCCAAATTACCTTATTATTTCTCCCTTTTAGGCCTCTTACCTGACCCTTATACACCCAAGGTTCTTGGATGAGTGCTATGCCCAGATCCTCCGAGGCAAACCTGCGTGCTATTACTGCCGAAGCAGCTTTAGCATGGTGCAGGTTGATCTGGGGAACCTTTGGGTATGGGCCGGTCAGTGCTGAAGCCTTAACGGCTCGTCCTCACCGGACAGCCGCAGGTCTTCTTCTCCTCTGTTCTCCAACCCTAGGTCTTCTAAGTTTAGACCTTCCAGTAGCTCCTCTGTTGATGGAGCTTGCGTAGGCTCTTGACCGGTGATTAACCCGGTTGTTGACCCTGTGGCTGACGAGACACTGGCTGGGCACTGGTTGGATGTTGCTGCCCTTGATGTTGTTGCTGCCTCCTCGAGTGCTCTGGATTGTCCTAAAAAGTGGGGTTTTTCCACACTGGCTGGGGCTTTTTGCTTCCAAGGTCTGACCGGGACGAAGCTGAACCGGTAGTTCACCTTGAAGCCAGCTTCCTTTATACTAAGCTAAGAAATCGGTCGCGTCTGTTGACTAAAAGGGTAAACAAAGAAATACGTACAAGGCGCGATAAATATTTTCAAAACCTTTTCTTCATAGCGCAGGGTAACTCCAAAAAAGAATGGGATGCTGTAAATAGAATAACAAACCGTAATTCTAAAAGAAAGTGCGACTCGCTCGTATTAAACGTGAATGGTGTAGATGTATCGGAGCCTCGGGAAGTTGCAAACGAACTCAATGATTTCTTCGTCAACGTAGAAAAAGCCTCCGATTTAAGCAGTAATCCTAAGCCCTGCACCTGGTACACAAACCCAATACATACCGAATTCCTTCCGCCGAGTAACAGTTTTTTCTTTGATGCCATTACAGGCGCAGAAATTATTAATATAATTAAATCTCTTAGTAACTCTAATTCATGTGGTAATGACAACATATCAAATCGAACGTTAAAGAGCATAGCATTTAACATTGTTGATATTTTAAAACATTTATTTAATTTAAGTATAGCCTCCGGAGTTTTTCCTGCTCACTTAAAATTCGCTACGGTTATACCACTCTTTAAAAAGGGGAATAAAAATGACAAAAATAACTACAGGCCCATATCTCTTTTATCTTCAATTTCAAAAATTTTTGAGAAAGCAGTAAAAAATAGGGTGCTGTCGTATTTAATCAAAGTTAAATTTTTTAGCCCTAAGTAATTTGGGTTTATTTCCGGGGTTTCTACAGAAGATGCTCTTCTAGATTTTTCTTCCTTTATTTATAAGTCAATTGATGATAAAAAATGTTGTGCGAGTCTCTTTGTAGACATAACAAAGGCATTTGATATGGCTGATCATAGTATTCTAATAAGCAAGCTTAGCTACGCAGGTTTTGGTGGTAACATTATTAATTGGTTTACGTCATATCTAGAGAATAGAGTTCAGAGAGTTAAAGTTGAAAATAATCTAAGTGAACCCAGGCCTATAACCCTAGGGGTTCCACAGGGTTCGGTTCTTGGACCAATCTTATTTTTAATATACATTAATTCAATATTCTCTTTGCCTTTTATTGGTAAAGTAACAGCTTTTGCTGATGACATTGCCATCGCATATGTATCGAAAAATGAATTTAATCTTTTTGCTGATATTAATCTTTTTGCTGATATTAATCACGATGTTTACCTTTTAAGATCTTGGTTCGCAAGGCATAAGCTCGTGGTAAGCAGCAAAACGAAGTTGATGTATTTCAACCTTTGCGGGAAGGAAATACCTAAAAACGAGGTTGTCTTTCACAGTTCTATATGTATGCGGCATCGTTTGTGTTCAACTACTTGTACTCAAAATAACAAAACTGTCAGTTTTGATGAGAAAATAAGTTGTGACAGAAAATGTTTTGAGATCGAAGTCGCCTCTAATTTCAAATATTTGGGTGTTATAATCGATCAAAATCTAAGTTGGTCATCACATATTTCTGCAATGAAATCTTATATGTTATCAGCTCTTCGTTCTTTCTATAACTTAAGAAAACTGTGTTCCAATAGAATATTGTTATTGGTGTATCAAGGACTAATCCATTCAAAATTACAATACGGAGTCAGTTGTTGGGGTGGTGCCTACGCTAGTAAGATCCAGTAGATCCTACAGAAGTATCTAATCCGAAGAATATGTAAAGCTGGTCGTTTAACACACTCTATGGAGCTATTCAAAAAATTAAATATTCTTCCTGTGCGGCACTTATACTATTTTAAAGTTTTAAAAATTTTTTTTATAAGAAGCGGGTATACGCAAAGCCCAATATACAACCTTTACAATCTGAGAAATAAGACGTTATCTCAAACAAAAGTTCCTAGCTTTCGCACCACACTTTTTCGTAACTTCTTACCATCGTATCACGTAATCTATATAACAAACTACCTGCTGAAATACGACTCATTAGAAGGCTAGCAGCGTTTCTGAGGGAAGTGAAACAGTGGCTACTTGGTTTCAATCATGAGGGCATTGAAACTCTTTTGAGTCCTATAATATAAGTACCTGTGTCCATTAGCATCGAGGTGTTTTTTTTTTTTCTTTTTTCTTTTTCCATTCAATGAAAGTACCTTGACATCTCTAATTTTTGAATTTTTTGTTTTCCTTTTACATATTTATATCTTTTCAATTGTAAGCAATTAGTTATAATTTGTTGATATTATGCGCCCCATAAGCATTTATAATACTAAACGAATGAAATGGCATTTCCTCTGCTCTTTGAATGAGCATCTAATGTCATTATCTATTTTCTTATTTGTATTTTTATTTCATATTGTAATACTCTAGAAATTGTAAATATTTACGAGAAAATAAAGACTATACAATACAATACAATACAATAAAATTTTAATGAACGATGCCTCGTCAATTGCCATGTTTACCCGCAAGCCCCCCTCCTCAGCACTGCTGCTAATTATACGCCACATCCCAACATTTAAGAAGGTGTTCCGTGCCTTCAGCAGTGCGAATTCTTTATCAGTACTTTTGGGGAGATACATGGTGACGGTATGCGTCGGCGGTATATCATCCCCTTGCCTCGTAATAAGGGCTGGACCCTCCCAACTCTGTAGAGTTGGTGTGACTCTGGTGAGCCATTCGGCTGTTTCCTCATCCTTGTAGACTCAAGGAGTAATCCTGGCCTAAATTATACACCGCAGAAAGCCAGAGATTGCTTTCCCCATCCCTTCGATACCTCGATTATTATCGTTTCTTGCAGCCGCGGTAGCTCTTCCTGGCTCAAGACCTCCGCCGGGTATTGCTTTGGAAGCACCGCCATCCATATGCCCTTTAAGGCATCCGAGTAGCCTTGCATTTTTGGCATCCCTTGCGCAGTTGATGTACCGGGTGCTGGCAGCGGCGCATTCGCTCTTCTCGAGGTAGACGGTGTGGGGTAAGCTCTCTGTCCCCTGGTCTGTGTTGCGTCCTCCCGTCGTGCCTCACCTCCTCTCCGGTTGTCAGCGGGAGCGCTTTGTTTTTCATTACGGCTTCTTTGTTGAAGCCCGCGGTTATGTGACCCGCGGTGGTACGATGCGTGCTCGCCTTTTGCCGTTTCCCTCTCACCCCGCCTTGATTTGCAGGCGGATGGGTTCTTTTTGCTCGGCCTCATGTGTTGCAGTGCTTTCTCGCGTGCACTGTCCGCAGTCCTTCCCTGCTTCAGGTATCGAAGGTACCACTTCTTTCCTGCTCCACTTAGCCCGATTATTCTTGGGTCGTCGAAGCCACCTGGCTGCCCCAGTTCGGGCCAGCTCGCACCATGGCGATGCTCCCTGCCAGAGTCCTCGAACGACGATGACCTTGCTCTGGCGTTTGCACTTTCCTTTGGTGATCGTCTTCCGCGTTCTAGACTCAACCTCTTTCTTCCTCCGTCACGTTCGGCTTTATCGTCCCTTGACTTGGAACGTCTTCTTTCTCCTGGGTACTGGCGATCGTGCACTTCACCCAGGTCTCTCTTGGCCGCTGACTCCCTACTACTATGGCGATGTCTCTCCTTTGAGGGTGAGCGTTTGCGATTGCAACTTTCCTGTTGCTCTTCCATCTCCTCTCGGGGTCTCCTTTGCCGGGTTTCGCAAGGGCTGTTGCTGGCTGCGCTTTTTGCCTCTGCCCGGCTTGGCCCACTGGTGGTGATTAACCCACCATGCTGTGGTTTGACGCTGCTCTCCACTTGAATACGGTAACTTTCGGGGTAAACTGTGCTCCGTACCTAGCAATAAGAACATTGCTTCAATTGGCAGACGACGTTCAAGATTCACATTCAGTCGCCGCCACTATTTTAACGCGACATATGTACGTCGATGACGTACTTGCAGGTGGGCACGGCTTGGAATCCACAATCTAAGCGCGTGATGAAATTTCTGGCGCCTTATATTCAGCAGGCTTTCCTCTTAGAACGTGGGCCGCCAACTGTAGGCAAGTCTTGAACGATATTCCTGCAGCTCATCTGCTTAGCCAAGACTTCGAGGACGCAAGCAGCGTTAAAGCCCTCGGCATTCGATGGAATGCATGTTCGGATCATTTCTACTTCACTGCGAAAGAATTCGGTCAAGGTCAAGAAGTAACTAAACGTAAGATTTTGTCAGCAATCGCGAAACTTTTTGATCCTCTCGGGTGGCTTGCTCCAATAGTCATAGTAGCGAAAATTATGATGCAAAATGTGTGGTTAGAGGGAACAGGTTGGGATGAAGAAGTGTCTTCAAGCACATTAGACCGGTGGCAAAAATTTTCGGTGGAGTATCCAGCTATTAATAACATTCGGGTTCCACGATGGGTTAGGTTTTCTCCACAGTTCAAAATGGAACTCCACGGCGACGCCTCCGAAAAAGCATACGCGGCAGCTATTTATATGCGCGTAGAAGAAGGCAGTGCCGCCCATGTAAATCTTCTGTTAGCAAAAACAAGTGTGGCCCCGGTGAAAACGATCTCCCTTCCTCGTCTCGAATTGTGTGGAGCAGTATTGCTAGCTGATGGACGCTGTAGTCATGAACCTGTATCTTCGATCACTACAGGTTTATCTGTGGACTGACTCCACTATAGTGCTAGCGTGGCTTAGAAAGCCACCATGCTCTTGGTCAACCTTCGTGTCCCACAGGGTTACCAAAATCATCGACAAGGTTGGACAACACCATTGGTATCACGTCGATTCAGCGTCGAGTCCTGCCGATTTTGCTAGCCGTGGAGTGGCAGCGCAGGACTTAATTGAAAACTCCTTGTGGTGGCAGGGCCCTTCTTGGCTGCAAGAAGGCAAGTCAGAATGGCCAAAACAAGAGTCGGGCTTCCAAACTGACGAAGAGAGAAAGCGCGTGCTCTCCCACGCAACGAAAGTCCTTGAAGTGTCGGATATACTCCAACGCTTCTCTTCGCTTCCAAGGGCTTTACGAATTCTATCGTACGTCTTTCGTTTCATCCAAAGAACCCACCCCACTCAGAAATCAATGTTTCAAGCAGCTTCTGTATCAATCTCTGCGGAGGAAATAAAAGGTACAACCCAGCGAATAATTGCCCTCTGCCAGCAACAACATTTTTCAGCGGAGGTTTCGAATTTAAAATCCGGACTTGCGATAAGCGCTAAAAGCGAAATTCTAGTCTTAAATCCATTTATCGACTCAAGCGGGCTTTTAGGAATCGGAGGTCGTCTCGGAGCATCGCGAGACCTCAGTTACAAAGAACGGCACCCAATCCTTCTGCCGTATAACTGCCATTACTCACGCTTGTTAGTGAAGTTTATCCATGAAATATCAATTCATGGAGAACATCAGTTATTGTTGCGCATTATTCGAGCACAATATTGGATCCCTCGGATCAAAGTTATGATCAAGTCAGTCATCCACAATTGCAAGGTATGTACAATATACAAAAAGCAAACGCAATCTCAAATCATGGCTTCCCTACCTTCGGAACGCACGACTTTTTCTAGGGCATTTACAAATACCGGCGTTGATTTTGCAGGTCCTTTCGAGATAAAAAACTATAGAGGTAGAGTTTGTATTACAAAGGGGTACGGTTGTCTTTTCGTTTGTTTCGCAACGAAGGCCATTCATCTAGAACCCACAAATGACCTTAGCATTATCACCTTTCTAGCAGCCTTTTCTAGGTTTATATCGCGCCGAGGATGTCCCAAAAATATATATTCAGACAACGGAACCAACTTCGTTAGAACATCTAGATCCCAAAAGGCTCAATTTAAGGCTTTTATATCTGATTCTCGTACTGCACTTCTTTCGAAGTACTTCTATCAAGAACTTTCTTAGCTTTTCATACCCGCATCAGCTCCTCACATGGGGGGCTTTCGGGAGGCTGGCGTGAAGAGCTTTAAAATCCATTTTAGAAAGGTAGCATCTGGACTCAAATATACGTTTGAGGAGTTTTCGACACTTATGTAGAATTGAGGCTTGTCTTAACTCAAGACCACTTAGTCCCGCTTCAAATGACCCATCGAGCTTAGAACCATTGACTCCTGGACATTTTCTTATAGGCGCCCCTCTGTTATCTCCCCCGGAGATTGAGGTTAGCGAGAATCCAGTATCAGTTATCAACCGATGGCAAAAGATGAAAGCATTGCATCATTCATTCTGTCAACGATGGAAGAACGAATACCTTACGGAGCTGCAGAAGAGGACTAAGTGGAAGCGACAGCAGCCGGACATAAAAGCGGATGATCTCGTCGTGATCCGTGAAGATAACGTGCCGGTTCGGACAATCGCGTCCGAGTAGTGAAAGTCCGGGCCGAGAAAGGACTTGTCACCAGGCCAATCGTGAAACTGGTCCGACTACCATCGAACGAATCCGAAACTTAGTTCACAAAATACTTCGCATCCATGCTCATCACCCACCCGTCGCCTCTACTTTCAAATTCATTTTGTACTCGATTAAAACGACTTCTTTTCATTACAGAATGTCTCGCTTTGTCGCAGCACGCAAGAGGTCCGTAAATGGCTCGGACGCTTTTCCAATACCATGCCGCATCTGCAGCAACCATCACGGCATCAGGCTTTGTCCTCGATACTGAGAAAAACTACCAGAAGAAAGATTGCGTGTGGTATTGATCCATAAGTACTGAATTGTTTGTCGCCCTTCCTCCGTATGGAGATATGTCCGAGCTCCGCTCGCTGCCCTTACTGTGGTGAGAAACATCTCACCACGCTACATATAGAGGGTGAAACGTGTACCATATCGGCTCCAAGGGAGTAGTCAATCCGCCACGACGACGAATCCTATGACCCACTGTCGATACATTTCACCGAGGAGACTAAATCGTGGGATCAACAATTGAGGAAGAGGAACTGGAGCAAAATGAGGCAGTTGGCGGTCTTCCAAAGGCGCGGCATTAAATACTTTCCGCCCGCTGCTCCAACACAAAAGGCGGTCGCGCGACTTGACATTAAATACTTGCCAATCGCCGATACCACGAAGCCTTACAGGTAGAGACTTTCGTACACCAGTTCATCAACGTTTGGGAAGCTCAGCATCTCGTCCTGCTCCGCAGAAGAATTGGCGACAGGGCGGCTCGGCATCAAATACTTTCCGACCGTCCAAACGTCGCAATGATTACAGAGCTCCTAACGCAAGAAAACCGTATACGCGCAAAGAGCCTAATCGAGCCAACGAGATCAAATCGCTCACCCTCCAACGCGCAACACCGAAAGGATTTCGAGCAGGGAGATTAGCCTCAATTGCATCTGCACCAATTTTGACCACCCTCTAGCCGATAGCACCTACCTCCATAGTCAAAATTTAGTCCGGTGGCCGACTTCACCTTGTGCGGGCACTCATTGACCCGTGTTCTTCGAATACGACTATCGACAAAGAGCTAGCACGACAAATTCAACTGGTGCACGATCCGGGGGTGGCCACAGTAAAAGTCGTCACATAGTCTTTCGTGGAGAAGGGGGTATGCGAAAATAAGGCCACGAACAAATCTGGACCCAAAGATTGCTACTCCATTGCAATTCATGCGATTAGCAGATCCAAAATTTTATGTTTCGTCGCCTATTCGGCTCGTGATCGGCGTAGACGTGTACGCCAAAATCATGGTGAGCGGTACACCAACTTCATCGATAGGAAGCCTGCTATTGCAACCGACCATATTCGGTTTGGTCATTTCCGGCTCCACGGCAGGCTAGCAGCAGCAACATCTTTAATTTTTTATTCATTTTAAATTGTCATTTTGGAATTTGTTACTTAAATTTCAATTACTTAAATATGTCCAAATTTTAGTCGACTAGTTTCGTAAGTCTAGCTTGCTGTTTTTCAAATTTTCAAATTGTTAAATTTTAATTTATGTAAATGGTCATTTCATAACTTCTTATGGTAGATGGTCAATATTTCCTTTTTTTTCAATTTAACGTTCATTTCATAATTTCAAGTCAAACGTTGAACGGGCTGGTGTTGACATTTCGAACATTGCCCATGGCAAGGGGGCCGGCATGTTTAGGCCAGTGGCCTAATTAATTTACTACCGGGTAGCCGCCCTCGACTTAACTATTTTTTCGTTTGTCAGCAAGCAACGGCTAACTTCAAATCGTCTTCTTGATCCAGCATTTTCTTTCGTTAAGAGAGAAAATTCGTGGTTCGGTGGTTTTATTCCCGCCAATTGTGTTCAGAGGGATTTGATGTGAGAATGCTCTGGCCATGGTGAGCCCATAAACTTAGTCCTACGTCTTGAGATTGCGTCACACTCCAGAAGTACATGGTCCGCCGTCTCCGCTGATCAATCACAAAACCGACATGTGTTGTTCGATAATATACCTAGCTTTTGCATGTGACTGTTCAGTCCACAGTGTCCTGTAAGAATAGCTGTTAGGATTCTTAGGTTATCTTTCGAGAGGCCTATTAATGCCCTATATCGAGTTGTGTTGTAACTCCCTAACAGTAACTTAGATTGTCTCAGGCCTGGCATATTGCGCCAGTGATCGTCCCTCTTTTCCCTTTCCTCTACTAATAGATGCCCTCTAATTTCCTGCGGGCCTACTGGCAGGAACGGTTCAGGACCCATAGGTCGTGTCGTTGCTGCCTCTCTGGCTAGGCTGTCCGCCTGCTCATTACCCTCAACTCCCCTGTGGCCAGGAACCCAGGCCAACAGTAGTTCTTTGTGTGCTCCTAGTTGATTTAGCTTTTCAACGCACTCCACCAGTGCTGATTTTATTTCAGACGCTGAGATCGCCTTGAGGGCGGCCTGACTGTCACTGAGTATGCAAATTGTTTCATTGGAGTATTCGCGCTGAAGGTTCAGGGCAGCGCACTGGCTTATGGCGAAAACTTCCGCTTGAAAAATGCTTGGGTATGCTCACAGGGGTGTTGATATCTTGGCTCTGGGTCCAACGAATCCAGATCCAATCCCCTCTGGCGTCTTCGAGCCATCGCACAGTGTTTCGTGTAGAACAAGCTAGATGTACAAAATTATTTTATGAGATTTTCCGTTTCATATGCAGTCATTTATTACAACTACGTCATTTTTTTCAGCCATATGTTCTTTTTTTTATTTTACTTCATATGCATACATTTGCTCATTTCATATACAGTAACTCATGTGAATAAGTGACATAGATCCAAAAAAATTTAAAGGACTTAAGAATATTACTTTATTGTACTTAAATTGAATGGAATACAAATCTCAATACTCTAAAAAATTCTAAAATTTCGGAAAAAAAATTAAAATTTTTTATGAAAATTCGTCGAATTTTTTAAATATAATTTAGTTTTTGTTATAGATCGTAACAAATTTTCTTATGGGAAATTAGTTAAAATAAATTTGCGAAAGCGAAAATTGTAAGAATTATCCAAAAAGGGGTGTCTACTTATTTATGTGAGTGACTGTACATATGTACATACATATTTTGTATTTACAAAAAAAAAAAAAATTTGAGTATTTATCCTGCCACAACAATTTTTACAAAATTATTTTATAGTACCAGTCAGGAATGTAAAAGTGAATTACAATAATAATAATAACAATGTAAATAATTAAATTAACTATGTGAAAATTGCTTATTACAAAAACTTAAAAGTAAAGTATCATACAAAGTAGAAAAGACAATAGATTTAAATTAAATAAAACCTGATCCAACAAAAATTTATAGGGTAGGTTATCTTTTATAATTATGTTATTATTCGCTATCATCACTTTCATTGGCTGAGTCACTTGTGGAATAGTCATGAACATCAGCAACACTACTGTGAAAGTTTGAAACAACTGGGGTATTTATTGACTCCTCAACATTACCGGGGAACAGTAAATTTAAGACTTCTGAAGTCAGACTTTTAAATTTTTTCTTAGGTATCTCCCTAAAACTGTTAACTAAAGGATCCGATGTTATAAGCAACATATTCATAAGATCTTTCTCTATTCGTGGCTTCACGCAACTGCTTTTGTGTGTTATCAGCCCTGAATCGTCTCAAATCTTTGTTACGGGCTTCCTGTGCTTCCTCGAAAAGTTGACCAATAGGTAAAATTGCTGAATTTATAATATAAGTACTATGCACTAAGAATTTATGAACTATAACAGGCATATTAAACCATGGATAGAGATCTATGTATAGTTTTTTAGTCTCGACCGCAAATTTTTCAAATTTTTGGATATTTATATTGTACCCAGATGCTAATGCGCGAAGGAGAATGTCGAATCTTTTGATGAGCGTTACATCCAATCCCGTAATCTCAGCACTAGCCTCAGAATTTTCGAAAAACCTACGAGCAGTGTTGCCGTCATTGGTATTGCCGAAACCTGGTTTTGGTTTATCTTCATCAATCCATTGTATGTACCTGTTTTTATGCCTTGGTGACTGGTGCGGTAGGTTGTGGCAGGTTGAAGTCAATGATCTTCGCCTTTTTGCTTTTGGTGTGATCTTGTTGACCTTCCGCGTTTATTTTTGTATGTGTTATGGCTACGTGTTTGTTCCCTGAATTGGTTTTGCGGTTTATAGATCAGCTTTAAAGGTTCAAATATCTCGTCAGAGCTGGTACGTACATATATCCTATTTGATATGTAGAGATAACTAAATCTACAAAAAAAAAAAAAAAAAAATTTAAAATAGATGTGCAAAGAATTCGCAATGGTTTTTTCTTTCGACTATTAGAGAATACTTGCGACTATAACATATGTAAAATTAAGCCCGGATGTCCGCGGATGTATGTAACTTTTTTGTCCCTAAAGTTAAAAATATAGGAAAAAAATACCTTTTCTTCTTAAAAACGGAATGTTAAATATATTGAAAATACTCTAATTGTGAAAGAATTACTATTAAAAAATTTTACTTACCTTCGAGCTTAGAATCCATCGAAAAAATTATGTAATTGCAAATTAATCAATGCATTTTACGGCCACTCCTGCCTTCTTACTTCAATTACTCAATATATATGAGCAAAAATATCAAAAAAAAAGCAAAAATCCCGTTATTTTGTTTGTTTTCTTTCATTTCTCATTACACTTTTCTTGGAATAAGAACTTTGTTTTTGTCCAGCTAGCTTGTTTTACACGAAACACTGTGCATCGGTACGCCATACTATTCTATTTAGCTGATGAATGTTTTCAATTCTGCTTTCCTCCCACGTGCCCTTGTCTCCCAGTTATACTTTATATCTTTTCTCATAAACTATCTGCATGAGAATATCATCCCTCGGGAGTTGAGAGATTGGGATCTTCTCTCTCAACTCCTCCATGTTCCGGGGCGATACCTCCTTGACGATAGTCAAGAGGATTCGCTTGGCTGACTGCTCTATCGATATATGCAGCGGGGTTAGATCGAGGATAGCCTCCAGCGCATTTGTAGGGCATGTGCGCATAGCTCCCAAGGTGCATACGCATTCCAGTCGCTGAAGCTTTGACAGTGCTACTCTCAAATTTACCTCTTGTAATTATGACGATGTCGTCAGCATATCCTTGGCATCTTATGCCACTGTTTGATAGCTTTTGCAGGAGTTCATCTACTACTAGGCTCCACAGAAGGGGTGACAGGACATCTCCTTGGGGGCACCCCCTCGTGGTATTAACCTTAACTGCGCTGTTGTCTACATGGACTTCAGCGATTCTTCTGCGGAGTAGATTGTCAATCCATCTCTGGATAGGCATCCGAATTCCTCTTCTCTGCAGTGCTTTGTTTACGCTTTCGTGACATGTGTTGTCAAATGCACCCTCGATATCAAGGAAAGCACAAAGCACTTTCCTCTGTTTCGAACGCCCTCTGTATTTCAGATGTTAACCCAACAAACAATTAGGTTAGAAAACTATTAGAAGACGAATCGAATTCTAATGTATTTCTCTAAGGTAGAAGGTTAGAGGACGATTTGCGAAACTGTCGCGAATTATAGCATTCTCGACAAAAAGGGGACTTCGTTCTCGATATCGAGAAAAGGGTTAGAATTCTAATCGAATTCTAACGTCAATTGCTAATTGGTTTCTAATGAGAATTTTTAAGTGATGTGCAATTAAGTTCAGTTATTTAAAATCAGCGAAATTTTCATTGTTTCATTATATCAGATACTTTTATTTTGTTATTATATCTATATATATAAAAAGAAGTGTACGTTTTGATTGTCACTCCATAACTCAAGAACGGCTCGACAGATTACCGTGAAATTTTTAGGAAAGATACAGGAAGGGGAGATGATGGTTAGTTGATTTTGAAATCCCAAATCGGTTTAGCCACATATATATAAAAATCAAATTCTGTGTGTGTGTTTGCTATGGAAACGTATTTCCCACACATTAATCATCACCAAATTTTGGTTATGGGTTCCTTCGATCAACGGGAAGGTTTTAGGCTAAAAATAATTTCGATATATAAAAGGGGCGTGGCACCTCCCATACAAATGGAATCTTTGGTACTGCATACCTTTGAAGGTATACATGCCAGAACATTGAAATTCAATGAGGAGTTATATGAGGTCAATCCCTAACACCACCAAGAAAATGCGAAATTTGGAGAAAGGGGGCATGGCACCTCCCATACAAATGGAATCTTTAGTAATGCATAACTTTGAAGGTATACATGCCAGAACATTGAAATTCAGTAAGGAATTATATGAGGTCAATCCCTAACACCACCAAGAAAAGGCGGAATTGGGAAAAAGGGGGCGTGGAACCTCCCACTCAAATGGAATCTTTGGTACTGCATAACTTTGAAGGTATACATGCCAGAACATTGGAATTTAGTAAGGAGTTATATGAGGTCAATCCCTAACACCACCCAGAAAATGCGGAATTGGGAAAAAGGGGGCGTGGAACCTCCCATTCAAATGGAATCTTTGGTACTGCATAACTTTGAAGGTATACATGCCAGATCATTGAAATTCAGTAAGGAGTTATTTGAGGTCAATCCTTAACACCACCAAGAAAATATGGAATTGGGAAAAAGGGGGCGTGGCACCTCCCATACAAATGGAATATATTATACTGCATATATCTGGATGTCGTAATGGTAGGATAATTAAAATTGGTAAGGAGCTATGTGACGTTAAGTCCTAAAACCTCCAGTAAAATGTGGAATGGGGAAAAACTATGGCTGCCGTACAAACTTAAGTCATTTTAACACCTAAAGTTTGACTGCATTGTTGAGTTTAGCTGTTATGTCCTTTGGACGTTTAGTAATCTGCCGCTGTTAAAAAAATTGTTTAGCTTCAGTCTATCTACATCTTCTATAAAAATCAAATTCTGTGTGTGTGTTCCCAATGAAAACGACGAAAGTTTTTCATATTTCAGAATTAAGAATTTTAAATTTAAATGTTTTTGTTTTTTGGCTATGCGAAAGAACTATCTTAGCTCCCAAAAATGATCATGTTAACAAAATCAATGGTCGCTTTCAAAATGAATTTCCTGGTGAAGTGACGAAATATAAATCGATCGACACAGTTACAGATGAAGATAAAATTGTGAATTATCCAAATGAATTTCTATACTCCTTAGAACCAAAAGGAATGCCTGCGCATATATCAACTTTGAAAATTGGCTCACCAGTCATGCTTCTTCGGAATGTAATCAAAGCAACAATCGTCAGCGTAAAAGCAATGCAATAATATAAAATAAGATACAAGAAGATACAAAAGTATAAAATGTTTAAACAGAAAATTTCACCAAATATGCGTACAAAATTCAATTCAATTTATAGAACAATAAATTAAATTATCAACCAACAAAACAGAAAAAATAACGCAACATCCATTCGATCTCGAGCGTTACAACGTGCGCCTGGTAAAGCTAGTAAGCTTATAAATTATAATAAAATAAAAATAATTCAAAATCCTATCGTATGTTTCACAGTTTTCAGTACAAGTTATTGTGTTGGAATTTTCGCTTCCACTTATTTCCTCAGGATTGAGCTCGGCATTGGTTTGAGGTACGGATGAGGAAGCGTTTTCTTCATGCCATTCAAATAGCCCTTCAATAATCGGCTCGATTTCCCTTTTTAACTTTCTTGGATTCATTTTTACTTACTAGTATTTATTATTATAAATAAAAAAACTTATTTCTCAGCTTATAATATTTCCACACAACTTTTCACAATTTTTATTTTTTTGGTATAACACTGTGACTGATCATGTCGTGAAAGTAATCGATAACTGTGACAATAATCATAACATCGCATGTCTAGTGTTATTCGAATCGTTTCACAGTCGTATTCTAATCGATTTCTCTAACCTAGTTTTCGATTCGAAATGCATTAGAGAACTACATTAGAATTCTAATGTAAAACTACAATATTTCTCTAACGTTAGAAATTGTGTTTGCTGGGAATTGGTACAGAGCTGTGTCCGTGGACCTACCCGCTCTGTAGGCATGCTGGCTATGATGTAGGGGCCAGCTCTTTAGGGCGTTCGACCTGATTTCTTGGTCTATTATCTTTTCCATTGCCTTCAAGACAAAGGCGGTTAGACTTATTGGTCTGAAGGAATAGTCCTTTTTACTTACTTTTGGTATGAAAACCAATTTTGCTCTTCTCCACATCATGTGTATGTATCCCAGTGCCAGGCTATATCTCATGATTCTGGCGAGATGTGGGATAATCTGTGTCCCTTGCTGTATTAGCGCCGGGTAGATGCCATCCACCCCCGGAGATTTGCATTTCTCAAAGGATTCCACTGCCCATCTGACTCTGGCCTCACAGAAGAGGGATAAAAAGGAGCATAGATCGTAGCGATAAAAAGGATCAAAGAACCCCAAGAAGCCTCTGTATCCGAAACAGCAAAGGACCACAGAATCCTGAGAAGCTAACCAACTAGATCGATAAAAGGACCATATGACCTAGAGAAAGGAGAATTTAGTATAAGACATCTAAGATATGTAAGTGATTTTTATACTCAGTTGAGCAGAGCTCACAGAGTATATTAACTTTGATTGGATAACGGTTGGTTGTACAGGTATAAAGGAATCGAGATAGATATAGACTTCCATATATCAGAATCATCAGTATCGAAAAAAAAATCGATTGAGCCATGTCCGTCCGTCTGTCCGTTAACACGATAACTTGAGTAAATTTTGAGGTATCTTGATGAAATTTGGTATGTAGGTTCCTGGGCACTCATCTCAGATCGCTATTTAAAACGACGGACACTTTTTCGATATCGAAAATTTCGAAAAATCGTGGCACCGCCCACTTTTAAAAGAAGGTAATTTAGAAGTTTTGCAAGCTGTAATTTGGCAGTCGTTGAAGATATCATGATGAAATTTGGCAGGAACGTTACTCTTATTACTATATGTCTGCTTAATCAAAATTAGCAAAATCGGAGAACGACCACGCCCACTTTTTAAAACAAAAAATTTTTTAATTGAAATTTTAAAAGAAAAGTTAACATCTTTACAGTATATAAGTAAATTATGTCAACATTCAACTCCAGTAATGATATGTTGCAACAAAATACAAAAATAAAAGAAAATTTCAAAATGGGCGTGGCTCCGCCCTTTTTCATTTAATTTGTCTAGGATACTGTTAATGCCATAAGTCGAACAAAAATTTACCAATCCTTGTGAAATTTGGTAGAGGCTTATATTCTAGGACGATAACTGTTTTCTGTGAAGAAGGGTGAAATCGGTTGAAGTCACGCCCAGTTTTTATACACAGTCAACCGTCTGTCCTTCCGCTCGGCCGTTAACACGATAACTTGAGCAAAAATCGATATATCTTTACTAAACTCAGATCACGTACTTATCTGAACTCACTTTGTATTGGTGTAAAAAATGGCCGAAATCCGACTATGACCACGCCCACTTTTTCGATATCGAAAATTACGAAAAATGAAAAAAATGCGATAATTATATACCAAATACGAAAAAAGGGACGAAACATGGTAATTGTATTGGTCAATTGACGCAAAATATAACTTTAGAAAAAAACTTGGTAAAATGGGTGTGACACCTACCATATTAAGTAGGAGAAAATGATAAAGTTTTGCAGGGCGAGATCAAAAGCCCTTGGAATCTTGGAAGGAATACTGTTCGTGGTATTACATATATAAATAAATTAGCGGTACCCGACAGATGATGTCCTGGATCACCCTGGTCCACATTTTGGTCGATATCTCGAAAACGCCTTCACATATACAACTAAGGGCCACTCCCTTTTAAAACCCTCATTAATACCTTTTATTTGATACCCATATCGTACAAACACATTCTAGAGTCACCCCTGGTCCACGTTTATGGCGATATCTCGAAAAGACGTCCACATATAGAACTAAGGCCCACTCCTTTTTAAAATACCCATTAACACCTTTCATTTGTACCCATATCGTACAAAAAAATTCTAGAGTCACCCCTGGCCCACCTTTATGGCGATATCTCGAAAAGGCATCCACCCATAGAACTAAGGCCCACTCCCTTTTAGAATACTCATTAACACCTTTCATTTGATACCCAAATCGTACAAACAAATTCTAGAGTCACCCCTGGTCCACCTTTATGGCGATATCTTGAAAAGGCGTCCACCTATAGAACTAAGGCCCACGCCCTTTTAAAATACTCACTAACACCTCTCATTTGATACCCATATCGTACAAACAAATTCTAGAGTCACACCTGGTCCACCTTTATGGCGATTCTCGAAAAGGCCCACGCCCTTTTAAAATACTCATTAACACCTTTCATTTGATACCCATATTGTACAAACGCATTCTAGAGTCACCCCTGGTCCACGTTTATGGCGATATTCCGCAAGGGCGTCCACCCATAGAACTAAGGCCCACTCCCTTTTAAAACACTTATTAACACCTTTCGTTTGATACCCATATCGTACAAAATAAATTCTAGAGTCACCCCTGGTCCACCTTTATGGCGATATCTCGAAAAGGCGTCCACCTATAGAACTTAGGCCCACTCCCTTTTAAAATTATCATTAACACATTTCATTTGATACCCATATCGTACAAACAAATTCTAGAGTCAGGCCTGGTCCACCTTTATGGCGATATCCCCAAATGGCGTCCATCTATAGAACTATGGCCCACTTCCTCTTAAAATACTCTTTAATACCTTCCATTTGATACACATGTCATACAAACACATTCCAGGGTTACCCTAGGTTCTTTTTAGAACATGGTGATTTTCCCTTACTTTGTCTCCACAGCTCACAACTGAGTATGTAATGTTCGGTTACACCCGAACTTAGCCTTCCTTACTTGTTCTTTATGAGCTTCTTGTGCTTAAAGTATAATTGATTTTGATAATTATAATAAAAAATTACTGAACTTGTTACTTGTCTTCCCCTCAAGAAGATTATTTCAAATTTCTAAGGTGCTTTAAGGTGTATTTAAAAGCTGTTTTTTTTGTTACAACAATTTGCCCTTTTGACATACTAACTGCATTTTCTCAACTCCGATTAAAGAAAATTTCATTGTGAGTGATTCCATGTTCGCCGATAAGATAAAAAATTTAGTTTAGTAGTCAGCAGTATTTCTATACCAATTATTTGCCGCTTTTGATGTGCTTAAAGTAGATCTTGCTTTATCTAAGAAAACTTTTTCCAAACTTTTTAAAGATAAAATGTATATTAGCAGAGAAGAGGTACTTGAAATTGTTAATGAGACCAATGAACGTACTAGGTCGGAACTATGAGAACAGCTGAATCAATTAACTTTAACTGTTAGCAGGCTGCAACCACCTCGCGTAGAACAGTACCTACCGGTTTCTATAAATCTATTGATTCAAAACAATGCAAGTTTAAATTTGATTAAGTCCTTGCCGGAGTTCAAGGGTAATTCCACTTCTTACCCAAGTTGGCGAAGTACCGCGCAATTCGCCATGAATTATTATAAAGAGGGTTCGAAAAGGTATTATATTGCCATGGGCATATTTCGAAATGAAATAATCGAATCCGCTAATTCCACTCTCGCTTCCTTTAATACGGTACTTAACTTTAAAGCAATAATTTGAAGACTTGATCAGACTTACTCTGATAAAAGACCGCTATATGTATTAGAGAACGAGTTAAGCATTTTAAGGCAGGATAATTTATGTATCACGGATTATTATGATAAGGTAGATAAGAAATTATCGATGATTATAAACAAGCAGATTATGACACACAGTGGTAACAATGAGCTCGTAGCAGCTTTGAACGAACGAGCTAGAGAAAACGCGTTACGTGTATTCATATCTGGTCTCCGTAGATCACTTTGTGATGTCCTATTCTCTGCAAGACCTAAGGACCTTCCAACAACCCTGGTTATGAATTCGCAGAAGCTTTTGCATTGTGTAGCGGAAATAAGCCTAATCGCCCAAGACAATTTCTGCACCAATATCAGTAAATAGAGCCCAAGAACCAGAGTATAAATAAAGCAACCCCAATGGAAATAGATAATGGTTCAAGCTTCTATAGGCAGCGTAGTGCCGCACAAGCGCAACATATTCTAATCCAGCAGTGGAGTGTAAGCGAAGTAATGACCGAGGGCTATCTGACCGTTCGCCGTTCCATAAGATACAAAAGGTGAACTTTATGCCCGAAGTAGAATTATCTTCGAATGATCATGAATATCGAAGTTTTGATGAAGATTATAATCAAAATATCGGAGATGACTATAATTATAGTGACGTTGATGATGATGAAATAAACTGAGATCGCTCCTGCCGTTCATTACGAAAAAAGGCAGAAACGGTCAGGAGCTCGGATTTCTGATTGACACAGGCACATCCAAAAATTACATTGAGGCATTACCATTTCTTCAAAACCTTGAAAAATGGGTTTAATCTAAAATCGATAAATGGCGAAAATATCATTAACAAAGTCAACGTTTTATTTGTTATCTAACTTAAGCACGTTTGACGGTATATTAGGGTACGATTTTTTAAAGGAAATCGATGCGAAAATCGACACTGTTAGAGGCTATTTATTTTACCGGAATGGTAAAGTTAAATTATGTTTTCTTTCATGTGACCAGGTAAATCTAATTACCATCTTAGAAGATTCAGTACCAGTAAAGTTTCAGTCACAATTCCATAACATCTATATATATAAAAATGAAATGATGTTCGTTCCTGTCCATGTTTTGGGGCCGATACTAGGCCAATTTTATGCGTTCTTTTTACATATTATAGGGATCAAATAGGGGAAGGTTTTTAGCAAAAACATTTTTTTTTAATTCCTAGGGTCTTGAGATATAGGTCAAAACGTGGACCCGGATAACCCTACGATGTGTTTATATAATATGGGTATCAAATGGAAGCTTCTGATGAGTACTTTAATATGGGGTACTTTTCGTACCCCTAGGTGGCTAGGGTCTCGAGATATAGGTCAAAGTGTGGCCAGGGTACCCCAAGAATGTGTTTATACAATATGAATATCAAATGAAAGCTGTTGATGAGTGCTTTAGTACATGATAATTTTTCGTACACCTGGGTGACTAGGGTCTCGAGATATAGGCCAACACGTAGACTCAGATACCCCTAGAATGTGTTTATACCAGGCATGCTTAACCAACGAACCGATATCATTTCGTTACGATAATTAACGTTAATAAACGAAACAAAGTCATTTCGTTTCGTTTATCAACGTTAAGAACGTCAAATTAACGAAATGATTTTGTTTCGTTTTCTGTCCTATCAAAACGAAATCAAATCGTTGTATGTTGATTATTAATTTCAAACTATGCTGGCAAAGCTGATTGATGGCGGAGTCATTAAAGGTGAAAGCATTAGCCAAGCTGATTGCAACTTTTCTCATGAATTTTGACAGTACGAACATTTCTCAGAGTGTTTTTGACATTACCACCACCGAATTACACAAACAAATTATATGGAGTTTGTGTGTGTGTATGTGCGCTCGTTGTTACCACCTTACGGCTTCACCATGGCTATAGCATTGCCAGCACAATTCAAACATAAAGTATCACGTTTTTGTTAACGTTTTTAACATTAACGAAAGCTTTTCGTTTCGGTTAAAAACGAGATACAATTTATCTTGATAATTTCTTTATCGATAATATTTCGAAGTGTTTCAACGGAAACGGTGGAAATTTTTTGATAAACGATTAGCTTAACGTTATACTAGGTACAGACACACGCCATATTGGCAATTTATACCATTTGGGCAATTTATTACGCAATTTATCATATAATAAATTGTAATAACAAATTGCCAATTTAAAAAAAATTGCGTAATAAATTGTTTCAAACTGTAAATACAACCTTGTAAAGTGTGTTTATTGAGTAGATTTAAACGTCAGCTGCGCATGGCTCAACTATATGGTTGGCTCATCTCATCAGCTGATATTATTTTTTTTCATTTCAGTGGAGTAGGAATTGTCAAAAGAGGATGGCAAACTCAAAATGAAACCAAAACATTGAACACATTATCTTACAACACACAAAAATTTTAAAGTTTTATGTTTCCATTCCATTCCATTCACCTAATTCCAACACGCACATTTTGACATTCTGAACACAGGTATGTTGTTGCTGTAGAGATGAGCCAACCGGCCATCAAATTACTATTGTGTAAGCTAAATTGAGTTGTATGAACACCACTCAATTTGAATTGATATTGCCTCAATTTATTTTTCTGTTTGAACATAGCATTAAGGTGCATCCCTGGTTTATACAATATGGATATCAAATGAAAGCTGTTGATGAGTTCTTTAGCAGAGGGTAATTTTCATACATTTGGTTGACTAGGGCCTCAATATATTACCCAAAACGTGGATCAGAATAACCTTAGGATGTGTTTTTACATTATGGTACTTACATTTTGAATAAATATACGAATTTTTCGATTTGTGTCGTGCTGCTAAGCTGCAAATTGTTTTCGAAGGAGATTAAACATAAACACCGAGGTTTGTACACTGTTTATGAGAGATGCTTCAGCACACATACACAAACGTATGTCACATTTCGTTGCTGGCTGAACATTTAAACTGCTTTGTATTTGTTATACAAACGACGCTTATGTTCCGTTAATTTGTATGCAGTTCAACTGTGAGCGGTGTTCGGACTTCTACCACTAAAGTGGTAGATCTACCACCTTTTTTCCTGAAATATAAGTTCTACCAATTCTACCACGCAAACCTAAAAATTGGTGGTAGATTATTATAGAAGTTTTCTGAAGAAACCTTATTTTTTCCACAATTATTCGCGAAGAAAATCAATGCAGTGGAACGGTTTTATAAAGCTCAAAATAACGTCTAGTTTAGCTCTGATCACCATATTACCTCTTTTCCTTCAGGTTTTTAGTAGATACAAAATTGAAACCTTATTTTTTCCACAATTATTCGGGAAGAAAATCAATGCAGTGGAACGGTTTTACAAAGCTCAAAATAACGTCTAGCTTAGCTCTGATCACCATATTACCTGTTTTCCTTCAGGTTTTTAGTAGATACAAAACTGCAACGTACACCTACCTATGTATATGGAAAAAAGTGTTTATTATTCATTATATCAAGATATTTAAAATATAATCGAAATCGTGGCACCTCCCATACAAATGGAATCTATCATACTGTATATCTCTGGATGTAGTAATGGTAGGATAATGAAAATAGGTACGGAGATATATGACGTTAAGTCCTAACATCTCCAGTAAAATGTGGAATTTGGAAAAAAGGGGCGTGGCACCTTCCCTACAAATGAGATTTTTCAAAACTATGGCTGCCGTACAAACTTAGGTTATTTTAACACCTAAAGTTTGACTGCATTGTCGAGTTTGGCTGTTATTCTTTTTGGACGTTTAGTAATCTGCCGCCGTTAAAAAAATTTGTTTGCTTCAGTCTATCTACATCTTCTATAAAAAACAAATTCTGTCTGTGTGTTCCCTATGAAACGTATTTCCCACACTTCAATCATCAAATTTTGGGTATAGGTTCCTTCGATCAAGACGGAGGTTTTTATATTTCAGAATTAAGAATTTAAAATTAAATTTTTTTTGGCAATGCGAACGAGCAATCTTAGCTGCCAAAAATGTTCATGTATACAAAATCAATTATCGCATTCAAAACCAAATTCCTGGTGAAGTGGCGAAATATAAATCGATCGACACAGTTACAGATGAAGATCAAATTTTGAATTATCCAATTGAATTTCTAAACTCTTTAGAACCACCTGGAAGGCCTGCGCATATATTAACTTTGAAAATTGCCTCACCAATCATGCTTCTTCGGAATTTAAACCCACAAAAATTGAGCAATGGAACCAGACTTTGCGTTAAGAAATTAATGCCAAATGTAATCGAAGCAATAACCATCAGCGGTAAAAGCGAAGGTGAAGATGTGCTCCACGGATCCCAATGATTCCTACAGTTTTGCCATTCAATTTTAAGCTCTTACAGTTTCCTGTACGCCTTGCTTTTGCAATTATAATCAACAAAGCACAAGAACAACCGCTTACTGTTGCAGTGTTAAATTTAGAGAGTCCGTGTTTTCCCGTGGGTAGCTATATGTTGCTTGCTCTAGAGTTGGAACGCCAAAAAATGTGTTTATCTTTGCACCGAACAAAAAAACCAAAAATATTGTGGACCCATATGCATTACAATAATAAAATGTTGTAAACGAAAAGTTCACCAAATGTCCGTACAAAATTCAATTCAATTTACAGAACAATAAACTAAATTATAAACAAACAAAACAGAAAAAATAACCCAACATTAATTCGATCTCGGGCGTTAAAACGTACGCCGGGTAAAGCTAGTTATCAATAAAAATGCCAATGCTTTTGCTGATCCAGATAGGGCATTGCCATACAACACAAGAGTTCAGGTCCGTATTCGCACAACTACAGTGGATCCTGTCTACAGTAAAAGCTACCCCTATCCGATATCAGTAGGCCCATTTATTAATAACGAAATAAAATCGCTTCTCAAAGATGGTATAATCCAAGAATCCTGTTCGCCTTACGTATCGATGAAAATGGAAAGCCCAATTTACGTATGGTAATTGATTTTAGGAAAATTAATGAAAAAACGATTCCTGACCGATATGCCATCACAGATACGTCCGTAATATAAGCTAACTTAGGAAGTTCGAAATTTTTTACAACCTTACACCTAAAATCAGGCTTCCTTCCACCAGATCATAATGTGCGAGCAAGACAGACAAAAAACAGCGTTTAGTATCAATAATGGGAAATACGAATTTTTTCGGATATCATTCGGCCTATGGAACGCGCCCAGCATATTCCAAAGAACTATCGACGATGTGCTACGCGAAGTAATAGGGAAATTCTGTCACGTTTATGTCGACGACATAATCATATAATCGAATATATTCTGCAAAAGCTTGAAAATGCTGGAATGAGAGTGTCGCCGGAAAAGTCGAAATTTTTTAAAAAGGAAGTCGAGTTCTTGGGGTTTCTTGTTTCAGAAAAAGGCATAAGAACTTGTCCAGATAAAGTCCATGACATAATTAACTACGAATCTCCAAAAAATGCGAGCTTTGCGTTCATTCCTCGGTTTGTCCGGCTATTATCGACGTTTCGTGAAGGACTATGCTGCCATTGTTAAGCCATTAACCCTTTACCTTCGTGGCGAAAACGGGCAGGTGGGTACAAAAACAGATAAAAATCACCCTTGATGCCGAAGCCCTACGTGCATTCGAAAAAATCAATACATATTAGCATCTGAGGAATTTTTACTCCAATATCCTAATTACAATCAGCCATTCGAGCTTACGATGCCTCGTCCAAGGCATTAGGAGCAGTTTTTTCACAAAGGGGTCGTCCCATAAGTATGATCTGAAGAACACTTTCGGCGAGTGGAGAAAATTATGCTGTTAATGAACGTGAATTACTTGCCATTGTGTGGGTGTTTAGATCACTTCGCCATTATTTATACGGAAATCAAAATATTTACCGACCACCAGCCGCTTATATTTGCAATGTCAGAAAAAAATCCCAACAGCAAAATGAAACGATGGCGTGCGTTTATTGAGGAATTTTCACCTAAGTTTTTTTATAAGCCCGAAGTGAAAATAAGGTAGCTGATGCACTTTCAAGGCAATTTTCTCACAACTTAAATGAGACTGAATCAGCTAAAACAGTCTATAGTGAAGTATCATCCAGTAGTGTAATAAAGACAGTCAGAACTTCAGTAAACCAGTTTGAAAACCAGCTGTTGCTATCTAAATCAGGCTCATGCAGTAAAAGTACAAAGCTTTTTAAAAAAATGATTAGACATACAATCACATATAACTCGATTGAGGGTCTAATTCAGTGTTTAAAGTGTGCCATTAACCTTAACGTTACGAACGGAATACGCTGCGATCTTTCTACTTTGGGTGAAGTACAGAGCTAAATATTACTAGCTTTTCCCGGTGTTAAATTTGTACATACGGAACTCCTTGTTATAGATTTAACCAATAAGGATGACCAAGTCGAAACAGTAGCAACAGAGCACAATAGGGCCCATCGTGGCTTACATGAAAACTATCAATAAATTTCCCGCTAGTACTATTTTCCACATGAAACATTTACTTAAAACAACGATCACAAATTGCAAGATGTGTTTGGAAAGGCAGCTTCTGCCTTGGGCGGTGCCACTTTCCTAGATGTTCTGGTCTCCGCGACGGCAACCTCCCTTTATGCCGGGAATTGCCCGGTGAATCCAGTACTCAAAGAACAGTACCCAAAACATGCGGAAGAGGAACGCACACTCCCCAGGGAAACGATTCACTCTAGCTCAACTTCGATCTGGATACTGTAACAGGTTAAACTTGCCTAACAACCATCTACATATATATCAGAGAACAGCAGAAATCGAACACAACAACGTTCGATTACGAACATAATCGACATTGATTTAAAATCAACCAACTTATTAGATCCGTCAATTATAACTACAGTATTGACAGTTGTTGCTAAGGCTGCTATCAAGTAGATGTTCGTGAATAAGACGGCTATGACCTAGGCGAAGTCTTTCATATTTCACTAGATCTAGTCTATTTGGGCTTTTCTCAATATTCTTTGTTGTTTTGAAAAAGTTTGTAATTGGTTGCTTGTGTGGATTAGTTAACTTGTACCAGTGTGACGACAAGTTCCATGTATGATTTGTTGAGTTTGTTTTGCATCGGTTATTTACATATTTTTTTATATCCATTGTGTGAAAGTTCGTATGCATAATAAGAGGAGCTAAAGATGCGTATTTGGCAGTTTCATCAGCTAATTCATTTCCTGCAATACCTTTGTGGCTAGGTATCCATATTAGGATAATTTTTGGCGAGTGTTTGTAGAGAGCTTCTCTTATAGTGTAAGGGTAGTAGTCCCTGTTGGATTGGTTCTTAATTGCATCTAGGGCAAACAATGAGTCCGAGCATATCGCGAACTTTCCTCGTAGTTTCTTAACTGTATTAACTGCTGTGAAAATGGCTATCATTTCGGCAGTAAATACTGAGCTGAACTCAGGAAGGTTGCCGACAGATAGTTGACTGTGCTCTGTGGTTACACTATACCCTATACATTGTTTAGTTTTAGAACCATCAGTAAATATGAACTGAAAGTTGTGTAGTTCGCTTTTTAGTTTTAAAAATTCCTGTTGAAACATTTCTGATGAAGATTGCTTCTTATGTAGGCCAGGTATTATGTGCTAATTTGTTCTCAAAATAAAAAATTTTGTGCTCAAAATTTAAGTACTTTTTTTAACCTCAAAATAGGGGGGCCAGCTGGACGTCCAGCTAGACCCCCCCTCATAAGCACTAGGAAAATTTTAGTGTGGGAATTATGTGCTATTTATGTGCTCAATAGCGCCAAAAAGAATTCGGTTTTTTGACAACTTTTAATGATTTTTTTAAAACTTCAAAAGTGGGGGCTCCAGCTGGACGTCCAGCTAGACCTCCCCCCCCCCCTCATAAGCACTAGGTCAACCAACAAAATTGAAATGTGGGAATTATGTGCTCCAAGATAAGCTACGGTCTGTCCAGAAAAACAAAGGGGGGGCAAGGGGGAGCGGGGGCATATAACCCCAGACGGCAAAATCGAAACGGGATAGGTGCAGAATTTTGTGCTATTTATGGGCTCAATAGTTCCAAAAACGATTTGTTTTTTGACAACTTTTAATGTTTTTTATTAAAACCACAAAAGTGGGGGGTCCAGCTGGAATTTAATGTGCTGGACGTCCAGCTCAATAGTTCCAAAAACGATTCCTTTTCTGACAACTTTTAATGTTTTTTTAAAACATCAAAAGTGGAGGGTCCAGCTGGTGTAATATTAGAAATGAAATAGGTTTGAATTCAGTGTAGTGCCATTTAAGCGGCACCAGATAGAATTGAGTTCTTTATTAAAAAGCTGTTTCTTTTATACAAAATTTCTATAAGCTAAAATACCTACTTACACTAATACTTACAAACTAAGTGAATTACATGCATATACTTTCAGTTCCCTGGGAACTGCATTCTAAGCATAAATAAAATTAGCTGTGGGAAATGCAACGCAAGCATAAATAAATCATGTGAATAATTTGTATGCAGGTAAAGGCTTGTGGCGAGCATTTGATTAGCTTTAAACATTAACAAAATAAGGTGCAAGTTACTGGACGGCGCACGGCGTAGTTACCGTGGCGTGTAGAAAATATATGTTTGTACAAATGAATGAGTGTGTCAATGAATCTCAGGCCGTACCAAAGCCAGCCAAAATATATGTATGTACAAATGTATTAATATGTATGTAAATGTCAATGCATTTTAAGACATTCCAAAACGAGTCGAAATATATGTTTGTACAAATGAATGAATAACTTAATGAGTGAATGCTACACTGGAATCTAATGTGCTGGATGTCCAGCTAAACCCCCCCCCCCCCCTCAAAAGCACCAGGTCAAACAAAAAAATTTAAATGTGGGAATTATGTGCTATTTATGTGCTCAATAGTGCCAAAAAGAATTCGGTTTTTTCACAACTTTTAATAATTTTTTTAAAACTTCAAAAGTCTAGCTGGACCCCCCACTTTTGAAGTTTTAAAAAAAATCATTAAAAGTTGTCAAAAAACCGAATTCTTTTTGGCACTATTGAGCACATAAATAGCACTTATTTCCACATTTAAATTTTTTTTGTTTGACCTAGTGCTTATGAGGGGGGGGGGGGGGGGGGTCTAGCTGGATGTCCAGCTATGTGATATTTATGTGCTGAATAGTGCCAAAAAGAATTCGCTTTTTTGACAACTTTTAATGCTTTTTTTAAAACTTCAAAAGTGGGGGGTCCAGCTGGACTTTTGAAGTTTTAAAAAAATCATTAAAAGTTGTGAAGAACCGGAATTCTTTTTGGCACTATTGAGCACATAAATAGCAGATAATTCCCACATTTAAATTTTTTGTTTGACCTAGTGCTTATGAGGGGGGTCTAGCTGGACCCCCCACTTTTGAAGTTTTAAAAAAATCATTAAAAGTTGTCAAAAAAGCGAATTCTTTTTGGCACTATCGAGCACATAAATAGCACTTATTCCCAAATTTCAATTTTTTTGTTTGACCTAGTGCTTATGAGGGGGGAGGGGGTCTAGTTGGACGTCCATCTGGACTCCCCACTTTTGTGGTTATAAAAAAATCATTAAAAGTTGTCAAAAAACCGAATTCTTTTTGGCACTATTGAGCACATAAATAGCACATAATTCCCACATTTAAATTTTTTTGTTTGACCTAGTGCTTATGAGGGTCGGGTCTAGCTGGACGTCCAGCTGGACCCCCCACTTTTGAAGTTTTAAAAAAAATCATTAAAATTTGTCAAAAAAGCGAATTGTTTTTGGCACTGTTGAGCCCATAAATAGCACATTCCCACATTTTTGTTTGGCCTAGTGCTTATGAGGGGGGAGCGGGTCTAGCTGGACGTCCATCTGGACTCCCCACTTTTGATGTTTACAAAAACATTAAAAGTTGTCAAAAAACCGAATTCTTTTTGGCACTATTGAGCACATAATTCCCAGATTTAAATTTTTTTGTTTGACCTAGTGCTTATGAGGGTCGGGTCTAGCTGGACGTCCAGCTGGACCGCCCACTTTTGAAGTTTTAAAAAAATCATTAAAAGTTGTCAAAAAAGCGAATTGTTTTTGGCACTGTTGAGTCCATAAATAGCACATTCTCACATTTAAATTTTTTTGTTTGACCTAGTGCTTATAAGGGCGGGGGGAGGTCTAGCTGGACCCCCCACTTTTGAAGTTTTAGAAAAATCATTAAAAGTTGTTAAAAACCGAATTCTTTTTTGCACTATTGAGCACATAAATAGCACATAATTCCCACATTTCAATATTTTTGTTTGACCTAGTGTTTATGAGGGGGAGGGGGGGCGTCTAGCTGGACGTCCAGCTGGACGTCCCACTTTTGATGTTTAAAGAAAACACATAAAATCTTATGTACGCTTCCAGTAACAACGGCAGCGAACGAAAGATCTTTTTCAACTCTTAGGCTGATTAAAAACTATTTTAGAAACACGATGAGTGAAAATCGATTGAATGGCTGTTCATCACTAAGCATCCACCGTGATCAAATTGTTACCGTTGATGAAGTTTTAGAAGAAATGGCAAAGAAAAGCCGACGCATGCGCTTGAGTTTTTAATGTAACCTTTCTCATATCATATTCTAAATACACTTACTTTAATGTTAAAGCTAAAGACAACATTTTTTTTTTATTTATTTAACTGAAAAAAAAGTTTTTTTGAATCCCCCAAGGCAATTTTCTGGCTACGCCCCTGGACTGTTGGATAACGTTGCTGGAGCTGGTCTTTCTGTTTTAAACACGAGTGTACCCACGAGGTATGCTAGTAACTGTCGTCCTAGTCTGCTTGACTATTTTATCATTTCTGGCCCCTCAATTGCCCTAAAATATGACCAGATATCGTTTTTGTAGCACCAAGACCTTATATTTTGTACTTTAGACCTCAAATTTGACCATCCAAGTATTGGAAGCTCTTATAGTTTTCGAGATTTCAATTGACAGTAATTCCCTTTTTACCGATCTGGCCAGTGTTGATTGGTGTGAATGTTGGTGTCTTCCAACTGTGAATGAAAAGTTAGATTTTCTAAATTACAATATTATCAAGGAATTCTATAGGCATGTTCCTGTACATACCCGAGAGTTTAAGTCCTTATCATGCCCTTGGTTTAATAGGAAAGTTGTAGCTGCAATTAAAGCTCGTAACAAAGTGTACGGAATTTGGAAGAGGAGTAGGCGTGACTCGGACTGGAACTCTTATAAAAGGGCAAGTCACCTAGTCACAAACGCTATATGGATCGAAAAGTGCAAGTTTTTTTCATGGCGTCTTGACTCAGAGCTTCCACCTAAGGCTCTGTGGCGTAATCTAAAACGTTTACGAGTGTGTGGGAACGACTTCCCTGAATGCACTCTAAGTTCAGATATTCTTAATAATGCCTTCGTTAATAGTTCTGCATGTAGTCTAAGTTCTGTCAGGAGTTTGTCTAGTGCATCGGCTTGCTATAGTGATGAAACTTTTGAATTTTCCGCGGTATCGGAAGCTGAGGTCTTTACCTGCATGTCTAAAATTAAAACCATGGCAACTGGAGCTGACGATATCCCAATAAAATTTTTGAATACTATTCTGCCTTTTATAATAGGGACAATAACTCATATAATAAGTCATGCAATACTACCTCGCACTTTCCTGATAAATGGAAAGTAGCCAAGGTTCGACCTCTTCGTAAAAATAAAAATAATAAAGCAAGCACCCCAGTGAGTAGCGACCTATAAGTATTTTACCTGTTCTGTCCAAAGCGTTTGAAACTTTATTAGCGAAACAAATCAACTCCTATGTCTACTTGACTTTTCGAAAGGCTTTCGACTCAGTGAATCATTCGCTGTTATGCCAAAAGTTACAAAAACACTTTGGTTTCAGTAATAGTGCTCGTAAGTTGATGGAAAGTTATTTATCTGGTAGATCTCAGTTTGTCTGCAGCGGCGCGGATTTCTCAGAGCCAAAAGAAATAATGTCTGGCGTTCGCCAGGGGTCAACACTTGGTCCTTTGCTATTTAGCCTTTTTGTAAATGATGTTTTTAATATATGCAAATTTGTAAATATGCACGCATATGCTGATGTTATTCAGTTGTATCTATCTAGCGAGTTTAGTGATGTTCGTGACTTATGTCGGCAAATAAATACTGACTTGTCTATCTTATGTTGGTCGAAGGATAATGGTCTATGTCTTAACCCCTCAAAATCGTACTTGTTGCCTATTGCAAAGAAAGATATTTCGGTTTTAATTACCTGGTATATTCATAGGTAACTCTATCGTGCAGTTAGTAAATAAAGTAAAAAACCTTGGTGTTGTAATAAATTCTAGTCTCCTGCATTGATCACGTTAATGCTTTTGTGGGTTAGGTCTATGGCACTCTGCGTAATTTTAGGCAATCAGCGCTCTACACTCCCGTTGATACTCGTAGAAAACTCGCCTCACAACTTATTATGCCAATCATAACATACTCGGAGTTGGTATACAATAATCTTGATTCAGTATCCGCTCATAAAATGGAGGGGCATTCAATTACATTACTCGTTATGTCTATTGCTTGCGCAAATTCGACCACATATCCCCCTGGAGGTCACCACTCTTAGGTTGTAACCTTCCTGAGTATCAAAGGGCTAGGAGTTGCATCTTTCTCTTTCGCCTACTCTCTTCAAAGTCGCCTCGGTATTTGTATGAAAAACTTGTATTCAATAGGTCAACTCGTTCATGCACTCTAACGCTACCCCGCTTTAACCATATGGCCTCTAGTCGGCTGTTTTTCGTCAACACCATACGTCTCTGGAATTTAATTCCCACTTCAGTAAGAAACTATTTAAACCAAAACAACTTTACGCAAATTCTTAAAAGTTTTTTTTACAGTCATAATAATTAAACCTACCGCCAAATGTTCTCAAACTTTAACTCACTATTTGCTGTATAACCCTAACCGTTATTGTTGTTGTTGTTGGAGCAGTGCTTCGCCCCACCTAACAGCCGCGACCGATCACAAATTGTCATCAATATCCTCTAACGGGAGTCTAAGGAAACTTGCTTTTTCAACAGGAGTGGACCATAATGAAAGGGGTGTTAGAGGCGTTGGTTCCACATTACAATTAAAGAGATGGTTGGTGTCATGTGGGACACATTGCAAGCGGGGCGTACATTTTGTATGTCGGGGTTGATTCTGGATAGGTAAGAGTTTAACCTGTTACAGTATCCAGAACGAAGTTGAGCAAGAGTGACACGCGTTTCCCTGGGGAGTATGCGTTCCTCTTCCACAAGTTTTGGGTACTTTTCTTTGAGTACTGGATTCACCGGGCAATTCCCGGCATAAAGGTCCGATGCCTGTTTGTGGAGTGCACCAAGGACCTGCTTGTGTTTTTTTGCTTCATACGGCTGGGTTCTCCCCCTAGGCGGTGTTGGCTCATCAATCAGATGTCTGTTTGGATGCCCAGGTTTCTGGGTATTCAACAGGAACTGTTTGGTTAGCATCTCATTTCTCTCCCTGATGGGGAGTATTATCGCCTCATTATGTACATGGTGTTCTGGGGACATAAGAAGACAGCCCGAGGCGATTCTGAGAGCAGTATTTTGGCAGGTCTGTAGCTTCTTCCAGTGGATAATTTTTAGGCTTGGCGACCATATGGGTGACGCGTAGCACGTAATCGCTAATGGCTAATTACTTTGTATGTAGTAATGAGCGTTTCTTTATCTTTTCCCCAGGTACTGCCAGCAAGGGATTTGAGGATTTTATTACGGCTCTGGATTTTCGGAACGATTGCGGCTGCGTGCTCACCAAAATGTAGATCGTGATCAAACGTCACACCCAAGATTTTAGGGTGTAGGACAGTCGGTAGCGTAGTGCCATCGACGTGGATGTTCAAAATGGTCGACATTTGGGACGTCCATGTTGTAAATAAGGTCGCGGAAGATGTAGCCGGTGATAAAGCCAGGTTTCGCGAGGCGAAAAAACTGGAGAGATCAGGGACGTAGCCGTTTATTCTGTTGCAGAGCTCATCGATCTGTGGGCCTAGGCCTGTGGCCATTATTGTGCAGTCATCGGCGTATGAAACGATAGTGACTCCTTCTGGTGGTGAAGGTAGCTTAGATATGTAGAAATTGAAGAAAAGTGGGGATAGGACACCACCCTGTGGCACCCCTTGTTTAATTCTTCTTGGTTTTGATGTTTCGTTTCTAAATTGCACCGATGCATGCCGACCACCCAGATAATTTGCGGTCCACCTTTTAAGACATGGGGGAAGGGTAGACCCTTCCAGGTCTTGCAGTAACGTGCCATGGTTGACCGTATCAAAATCTTTTGATAGGTGTAGCTCTACGAGTACTGTTCTATGGTGGGGGTTTTGATTTAAACCGCAATTTATCTGGGTGCTAATGGCTTTTAGCACGGTGGTGGTGCTATGGAGTTTTCTGAAGCAAGCTGATGACAGGCTAGTTGCAAATTTGCTTGGAAGTAGGGGAGCAAAATGGCTTCAAGCGTCTTTGCTACTAGCGATAGGAGAGATATCGGAGATACGACTCTCCTATTTTAGCTGGTTTCCCAGGCTTTAGTACCACCTTGGCCATTTTCCATTTTTCGGGTATGACAAAAGTGGAAAGGGACAGGGTGAAGAGATGTGCTAAGTATTTGAAACCCTCTTTCCCTAGGATTTTAAGCATCGGCATGGCTATGCCGTCTGGGCCCACTGCGTTGGAGGGTTTAGCGTGACCAATGGCATATTTAACCTCTCTGGCGGTGATAGTAATTGGTGACGCGCTGAATTTATGTTTATGTGCATGTCTGTTGGCCCTCCTTCTATCTTTGTCGACCGTAGAATGCATTACATATTGACGGCACCACTTTATCGCCGAAGGCTATGGAAAATTTGTCATTGTGCTTAGACGGATTCGATAGGGACTTTACGGTGAACCAAAGTTTACCCACACCGGCAGAGAGGTTACAACCTCTTAGGTGCTCCTCCCATTTCGCCCGCTTGTGTTCATCCACAAGCAATCTGATGCGTTGGTTTATATCCCTTATTTGGGAGTCGCCTGTGTCGAGCTGTCTTATAAGGTCACGTTCTCTCGCTAAATTTGCGGCCTCCGCCGGGAAGTGGGGCCGAATTTCGGGAATTCTCCCGGCGGGAATGAAACGTGCCGAGGCGGATTCAATGACCTTGCGGAAAGCACGCTCCCCTTGGCGGGCATCAGTCGGGATAGGGAGGGCAGCAAAGAGGCTGTCTGTAAAAGATATGCATTCGTCCCACTTTCCTTTTTTAAAGTTTATGAAAGTGCGTTTTTCTGTAACGATGAAGTCGGCGGTACGCTCGAACGAAATAAGTATAGGCAAGTGGTCGGATGGCAATGTTACCATTGGCTGCCAGTTGCGCAGTTTACGAGTTCTGCGCTCACGATTGAGATATCCGGCGAACTGTGACAGCTTCCTACCATACGTGTGGGGGCGTCTCCGTTTATTGTGCAGAACGGCGTTTCTTCTATTTTATCCGCCAACATCTCACCCCTACTGTCCCCCGCAAGTTTGAATGCCATAGATCGTGATGGCATTAAAGTCGCCTAAGATAATGCGATTGTTGCCAGTGAGTAAGGCGCTAATATTAGGGTGGTATCCACTGAGGCAACAGGTGGCAGGAGGGATGTAGATGTTGATGATATCTAGGTTTGCATCGCCTGACCGGACAGATAGACCTTGACGTTGTAAGACATTGTCCCTGCGGTCGATGCCAGGATGAAATATATGACAATGCATAGAGTGATGTATGATAAACGCGAGGCCGCCGCCATTTCCGCTCATGCGATCTTTTCTGTGGACATTATACCCAGAACAGGTTTGCAGTGCAGATCTTGCTGTGAGTTTAGTCTCTTGAATCGCAGCAATGCGGATGTTGTGCCGCTTCATGAAATCGACTATCTCCGTGATCTTCCCAGTTAGTCCATTACAGTTTAACTGCAGAATTCTGAAGTGCATAGGGGGAGACGTCGCCACTCTGGGAGTAAGTGACAGGTGACTACGCCTGGGTTGAGGAAGACCAGGACGCAACTGCTGTTGTGGCCCTGGGACTGGGCGTCCTTGGGCAAGCATTGGGGTACCTGGTAGATTGGGGTTTGTAACCTGGCAACATGGCGCAATGAAACCCGTCGGGGGTTGCCGTCGCGGAGACCAGAACATCTAGGAAAGTGGCACCGCCCAAGGCAGGAACCGTTCTTCTTTCCCTTTTCTTTTCTATTTTTCTATTTAAGTTATTTGTTCCGTTAAAATGTCTAGCTTAGTCATAAATTAAAACATATAATTCACATAACTTGTTATAATTCACATAAATTGTTACTCGGTTTTTTGTACGATAAAAGACTCGTTGTCTTAATGTACTAATAATGATTGTTAAATAAATATATATTCCTTATCTATATATTTTTAAACTGTTGTGTGAATTTGTTACAGGCTTCAAAACTCCAGAACTATTAAACCGATTTAAATAATTCCTTTTACGTATTGTTCCCAGTAGTCCCAGGATCACTTTTAGCGAAAAAAATTAGAGTTGCCACCTTGTTAAAAAATTTACATTGGGTAAATTAATAAAATAAAAGTATTATATAATAACGTGTATTTCTTCGAAGATACATAGTAACCCTTTTTTTAGGGTTGCCACCTGGTTGAAATTTTTTTGATCAAGAAAATTTGTGAAAATCAATGATTGAAATGTATGTATGGGTATAAAATTAAAGAAGTTTAGGAAAGCTGACCCCCGAAAATATTTTTGTTAGGGTTGCCACCGAGTTAAAAATTTTAAACTAAGTTTATTTGATCGTAAAATTTACAATGTAGTAGGGGAAGATACAAAACCAAACAATACACTTACATACACATTTTCAAATAAATTGAAAGAGTGTAGTATTATGCATGGTACCTCCTTATGTCAATACGTTTGTAGTATTATGCAGCATACTCTAATACGCCAATGTACTTTCTATGCAGACCACCCATATTGCATTCACATTACAATATCGACCTAAATACATTTCGTTTACCCCAACGCAGCGGGAGTTCAACATCACTTACTAATGCCGACATCAAGACCTGTATCCGGTTACATTTCTACTGGCGCATTGACGACTTCGTTAATAGCGTAACAGCGTGTCAATGACAATTCGACAATGCGCCTGCCAAAATATTTCTACAGTTACAATTTGTTTAACTAGGTCAAACTAATATGCTTACTCAGTATGTAAATGTTAAGAATGTAATGTATTAGTGTTAGTGTAAATACGTATGTGTAGAATAGATAATTTTGTATAAAAGGAAAGACAATTCCAAAATAAAATCAATCGCATTTTTACACTATACATCAGCGTCAAAAAAACATTTTTGGTTTTCTTCCCATTTTAATACAACAGACATACAAAGAACACAACGAAATCAAAAAAAAAAATATAAAATATGCGAGCAAGTAAATGATATTTCAAATTTAATAAAGTAAAGTTATAACGTAGGCCATGTCTTTAATATACGAAAAAAATCAGTGCATGCTGTATATTACACAGATATTAAAAAAAAAAATAAAATAAGGCAATTTTAAATAGGAGGCCATGTCTTTTCGATTATATATATGTATGTAAGGCTGAGTAACACAGCATTGTGCTGTGCTATTGTCTTAACACTCAGTAATGTGCGGCACGCACACTCAAACTTATCGATTAATTTATAACACAGTGGCACACTCGATGGCACAAAGCTGACTGAGCAAAGCCGCTCAAACTGGTAAATGCTCATAACACAGTAACAAGCTCTATAGCACAGAGAATGACACTCAGATCGTAAGTGCACATACATACTTAGTCCATTGTGCTTGTGTATTGATTGTATTGCTTTCCAATGACACTTCACTCAAAACATATTTATACACATGATACAAATATTACAAGATAAAACCGGTGAAAGGATAATGACATAAGATTTTAAAATTCTCACTGCGCTCTCATAATTTTTATTTGATTTTGATTTTTTCATAAAAAAATGGTGTCCACAGGGGCACTTACTATCCTCTTGATCAGATGATATGACTTTGAAAAATTGTAGTATGAAAGAAGATAACTGTTGCCATGATTTATTCTTCTAAATGGCGTCAAACGTGGCGTTAGAGGTAAGTAACACAGTACTGTGCTCTGATAGTGTGCCTACACTCATATCGACTTTCGATAATCAGTTATAACACAATTGTGTTAACACTGCAAAGTGTGCCTGTGCTACTGTGTTAACACTCAAAAAATAGTGTCATTACCTACCACTATATGTATGTCTATAAAAATAATAGAAGGAAAAAAGGAATGCAAGCTTTAAACTACGTAGTATTTAGATTTTTAAATTCAAATAGATTTGTGCTGTTTAAGTGTGACATATTGGTACTGCACTGCGCTATTAAGAAAATTAAAAGTATTTTTTATTACAATATTTTTTGAAATCTCTATATATTCCTTATCTTCTATATATATCAAAATGTTGTGTGAGTTTGTTACAGGCTTCAAAACTCCAGAACTACTTAACCTATTTAAATTATTCGTTTCACGTATTGTTCCCCGTAGTCCCAGGATCATTTTTAGCGAAATAAATTTGAGTTGCCACCTTATTAAAAAATTTAGATTGGGTAAATTGATAAAATAAACGTATTATAGAATAACGTGTATTTCTTCGAAGATACGTAGTAGCCCTAATTGCGAAACCCTTTTTTATGGTTGCCACCTGGTTGAAATTTTTAGATCAAGAAAATTTGTGAAAATTAATGATTGAATTGTATGTATGGGTATAAAATTACAGAAGTTTAGGAAAGCTGGCCCAGAAAATATTTTTGTTAGGGTTGCCACCGAGTTAAAAATTTTAAACTAAGTTTATTTGATCGTAAAATATGGAGAGCACAAACATTTTTTACAATGTAGTAGGGGAAGATACAAAACCAAACAATACACATACATACATATTTTAAAACGAATTGAAACAGATCTACAAAGAACGCAACGAAAACAAAGAAACAAAATATGAGAGCAAGTAAATATGATATTTCAAATTTAATAAAGTAAAGGTAGAACGTAGGCCATGTCTTTAATATGCGAAGAAAATCAGTGCATGCTGTATATTACATAGATATTAAAAAAAAATAAGGCAATTTTAAATAGGAGACCATGTCTTCGATTATACATGTGTCCATGAAAATAATAGAAGGAAAAAAGGAATGCAAACTTTAAACTACATAGTATGTAGATTTTTAAATTCAAATTGATTTGTGCTGTTTAAGTGTGACATATTGGTACTGCACTGCGCTATTAAGAAAATTATAAGTATTTTTTATTACAATATTTTTTTGAAATCTATATATATTCTTTATCTTCTATATATATAAAAATGTTGTGTGAGTTTGTTACAGGCTTCAAAACTCCAGAACTACTTAACCGATTTAAATTATTCCTTTTACGTATTGTTCCCTGTAGTCCCAGGATCATTTTTAGCGTAAACAAATTAGAGTTTCCACTTTATTAAAAAATTTAGATTGGGTAAATTAATAAAATAAACGTATAGAATAACGTGTATTTCTTCGAAGATACGTAGTAGCCCTAATTGCAAAACCTTTTTAGGGTTGCCACCTGGTTGAAATTTTTTAGATCAAGAAAATTTGTGAGAATCAATGATTAAAATGTATGTATGGGTATCAAATTAAAGAAGTTTAGTTTATTTGATCGTAAAATACGTAGAGTACAAACATTTTTTACAATGTAGTAAGGGAAGATACGAAAACCAAACAATACAGAAATACAAATAACACAACGAAAACAAAAAAAAAAATTTGCGAGCAAGTAAATATGATATTCCAAATTTAATAAAGAAAAGTTAGAACGTAGGCCATGTCCTTAATGTAAGGAAAAAATCAGTGCATGCTGTATATTACATAGATATATAAAAAAAGAGCAAAAATAAGGCAATGTTAAATAGGAGGCCATGTCTTTTCGATTATACATATGTCCATCAAAATAATAGAAAGAAAAACGGAATCCAAGCTTTAAACTACATAATATTTAGATTTTTAAATTCAAATAGATTTGTGCTGTTTAAGTGTGACATATTGTATTTTCGCGTTTTTGCATTGGTACTGCACTGCGCTGTTAAGAAAACTGTAGGTATTTTTTATTACAGTATTTTTTCGAAATCTATATATATTCCTTATCTTCTATATATACATATGTATATAAATGTTGTGTTTGTTTGATAAACGCTTCAAATGTTCAGAGCTACTTAACCGATTTAAATTATTCCTTTTACGTATTGTTCCCCGTAGTCCCGGGATCATTTTTAGCGAAAAAAATAGAGTTGCCACCTTGTTAAAAAATGTAGATTGGGTAAATTAATAAAATAAAAGTATTATAGAATAACGTGTATTTCTTCGAAGATACATAGTAGCCCTTTTTTTGGGTTGCCACCTGGTTGAAATTTTTTTGGTCAGGAAAATTTGTGAAAATCAATGATTGAAATGTATGTATGGGTATCAAATTACAGAAGTTGAGGAAAGCTGGCCCAGAAAATATTTTGGTTAGGGTTGCCACCGAGTTGAAAATTTTAAACTAAGTTTATTTGATCGTAAAATATGGAGAGCACAAACATTTTTTACAATGTAGTAGGGGAAGATACATATTTTAAAACGAATTGAAACAGATATACAAAGAACACAACGAAAACAAAGACAAAAATATTCGAGCAAGTAAATATGATATTTCAAATTTAATACAGTAATGTTAGAACGTAGGCCATGTCTTTAATATACGAAAAAAATCAGTGCATGCTGTATATTACATAGATATTTAAAAAAAAAATAAACAAAAATAAGGCAATTTTAAATAGGAGGTCATGTCTTCTCGATTATACTTATGTATGTCCATGAAAATAATAAAGGGGAAAAAGGAATGCAAGCTTTAAACTACATAGTATTTAGATCTTTAAATTCAAATAGATTTGTGCTGTTTCAGTGTGACATATTGGTACTGCACTGCGCTCTTAAGAAAATTGTAAGTATTTTTTATTACAATATTGTTTCGAAATCTATATATATTCCTTATCTTCTGTATATATAAGAATGTTGTGTGAGTTTGTTACGGGCTTCAAAGCTCCAGAACTACTTAACCGATTTAAATTATTCCTTTTACGTATTGTTCCCCGTAGTCCCAGGATCATTTTAAGCGAAAAAAATAGAGTTGCCGCCTTATTAAAAAATTTAAATTGGATAAATTAATAAAAAAAACGTATTATAAAATAACGCGTATTTCTTCGAAGATACCTAGTAGCCCTAATTGCAAAACCTTTTTTTAGGGTTGCCACCTGGTTGAAATTTTGTATATCAAGAAAATTTGTGAAAATCAATGATTGAAATGTATGTATGGGTATCAAATTAAAGAAGTTTAGGAAAGATGACCCCGGAAAATATTTTTGTTATGGTTGCCACCGAGTTTAAAATTTTAAACTAAGTTTATTTGATCGTAAAATACGTGAGTAAAAAAATTGTTTACAATGTAGTAAGGGAAGATACAAAACCAAACAATACAGATATACAAATAACACGACGAAAACAAAAAAAAATTATGCAGCAAGTAAATATGATATTTCAGATTTAATAAAGAAAAGTTAGAACGTAGGCCATGTCTTTAATGTAACGAAAAAAATCAGTGCGTGAGGTATATTACGTAGATACAGTGGCTCACAGCTTATTGCGTGCAGCTATAGAACAAAACTGTTGAGCTATATAGAAAGTAAACTAGTGACGGTGTCAAAAAAATTCAAATGCACAGTTTTAATAAAAATCTGCTTCTATTTGAACAAATACTTAATTTTCATGTGTTTACACGTTTGTGCTAATTATTTAATAAAAACTAAAATTATCTCAACAACTAAGGTCACAGCTTATTTCATGCACTGCGCCCTGCTTCAGAAAAAACTACTTTTTATTTAGTTTAGTACCTCGAATGACCACCCTTTGTTAAATAACATCCTCAAGATGATTTTTCATGGATGCAATTAGTTTTTGAGCGGCTTCGTATGGTACCTTATGACTTTCTTCGACAAGAGTAGTTTTTAAATCGCTAATCTTACTAATCTGCCTTTGCCGTATAGCCGATTCTAAAATTGACCACAAATTTTCAATGACATTTAAGGGAAACATTGTGGAAGTGGATTCATGAGGTGTGGACAGTTCCATATTACCCATGCCTGCACAATCCTGGATATGTGTTAAGGGTATTTTTCTTGGTTATTGCGAAATCGATCACGTACACCTAAATTAGGGGCGATTCGCAACAAGTTGCCTATCGTAAGGGTTAATAAAAATTGTTGTCCATTGTGGCATCAAAGAAAGTTATTTTGCCAACCCAAGAGGCAGCCAAGTAAGCCCAAACCCATCACACTTCCACCGCCATACCATACAGGTGCCTTCAATTTTTTATTTTTGAGCTCTGAAATGAAATTTTAAAGGCAACTGTATGGTATGGCGATGGAAGTGTGATGGGTTTGGGCCTACTTGGATGCCTCTGGAGTTGGCAAAATAAGTTTCTTTGATGCCACAATGGACAAAAATGTGTATTTAACCTTACGAGCAGGCAATTTGTTGCAAATCTCCCCTAATTTAGGTGTACGTGATCGATTTCGCAATAACCAACACAAATACCCTTAACACATATCCAGGATTGTGCCGGGACGAAGTAAGTATATGGATTTGTAGGTACAATATGAAGTTAATCACAATGGAAAAACTTATAGATTACCTGTAGGACACGATGATGGCTGGATGCGATTCTGATGAAAGTTATCAAAAGACTCATCGTTCCAGCCAATCATTGGTTACATCTCTCCTAGTATGCAAGTGATCACCGGTGATTTTCCAATGACAGAGTTGCTTTGTAGGGAACTGCTGAATTGGGAGAACACCAGCGATTCCCAACCATTGCAAGCCTTTTGGCTTCAACAAACACTAACACTTACACACACATAAATTGTCAAAACACACATATACATTCACATCTAAACACATCACACGATTTGTAAACTACCAAACGATAAGGTCTCACTTACGCGCCAGCGTTATTATAAATTTAAAAAATTTCATTTTTGTAATATTTATCCTTTGTGCAGTGAATAGTGCAAAAAAGGGCTTGAAAAGTTTAGCTATGGTCCATCAAGCAGGAAAGAAAGGTTATGGATAGTGAAAAAACAAAAAAAAAAACACAAAAAAAAAAGATTTACCAAAAAGAGACAATACAGCCCACAAGCAAAAAATATTACAAAAAAAAAAAAACCAATCTTAGCCGAAGTGAAAAATAGACAAAAGTGCATAAACCAAAAAGTACATACATTCAACAAAATAACAAAATATCGGGCGCGTCGCAAAATTATAAAAACAAAACACAACGGGCGCGAAAACGTCAAAAATATATAAAAGCATACATATATACATACATTCAGGCGATGCAGGATACACATTAGGGTTAAGAAAAAAATTAAAAATCCGCAAAAGCCAATATTTTAAAATTTTTTATGAAACGTTTAAAACACTGAATTGATGCTTAAATAAAACTCCGGGCGTGTATTTATAACAAAAAAAAAAAATTATTAAAACTTCCAATAAAACATACTTCAGAATAATACCAGCAACACAGGTACCCTCTCTACCCCTAATATATTGCGGTAAGTTGTATCTAAACAATAATAGAATTGCCTTAGTGGAAAAAAAAGTAAATACTTTAAAAATAAAACATTATTCCCTGCAGGCTAGTGCTTATTTTCTTGTGCTAGCAGAATAGCAAACCATTATAATTGCAAGTATATACTTGACAATATTGTCCCATAATACCCCTTCTCCTTAAAAAAAGAGAGCTCAAAGCAGGATTGCTTAACAGAAAAAATATAAGCATAAAAAATTAATTGCGGCAAAAATTAGAATTCGTATTTTGATATCATATACATTAGACTGGGTCGAAAGAAAAAAATTGCTAATGTCCGCCCCTAAATTTGAAGATTATGTTGAGAGGGTTTCGGAAATTTTTATTTTTATTTTTTTTTTTGATCCTTCGAAATACAGCCAAAAAGGTTTTTTCGTTGTAACTTGGTTATTTGACGTCCGATTTTTAAAATTGATATGTCATTATTTTGGCCTTGGGAAGCTTCACATTTCCATTTAATGTCCTTTTAAGCTATGAAGTCGTTTTCACATGATTAGGTCAGCTAACAAAATTTTACCCCCCCCCTAATGTATGTTTTTTTCCTTACCAAACGAAAGTACATAAAAATTCAAGAAAATGTTGCTTTGAGACCATATTATTAAAATAATAAACAAAGAAGTTATAGCACTTTCAATATTTATTGCAACTGTTATTTTACCTGATCCGTATTATACTTAGACCTGAAACTCATGATATTTTTGGAGGAAAAATTGCAGGATTTGCATTGAAAAGTTAATAAAGATATGCAAATATCATGAATAGGGGAAGTCAAAGTAAATAAGTGAGTCAGACCTGTTGTTTCGTATTTATAATAATAACACTATGCGACAAAATCAACTTTTTTTCTGGGTATTGGACAAACCCACTTTTTTGTAGAGATTGAGGCTTAAGTTAACAAAGCACTATCTCCGTTTTTCGAACTTAGCCTCCAAAAAATAGATATCGGCTTACGAAGTTTGAAATTCGAAATTCTACATTTCGAAATTTTATTTTATTTTTTTTGTTAACACGTACAGCAAATTGAACAAGTAAAAATGTGGGCGTGGTCCGCCCTTTTCCCTTATTAGAAGGCTGGATTCTTTTTTTGAGAAATTTAGTATAACAGCTGTTAATTCCTTAAAAAATAGGTGACGACGACAATCACATAATACCCCTGCAGAAGGTACACGCTTAAAACAGGGAGCAAAAGCGAAAAAAAAAATCAAAGACCTCAGCTGCAAAATTCATTGCAGACAGCATAATGAAATACTGCAATAGATTTTCCTCAATCCCTATAGAGGAGCATACATTGTCGGTTCTCGAGGTGAAAGGAAAATCCCTAGACAAATTTTGGACACGACACCAAACTGCTTACGATGCAATAATCGAAACCGATGATTCAGAGCTTACGAAAACTGCTTAGACCAATATGAAGACACAAAGGCTATGATTTCTGATCAACTTAAACTTCTAAAGGCCGCGGTACAATGACATTTTTCATATAGATGCGTTTAACACAAGCTTATGCATTCCAATAACATTGCCACAATCAACCAAGATGTTGCGTTTGCAAATATGAAGGAACTTCAGACTTGGCAATTGAAGTTTATTACGCCTTACCCATTCACATAAAAAATTTCGCGAAGTACTGTTATAAACTGATAAATTTATTGAACAATTAGAAAACGAATGAATAAAAATTTTCTCATAAACTTCAAGTACAACATAAGCTCACATGATCAGAATATATAATATTTAATTTCAACAAGTATAATTGATCATAAGTTGTTTTTACCAACACGCCTCCTCAACTGTGATCAAAATGTTTGAAGTATACCCATTGACTTGATACATAGTTCATGTTTAATTCTTGCAACTGGTTTAGTGAGAACATCAGCCGGCATTTCATGTGTTGAACAATATTCTATTTTAATAAGACCATTCTGACAAGCATCGCGAATGAAATGATATTTATAATCAATGTGCTTAGTTCTAGAGTGATGTCCTCCAAGCGTAGCCATTTGTTGTGCACTTTGTGAATCCGAGTAAAGAACAACTGGTATATCTAATCCATACCCGAGCTCACACAGTAAATAACGTAAATATTGTGCCTCTTTCGCTGCCTCTGATAACGCAACATACTCCGATTCAGCACTGGATGTTGCCACGACACGTTGCTTCTTCGACTCCCAAGACACAACATAAACATTCTCCTTATACAACAAAAATAGTTGCTAACTTATTTTGTGTCGCAACCATTGTGAATTCATACAAGCGAAAAATCTTTCTCTTCCTCCATTGCCATACCTACGTGTCAAACAATAGCTGACAGGGAGAACGGCTGTCGCGGATGGCCAGAGAATGGAAGAAAAGTTTGTTAATTAGTTAATAGTTAAATTGAAGTGCCATTTAGCATTGAGCAGCCAGTTAAGCAAACATTTTAAAATATGTAAATAATGCAATATACCAGTCTACAAAAACGTTTGAAAAACACTATTGAGCAGATGATTTAAGTAGTCGAACAGCGATTGAACAGGTGATCGAGGCTGTTTAAAGGGAATTATTCGTGCAAATGGAAGGTTAGCAAACTCCAACCTGCGCTACAACGAGCGGCATCCTATTTTAATTCCGGAAAAATCCGCTTTTGACACACTTTTTGTTAATTATCTGCATCATTTAATGTTACATGCCGAACATCGGCTAATGCAACAAATGATCCGACAAGAGTTGTATATTCCACGATTACAGCCCCTGATAAAGAAATGCATTTTCATGTGCAAAATATGTACTTTACATAAACAAAAAATACGCACGCAATTTCACTCTGCCCTTCACTATCACTGATGTTGATTTTGCCGGACGTTTCCAGCTAAAGGACTCATCATAACGAATTGTTACACAGCCGTTTTTGTTTGTTTTACGACAAAAGTGGTGCTCAGATCTTACCACTGCGGCTTTTCTTGCGGAATTTACACGTTTTATCCGACGGCAAGGATTTCAAGAAAAAATCATGAGCGACAATGGAAAAACATTTATCGGTGCAAAAAGGTCCACCGAAAGAGCATTTATACAGTTATACAATTCTAAACGAAAATTCCGTGCGAGTTTTTTCCTTTCTCCCATTCCTCGTATTCTAAATAAAAATTCCTTGTGAGTTTTTTCACTTCTCCCTTTCCTCCTATTCTGAACAATGTTCGAAAAAGCGGAAACCGGTTATGGGAGAAAAGTAGGTATTATGAATATGAGGGAGAGGGAGATTTCTCTGCCATTTCATAGGAGTTTTTTCGCTAGTTAAATTAAAGGGAATGCATCAAAATAGTTAGAGGAAATTGGTTATTTGAAGAAAGAACACTTATTTGTACAAATTTGTGCTAAAATATGTATTTGCATTCTACCACAATATTCTCACTGTGAATACAACAACAACCACAATATTCTTGATTTTAAGTCGAAAAGTATATCATAAGCAACGGAAGAGCTTTTCGTTTTGATGCAGCTATCCAGAAATTGCGCAAGGATTTTTTAAGAAGGCATAAATAGATTTTGGCATATGGCGAAAGGCGAACTCAACTCGACTTGGCCGCCAGAAAATTGGTTTGCAGAATGAAAGCAGGCAACTCGGGCGGATTTGTGTTATCCCGCCATCTTCTTCTTATGCTCCTCTGTTGATGTTGCTGTGGCACCAATTCATTACTAATTTCAGTGAATACCACGTGAAATGCAATAATGTGCATTGTTTATATCTTATTTCTTAATTTCAAACAAATTCGCACCAATAATTGAACTTTTAAATTTTTTAAACAAAATGAGAAATGCGCAACGAAATTTCAATTGACAAAACAGCTGACTTCGAAAATTCGAAATTCCTATTCCCCAATTATTCTTCTCCCTAGGAGAAAACAATTGGAGGAATTTTTCCGCGGGAATTCAAAAATCCGCGACAACAAAATTCCGCGAGAATATTTAGAATTGGTCTGTATAGAAAAATTTGCACCTCAAGGCATTAATTGGCAGTTTATACCCCAAGTGCGCCCCACATGGGTGGACTATGGGAATCAGCAGTAAAAAGTTTTAAGTTACATTTTAAGAAAACAGCTGGCAATCATAAATTTACGTTTGAAGAATTTATCTTAAATCGAGTCGAAGCCGTACTTAACTTATGGCCGCTCTCAACTCTCGCAAAATCCCTCCGAATTTACAGCCCCAACTCCAGGGCATTTTCTGAGAGGAGCTCCACTTCTGGCTACACCTGGACCAGATGTGGACTCACTTTCCCTAATAAACCGATGGGAACGAATCACAATTATCCATCACGAGTTCAGCCGCCGATGGAAGGAGGAATATCTAAAAGACCTCCATAACCGATACCTATGGAAAAATACCCAAGAGGCCTTGGAGAATGCGTCTTAATTTATGACGAATGTCTCCCTCCCGTAGAATGGCGGCTCGGCCACATTGAAAATGTACATATCGGCTCCGACTGTCACATCCGAGTAGTTGACGTACGTATGCAAAACGGTATACTAACTCGACCGAATATAAATCTTTGCTTTTTACCAACCGATGATACTAACCCACATATCGATCGCTCAAATAATTAAAATTATAAACCGAAACCGAGTAAAAATCAATATATCCGTCTAAAAGGTATATGATGCATAAAGATCGAATACTGCTTTAAAGATATCATAAGAAAAACAAACTATACATATCAATACTTATATACCATATATATCCATACCAATACATAGATACATCTCACCTAAAGTTGCTTAAATCAAGGAATCAGTTATATTTATGAGACGCTAAAGTCCACTCTTTCTCCAAACAGACGGATATGGAAATCGACCAGATCGCCCCGACACCAGCTATCCGTTCGGCTGTAACCGAGCCAAGACCAAAAGCAACGTCTCACCGGACCACACCAAGGGCCGGACCATACAGTGGCCGCATCTCCGGCTCCGGTTAGTGATCGCAATATATAGGGACATGCAAACATCGCAACGGCAGCAAATGGCACAAGCGCATGGCTATTGCTTTAATTGCCTAGCACTGTGGCATGCACCTCTATCGGCCTGTGCCAACTGTGCGACAGGCCGCACTACACCTGCAGAGACTGCTGGCTGATAACTCGCCTAGTGGGGCCGGGATTGTTAAGCGAGCGTGACAACCTACAACATTGGCACACTGGCAGGTGCAACCCTGCCACCCATGTAACACACCACACACGAACACTAACACTTACACACACATAAATTGTAAAAACACACATATACATTCACATCTAAACATATCACACAATTTGTAAACTACCAAGCGATACAGTCGTGGTTACGCGCCAATGTTATTACAAATTTAATAAATTTTCACTTTTTTAATATTCAATTTTCTTTGTGCTTATTTTTTCGGAACGCTCGAGTGCAAGGTGGGTGGAAAGTGCAGTGAGTAGTGCAAAAAAGGGCTTAAAAAGTCTAGCTACAATATAAAAAATTACGTTGTTGTTGTTTAAGCTACTTTCCTGCAGTTTACTGCCACTTCCACCTGAAAGACACTACAACCGCGGGCCCCATCATATCTTTTAGTTTTGGGCCACCGGAGTATACGTGTTTACCCTCTTCCACTATTTCCGACCATGTGCCTCTATTTTGGATTTTAAATCCCCATGGAATCGCAGGTATGGCAGTCGCTGTTTTGTGGTGGTAGCATAATCCGCCTACCACACCGAAGATCCTGGGTTCGACTCCCGGGCAAAGTAACCTCAAAAATTTAGAAATAATTTGTAGGAAAATTTAGAAGGAGCACGACTTGAGTTTGAAGAGAAGCTCAACCTAAAATCTCTTCGGAGGTTATCGCTTCTTGAAATTATTTTTATAATCGCATGTACGGGATCGAGTGGCCTGTTTGTTCCATGTTTAATTGTGCTATACTATTTAAGAGTTTCTCATACGTCATGCCCCAATATATGGTTATATGAGGGGTTTTCTGCAACCCCTATTAGTACAAGTAATAAAAAATACCATTAAAAATATAATTATATCATCAAATACAATTGAACAAACTCTACATTTCTATACAATATAGTACAGGTTGTATATTTCTCGATATAAACAATGCCTAAAACATCATTTGCGTTTTGCCGGACAACGTGGAAAAACTACAATTTAATTTTCTCTAAAGTTCAAAATGATGAACCCTTACTAAGGTAGGCACCTTGTCGTGAGTCTGAGGGCTTAGCCGAACTGCATAACGTCCGACAATGGGGCTGAGCGGTTTAGGGCATCTACGCCGTTTCGCTTCATAGGAGGGCGGCGAGATGTCGGTGATCAAGAACTGCCAACCCCCTAATCCAGGGTGTTATGCGGACCCTGCCTGTTCGGCAGTGGCATAAGAACACATATTAAAAACAACAATTTATATGCACTTCTAAAATTTGTAGCGTTTTAATATCTGCAAGAATATTATTGATTAATCTATCTACATATATATATAAAAAGAAGTGTACATTTTGATTGTCACTCCATAACTCGAGAACGGATAGAAAGATTGAAATGAACTTTTTAGGATAACTTAATAGGAAGCCGGAGAGTGTTTGTGAAAAGTTTTTTTTCGGGAAGTGGACCAGGGACCGATTTATTCTAATCTGTCGTATATATGGCTCAATTTGCCTGAAATTTGGTATGTAGGTAGCGTTATATCTAGAATAAAATGTCGGATAATTTTTCTTCCGGGAAGTGGACCAGGATGCATATTGGTGACTAGGGTCTCGAGAAAGAGAACAAAAAGTGGACCCGGGCGCCCCTCGAATGTGTTTATACAATATGGATATCAAATGAAAGCTGCTGATGAGTGCTTTAGTACAGGGTAGTTTTCATGCCTATCGGTGACTAGGGTCTCGAGATATAGGCCAGAACGTGGACCCGGGCACCCCTAGAATGATTTTATACAATATGGATATCAAATGAAAGCGGTTGATGTGTGCTTTAGTACAGGGTAGTTTTCATACCTATTGGTGACTAGGGTCTCGAGATATAGGCCAAAACGTGGACCCGGATACCCCTAGAATGTGTGTGTATTTTGGATATCAAATGAAAGCTGTTGCTGAGAGCTTTTAAGTAATTTTCATGGTGATATTCGATTTAGTCGCATCAACCTGGCAAAACTGATAAATATGCATGCGAAGCCGAAATAAAGACATGAATTAATAATACCTACATACCTATTTACATACGTCCTATTCAATTTGCCTGAATTTGGTATATAAATTTCCGATGCTTTTTTCCGAGAAGTAGACCAGAGACGGACTGGGACTGGGATTAGGACTGGGACTGAGACTGAGACTCGGAGTGGGACTGGGACTGAGACTCGGAATGGGACTGGAACAAAATACATACCACCCTCTGGGACTGCCAATAAGATATGAAGAAGAATGAGAAAAACTTGAGAGAAGAGAGAAGGAGAAGGAGACTGAGAAAGAGAAGAATGAGACGAAGATGGAGATAGATGAAGCGAAAAGCGGAGGGAAGAGTGAATACAAAGATTAGGGAAAAGTGTAGAGGGGCGAGGGAGAGTTAGACGGAAAAGCTTATTAAAATGTATGTAGGGCAGAACAACGTCTGCCGGGTCTGCTAGTACAATATAATTTAACAAAATCTCCCTCTTACTTATTCATGCTTTTCTTCGTCCGTTCGTTTTTAAAAGAACCGGAAATCGCCAATATTACAAAGAATTGAATTATACAATATTCACAGTGGTATAAGAATTGAAGTTACAATATAATAAGAGTTACCATACGAATAAAAAAAAGGAACTTAAGTTTTCTTTGGCTCAGTTGGGTCCGTAACATTCCGCCCCCCGTGAATCGGAGGAGCATCAGTGATTTGAGGTTCACTCCTTACGTCCTGTACCGCTAGCTTTGAGGCGGGTCTGCATAGATTCCCACCTTTTGCTTTAACCAGCGCCGATCTAGCTTGACCAACTGACCGATCTAACTTGATCAGGAGCAGGATACACCTCCAGAACTATTCCACGTTTCCATTCGCCTCTTCTTTTCTTGTCGTCGCAGACGGCTTAACTGGCTGTTGCCACTTGATGCGCTAGTTAGAGTTGGCAAATATTCCAACATCCACCTGCGCCAGAATGTTTGTTTCAACCGCTGCACAATTTGCCATTGTTTTTGAAGACACTCGGGTTTTGAGAAATCAGATGTTTGAATGTAGTTTGGGCAGCCTAGAATGAAGTGGTTAGGATTTATCCCGAGTCAACGCTATCGATCGATAAATTTGTGAGCGGCCTGGAGTTTACCAGGTTTTCAGCTTCAATAAGCAAACTGTGTAATGTTTCTATTTGTGGCGCTACTTCCTTTAATGTAAATGATAAAACTCTCTTTACACGCGGACCATACGCTCCCATGCCCCTCCAGCCGATTGATTAGCTGGCGAGTTAAATATCCACTCAATTCCGCGCCGACTACACTCTGCTTCCAACCTCTTTTCAACGCAAACCCATACAATTTTACTTGCCCCAAATGAAGTTTGTACCTCTGTCGCTGCGCATACGTACAAGTATGCCTCTGCGTTTCACGAAATTCTTTAAGCGTAAAATTACGGCGTAAGAAGATAGATCTCGTGCTATTTCCAGGTGTATAGCCCGAACTCTAAAGCACGTAAATAGTGTTACCCATCTTTTTCTAACGCCGGCGGCCTAAATAGTCTAGGCCAGTGTACCCTAACATACGGCGTAAGTCGATGTATGGGGATTTGTCCCATTAGTGGCGGATTCGGAGCTGCTGACTTGTTTTTACAAAGCTGGCATTCATGCTGTACTGACCGAAGGATGTTTCGTATATTGGGTATCCAATATTTGCTTCTAATAGCGCAAATGATGGCTTCTTGATTTTGATGATAGAACATCTCATGATAATGACGAGTAATTAACCGTGCCATCGCATGATTTTTTGGCATTATAATTGGCCGTCTTGTATACATTGGAAGTGATTCAGCATTGTCGATTTGGCCACCCAGTCGCAGTACTCCTTCGTCATCAATCACCGGCGTTAGACAAAAAAGTTAACTGTTCTTTGGCAGATCTTATTATTTCGGAGTAAAACAATATCCTCAAAAAATGCTACTTCCTGCCCGAACCGCACTAGCATATACTCCGTCTTTTTTAACTCGTATGCATTGGAAAATGCAAATCTTACACAGGTCATAACTCTCAAAAATTTGTAATAATTGGAATACTTCATAAATGGTATTACGTCTGCATCGGCTTGGATGGTGAAGAGCTGCTTTTTCCGTTTCTCTTCTTCTTCTGAAATAACTGACACTTCTTCTGGCATAACGGGCCAATTTTTTCCGGGCACTCGAGGAACGATGGTCCGAGAATCCACCTAGAGTTCGATGAAAGCCTAACTTCCTTCTGCGGTCTGGTCGCATCATCAGCTGTGTTTTGAGATCCTGGAACCCACCTCCACTGTAGGACTTCCGACGAGTGAAGAATTTCAGGTATTCTATTGGACATAAATTGCGTATAACGTCGCGCATCGGAACGAAACCATTGGATTACGGTCTTTGAAACTGACCAGAACACTATTTTTCGTAGCTTTACGGTGTGACTGCTTTAATTCGCGTTCCCAGAACTGCAGACTGAAGCTCCAACCGTGGGATCGATAACGGCTTCATTGGGCTGCAACGGGATTTCCCAACAACAAAACTAACTCGTACTTGGTTTGAGTGGCATATGCGCCAGTATGCAACGGCTGCGTAAGCGAGCTCGCTCGCATCGACAAATAAACGCCACTGATTATCTGTTGAGAGATCCCCGAAATTTAAATGATAACATCTGGTTATATTAAATGCTGTTAGCGCGGTGAGGGACCTGTACCAATGATACCAGGTTTCGTTAATTTCATGTGGTATGGGCTCATGCCAGTCTATATTTAACTACCATAACTTTTGCAGCAACATTTTTGGTACTAATGTTATGCTAGAGAAAAACCCATACGGATCAAAGATAGACATTGTAAGGCCCAACAGTTCCGCTTTAGTCGGACGTCGAGTTCCGTCCAAAATTTGCTTGGGTATTCTTGAAAACATTAGCTTAAAAGTGAATGCATCGCGATTTGCATCCCAGTGCATGCCTAGCACTTTCTCGCAAATTGATTCACCACTACACATATATTTCGTAGTATTAGTGTATTCCTCCGGCATCGCCTTTTTGTAAATTGCTCGCAGAAGTTCGTTTGAGTTTGACACAAAGAGCCTTATCGCGAGTTTTATTTTCACCCGAAAATATTCACAGTTTTTATTCACCCTATCGCAGAGGATGCCGAAACAATTTTTCGTGTTCGAAAAAGATTTCACCTTATCGGCAACTCTTTGTTCGGGCGAAATGAACAGCGGGGAAACGCAAATTTGTTCACTTATATTTTACAGGCGAACGAGACGAAAACAAAATGTAAGTAATTTTTTGTTTTGAAATTTGTTACTCTTATAATTATATGTACTTTTATTATTAGAAATAAATCAATAAATAATGCACAATCGGAAGCTGAGTGGAAAAAATTGACATTCCTGTATTGCCAAGTATGTAAATTATATTTTTAGCTTACAGTGAATCATTTAGCTCCAAAGGGTTAGAACTGTCCCTTAATTGTCTCCGAATCGCTTTCAATTTTATAATCTCGCGCTCAATCAATACCAACATAAATGCAATACTAATTATTATTTTATAAATTTTTTATTTAAATTTTTGTTGTATTGTAAGGAAATATATGCTTGGTTGCAAAATTTACACAATTGTAAGTAAATTATTTGTTCACTGCTAATTCACATCAGCTGTTTCGAAGTGAACTTTTGTTCGCCCGAAATTGCCGATAGGCGGAAAAAGTTCACCCCAACAAAAGAAGTGAAGGCGAACACTTTTCCGCGTGAGCTTCGCGATAAGTGTGAAAGCCTCGAAGTTCGAACCCAGCTTTTTGGTGAATGTCAGTTACCTGCTCTGTAACGCGTATAGCTTCGTTTGCAGTAGAAAAGCTGTCCACATAGTCGTCTACATAGTAGCGATCAACAATCGCTTCTATAGCACGCGGATACTCGCCTTTAAATCTATTCGCATTCAGGTTTTTTACGTAATGGGCCGAGCATGGAGAACAAGCGGAGCCGAAAATCATTGCAACTATAACGTACACATCAGGCTGTCTCGCATGATCACCCTCTCGCCAAAGGAATCGCTGAGAATTTTGATCTGGCTTGCGTATACTCACGCGGTGGAACATTTCGCGAATATCTCCACAAACGGCAATCTTGCCTTCGCGAAATTTAAAAAGAATGGAGTGCAATGACTTTGGCTGATAAGAATCGGGCCCTTTCATGAGAACTGAATTTAGCGAAGCTCCATTTATTTTTGCAGTAGCATCGAAAACGAGTCTAGGTTTCTTACTTTTATTCACGTGGTACACAGCTAAATGCGGTAAATACCATGGTCGCTGATCCACATGACCGGCTTCAGTTGAACTCAGCTTTCTAGCATAACCCTTATCTACGTATTCGTTTATCTTTTCATTATACCATTTGGCATAACTTTCATCAAGCATCATTTTTCCTTCTACTATTTGGAGACGTTTTAACGCCATATTGTAATTTTCAGTAAGCTTCACGTCATCATCTTTCCACAAAAGTCCGGTCTCATACCTACCATCAATTAACTTGGCTGTTTCTTCAAGTATTTTTTCGCCCCTAATATCACTAGCAGATTTTATTTCAGGCAAAGCATTTGTTTGGTAATTCTCAAACATAAGGAAATCATATATTTGTTTTTGTAGCTTACACATATCATTTTCTTCGATATGCACATGACAAATGGTAGTGTTATCCTCCCTATTCTCATTGGAACCAAAAAGTCTCCATCCTAGCTTTGTCTCGTGAGCCAAATAACCTTTAGCAAAGTTTACAACACGCAGGGGTCTAACTAAATTGGTATGTGACATACCGATTAAAATATGCGGTACAGCGTTTTTATAGCTCCCAATAGGAATATTGCTGAAATCTTCATAGGTTTGTTTAAACTCTTCGGCACATAAACTCTGTGGGGGTAGAAGTAGTTGCTTTATTGTACGTACATCTTTCATGTGAAATCGCGTTGACTCGTGTGCGCTAGAAATTTCAACTTTCACTCGCTTTGATACTTCTGTTGTCGTTTGGTTATCAAACCACTTTAAGTGCAACAAATTACTTGCACCTCTCAAACCTATACGATTGGCTATGCGTTCCTCTAAGAGTGTAACCTTCGACCCATCGTCTATAAAATCCATTACTTCCAAGCTGTCTTTTGTTCAATGCAGTTTTACTGGCAAAAATTCAAGCAAAGTCCACACTCGTTGTCTTTTTGCAAGATTTGTTTGTTTATTTTGAGATTATTGTTTTGATGATTGTACTTCTCACATTCGCTAACAGTTGCCACAGGTGATTCTGTGTAAGCGGAGTTACCAGCATGTAGGGTTGCTGTTGTGTGGTTAATGAGTAATTTATGGTGGTATTTACGGCAAGCTGATACACCACATTCACGCCGGCGAGGACAATTCTGCATGTTGTGGCTTGTAGAAAGGCAAGAAAAACATAATCTATTCTTTTTTACAACTTCCCAACGTTTATTATAATCGGCGTATTTGAAATTAGTACACTGGTACAATTTCTGATTCGAATTACAAAACTGGCATCTTTGTTTTTCTTCACCTATCGTTAACACTGGTCTTGTAATTCTATTACTTTTTTGTGCAAGCTGATCTCTGTTTGTTTTTGACGTATTAACTTCAGTAGCCATAGCGATGTATAAAGACATTTGTTGCAACCAGATGCTAAATTCTTGTATAGTTGGATATGGTTTATTTATGGCGAATATGTGAGGAGCCCATTCTTCTCGTTTATTTTGCGGCAGTTTGATTACAAGCTCTTTAAGTAGCATTGGATTCGAGAGGTGGGCGATGCACCAGCATTCTCGAGAAAGGCAACAAGATTTGAAACCATTGTGGACAAATTAAAAATTTCGCTGATATTTTTGAAGCTGATAGCAGGAAAGCCTCGTGTCTTAGAGAGTTGACTCCCAACTAGCAACTCAGGGCGGCAAAATTGACTGTCAAATCTCGCAATTTTCGCATTGGCGGTTGATTATACGACGGTGTCCACGTTATTTGATTGTTTACTGGCAAATTATGTGGGGTGTATGTAGGGGCGTTTACTTCGGCAGAACTAACGTTGGGTAAGTAAAATGAATGTTATGCGATGACCAGCATTGGCGTCGGTTGTGAAAATACTGGCTGAGACTGGTAGCTCGGCGAAAGAGGTGACGTTGGTGTGAGTAGAAATTTGCACTTTATTTAGATTGACGGTAGAATTTATCATGCGTATGGAGCTTTCGTCGGAACGATTGACGTAGGCGTTACTTACAGGAGTGTTTGATTGTATTGTACGACCGGCAAAATTATCATCAGCGGCTGGAAAATACGCGGAGTAGCCTATTGCGCTAGTGGCGGCGGGTGCGTTGGCGTGGCTCATGTCGGCAAGAGAGACGGTGACTTTTGATGTGTTGGCAGGTGCACCTAATTGTGTCAATGAAAGTGTTTGTTTCAAACATAACCTCTCCTTCTCAGAAGCAGCAAGAGAAAATTGCAAATTCTTTATTTGTTCCTGTAGTTTGGAAATTGCATCCCTTTGGTCGATTACGGTTGGATCCACCCCCTCCTCATTTTCTGAGTTATGTTCGGAATTTGTCATATCTATGCTTGCACTATCGGTTGAACAAACTATTCTGTTTCGCAAATTGTATCGTGACATGCGTTTTAGAATAAATATTAAAAATTTCTTCAGTGGAATAAGAACACAAATATATTAAAAACAACAATTTATATGCACTTCTAAAATTTGTAGCGTTTTAATATCTGGAAAAATGTTATTGATTAATAGAATATAATTTAACAAAATCTCCCTCTTACTTATTCGTGCTTCTCTTCCTCCGTTCGTTTTTAAAAGAACCGGAAAGGGCCAATAATATAAAGAATTGAATTTTACAATATTCACAGTGGTATAAGAATTCAAGTTACAATAAAATAAGAGTTACCATACGAATACAAAAATGAACTTAAGTTTTGTTTGGCTCAGTTGGGTCCGTAACTGTCTATTGGACGATATGCAGTCAGGGGATATATTCGGCCGTTTTCCAACGGAGCCTTCCCGACACCGGGCGACCTCGGGCTCTCATCGGGAGGAAAAGTTTGGTGGTCAGCGCGCGCGGATTTGGCGTTTTCTACGCGCATACAGAAGGAAGGGTATGAGGTGCAGTCATGGTAAGCAAACAGCTGCATTCATATATGCTGCCTAATTACACTACTGAGGACCTCGCAGTGGTGGTCGTCGAGCAGAAGAATAAGCAGGCATCCTGTTATCCTGGCATCCTGTTATGGCCCATACTGCGGAGGGTCCACCGGTGGAGTGCAAGACGCTAGTATAGGACGAAGGGCTCAAAGGACGGTTGGTCATAGGCGCGGATGCAAATGACCACAATGCGTGATATATCAAGGTATGATTTGATAGTTCTTGCTAGGCCATCCTTCTTCGATCATACGTATATCAGCTTCAGAATCTCCCTAAAGAGGTAAGAGAAGGGAGGAACCTGTAATGTTGAGAAATGTCCTAGCACATACTTTTCTTGTCAGCAGGCAAACAATGTGTAAACAAAAGAAGTATAGAAGCAAGAAATATTAGCGACATCTATGCGTGTATACTAAAATGAAACTGCAATAACCCATCAAGCATGAATTCGCCGGTGATCAACAAACGTCAAATATGTATACATATGTACTTACATACAAATTAGAGTTTGAAATATAAATTGTGGGTTGTCTATTGAAAATAGTAATTTTAAATTGTAAACTAATTTCCGTTCCCTTAATTGAGTATTAAAGTGACTATGTTTTATTTCAAAACACATATATATAAAGAAAAACCTGACGAAGAAGAACGCAGAGATTTTTAAGTAAGAAATGCTTGTCAATTGAATGTCCATATATATATGTAACTTTAATTCTATAGAACTGTGAAACTAAATTGAGTTATTTTAATTTCTTTAAAATTGTAACTAGGCCCTGAAGAAGACCACAATGAACGGTCGAAACGTCGGCAATAAAATAATAAAGGCGTTTTTTAAAATAGAGTTTTATTGGCTTAAACATGGTTCTAAATTTAATATCATTTTCAGTCTGTTATAGTCCACTTAAACACTATTTTATCTCTAAAAAAGTATTTTAAATTTAAAATGACGAGCCCGATTTTAATTTATTAAAACAGGTTTTAAGTTGGTGGGTTGCTGTCAAAAGTTGCGATAAATTAAACAATTTGTTATTTAAACGCGATGAACGTAAATGGAAGTGTAGACAAGCAAATTAACGTCAGGAGCTAATTTATTTTACCTAGAATGCGTATTAATATGTTTGTGACGAAAATTACACAATCTTAAAATGTGGGATGGTTACTTGGCTCCACATATGCGAAATCTTTAATTAAGACTATTCCTCATTCAAAGATATTTGTGAGTTTTGATATTTTAGTGTCTTTTGAGGGGAAAGTAGCATCCTATACTGATTTTGGCATTAAATTTAGAAATAAATATTCAATGGAAGGAATTATTTACCACAGGCGTCGATTTTTAATACATGTCAAAAAATTTCGGGAGAGGTGTCAAATTACGCGTTTTAATTTCGGAAGCAATAATCCAAAGGCGGCAAAATAAAATTTTACTTTGTTAAGATATTTTTGCAAAAAAAAAAAAATTAAGACTTTCATGTGGTTAATGTAATTTTGGTGATATTGTTGTACACAGAAAAGAACTAACTAAAAAGGCGTTACGCGCTAATACAATTTTCACCAATTTCGCAGCCGTTTGAGGGTAATTATTCGGTTTTTTGTGAATATCTATTAATAAAAGAACATGTTCTTATTTCCGACTTCTAGTTATTGAATTAAATAACAGAATTCTTGAATTCAATTCTGCTCGCATTTCCTTTTGTGTCTTCTATTCCCCTTTACATTTGCCAATTCCTCTTAAAAGAAAGCGTGAAATAAAACACGGAAAAAGACAGGAATTAGCAACAAAAATTTAAGAACTGCTTGGTACGGGCGCTGTTGTACTATTTCCCTCCCTTATCAATGAAGAGTTCAATGATTTTCTAATGTAAAAGGGACTTACACTTTGCAGGTCCATGTACAATGGCTCAACATTCTAGGTCACTTCTTTCCTATGGAAAACTATACTAAACTCCGTTTATTTATGCTGACTTTGCCAAGACAAACCTAAATTTGATTTAATCTGATTATCATTGAATGTCCTGCATTCTTATTAGTATCGAGGTTAGAGATATCCCTATTCGGTTTCGGGTCTCTTAAATTAAACGGCTTTAACGGTTAGGGCCACCTAACATTTAAGGTTTGCATTTTTTTGGCCGTCACACCTGTCTTAATGCAAACAACTTTTTTTACAACATTCTTACAAACTATATAAACTATTCAACATGAATAAGAGTGTATGGGTGGATAGCCTTGTTGCTTCCTTTGCTTTAAGGAGCTCAAATCCGCTTTTAATAACGAAATTAAGTAAATTTTCTTCAAATAATTTTAAATTGACGGCTGCTAAAAAACAGCGAATTTTTACAAAACGTTTGCTAATAACTTTTAAATAGAATTGAATGATAATTATCCGCCACCGGATTATGATCAAAACGCGTTTTCAGGTACTCCTTTGACAATTTTTGTGGTATTGTAACAGTTTTTGTCAAGTAAAAAATTATCATTTTTTACACGTGTAGTCAAGTAACCACGGTTGTAAGGAACGGTGTACTTTTAAAATTTCTACATACCGCCAATCAATACCTTTTTTCATGCGGTTACCCTGTCCATGCTTATTTTAGCTGGAAACTGCGTTTAATATGTCTATGGCAGACCAAAATTTTAAATCCCATTTTTAATTTTAGGCAAGATTTTAACTAAAGAGTATTTTAGTCAGCGACTATGATTACGGGCCATGGTGTTAATCGCGGCCGTAGAGAGAAAATCCGGGCCCGGGACTAACAAATTAACGGGCCCTCTATAAAAAATCCAATAATACGTTTGATTAACTTGAATTAATGACGTCTCATTCATGAATCATTATTGATAGATTACATCAAAAAATTTTTTTGCCACATCAACTAAATGATTTTTGGACTAAGAGCTGACAATAAAATTAACACAGAATATTTACTATTTATACTATTTTATTGTAGCGTAGAAATAAAATTCTCTTTTAACAGCCACATATTGTTTCACATAATCTTTTCTAGTTATTTGGTAAAATTTAGTATATTTCTGATAGATTTAATGGTGATTATAAATTTAATTTATTCAATATAGAAAGTTCGGATATCAAAGAGTGGCTTTACTTGCTTTTTTCGCTGCAAAATTTTTATAATAATATCAAACTTTAACTGTCTTGCCAAAACGGATTTAACACAAAGCGTGGCAAGTCCTGAAACTCGCTCTTGAGATGAACACGATCTATGAAAGTTTTTGATTCTTGAAAGGACGCTGAAGGAACGTTCTGCACTAGCTACAGTGACAGGTATAGTGCAAAAGATACGTAAAGCAACACAAATGTTGGGGAAAATTGTACAGAGATTTTGAACATAGATGGCATTTAGCAATTCCAATGGTGACAGACCTTTATCAAAATTTGCTTCGTAAATGTGTTTCAAGTGAATTATTTCGCATTCTAAGCTTTGAGAAATGTCCGACTTGTATTTTTCGACACATTTTGCTGCGCTCGCCCGAACCGTAGTTTCATCCATGTCTTCAAATTTCCACAAAAGGGAAAACGTCTCGCTCAAATTTCTCGTAGCTGCAAATCGTTCAGTAATGCCAGTGATTACGATCTCGATCACCAGGAATGTATTGTTTTTAAAATCAGACTCTGAATCATTCGTAATAATCTCATTTAAATTATCTTCAGAACGTCTTTTGGGTTTTATCTTTCGAATGTCCGGAAACTATGGCGAGATGTTCAATTGAATAGCAACTGTTTTGCATTCGTTTAAAATTGTTTCCCATTGGTTCCTTATCAACTTCAAATCAGCTAATATGGCATCTAGATGTCGGACCTCAACATCTATGTTGACGTCTCTAGCTTGGAGGACCACGATTCTTTCATTAATGGTAGTCAGTATTTTGAACCAAATTGAGGACAGCAAGATACATTCGAACTTGTTGATGTACTTGAGAATGCCGGTAACATCTCCGTATGCTTGCGCAGTCAGATTTGGCTTTTGTCTGAAAGACTATGAAGAGAGCTCGGTACATTTTTTTTGAGGATCTCCCATCTGCTGCTGAAAATAGTAAAATATTTTTGTACAACTTCGAAGAAAGTAATTGCAGCCGTACAACATTCTGCAGCATCAACACCACATAAATTGAGACTATGGGTTACACGAGGCGAGTAATCAGTATTCGAGTTCTTGTCGAGAATGTGACGTAGTGCTCCGTTGTAAGCTCCTTTCATATTGGCGCCGTTATCGTACCCTTGTGCACGACAATCTTCAATCAAGTATGACAAATTAGATCAGCGATTTTCTGACCAGTTTTTTGGTTACAATTCACCAAAGCCAAAACCCTTTCTTGAATTGCAAAATTTGGTGCTTTCGAATTGAAATGGAGTTAGCGCAAAATGAATGTAGTCAACGTGACTAGCATCAGGCATAGCATCAACGATAATAGCAAAATACTTGGCTTTCTTGCCTTGATCTAATATAGTTTCCCTCACGTGCTTTGCACAAGTTTCTATAAACTCTTTCTGAATGTCTGGGGAAAGATAGTGAACTTGTAAACGTTTGTGCTGCTGTTGTGAAATCCTAAGTTTCTCCAAATGATCTTTAAGTATCGCATCGTATTGGCTTATGAGATCTTAGATGCCCAAAATATTTCCATCGTTTCGTTCACCAAGGTATATACTTTCGCCTTTGAAAGCTAGGCCTCTTTTACCCAAAAATAAAATAGTGTCCAAAATTCTATATAAAATTTCTTTCCACTTTTGCGTTTCAGTGATTAGCTGGTCATTGATAAGTGTATCAATTGTAGCCTCCTTTTGAATTAGATTTTGTAAAGATCGCCATTGAATATAACATTCAATGTGATCTTCAGCATTTTCGGGTGATAGCAGTTTATCGTATAGCTTCTTCCATATCTGGAATTTCGAATATCCGCAGAACAAATTTTAGGTTCATTTAAAGTATTGCTGCTTAATAGACGATTTGGTAGGCAATAAAAAGCATTGCTACTTGCACTCCACACTAACCAGTTACGTTCCACTTTCTCTCCATTTGGCAAGGTTCTGTTTAACGACGAGATAGGAAATGCCTCGTCATGACAATCACGTGGAAAAATAACAGGACACTTTTGATGACCTCGACGAATTATTTCGTTGACTTCTTCTGATCGCAAAAACTCATTATTCACGGTACCGATATCGAAGTCGTCTAAATAATCTAGACTTTTTGAAGATGAACCTTCATCAGTGTCACCGCGAAAACTTTACGATTTCGGATTCATGTAAACATACATTTCTGTTTGATATTTTTATCGTCTCTTCAGGCCCAGGCAAAAAATCATTATCAATATTCGTTGCTTTTCAAATTCGGCTTAAAATTTCCACATGGAACAACTAAATACTCTCCTGAATTAAAAAAGTTTCTTAGTACCTCTAAATCGCGGGCCCCTGAGAAACACATTTGTGTTTGATGTTTTTATTGTCTCCTCAGGCCCAGGAAAATGTCATTATCAATATTATTTGCTTTTGAAATTCGGCTTAAAATTTGCACATGGAACAACTAAAGACTCTCCTGAATTACAACAAAATGGCTTAGTACCTCTAAATCGCGGGCCCCTTGAGAAACCCCGGGCCCGGGGGAATCCCCCGCCTCCCTCTCGTCGGTCCTGGTGTTAATTGACTGAACTATGTTGATCTTAAACATGTAGACCATCGGCACTTGGTGAAGTGTCGGGGAAATTTATCGAGGTAAAGTATCGATACTTTACTTAGTACTTGGAAAAAAGCATCGAGTACGAAATACTCGAGCATTTTTTGGAAAATTATCGATACTACTCACTTAGTACTTGTATCGTTCAATCACATGTACGCCACTTAAAAATAGACATAAGGGCCTTATTAACATTTAAATTTTTTTGAAAAATAATCACGTAATTTTTCTTTTAGCTCAAAGCGGTTCAGCTATCTTCCAAGCTAGAAGTTATTGCAACCTCTGAGGTGAAATTCGATTCTCACTTACCCGAGTTCCGAACGAGCGGTGGCGTGAATTTCGGAACAAGAACAAATGAGTAAGTAAATGAATTTTATGCTGCCGTCCTAATTAAAATGTAGGTATCTACCATGATTCAATTACTATAGGTTTGTTCTCCAGTGATCACAGAGCTTTGACACTTCCAAGTTTAAAATTCTGGACGTGTTGCTTTTACGATATAAGGAAAAAGGGGAATAATTCAATCCCCCTCAGCGAAAATTTTATTAGAAAAGTACCTTTAGTAGTATATTAGCCGTGATAATAAATTTTAAAATGCCAACAGGTTTTGGTGGAAATAACTAATTTTCTACTAAATATTTCGTGAATTTATATATAGTTGTTTGTTTGGTCATTCTTTCAGAATTTGTTTGAAGGATTCCGTACGTCAGAATTTTACTCAAAAATACACTATCTCAAAATTTGTTTCAAAAGCACCCTATCTGAGCATAAGTTCAATGCATTTTGACATAAGAGGGAGTTAAGGAAAATCATTGTGAGATAAGGCGTTCTTCAACCTAATTCCGATATAGATCGTTTTTGTGACAAATCCTGAAATGGGAAATTTTTGAAAAGTATTTTGAGATAGGACGATTTCGAATTGGAAGCAGCCGCAATGAACTGACAAAAAAAAGTTTAAGAAAATGGTTTATTGACATAGAACTTTATATTCCGGCCTTGACTTTGGCAGAAGAGTTGATATTTTGTGCGGTCCTGCTACACAGGTAGTATTTACCTTTTTATTTTGAAATTTCGGAAAGCTCTTTTCCGTTTAAGTATTCATGGAAGTCTTCCGGATAAACCGTTAATTTAGAATATTCGGAACACGTTTGTTTGCTACTACCTCACGAGGTCCGAATATTCCAAATAAGTATATACATAATATTCCAAATATAAAACGATTCCACAAATTCTTAAATACAGACGAATGTTCCGATCATACGGGATGAATAAATTAACACGATCAATGAGTACATCTCGTTATGGCATCGCCATTATTTACTAATGAAATTTATACATGAAGCGATTTACTAGTCGTGTTTTTGACGTTTAACGATGAATTTTGAGTTGGTTTAGATTTCGTATATTCATAGATTTACGAAAGTGCACGATACATTGGTGTCCGTACTTTTCATAAAACCTATGTTCAGTCCCACTAATAGATCATGTCATGGTTAAATGGTCATAAAATAAAAAAAAATATTCTAAGGAATTATGCAGTTCAGTACTTATCTGTTATATATAAATTAATTGCTTCCTATTTCTACTACTAATATTTTTCGAAAAATCGTAAAGTAACAACACAGTTAACAGATGTCAACTCGATTTGGGAGCAAATTGGCTGCAATTGTCAAAATATTTGTCAGCCGAACAAACCTCTTGTGATTGAATCATGGGTATCTACATTCTTAGGTGACACGTAATAGTGTTAATGGAATTAGCGTCAGTTGACATTAATTCGCTTTGGAAGGAGAACTAATGTCAATGACATTAATTCCAAATTCGAAAGAGAATTTATGTCAGAACTATGTTGGAATCAACGCCATTGACTTTAATTCTCTTTACAAAACCGAATTAATAACAGAATAACTTTTTGTCGCCATTGACAATAATAATCTTTGCAAAAGCGAATTAAAGTTCTTCCAATGGACACCACCACCGAACTTTGGAATAAAAGTAGCACACATTTTGATTATAAATATTAGTTGTCTTTTGCAATGCAATTAAAAATTTTTAATGGGTTAGGTTAGGTTGAACTGGCCGTTCAACAGAAATTAATACTCGTGAAAATAATTTGATTCTTATTAATAAATAACTTTATTCACACAAATTTACATTCTCGAAATAATTTTTTTTATTAGTAAGACAATATCGATAGCGAGTGGTACAAAATGGACTTGTAGCGGCAGCCTGTTGGTTAATGCAGGGTTAATCATATTCGAACATCTACGTAGGTATCTGTGTGCTTACGCCAACAGAGCTATGTATACATGTGTTAGTAACTGGTAGAAAGCAAACACATGTATAGAGATGTACGAATATGTATCTGTTAGTATATGTGGAGATAGTTCGTGTAAATTTGTAGATACCGTATCCCGCCAATGTCAGATTGTGTGTGTTGGGTTCTTCGTCTTTGAGTGAAAAAGGAAAACGGGAAACTTTCAGCTTGTGGGGATTGCTTACGAAATGAGCAAACGGCTTCTTTCAATATCCAAAGTGACTTGAACATAAACGAAATTGTTTAGTAAAATTTATTTTAAAGTGCCAAAGGTTTTTTAGTTTGGTTTTTTTCTTTTCCCGTTTTCCGTGTTAACGGGCCTACAAGTAGCGGCCCAAGATAAGGAACCAATATTCCGTACCCTGTCCAGCAGCTTAATAGGTGAGTCCAGTGAAGCCCTTTTTTCTAAACCCCTGTGCATGTGAATTAAATAGTGAAAATAAATCAAAAATAAAATTTAAAAAAAAATTAATAAATTAATATAAAATAATCATATAAAATGATACAATAAAATAAAACTGCGAAATAATAATAAAATACCAAATTTCTAATGATAATGTGCATATTAAGTAATATTTAAAAATAATTTCCCTAAAATGAAAATAAAATACAGTTAAAACATAATTTTAATAAAATTAAAATAAAGTTTAAATAAAATTAAAATAAAGTAGCATAAAATTAAAAATAAAATAAAATAAGATAAAATAAAATTAAAATAAAATTAAATTAAAGTAAAATTAAAATGAAAATAATATAAAAAAATAACAAAAAATTTTAACTAAATGAAGTAAAAATTAAGTGAAATTAAATACATAAAATAAAAATAATATTTGAATAAAATGATAAGTTAGTACACATGCATCCCTTAATTTTTTTTCTGATTCCTTTATATTGTGGTCCCTAAGTTATTTTGTTTCCCCTCTGATTAGGAAGCCAGGCTGAAGTGCATATCAGCACAAAGACACAACCTAACAGACTAATATTAAGTGAGAGGAAGAAGAAGAAACACAGTACGGTGCCGGAAATCACAAAGAGACAGGTAGAGCCTCCATTCGCGCCTGTCCCGGCACCAAAGAGGATTTTGGATGATACATTTATTGCAGCAGAGGAGAATATCGAAGAGGGGAGGAGGAGCAAGTCTCGAGCTACTGCCGAGCAGAGATCAAAAATTACTTATCTATTTTCTTGTGGGCATTTTTTTTTTTTGGTTTGAATTGCGTTTTTTTTTATTAGTCTGTTCTATTGAATACTATTGAGTTAGCCGTAGAGTAATTTAGTTGAATAATTTTTGTTTGGTTTCATTTTTAATTTTTAATTTTTTTATCTTTTTTTGCACCCTAATATTAATATCTCACTTTCAATTTCGTAAAATTCTTGTTAAATTTTAAGTACATATGTGAATTTATGTGTATATAGACACATATATGTATGTCACCAAGCCCCAATTCGGCTATTTTTCCTTTTTGTAGGTAATGGCGTTTTTATTTTTTTGTTTTTATTTTGACCAAAACCACTTGATTCTCTTTTAATTTCCTACCTTTGCTTTGCCTATCTTCTCAGTAAATTTTTTCCTTCTATCACATAATTCTTTTTCGCATATTCGCTTTTGACCATTTTGTTTTTTGTTTCCTTTCTTTCTTGGTTTTTTTCTTATGTACTTAAATTCCGTCAGGTCAATAGAGTTTTTTTTATCTTCACAAAGTTCACGCTAGCCACCTCTTTTGCAATATCAATCTTGATTTTTATCCATAGCTTTTTTTTATTTTTTTCTATTTGATTACCTTTTTATTTAGTTATTAACATTTTTTTTTTCCGGCACAAGAAAAGGGAGGAAATATTTTACTTCGATTCGGACCGCGACCGCATGTCCGAATAAAGTCAAAACGAAAATATCTTCTCTCCCACGATCGTTGGTAGGTTGGAAAAATTTCCACATTGAATCCGCTCATAGGTATATGTCAGTTTATGTATGCCCTTTTAACTTTTCAGCCAACCCCTCTCTCTTCGACGCAGGCGCCTTCGTTTCTGGATAGATCGTTGAGTGCTAGTTATTAAGTTATGATAATGTTTTCTTACACTATGTATATACATAAACATATATATATATACCATACAATTGAGCGTATGCATAACAGTGGCGGTACGATAAATCCGACTTTTGATTTTGGTGCTTTGACAATTTTTTTTCTAGTCCTCGCGAACCGTGACTTTAAAAGTTCCCTTTTTTTCTTATTAATCATTTACCCTTGGATTTTTATTATCTTGCCCTCTTTATTTTGATCGTTTTGGCTTTTTTTCATATTTTCATCTTGAAGTTTTTTTTCATTTATAAAAGTATAAAGCGGTATATAAGTACATACATATACTAATCTATATACGTATATATATGTATATATAAATTGGCCTAGTCTAATTATTTTCCTTTTTACCAATTATTTGAATTAGTTGGATTAAATTTGTTGAAATTGAATTAAGTATTAGAAATAAATTTCATTGATAAAATAGTTATTTTTTTTTGTGGATTGTAAATACCTTTTTTTTTAATATATTTTTCGATTGGATTTCCACCTTTTTCTTTTTTTTTAGTTTATTGCCAATTAATTTCGTTTTGTTAAATAAACCTTATTGATCTACAAGTTGAATTTACCAGTTATTTTTTATTTACACCTTATTTTATGGGTTGAAGTCATTTCAAAAATGTCAGGTTAATTAGGCATCAATTTGGTGTGGGTGTTGCAAGGGTGTATTAGAGGAGACGTAGATGTGAGGTTACCGTGACAGACTAGACAGATTAGGGACATGGGACATTGACGGACGCGGACACATGTCAGGCTAAGGGGGCGTTGCTAAAGTTTCGGAGTCAGTGCAACGCCCAAAGCTGCGTCAAGGTTATACGCAGAAGGGGAGGGATGACTCCACCTGACACGGACAGACCTTTTATTCCAGCTTTCCTTTTCTTTTCGTAGATTTCAGGCATGAACCTTTTTTTTTTGTTTGTATAACTGTAGGTAAGGCGAGTGAGCAAAAACTCACCCCGCCCGACGAGCTAGCAGGGGCTTGCCAGCATGCCAAATGCCACCTCCGCCTTACCCCAACAGTCAGTTTTACAACAATGGCGCCCAACGAATAGCCCAGTTTTTTTATTTTTATTTTTCCCAAATGTCTGTCGATGTGCAATTTTATTTACTTACTTTTTTTTACTTACTAATTTTAACATCAATAGCCCATTTCTCAGTTTCCTTATTTTTTTTTTTTTGCTTCATTCAATTTTTAAAAATTAGTTTTGATTTCTCTGTCACTTTCTTTAACAATCTTCTTTCTTCGACTGGACAGACGACCGTTATAGTGGCAACATCACTTGGACACGTTCGATGTGATTAGTGCCACTGTAACAAATACGAGGGGGGATACTTAGCCGACCGTAGGAGTTCCTTATATAAGCTGCAACGCTTGTATAAGTGGGATCCTGCGGTAAAGCAAGTATGATAGTAGGGAGACGTTTCGAGGGCAGGCCGCTGTTTAAGCTACTGTGCAAGCAGTCCAGCACTGTTTGTACATGAGGTTTACAGCGTGCCTGTACCAAAGCTGTTTGCGGCAGTGTGGCAGCCAAGCTTTAGGCTATGCCTTCGAGGCCTGATGTGCCACGCTGAATGGACGGAATGACGACAAGAATTCAGTTGACCTGGACTTTGACAGATTACAGACGGACGGATTGCATCCACTATGACCTTGCCGAGGTGCAACACCAACACACACCAAATGTCAAATCAATTGATAACTTTTTTTGCAACAACAACAATAACATAACATCTCTTTTAATACTTTTTACCTACTTACAAATATATATATCCATATATATATACATACATATATCTGGATAAATACACGTATATAAGTGCTTATTGAATTCTCTCAGATACACATATATATCCATTTGCATTATAAATTTATATACATATTTATAAGCTTGAATACATATAAACCTATAAAATTCCAATTTTTTGTATCGGCTGTTACTGCCATTATTTTATATATTTTTGAATCGAAGGTTCGTTTTTTTAGGAAGTTGGATCTTCGATTCCGTCTTTAGCCATATTTTATTTACTTCTATTATTTTTAAAATATATGCTTTTGAGATCTGAAATTTTTGAATTTGAATTTGTTTTTTTTGTCATTGCAATTTTTACTGGTCTGTATATTTTTCTTTATTGAAAACATTATTTTTATTTTTTTTTTATACTCTTTAATTGATGCGAATACAATTTTTTTTGATTTGAGCTTTTTTAAAATTTTCGGATATTTTACTATACATATATATATATTTATTATTGAACTTTTTTTTATTTTTTTGCATTGCAAATTTTATTTTGATATTTGATAGTGGCATTTTGAAATATTATATTTCCGGTTAAATATTTGTTGAAATTGAAATTTCCAATCTACTTACTGGATTCAACATTATTCAATTTGAAAATGCATTTTATTTCGAAGTCTCTTTGCTGAATTGCATTTTAGTTTTTATTTATAAGTTTTATTTTTTGGATTTTGAAATTGCAGTCTTTATACCTCCTTACGTATTTTTTTTTTGCTGAGCACTTCTCTTATTTTGTGGTTTAAACCACAAACTATTGAATTATTGGATTATATTTTTTCATTTTTAGTTTTTTTTGTCTATATTTGAAGTAAATATTAAAGAGCGGCGAAATATCATTACTCCCTACAGTTTTTTTTGAGTTTTTCGTTTCAAAATCTTGATTTTGCTATATCAGTTAGATCTTCCTATTGTTTGCAAACCTACATTTGGTGGTCCAAATACCCCACTGCAATTCGAGAAGGTTTTCCGTTTTCTTGAGTGTCTGCCTTCGTGTATGGAGAAGCGTGACGAAGCGGAAGGAGTTGCTGGTGGATTGGGATTATTCAACGCGAATAAGAGGGCGACAAGGAGCGTGAGCAGGGCACTGCAGAATCAAGTCGTTGGTTCCATCTTCACGCAGATCGATACGGGCATACCCCATCCTGTGGATTTTTTACCAACAGACTTTTTTAACAGATGCACTTCGCGGGTATTCGGTACGGTAAGGGAAGAAATCGTCCGTCCGCCTAGGGTTCGAGTTTCTGACAGCTTTTATTTTAGCGAGGGGGATAGTAGTCTGAATTTTTCGAGGAAAATCGACCAACTTTTTGAAACGTCAGATACGGAGGAGTCTGGTGCCGTTGGGGGTGCAACTGCAGGTGCAGCTGGAGGAGCAATCCCTACGCGAAGGGAGCCACCAGTGAACGCGGGTGCTGGGGGTTAGGAACCTCAGAGTAGCGGAGCCAGTACGACAGCTGCCAACATCGATCAACTAAGCAACATGATGCAAATGATGGCACAACAGAACGAGCTTATGGTGCAGTACATGAACGAGGTCCGCCACATCCGAGATAACGTTTCGAACCTCAGCACACGCGTAGCTGACATGGAGACATCGACACAGGCGTTAGGGCACCATTCCCAGCGGGCATCTACTCCAGAGACGAGGAATGTTAGGAATGAATCAGCCAACCAGCGTGTCAATGTAGATGCAGCAGGGGGGGTTTCAGGTACCGAAAGGAACACCCAGGACCCACCGAGATGGAAGAAGTTGGACCTGGACAAGTGGCATGTTAAGTTTGACGGTACAAGCAAGGGAATTACGGTGGAGAGCTTCATTTTCAGAATCGAGAAGTTGCAGCAGCACAATATCTCTCACTTCCAGCTCTTCACCGACTTCCATTGTCTCGTAACGGGCTCTGCCTTGAAGTGGTACTGGCAAGTTCTAGAAGATCATGCGGAAGAACCCGATTTTGGGTATTTAGAGCTTAAAGCTGAACTTCTGGCCCACTTCAAGACAGCAGAGTCCGATTACGAGATAATACGGGAAATTATGGAGCGTAAACAACAGCCACAGGAAGGGTTCGACGACTTCTACGGTGAGGTCCATAACCTGACTCCGTCTGCGGAAAAAAATCAAAGAGAAAGAATTAGTAGGAATAATCCGAGGAAACCTGAAACCCTACCTTGCGAACTTAACCTTCGCATCTAAAATTGAAACGCTGGCTGAGCTTAAGGCGGAATGTAGGCGGGCGGAACGGCTAATTAAAGAAAGCCGAAGCAGAGCTAAACCGGTCAACGAACTGGAATATCCCGAAGCGACACCTGGGGATGAGGGGATTAACCGGAAACCCGTAGACGCGATCGCTAATCATGTGAAACCGAAGGCAGCATTCCAACAACAAACACAGTCAATGCCCGGTAGTGCGTCTCAAATAAAGCCTTTTTGTAACCCCAAGCACGCCACCAATTCCTTTTGTGCGTCCCCTTTCCATCTCATGTTATGTTTTTCGTGTGGTATGCCTGTCGACTTTTTTGTTAAAAATCCGTCCGAGTTGAAGAAAGAGAATCATTGTAAGTCGTCCTTCCATAACATGGTATGTTTTTCGTGTGTCGGTGATATGTCTTTTTGTGTATTCAAAGCGGGTAAGGGAAACTCCCAGCTAGCGGATATTGCCGGGAGATCTCGCCAGGGCACAGACTGCCCGGAGACCAACCCAGCTACCAAATTTTAAAAAAGGTTGATAGTAGTTTGTCTAATGAAAATGCGGGGGTATCGAAAGTCGAGCCAAAAAGTCTACATCAACGAAAGTTGGATTATGAGGCCGCTAGACACCGAATTTTTGTGAGGAAATGTTAGCAAGGAAAACAAGCAGGAATTACAATGAAATAAAGAAAATGAGAGAAAAAAGAAAGACCATGAAAAGAGTTTTTAATAAAATAGTTTCAACAATTGTCACGTTGAAGGGCGACAGCCGTTTTTTCGCTCAAACGAAGATCGGTGATAGGGATGAGGGATGTCTTAGCCTTGCTGGATTCAGGTGCTGGCGCGAGTTGCCTAGGGAAAAATTATGGAAAGGTGATAGAAGGCAGGGAGGGTAGCATCAACCCATTAAATAATCACAATATACGTACAGCGAATGGCGGCGAAACGCCGGTGGTTGGTGCTATCACTCTGTCTGTCTTTTGGGATGGAGTGTATAAGGACCTTGAGTTCCTTATCGTGCCAGGCCTCCAGCAAGAGGTTTATTTGAGGCTAGACTTTTGGCAGGCTTTCGACCTAAATGTTGTTAGTCGGGGGGTTAGCACGCGTTCAACCCACACTGCCGTGGCAGAACTTGTACCCGCCGAGGGCGATTTATCTTTTGATGCCATGCAGCATGTCCTTACGAGAGAGCAAACTGTGGCTTTAGAAGGGATCAAGGCGCAGTTCCCATCATTTGCTGTTTTGGGGTTAGGGAAAACCAACGTAGAAGAACATGTAATCGAAGTTCTGGATGAGAATCTCCCAGTCAAACAGAGGCACTATCCAATATCACCAGCTATTCAAAAACTTGTCTTTGAAGAACTAGACAGGATGCTGAGTCTAGGGGTGATTGAGGAGATCAATAGTAGCTGGAGCTCTCCCGTATCGCTGGTGATAAAAGGTGAAAAGAAGCGTCTCTGCCTCGACGCGAGGAAGGTCAATGAGCGGACTATAAAGGACGCTTATCCACTTCCGAACATTGACGGGATTCTCAGCCGGCTTCAAAACACTAGGTTTATTTCGGCCATCGACCTAAAGGATGCCTTTTGGCAAATACCGCTCGAAAAGAAATCTAGAGAAAAGACAGCTTTTACAGTGCCAGGGCGTCCCCTATACCAATACACAGTCATGCCGTTTGGACTGTGTAACGCAGCGCAAAGAATGTGTAGACTCATGGACAAGGTTATACCCGCTTCTTTACGTGATTCCGTGTTTGTGTATTTGGATGATTTGTTGGTATGCTCCGTAGATTTTTCGTCCCATTTATGTTTGTTGGAAAAGGTCGCTAGCTGTTTACGTGAGGCTAACCTTACCATTAACGTGGAAAAGAGTAAATTTTGTTTTAAAGAAGTTAGATACCTAGGCTACGTAGTGGGCGATGGATGCATCCGTACCGATGTGAACAAGGTTGCTGCTGTGAGGAATTTCCCCGAACCGAAAACACTAAAGCAGCTCCGACGGTTTCTAGGGATGTCAGGCTGGTACCGTCGCTTTATCCAAGATTACGCGACCATTGCAGCGCCGCTGCACGACTGTCTCACTAAAGATAAAATCAAGAAATTTACGATGACAGACGAAGCGAGGAAGTCGCTCGAGCGGCTAAAGCAGAGCCTTATTTCTGCTCCCGTAATGGTACACCCTGATTTCGGCAGACGTTTTTACATCCAGTGCTATGCTTCTACAGACGGAGTGGGCGGGGTACTCTTTCAGTTAGACGACGAGAACAACGAACGACCGATAGCTTACATTTCCGCCAAACTAAATAAAGCCCAGCGAAATTATAGCATTACCGAGCTGGAGTGTTACGCGGCGGTGATAAGCGTAAAAAGATTTAGGCCGTACGTTGAAGGTTTGCCGTTCACAATTATAACTGATCACGCGAGTCTGAAATGGTTGATGAACCAGAAAGATCTGTCTGGAAGACTCGCGCGGTGGAGTTCAAAATTGCAGGCCTTCGACTTCCAAATTGAACACCGGAAAGGAGCACTTAACGTTGTTCCAGATACGCGGGCTCACATTGAGGAAATTACGCTATCAGACAGACTAATGGACACTGACTTAGACTCACCCTACTTTAAAACTGAAGAGTATGACGAACTTACAAAGACCGTGACACAGAACCAAGACAAACTTCCGGACTTATGCGTGTCGGATGGATATGTCTATAGACGGACACAGTTTGACAGGGGGGACGATCTTCAACAGGACCAGACCTTGAAGCTCTGGGTACCATCGGAGCTGTGTGCATGATTGGTGGATGCTTCTCACAGCTCACCTTCAGCGGGACACGGAGGCATCCATAAGACGTTAGCCCGAGAAATATTACTGGCCTGGTATGGTAATCGATGTGCAAAGATATGTTAGAGATTGTGAAGTCTGTAAAGGAAATAAGACCCAAAATTCCTTCCAGCGACCACCCATTGGCAAGCAGCACGTAACTGAACGACCTTTCCAACGATTGTGTATTGACTTTATGGGCCCATACCCACGTACGTGTGATGGAAATGTTTATGTATTTGTGTGTCTTGACCATTTTTCTAAGTTCGTCTTTTTAAAACCTATGCGTAAGGCCACGTCTGTAGAAGTAGTTAAGTTCTTAGAAAAAGAGGTTTTTCACATATTTGGAGTCGCGGAATACGTGCATTCTGATAATGGCAAACAATTTGTCTCTGATATTTTCGCGAAATTTTTAGAGAAGTATGGAACAACTCACATCCGAACGGCTTTCTCCTCTCCACAAGGGAATGCAGCGGAGAGAGTAAATCGCTCAGTGCTAAAAATCGTGAGGTCATTTATTAAAGAGAACCAAAAGAATTGGGATAAGTGCATCAGTGATGCAGCTTTTGCCCTGCGCAGTGCGGTACACACTTCCATAGGTTGTGCACCATACTATGCCACGTTTGGCATGCCAATGATGCAACATGCGGCATCCTATGAAGTGTGTCGCAAATTAGGGCCCGTTCAAGATTCGGATATAGAGATATATACGCGAGCAGATAAATTACAAGCAATAAGAGATACTATTATGAGGGAATTGAAGCTAGCTCATGAGCGAAGCCAAAAGGTTTACAATACTCGGAGCAAAGAAGTGAAATTCCAAATCGGACAAGTGGTATATCGCCGGAATTTCAAGCAGAGTTCACAAATAAATAACTACAACGCGAAACTTGCCCCTAAGCAAGTAAAGTGTATAATCCTCAAAGTAATTGGTAAATCCATGTATGAACTCGGCGATACAAGTGGCAAGAAAATCGGCGTATACCACGCTAAAGATATCTTTGTTGCTTAATTACATGTTGAATGTTAGTGTGTGGTTATATGTTGAAGGTAGATATGTGTTATGTGTTCTAGCTTAGTTTTTGACTTGACCACCAAAGTAATTATTTTTGCAATTATTTATATTTATGACTATTTGTATACTTGACCTTACTGACTTACTTATTTATTTATTTATTTTTTATTATTTATATATCCTTTTTATTTATTTTAATTCTTTTACTTTGTGATAGTTTCTCCTACTAACTGACTAAGAACTGTGATATAGATTTAGATGCATAACTGTGATATAGGCCTAGATACTTACCAGTGATATAACTTTAGATGTAACACGCATGCGCTTCTTGTCCGTAAAATAAGCATACATCTGTGATATTAGTTAAGTAGTAGAAAATTTAATAATTCTGCGTGCTGTACCTATACGAGTTTAACCTAGACCCTGAATAATCGAGAGGAAAGGGGATAGCCCGGCTTTAGGTCGTGGGACGAGGCCACACGTCAGGCGCATCAAGGGAAAGGGATTACAGACTGCGCTTTGAGTTTTTTTTACGCCCACGCTCCATGTTGCAAGCAACATCGGCGGATGCGGGCCTGTAGCGGCAGCCTGTTGGTTAATGCAGGGTTAATCATAATCGAACATCTACGTAAGTATCTGTGTGCTTACGCCAACAGAGCTATGTATACATGTGTTAGTAACTGGTAGAAAGCAAACACATGTATAGAGATGTACGAATATGTATCTGTTAGTATATGTGGAGATAGTTCGTGTAAATTTGTAGATACCGTATCCCGCCAATGTCAGATTGTGTGTGTTGGGTCCTTCGTCTTTGAGTGAAAAAGGAAAACGGGAAACTTTCAGCTTGTGGGGATTGCTTACGAAATGAGCAAACGGCTTCTTTCAATATCCAAAGTGACTTGAACATAAACGAAAGTGTTTAGTAAAATTTATTTTAAAGTGCCAAAGGTTTTTTAGTTTGGTTTTTTTCTTTTCCCGTTTTCCGTGTTAACGGGCCTACAAGTAGCGGCCCAAGATAAGGAACCAATATCCCGTACCCTGTCCAGCAGCTTAATAGGTGAGTCCAGTGAAGCCCTTTTTTCTAAACCCCTGTGCATGTGAATTAAATAGTGAAAATAAATCAAAAATAAAATGAAAAAAAATTAATAAATTAATATTAAATAATCATATAAAATGATACAATAAAATAAAACTGCGAAATAATAATAAAATACCAAATTTCTAATGATAATGTGCATATTAAGTAATATTTAAAATAATTTCCCTAAAATGAAAATAAAATACAGTTGACATAAAATTTTAATAAAATTAAAATAAAGTTTAAATAAAATTAAAATAAAATAACATAAAATTAAAAATAAAATTAAATTAAATTAAAGTAAAATTAAAATGAAAATAAAATAAAAAAATAACAAAAAATTTTAATTAAATGAAGTAAAAATAAAGTGAAATTAAATACATAAAATAAAATAATATTTGAATAAAATGATAAGTTAGTACACATGCATCCCTTAATTTTTTTTTCTGAGTCCTTTATATTGTGGTCCCTAAGTTATTTTGTTTCCCCTCTGATTAGGAAGCCAGGCTGAAGTGCATATCAGCACAAAGACACAACCTAACAGACTAATATTAAGTGAGAGGAAGAAGAAGAAACATCAGTACGGTGCCGAAAATCACGAAGAGACAGGTAGAGCCTCCATTCGCGCCTGTCCCGGCACCAAGGAGGATTTTGGATGATACATTTATTGCAGCAGAGGAGAATATCGAAGAGGGGAGGAGGAGCAAGTCTCGAGCTACTGCCGAGCAGAGATCAAAAATTACTTATCTATTTTCTTGTGGGCATTTTTTTTTTGGTTTGAATTGCGTTTTTTTCTTATTAGTCTGTTCTATTGAATACTATTGAGTTAGCCGTAGAGTAATTTAGTTTAATAATTTTTGTTTGGTTTCATTTTTAATTTTTTTATCTTTTTTTGCACCCTAATATTAATATCTCACTTTCAATATCGTAAAATTCTTGTTAAATTTTAAGTACATTTGTGAATATATGTGTATATAGACACATATATGTATGTCACCAAGCCCCAATTCGGCTATTTTTCCTTTTTGTAGGTAATGGCGTTTTTATTTTTTTGTTTTTATTTTGACCAAAACTACTTGATTCTCTTTTAATTTCCTACCTTTGCTTTGCCTATCTTCTCAGTAAATTTTTTCCTTCTATCACATAATTCTTTTTCGCATATTCGCTTTTGACCATTTTGTTTTTTTTTTCCTTTCTTTCTTGGTTTTTTTCTTTTGTACTTAAATTCCGTCAGGTCAATAGAGTTTTTTTATCTTCACAAAGTTCACGCTAGCCACCTCTTTTGCAATATCAATCTTGATTTTTATCCATAGCTTTTTTTTTTATTTTTTTCTATTTGATTACCTTTTTATTTAGTTATTAACATTTTTTTTCCGGCACAAGAAAAGGGAGGAAATAGTTTACTTCGATTCGGACCGCGACCGCATGTCCGAATAAAGTCAAAACGAAAATATCTTCTCTCCCACGATCGTTGGTAGGTTGGAAAAATTTCCACATTGAATCCGCTCATAGGTATATGTCAGTTTATGTATGCACTTTTAACTTTTCAGCCAACCCCTCTCTCTTCGACGCAGGCGCCTTCGTTGCTGGATAGATCGGTGAGTGCTAGTTATTAAGTTATGATAATGTTTTCTTACACTATGTATATACATAAACATATATATTGTAACGAATTTTCTGCAAATCCTCTTATTTGCCCCTTTTGCTAGGTTCGTATCGCTAAACTGTTGAATAAATAACTCCAATATTGAATAATGGAAAAATGGCCTTTATTAAAATGCTTCACAATAACACTCAAACTGTGCAACGAATAGCTTAATAACCAAACTGATAGCTCAAATGAAACTCCACTAATCAAAATAATACTGGTATTGCTCGCTAGATATCTTCTTAGTCGTAACTGCTGATCAACTCAAATCAAACTGAATTACTTCTTACTCGCTGGCGCCGCTTTTATAGTTTACGCTGCATACTTCTAGGCTCTTCGATTTCCAGAACTTACTAGTTGTTTCGGCTACAAAATCGCCAGCCACAACTACGTGCACAAATTATTGCTCACTCTTGTGACAACTCAGATAAGGTATATGCATGTGTTTGTAGTTTACAGTCTCCCGCACACACATAAGCGTATAAGTAAATTCATCGGTGTGTGACATCTCATCTCTTGCTGCCTTGTATGTAAATGTTGCTCGTCGGAATGTGTACATATGTGTAGACGCAATTATTTATTCGTTTAAGTAGATACATAAAGATTGAATTATTGATGTGAATGTTTGTAGTTTGCGCACATAGGCATATAAGTAAATGCATCTGTGTGTACATCTCTCTGGACTGCCTTATATATGTGTATACTTGATTTAATTATTAACGTAAATACTGCTTGGCATGGCCTTAGCATCGCCTTAGTGATGGGATAATTTAGTGATGCTAATATCCGTGACACTGCCCTCCACCTAAGTCTGATCGTCCCGATCAGACAAATCTCTCGATCTAAACGTTGCTAGCCTTTCCAAATGGACCACCTTCATTTTGGTTCGTGGTTTACCGATGGTTTGTATGCGGTACACTACATCGTTGATCCGTTTTACAACTTTGTATGGGCCTTCCCAATTACACTGCAATTTCGGGGACAAACCTTTTTTACGTTGTGGGTTGTATAACAGCACCAAATCTCCTTCCTGAAAACCTTCTGAATTAATTGCTTTATCATATCTGGCTTTCATCTTGTCACTCATAATCTTTGTTCGTTGCCTTATCAGATCATGTATTTCTCTTAGCTCTTCTTCCAAATCACTAGTGGATTTCCTGACATTTCTCTCCGCATTGGCATCTATCCCAAACTTCAAATCAGCTGGCAGTCTAAGGTCATTGCCAAAAATTACTTTTGCAGGGGTTTGGCCCGTTGTCTCATGCACTGCTGATCGGTAAGCCATCAAGAATAATGGTATGCGGGTATCCCATTCTTTATGGTACTTGTCCACTACTTTCCTTAAGTGCTCCTCCAATGTTCTATTGAATCGTTCTACCATACCATCGGATTGAGGATGCAATGCAGTTGTCCGTGTTTTTCGAATGCCCAATGACTTACACATTTCCTGGAACACAGCTGATTCGAAATTCCTGCCTTGGTCAGAATGTAACTCCATTGGTACACCATACCTTGCAACCCAATTGTTTATAAAAACTTCTGCTACCGTTTCCGCTTCTTGATTTGGGATTGGGTATACCTCTGGCCATTTGCTGAAATAATCCATAACTACCAGTACATATTTGTTTCCGCCGTTGCTAGTAGGAAATGGACCGGCGACATCCATAGCGATCCTTTCAAATGGCGCACCTGAGTTATATTGCTTCATCTGGCCATGACTTCGTGTTCTGGGCCCTTTCGCTCTGCTGCAAACCTCGCAGTTCGCAATCCAATCAGTGACCGACTGACGGCAACCAACCCAATAGAATCTCTGTTTAATCTTCTCGAGCGTCTTCGTGATTCCAAGATGACCTCCGCTTGGACCATTATGCAGCTCGCTGAGCACATCAGGAATCCTCTTTCTGGGAACAACTATCAGTTTATTCTTGTATTTACCATCCTCACTCTCCCATACTCGATGAAGGCAACCGGATATCAATTCCAAACTGTTCCACTGTGCCCAATATGACTTCGCAATGGGACTCTCTGCTGACATCTCTTCTCTGTTTGGTCTTTCATTTCGTTCGAGCCCTTGCATAACACGTGACAGATCTGCATCTTCTAGCTGGCACTTTCTTAGCTGTTCCTTGTCCCATTCATCTGTACATGTTATAGTCATTAGCCGGACATCTATAATGTCTTCTTTAGCCTCGGCTTTTGAACAGTGCTTGCATTCCAAACTACATGGTCTTCGTGACATTGCATCGGCATTTCCATGGGTACTACCTTTTCGATGCTCAATGGAAAAGTCATAGCTTTGTAGTCGCTCGATCCACCGTGCCAATTGTCCTTCTGGATTACGGAACTGCAGTAGCCATTTTAAAGCTGCGTGATCTGTCCTGACACGGAATCGCTGGCCGTAGAGGTATTTGTGAAAATGTTTAACGCACTCTACCAATGCCAACAGCTCTCTCCGCGTAACGCAGTAGTTCCTCTCTGGTTTTCCAATCGAACGGCTGTAATATGCAACTACCTTCTCCTGTCCATCGACCAGTTGTGATAAAACGCCTCCTATAGCATATCCACTCGCATCTGTATCTAGAATAAATGTTGCTCCTGGAATCGGATATGCTAACATTGGGGCAGTGCACAAACGCTCCTTCAATGTTTGGAAAGCCACTTCTTGCTCCTTCTTCCATTCAAAAGCTTTATTTTTTCTTGTAAGCTCATGGAGGCTATGGGTTACGCTGGAAAAATTTTGTACAAATCGGCGGTAATATGTGCACAGCCCAAGGAAACTTCTTAATTCATGTAGGTTCTGTGGTCTTGGCCAATCCTTTACAGCCTCTATCTTTTCGTTCGCAGTGCAGATGCCCTCTGTCGTTACCTTGTGACCCAAATAATTTACTTCCTTTTTAAACAGCGCACACTTTTTGGGACTTAACTTCAGACCAGCGCCAGCTATTCTTTGGAAAACTTCCTCCAAGTTCTTAAGATGTTCATCGAAATTCTTGCCCAATACGATGATGTCGTCCAGGTACACCAAGCATGTTTTCCAATGTAGTCCTTTCAATACCTGATCCATGAGTCTCTCGAAAGTAGCTGGTGCATTACATAGTCCAAAGGGCATTACTGTAAATTGCCAAAGACCATCTCCGACGCTGAAGGCTGTTTTCTCTTTGTCTTCCTCATTTACCTCCACTTGCCAGTAGCCGCTTTTCAAGTCCAGTGTGGAAAACCATTTCGTACCAGAGAGCGAGTCCAGAGTGTCGTCAATTCTTGGCAATGGGTAGCTATCCTTTTTCGTAACGTCATTCAACTTCCGGTAGTCGACGCAAAACCTCATTTTTCCATCCTTCTTCTTTACAAGTACTACCGGTGAGCTCCAGGGACTAGCTGATGGTTCGATGACGCCGCTGTCGCTCATTTCTTGTATAATTTGACTCACAACTTGCCGCTTCGCCAGTGGAACACTACGTGGAGCTTGACGGATCGGCCTCGCATCTCCAGTGTCAATTTGATGTTTCACAACGTTGGTGCGGCCTGGTTTAGAACCATCCTGGTCAAATATGTTCGCGTACTTTAGGAGCAGTTGTTTTGCCTTACTCTGATATGCTTCCTCTAGCCCCTGCGTCCATGCCGTGATGTCATTTGAAAGATTAGTATTACTAGCTGAAACGTGTTCCTGGAGCTGTTCACAGTTAATAACTACTTCAGCCTCTTGGCATCTTCCCAAAATAGCTCCTTTAGTTAGTTTGAGTGGTGAATTGAACTCATTGAGTACTCTTACTGGAACACGTCCATCTTGTTTTGTCATAGCCAGGGTTTTTCCTACAAGTATGTTCAGTGCTGATTTGTTTGCTGCTTCGACAACCCACAATTTGTTTGTCCCACAATCTCCATCAACCTTTGCCCAGATGACTGCTTCGGATTTTGGTGGTATTCGCTGACTCTCTTCCACCAGCACTCGTTTACTGCTGTAGCCTCTCTCGTAGCCGAAATTAAGTGGTACATCCATGTTCTTATATCGCATCGTCTTGCTTTGCATGTCGATCTTGATGCCCTGGTCGATTAAGAAGTCCACTCCAATTATGATTTCATCAACAATCTCTGCCACTATAAAATTGTGTACTACCGTGACGTTCCCAATTGCGACTTCACATGATACTTCTCCTAGAACCGTGCTGTCTTCTCCAGTGGCTGTACGCAATCTTGCTCCATGCAATGGTGTTATCTTCTTGTTGACTAAATCCGCTCGAATGATGGAATGAGATGCACCCGTATCTACAGTCAGTAAACGTTCCTTTCCATCCACATGTCCTCCGACAGTAAGATTGTTTGACCTTCTTCCAATTTGTGAGATAGAGATTATGGGGCATTCAATTGAGGGAGCCAGCTGTCGCCCCTTGCGGCTGACTCGCTTTAGTTTAACGATTGAGTGGACTTGGAGATTTGCTCATCTCCTTCAGCTCTGCGTTTACGGCCACCCACATTGTTGGAGCTATTGGGACCGGTGCTGCAATGTCGTGCAATATGACCTGGGTTGCCGCACTTGAAACATTTAATAACTCCGGCATTTCTCTGTTGTGATCCCTTCAGTGCTTCCAAAATTGTGTCTACCCATTCTGGCCTTTCTACTTCTACACGATGAGCCTTATATGCTGGTTTACTTAATAGGGAGGCAGTTTCCTGAGTCAATGCATGTGATACCGTTTCAGCAAATGTCAGTTTTGGGTTCGCGTATGTAGCTCGCTTCGTTTCCACATCTCGTATGCCATTTATAAAGCTCTGAATCTTCACTCTTTCCGTGTATTCCACGGGTGCATCCGCATTTGCAAGATGAGCCAATCTTTCAATGTCAGAAGCAAACTCCTGCAAGGTCTCGTTAGCTTTTTGGTAGCGGTTTTGCAATTCTATTTGAAATATCTGTTTCCTGTGTTCGCTTCCGTATCGCCGTTCTACAGCAGCCATCAATGCGTCATAACTGTTCCGTTCGTATTCTGGAATAGTCTGTAAGATTTCGGCAGCTGGTCCTTTCAATGCTACGAAGAGTGCGGCAACTTTATCTTCCACATTCCAGTTGTTCACTGCTGCGGTCTTCTCAAACTGTAACTTAAAGACCTGGAAAGGAACAGAACCGTCAAAGGATGGTGTTTTTACCTTTGAATTACTCGCTGAAACTGCTGGACGATTTAATTGTAACTGCTCCATACGACCCTTCAAATCATCGACTTCTGCCTGAAATTGAGCGATTTTTGCATCCTGCGCTTCCAGCTTTGATGTTACCCTTGCTTCCTGTGCTTCTAACTGTGAAGACATTTGTGCCACCTGCAATGATAAGCGCTCCTCTTGTTCTTCCATCTTTGATGTTATGCGTGTCTCCTGCGATTCCAGTTGGGATGCCATATATGTCTTCTGTTCTTCTAGTTGAGATGCCAGTTGAGATTTTATATCTGTCTTTTGCGATTCCAGTTGAGAAGCCACTGTCGATGTTTGAGCAGATATTGCAGCCAAAATCATGTTCAAATCTGTGCTGGTAACCGTCTGCGATGTTTCGTTTTTCTCTTCAATTTTTGTTGTCTCCTCCCCATCAAGGTGAAAGACATACTCTTCCACATCAATTCCTTCTGCTTCCATTGCCTCTCGTAGCCGTGCCTGAAGTTCAAGTTTAACGCCGCTTGTATTCAATCCACGGGTCTCCAACTCCTTCTTTAGTTGCTGGATCTTTAATTCACCGAACTTTGCCATGTCCTTGTTGTCCTTTGGAATTTATTCAACAATTCCTCTTCTGACACCAATTGTAACGAATTTTCTGCAAATCCTCTTATTTGCCCCTTTTGCTAGGTTCGTATCGCTAAACTGTTGAATAAATAACTCCAATATTGAATAATGGAAAAATGGCCTTTATTAAAATGCTTCACAATAACACTCAAACTGTGCAACGAATAGCTTAATAACCAAACTGATAGCTCAAATGAAACTCCACTAATCAAAATAATACTGGTATTGCTCGCTAGATATCTTCTTAGTCGTAACTGCTGATCAACTCAAATCAAACTGAATTACTTCTTACTCGCTGGCGCCGCTTTTATAGTTTACGCTGCATACTTCTAGGCTCTTCGATTTCCAGAACTTACTAGTTGTTTCGGCTACAAAATCGCCAGCCACAACTACGTGCACAAATTATTGCTCACTCTTGTGACAACTCAGATAAGGTATATGCATGTGTTTGTAGTTTACAGTCTCCCGCACACACATAAGCGTATAAGTAAATTCATCGGTGTGTGACATCTCATCTCTTGCTGCCTTGTATGTAAATGTTGCTCGTCGGAATGTGTACATATGTGTAGACGCAATTATTTATTCGTTTAAGTAGATACATAAAGATTGAATTATTGATGTGAATGTTTGTAGTTTGCGCACATAGGCATATAAGTAAATGCATCTGTGTGTACATCTCTCTGGACTGCCTTATATATGTGTATACTTGATTTAATTATTAACGTAAATACTGCTTGGCATGGCCTTAGCATCGCCTTAGTGATGGGATAATTTAGTGATGCTAATATCCGTGACAATATATACCATACAATTGAGCGTATGCATAACAGTGGCGGTACGATAAATCCGACTTTTGATTTTGGTGCTTTTTCGATTGGATTTCCACCTTTTTCTTTTTTTACTTTACTGCCAATTAATTTCGTTTTGTTAAATAAACCTTATTGATCTACAAGTTGAATTTACCAGTTATTTTTTATTTACACCTTATTTTATGGGTTGAAGTCATTTCAAAAATGTCAGGTTTATTAGGCATCAATTTGGTGTGGGTGTTGCACGGGTGTATTAGAGGAGACGTAGATGTGAGGTTACCGTGACAGACTAGACAGATTAGGGACATGGGACATTGACGGACGGACACATGTCAGGCTAAGGGGGCGTTGCTAAAGTTTCGGAGTCAGTGCAACGCCCAAGGCTGCGTCAAGGTTATACGCAGAAGGGGAGGAATGACTCCACCTGACACGGACAGACCTTTTCTTCCAGCTTTCCTTTTCTTTTCGTAGATTTCAGGCATGAACCCTTTTTTTGTTTGTATAAATGTAGGTAAGGCGAGTGAGCAAAAACTCACCCCGCCCGACGAGCTAGCAGGGGCTTGCCAGCATGCCAAATGCCACCTCCGCCTTACCCCAACAGTCAGTTTTACAACAGACTGTAGCGAATGTATGAAAAGAATTGTGATAACAAAACGGGATAGAGATAATGCAAATGTCAGAACATGCAGGCTTGACATGATCGTGCATTAACCCTTGTAATACTAGATTTCACAATAAATTTAATGTATGCAAATTCGAACTCAACATACCGACGCCTTTGAACTATCTAATTACGTATGATACGTTCAACTTTAAACTACATTTGATTTTTTGTTGATTGTTTGAAAACATGAAGAACATTAGAAAAGAAAATTTAGCAGTTGATTTCTTATGTTTATCAAATAGCAAAGAAAATTAACAGAGTTAAACCATTACGTTAATAAATATGAAAAAAATCTAAACATAAGTAAATTATTAGGTTACAGATTCGACTGTTTGCAAAAATTATTAAAAGTAAGTAATCTTAACATGGTTGAAAAATGTATATTTACGAGTCTTCGTTCTCGCAATAATAGAGTTTCACCTAGGACGCGTTTTAAATGGTATTTGATGCGTTTTATACCAGTTTCCCAGTATCCGCCCATATGCGGTGCGATCGGCGGGTTGAAACTCCACTCTATATTGGAATCGGCGAAAAATGACTTAAGCGTATCATCTGCCATACACTTATCGTACATGATACGAAGCTCCATTTAAGCTCCGACGAAATTCGTTCCATTATCGGAAAACATGTTTTTTCAATACCCTCTTCGGTTGATGAAACGCTTTAACGCGTTTAGAAATGCAGGTGTAGACAAATCTCCTACGAATTCCAGGTGCATCGCACCAGTACACATACAACTAAAGGATCAGATGTATCCCTTCGTGGATTTCGCCCCTCTGCCATGCGTGAACTAGTACGAATAAGGACCGGCGAAGTCTACGGCAGTGCGTGTGAAACAGCGAGCATAAATAGTGCGGGCCACAGGAAGATCAACTATTGACTGTGCAGACGCACGACGATTTCGGCAAGTACACTTTACCCATTTGTGATAAATGTTACGAATTAGATTGCGGGCGCCAATCACCCAATAACGACGTTGCAATACGACCTGCATGATATGTGGTCCAGCGTGTAATGCATACTGATGGATATCGGGAATTATGAGTCGTAACAGCGGAGAACTTTTAGGCAGGATGATTGGATGTCTTACATCAGGCGCGCCATCCGCTGATTTTAACCGCCCACCTACACGAAGAACACCATTCGGGTCTTAAAAAAGTATACTTAACTAAGCGGCGTTCTGCTTCGACTAACTCTGAAACAGTCAGGGGACCTATTGATTTGTCAAGTAGGCGCTTAGTAGAAACACGAAGATTCGCAATGAATCGTAAAGCGTAAGCGATGACACGACGCAACTTGGAAAACGAAGAGTATTTCTTGACTACTGGCCAGTATTCGTCTGAGTCCGTTACGTGGGCTACGACTTTGTTGCGGACGCCAATATCAGTTGTATGCTGCTTCGAAGCATTCTGCTTCCAAAGCTGGTCTGTACCTTTCAAAAAATTAGGACCGTTCCACCAAAGCTCATGACATAGTTGATCGGACGGCGATATACCTCTGGACGCGCAGTCAGCTGGATTCAACTCGGACCTTACATGATGTCAACACTCTGTCGGCAACGCGGTTTGCGATGAAAGTCACGCATCTACTAGAGTGCGCTTGTAACCAGGCTAACCTGATGGTTGAATCCGTCCAAGCATACAGCGGATAGCGAAGATCGCACAAACTGCTTAAAACGCTTTGTACTAATTTTGCAGCTAAATGCGCCGAGTAAAGTTCTAGACGCGGTAAAGTCGTTGATTTAAGCGGTGCTACATTAGTTTTCGCTGATATGAGACGAACAGTAATCGTACCGTTCGGGTGAAATGTACTGGAGTAGACAACGGCGGCATAAGCGCGCTCAGAAGCGTCGGCAAAGACGTGCAGTTCAGTGAGTGATCCAATTGCTCCACATCCAAGCCAGCGATTATCTTCACTTCTTTTAGTTTCTGCAGCTGAAAACGATGATTGAGCCACGCCTTGTAAATGTGGTATCAAATCGTCGCACCCAACTGCGGAGCGCCAAAAGTCTTGGAACCAGATTTTGGAGTTGATCGTTACCGGAGCGAGCAGACCTAGAGGATCAAAGAGAGTACTGGCATAGGACAGAAACGATCTCTTGGTTAGGCTTGATGGTTCTTCCCTTAAATCCACTGCAAACGTAAAATGATCACCCTCTGTATCCCACATTAGACCCAACGCATGAACATCCTTACCGTCGACTACGTAATGTGATACGCTTCTAGAGACTTCAGCGATAGTTGCGTTCAGCTCCTTACAATTCGTCGCCCATTTTCTAGAATATCCGATACGTTCTTTTGAAGGGATTGCAGTTGAGCTTTACATGACGCACCGGTGTGTAGATCGTCCATGTAAAAGTCGTTCATAATCGTTGACACGGCTTTTTTTTGTTGGACGAGTCTTTGGCAGTTTGCTGTAAAGCCTTGACGGCTAAATGGGACGCGGCCGCCACACCATATGTGACGCGAAGCATGCGGTAGTCTTGAATCGGCGATATGGATGAGGCCTCCATACGGATCGTTACAAGTCGACGTTTTTCGAGGATATGCACACTTGCCGGTACATCTTGGCGATATCCGCAGTTACTGCGAAGCGGTGCGTTCGAAAACGCAACAACACGGCATATAGGCCATCTTGCAACTGCGGTCCAACAAATAGCGCGGCGTTAAGCGAGTTGCCAGAAGTAGTTTTAGCGGAAGCGTTAAAAACAACACGCAGTTTCGTCGTGACGCTAGACTCCTTGACAACTGGATGATGCGGCATATAATACACGGCATTGTTCGTCGGTTGAGGTATTGCTTCCATGTGACCCATCTCCAAGAGCTCTTTCACGAACTCTTTTTAACGCGATCTCAACTCATTGGCATTCTCCATCCTTCGTTCAATGTGCAGCAGGCTGCGAACAGCACAATTACGTGATTCGCCCAAAGGAACATCAACTTTCTGCGGTAACTCCACTAGAAAGCGACCGTCGGGCGACCTCTTATGCGTAGAGGCGAAGTGATCTATGCCGAAGCGCTCTTCGCTTGTGAGATGAGCCTTGTGGGGAAATTTTTCTAGTTCACGTAATCTATTTAGCGCGCGATCGAGCTGCACATCGCAGTGCAATACCTATAAGTTGCGTGTTGGCGAAGACGGCATATCAACGCTTCCGCACAAAGTCCAGCCAAATACCGTTTTTTGCGCCATGGCAGTGCCGGGTGGACCTTTGCCAAGATCGGAGGAGATTAGACGACTCATGACGTGCATACCAACCAAAATAGCGACGCGACATTGTTTTTTGAAATACGAATCAGCCAGAAACAAGCCGCGAATATGAGGCCATTCAGGATTATCTAGCATCTGAGACATGCGTAGTGGGAGTGCTGGCGGTTAAGACTGAGACCCCATGTAGGAGAGTGTGATTATGTTGATGACAGATACGGCACGCGGATGAGCTTTTGCAACGCTCCCTAAAATGACCTGGACTCAAGCAATTTAGGCAAACCTTGGCTTCCTTTATAAATTTGGACTTCGCTGTTGTATCAAGGTTCCGAAATTTGTCAACGGTATATCCTGTGCGCTGCATTGCAGTACGTGCACCGCGTGTTGCTCTGCTCAGGAACCGCGTGAAACACCTTCGTCGGCTTTCGTGCCGATTTGGTCGCATTTACTTTGCTTTGCAGTGGTTGAAACGCAAGGGTAGCCAGCATTGACAGTGAACGACAGCGAACTTCTAAAAACGTTGATAGCTTCTCGAAGGTAGGGGGTTCCTCACTAACTAAAGATAGCTCCCATTGTTTTCGGGTCTCAAACGCAAGCCTCTTTACCAGTTCATGAGCTCCCGAATGTGTTGTTGGAAAGTGTCGTGAACATTTTTGATGGCTGCGGCGCTGTCATTTGTAGCCTTGAGAATATCATCAATAGCCGTGAAATGCGCTTCCACGATAACCCTCATGACCTTGTAGCGCGATGTGAGTAGACCTCAAGTATCCTTGTAATTTGCATCGCAAATCTTGAAGCCGTTGATTATATTTAGTGCATTTCCTTTCAAACAGCTACGTAAATAATGAAGCTTTTGTCCGTCCGACAAAGCAGCATTGCCATCAACCAGTGAGCAAAAGGAATCATAAAAAACGATCCACTCCGTGGAATCACCCGTGAATGTAGGCAAGTCCATTTTATGTAATCGCATTGCTAGAGACACAGATGCGGTAGCGGCAGCGACACGAGACGCCGTTTCCGTTCGAAGCCTCTGTACGCGTTTGAAGTTTCACACAGCTCTCGAACACTTTCTTCTACTGCAGCATTGTCAGCTCCACACGAATTTTCGACGGCGTCATGGGCTGTATTGAAACGCACCCATTGCTCATTTCAAAGTTGCATATAACTGGTGACATTGTCAGCGGGTTGTTAGTACGGAAGAAATGCTTCTGCTACCATGACGCGGTGGTTTTCAATAGAAATTAATACTCGTGAGAATACTTTGATTCTTATTAATAAATAACTTTGTTCGCACAAATTAACATTCTCGAAATTATTGGCAAGTATTAGTAAAACAATATCGATAGCGAGCGGTACAAAATGGACTGTAGCGAATGTATGAAAAGAATTGTAGTAATAAAACGGAATAGAGATAATGCAAATGTCAGAACATGCCGGCTTGACATGATTGTGCATTAACCCTTGTAATACTAGATTTCACAATAAGTTTAATGTATGCAAATTCGAACTCAACAAGGGGTCAGGATATATGTTATAGAATAACTCCGTCCTCTTGGTAAATACTAATAGTTTTCTAGGACCCAGCTTAGTTGATGCCTCGAGATCTGCCAACTTTGCCTCGTAGGCTTTGCACATGATTTTAGAAATTTTGCAGCCCCGCGCTTTTGTCCACGCCTTTACCGCTTGATGCATCATATGCAACTCTTGTCTATTTTTGATTTCTGCCAAACGAATTGGGACGTCTATCCTCGACGCAGCGAGTGTTGCGCCATCACCATTTGCCAACACATCGGACTTTTCGTTACCTTCTATCCCTTTATGACCGGGAACCCAGTAAAGATATATAGTCCGGTCTAAGCGAAGTTTTTCCAATGCTTCTTTGCATTCCAGAATACTTCTTGATGAAGTACTTTGTGAGATTATTGCCATAATCGCAGCCCGGCAATCAATATGTATATTGACGCGACTGCAGCTTAGCACGCTACCTCCAGAGACAATATTAACATAGAGACATTGCAGGGACGAAAAATCGTGTGAAGCAAGCTTCACAACACCTCTTGTAGGTCACATTCACCACTTACCACAGCAGAATTTGTTAGCTACCACTGTCTGTATTTGTTATTTAACAATTATTTGTACACTTTTTATTCAGCTAATGTGCTCAGAATTCATATTTCTACACTCTAAAACTGCAATCGGTGTATTTTGTGTGCTTAAATTATGTTAAAAATCGTGTTAAAATTTGTGGTGTGGTGGAAGTGACCTACTAGAATTTTGTGAAGCTCCGCTGCTTTCCACTGAAGTTCGCGCATGCAGCATCTTTATCCTCAAACATTTTTGCTACCTCCAGAATTTCTGCTGCTTTATTCACTGCTATAATTTCCGCCTGAAAAACGCTGCAGTAATCTGTAGGATCTAGTCATTTCTGGGTCGACACAGTAAACAGCAGACCCCACCCCTTTCATTAATTTGGAACCATCCGTAGATACGTGTATAGTATGTTCTACCATTGCTGCACTTCTGCACCAACCCTCCGGTTCAATCGTGGCCCCAATATCCCTTTCGAAGACCAGGCACGGGTCCATATATTAAATTTGCCAGATATAAGATGGCGCCATACTGCTGTGGCCATAAGGCCTGCACTCAAGCTGCCTCGAGGCCTTAAGCCTTGTTGCAGTTGTTAACGCGATGTTTTTGGTCGTTAGGTCTGCAGGTGGGATGTGTAGAATGGCATGCAAAGCTGTTTTTAAGGCTCCCGTTATGCTAATCATTGATACTCTGCATGCCCTCTCAAGTTTTTTGGTATACGTACTTTTTTGTGTGGCTGTCCACCAAACAAGATTCCCATAGTAAAGTATGAGTTTAACAATTGCCGTAAATACACAATGAGAGAGTTTGGGTGATAGTTAGATAGATAGAAATTCCATGACAACTTACTACTTAGTATCACTCCTAGGTACTTTGTGCTATATTTTTCTTTCAGGGTTACTCCTCCAAGCCTAGACTTAGCCCAATTAGGGACCTTATACTTCCGAGTACATAATACTATATCGGTTTTTTTCCGCGTTGGCGGTTAACCCGACTGCCTGATCCATCAGAGAGCTGATTGTTGTTACGCATCTGCCGCTTATGATGACTGAAACGTCATCTGCATATGCCGTAAGTTTGAGTGGTCCCTCGTCGAACAGCCTAAGCAATTGGTTTATAACCACCGTTCACAGCATTGGTGATAAAACCCCACCCTGCGGCGTTCCTCTGTTTACATATTTCGTTGTCTTGCACAGACCCCATTGCGATGTGATCATTCTGCAACTTAACATGCAGCCGATCCAATTTGCTAAAGCTGGATGAACTTCAATCGAGCTGAGACTGTCCATGATTGCTCATTTCGAGACATTGTTGAAAGCTTCGGCAATGTCCAGAAAAACACCTAGGGCACATTCCTGGTGTGCTCGAGCCGTTCTCCAAGATTGTGTTTTGTTTTATGCAACCCTCAAAGATTATTCTTAGCCATTCTATAATCGTTCCACCGGCCATCTGCAGCATAGCAGGCAATATCCCATCTGGGTCCGGCGATTTGAACATAGCAAACGTTTTTATTGCCTATTCAATTTTGGTGTTTGTCAACAATCCTGGTAACTCCCGCTCTGCATTAGAACTGTAGACGTAGTTACATAACTCTTCCGCATCATCTCCTGATGGGAAGTGTGTGTTAAGTAGTACCTCAAGGGACTCTTCACTATCGTGTGACCATTCCCCGTCGTCCTTTTCAGTCCCCGAACTGCTTTAGATAGGACTTTCCTCAGTCTCGCCGTTTCGCTGGAGCGTTCTATGTCGGCACAGAATTTCTTCCATGAAACCTGCTTTGCCCTGTTGATTTAACGTTTCTAGATCCTCAACAGATCGCTGTATTCGTCCCAGCGCTCCTCGCTTTCAGCAACATATAGGGTGCAAAGGCAAGATCTAACGTCACGACTACAGAACAAAAATAACTGCCTAGTAGAAAAACTATTTAAAATGGAATTAATAACATAAACTGAGAGAAATCAACTTACAATAACCACAGCATTGCCACCCAGAATCTATGGCCTCCCGAAGATCCATAAAGAAGGAACCCCATTAAGGCCAATCTGTTCAGCCATTGGATTGCCCTCGTACGGACTTTGCAAATATATCGCGGAAATATTAAAAAACGTAACGGCAAGTTCGACATATAACGTTAAAAATACACTGGAGTTCAAGGAAAGGGTGAACAACACTTACGTATTTGACGACGGGAAACTTATTTCCTTCGACGTCGTATCACTCTTTCCGAGCATAACTATACAGCTGGCTCTTGACACAATACAAGAAAATGGGAAATAATTAAAGAATATACCAAGATACCGAAACAGCTGTTCATGGAAATATTAAAATTTTGCATTCAAGAGAGCAGATATTTCAAGTTTAAGGATACCATATACACACAATTGAAAGGAATGCATATGAGAGCACCAACATCTCCAATTATAGCAGATATTATTATGGAAAAACTTTTAGATAATAGTATTGAAAAATTACGCTACAAACCAAGGTTACTTACCAAATATGTCGACGACCTCTTCGCCATATTACGTGAGAATGAGGTACAAAATACACTGGACACACTTAACAATTTTGATAAGAGTATACAATTTACTTTAGAAATAGAAAATGGTGGAACATTAGCTTATCTGGACTCCGAAATAAATAGACGTGGAAATCATCTTAAATTAAAGTGGTATAAAAAACCCACAGCTTCAGGACGAATAATAAATTTTAATTTAAAACATCCTAAATCTATGATTATTAATACAGCAATGGGCGGCCACCGTGGTGTGATGGTAGCGTGCTCCGCCTATCACACCGTATGCCCTGGGTTCAACTCCCGGGCAAAGCAACATCAAAATTTTAGAAATTTCTGCCATGAAAAGCTCTCAGTGAAAACTCATCTGCCTTGCAGATGCCGTTCGGAGTCGGCATAAAACATGTAGGTCCCGTCCGGCCAATTTGTAGGGAAAAATCAAGAGGAGCACGACGCAAATTGGAAGAGAAGCTCGGCCTTAGATCTCTTCGGAGGTTATCGCGCCTTACATTTATTTTTTTTTTTAATGGGCTGTATACGTGTGCAGCATATACCTCGGACGAAGTATACCACGATGAAATAAAGAAAGAAATATTCACAATATTAATAAATAACGATTTTCCGAAATACACAATTAAAAAATTAATAAAAAAAGCTAAACTTCCAAAAAACCTTAAAAACCCCGAGAAACCATTTATTTTTAAGTCGCTGGCTTATGTACCACAACTGTCAGAGCGTCTGGCCAAGTCTGATTGTTATAACAAAGAAAACGTAAAAATAGCACATAAGCCTTCTAACACATTAAAAAGTATTTCAATAAAACCAAATCGAATATATCAAACATGGACAAAAGCAACGTTGTATACAAAATTCCCTGTAAAGGCAATGTTGAGGAAACGTGCAATAACATTTATGTCGGTACAACCAAGTCAAAATTAAAAACAAGATTATCACAACACAAGTCTGATTTAAAACAATGCCATCAACTAAATAATCACAAAACTGCACTCATGGCCCACTGTGGAACTAGCGGCCACATACCTAACTTTGACGAGACCAAAATACTGCAAAAAGAACAACACTATAATAAACGATGTACTCTTGAAATGTTACATATTATCAACGTACCGACAAACATACGACTCAACTATAAGAGTGATGTGGACCATTGCGCTCATATTTACAAACACCTGCTAATAAAAAAATAAAAAAGCAGTACCATACTCCACGTCACACAGAGCAAACGTGTTAAGAAAAGTATGTAAATATGTTAAATGTTTGATATGTATATTTGTTAATTGTTGTTATTGTGTTTTTATTAGCTCTGTAACCTTGAAGACGATTGCCGTAGAGCAGTCGAAATATATCGGTTTTTTGAAAAAAGAAACTATTGTGTTTAATTTATAAAACACGGACCTCGAGCCCGCAAAACAGGACAATTAGTTGAAGGAAAAAGGTCGCCAGAAATTATAATTTATACATAAAAACAATTTTTATTTAAAATTTTTAAATTTTTTATTTATATTTTTCTCCATACTTTGGCGTGGTTGGCAATGCGTAATATACTTGTGTGTGTGTGTGTGTGTGTGTGTGTGTAGTTTCATAAAATGACTACTATTTTTCTAAATAATCTTTTTGACATCATTTGTAAATGGAATATATTCATACATTTTATAATGGATGAGTATACAATAAGCAGCGGTGTTGGCAGATACGGCCTTGTGAAATTTTAGCTCAATCCGAATATCGATGGGACCGCTTTTTATAGATTCATTCTGATGTGTAACATCTAAAACAATTATTGGAGCATGTTGAACAAATTGATCAGGCGAGTGCGTCCATAGTAACTTTGTTGAAATTTCAAACACATGTCATATAATAGAGCATACCGATTTCGATCAAATTTAATATTAAGATCATCATATGAATATGTAGTGGAGTTGAGGTGAACTTTAACATCCAATAAGTCACAATGTGTAAATTTATTTTCTTTTTGAGATCATAAAATAATATAGCGAGGTCTTTCATTTTCACCAACCAATTTGACATTCCATAAGATATTAGTGCTTTTCTGTAGAGACGGGTTATGATAAACATCCCAACTTCTAAACGAAATGTTTAGTGGTTGTTTGCTATTAATTATTCTCAACATAGTTAACCGATACGAGTCTGAAAGTTCAACATGTGGCACTTTCCATGTAATATTTAAAAGTTTTAATAAAAGCTTTTTTGATGGTGTAGTTGACGTCATAACAGCATCATCTTCTTTGGCTCGTACTAAGATTAATTCATGTTTACAATTAACAATAATTTTATCAAAATATTCAGCGAATCCAAGCAGTTTTTTCAACGGTATACAAAAATTAAAATGTCCAGTCTTTAGGCTAATATTTTCAAATGGACACCACCCTGCATTTTTAAATTTTTACTCTCAAATTCGTTAAGTGATACATAATTTTTCATTGCTGTTGCAATACCCAACTTTCTAGTGCGATCAATTTCTATTCCATTAATTTCGTATCGAATCTCCTCGAATAAATACGCCATACAATTATAAAGCAGCTGCACAGTTTTTGAAACTTGCGAATTACTATTTGATATGAATCCCTCAATGTATAAAATACTCTCACTAGGTAACACATATAGGTCTTGATTTTGTATAGGGATTCGAATTTCATCATTGTTTTGAAACGATTGCAGATATGGTATGTAGCTATAGTAATCCTTTTTTATTACACTATTATCAAAAATCATTTTTTAAACTAAATCCTAGACTTATTAGGAACTCCTTATTCGCGGGGGTTAAATCAGTTTTATGTTGAACAGGAGATCTTACTTTTTAGAGTGTAGATTTTTTCTTTTTGTAGCCAATACTTTTGAGGCTGATTGAAAGCTATTAAAAAAATCTGTATGTGGTGGCTTTTTATTAAAAATTATCATTTTTTAGATAGGTTTTAAATGCATGTTCTCTCCACGAAAATTAACCAAGCTACCAGTTTGATCAACAACTTTAAGAACTAGAGTGCTTATTTGACGTGTATTAACCGGTAAATATATAACATTAGCAGGTGTTTCTGAGATTTTATATCTTGGACTAACTCTAAGTGAAAACTGTTGAATTGTATGCACAGATAGTTCATTTATATATGATCCGTTGATGATATTACATTCAACAGATATCGTGTTTATTTTTGTTATATCCACTGGATTGTCGGAATAATGAACAATCCCCGGCTTCAGTAAGCTTCTACTGAAACCTAGTATTGGACCAATTGAGCATTCTTTATCAAAATTTACTCTTCCTTAAAGCTCATAATTTCAGTTCGAAATGTATTAGGGTTAGCGCTTATATCAATATACCCTTGATTTGAAGGGTAATATATTTTAGTAATTGTCTCAACTATATTATCCATTTCATATGTTCCAACAGGTATCTCAATAACATTCGATCCAATGTGAAACAAATTGTTTTCTTTGTCCACATTTGGAATTGTATGATATGAGTCAAAACTGATTAACCCACAGACATAATCTTGTTTGAGTTCTATGGGAGGGAAATAATTTGCAATCTGTATAGATGAATTACCACTTATTGTTAATGTAATCGACATGTTGATAGGCTAACATTGAATACTTAACTGAAATAATTATTAAAACACTTCTATTTGTTTGTTTATTTATTTACTTTATTAATTTAAATCATTGACATCCACCCAGGAATTGTATTCAGAAGAGAATCCTAACCATTTAACATAAACTCTATTGTTTCGACGTCTCAAAACTTGTTCAATTAAATATACATGAGAGAGTTTAGTTTTCAAAAGTTCATATTCATAAAATCCTCCCTTAGTAGCATTACCTTGCTAGTCTTCAAGTATATATGTTGTAGGGTTTGTGTTTTTAATTGACTTTATTTTAAAAACTTCTGTTGTCCAATTTGGTGTATACCCTTTTTCAAATACATGTTTATATTTACTTATTCTAACCTCATCATTAATTTTAAATTTTGGTCTAGGAAAAAATTTTAAATTGTTGTATGCAGTGTCCAATAAATGTTGTTCATTCGAGGAATTTACCTCATTTGGAGTCATTTTGATGATCCTGTGAATAGTATTATTATAATCATTGACTAAATTTTTATAGATATCAATCCATTTATAAGTTCCCCGAAAACTAAATTCTTTCCACATCATTCCTTTTAATGTTCTATTGAATCGCTCTATTATAGATGCTTTTAATGATGAAAATGTTGAATAATGATGGATATTTTTTGTTTGTAATAATCTCTTAAAGTTAGTATTATAAAATTCCTTTCCATCATCTGTTTGCAGGTTTTTGGTATTCGGTTACTTGAATTTAAAATCTTAGCCATTGCGTTTGTGACATTTTCTTTGATTTTATCTTTAACTGCTTCAGCCCATGCTTTTTTGGAAAATGTATCGATTACAGTTAATAGATACTGATAATGATTATTACTATTTGATTACTTAGTCATTACCACCAATTCAGCTTGCCATAAATCATCGATTCCTTTAATAATAACTCGTCTTCGTTTAAAATTTTTTCTAACTTGTTTATGTAGTTCTTCTACAATAGCTCTTTTGTTATTCATATTGTTAATGCTTTTATAGTAGGGAACTTTATTTTTAGCACTTCTACATCTTTTTCCGTAGGATGTTGTTTCAACACAACGAAACGCATCAAATAATCCTCAATAATAGATAAATACTTGTTTATATTACTTAATTCCACCCCACATTCACTTTTTATTCGCCGATCTATTAATTCCTCAAGAATCGATACACCATTTTCAATACTATTATTCAGGATTGTATTTATTTCTTTGATTTGATGTTCTAATTTAGTTTTTTTATTTTATTTATTATTTGTTGGGGAAATATGCAATATTACCCTAACAGTTTTTAGCACGCTGGCTGCGAGGGCCTTCGGTACTTCATGCTTTACATATGGCTTATTACTAAGTATTTTCATATGTTAATATGCGTTAAAAGCTTATGTTATTAGATGTATTCTAACATATTTATACATTTTATGAAGTTGTATATGGTAATCACATTATTATAGGTAACGTTTCTTAATAGTGAGGATGGTATTGTAGTTCCAAATGTCGTTTGTCGTTTTGTAGTTAGTGCTGGGCAGCGATCAGGAACGTGGTCAATTGAAAATAGATGCCCGCAGAACCGACAAGGCGAAGGTGGCGTACCAAGTAGTATATGTTCGTGCGATATTTTGGTGTGCCTGAGCCTGAGTCTAATAAATATGGTGATTTGCTGTTTGGAGAGTCGAGCTGGGTATATTGACTTTTCACCTAGTGGATTTAGAAGTGAATATGAATGGTTAAATTGGGACCACTCAACTGTTTTTAGGTATGACAGGTGGCAGTCGATAGTTTTGAGAATATCGTTTTTGGAGCATGTGTTGAAGGAGAAGGTGGGATTGTAGTAGGTACTTTTGGCAGCTGAGTCCGCATACTCATTGCCGGGGATACCTATATGGCTAGGTATCCATAAAACTTTTATCTTTTTTGTCCATTTTATTAGTTTTTCCCTAATTTGGGTAACAGTCTGGTCATCCTCGTTAAATATGCTTTTTAATGGTTGGCAGACAGACAAACTATCTGTGCAAATTAGAAATTTGCCTTTGTTGCTTGCTGCGTACTCTGAAGCTTTAAGAATAGCCAGTGCCTCGGCTGAGAAGATTGAATTATTTGGTGTTAAATAGCCGTAAAACCGGTTGAAGGTAGAGAGATGCCGAGGGTTTTGCAATTGCAAAGGCGGATGGCCGACATTGTTTTGAAAGAACGTTTATGGCGGAAAACCGTTTTAAAGGTGCTGAAAAGAAGCTTATTTGTGGTATTGACCAGCTTGGGTATAAGTTTAAGCGTGCAAGTTAGGCGTCTATGAATAATAGAAGGGAGACCAGCTTCAGCTAGGATCCCCTTGATAGGGGAGGTTGGGAAGGCATTAATGCTACGCCGGGCCGCAGAATGATAGGGGGAGTTGAGAAGATTGAGGTGGCTTTTGGCACACCATCCGTAGATAGGGAGGCCGTAGTCTATTTTGGATAAGATGATAGAGCGAGTGATGTTTATGAGGCTATTTTGGTGAATTTTGAGGTGTCTCGACGCTAAATACTTAATAATATTAAGCCTAGTAGCAAGGTTTTTTCTTAACAAGACACAGTGCTGTTTGAAGGTATATTTATTATCAAACGTTACACCGAGAATTTTGTGTGTGAGTACATTTTATATGGGTATGTTGTTGATGTTGATGTTTATGGGTTGACAGTTGGATTTCCGATATATATGTAGAAGCTTGCATTTGCTGTAGGTCAATACCGTGCCTGAGTACTGTCCCCAGGAATTAATGTCGAGGAGTAGGTTCGTGAAATGTCGCTCAACCTTTGTGTTCTCTTTGGCTTTAGTATAAAAGATTGCGTCGTCTGCATAGATACGGAAGTCAATGGACTTGAAATTATTAGCTATTACATTCAGTTTTTCAAAAGCAATTGTAAATAGCACCACTGATAGTGGAGAGCCTTGAGGAATTCCGTTGTCAATGGGATATGGGCAGCAGGATTCGCCATTTACTTTCACCTGGAATTTGCAACCAGAGAGGAATGATTTAATGAGGTTGTATACCTTAGGGCCTATACGCCAGGATGATAACTGTTCGAGGACAACGTGGGCTCCAATGCGGTCGAAGGCTTTTTCGAAGTCTGTTGAGAGAATAGTCACATGGTTTTTGGTGGAGAGCGCGTCTGTAATAAAATGCTGCAGGGGAAGCAGGCAATCTAAGACTCCATGTTTTCTTTTGAACGCTACTTGGTTGTGACTCGCAAGGCCATTTCGTGAGATAAACCACATAAGGCGTTGTGCTAGCATTTTCTCGAGCGTTTTGCTGAGGCAAGAAAGAAGGGATATAGGTCTGTAGCTACTAATGAGTCCTGGGGGTTTGTTGGGCTTTGGAATCGGTAGAATGGAAGCGGATAACCAGGTATGTGGGTAGGTTCCACTTTCAAGAATATCATTATACAATGAAAGCAGGCAATGTTTGCAGGACTTGGGGAGGTTTCGTAACATGGGGTATGATATTCTGTCTCTACTCGGTGTTTTGCCCTTAGCATGCTGAAGGGCAGCTTCTAGTTCGGTGTAGGAAAAGCCTGCTTCCAGGGAAAGTGCCTCTCTCGAAACGTCGGATGGGTTATAGGGTTGGGATAGAACTGAATTTTTTCGGTTGATGTATTCTACTGGGAAGTTGGCGTTTTCTGCGTACTCTGACCAGGTGCTGCCGAAAGCTTTCGCTCTGTTTGACGCTGTTGTGAGAGTACGGTCGGCAACCTGGATCGGTTTTATTGTTGGAGGTGGGATTCCAGTAAGGGTTTTAATTTTTGCCCAAATTTTCTTTGGTTGAGATGACGGGTTAATATCTGCGGTAAAAGTGGCAATGGATTTTCTTTTGGCTACTTTGACCGATTTTTTGAACAGAGAATTTGCTTTTTTGTATGCCGCAGAAGTTCTAAAGAAGGGGATTGTTTGTAGGAATGCCATAGCTTCTGTTTTTTTATTCTTAAGTTGTTCAGGTCTTTGTTCCACCATGCTGATTAGTTATTGATCGAGGATGTGTTGCTTTGGGGAATGGCAATATTGGCAGCGGATCTGATGGCTTTGGTTATGTTAGCAGGCCGCTGGTGGATGTTAGTAGAAGTCCACTGTTTGAAGTTTCGTTCACACAGGGATTGAAATAGTGTCCAGTCCGCTGCGTCAGTCTTAAATTTTGGGCATTTCCTTAGGTTGGTAGGAGGGAGGTTAAACATGACCTCTGTGATTAGTGGGTAGTGATCGCTACCAAACAAGTCGTCAATCCTTTGCCAATTGCATTTAGGAAACAGCTGTGACGAGATAAGCGTTAAATCAATGTGAGTAAAGGACTTATGGGTGGAGAAGTGTGTAGGAGAGCCGTCTTTTAGAATGGTTAGGTTTTCTGTCATGATAATGTTTTCTATTATCGTACCGCGGGAGTTAGCTTTTTCGGAACCCCACCAAGGGCTCCAGGCATTAAAGTCACTCAGAAAGAGTGTTGGGCCGTTTGCTCGGGAGAGTAGGGAGAGTATGTCGGTATCCGAGAAGCTTTGGGTTGGAGGGATGTATGTGTTGATGACAGTAATAGGGGCGGGGAGGTTAACTTCAATTGCAATTGTTTGTACCACGGTCGACTGGTAGAGCAGTTTGTGGGGCAGATTATGTTTGACGAGAATGGCTGAGCCTTCTTTTGGCCTGGTGTTTTGAGGGGAGTTAGTAAAGTAAGCAAAAAACGACTTTGGAACTACGCAATTGTTTGCGTTTAAAGGTATTTTAGTTTCTTGCAAACATATTATGTCGGGATTAAAGTCCCGGATAATTAATTCTATATCGTTATAGTTATTGAAATATCCTCTGACATTCCATTGTAATATTTTTACCATAATAAAAATTGTTTAAGTATGAATGTATATATACTGTAATAAGTGAGTTTTGTTAGTAGTATGGATTTTATATAGATTTAAAAGTTAACTTTGGTTAACTTGAGTGTCTCTAGAAGTTATGTATTCTGTAACTGCTGATGAAGTAGAGGAGTTCATGTAATCGTTGATGTTGTTGTTTGGATGTAGGTTGCTTGCTGAGTGATAGTCAAAAAATGATTGTTGTCTTGTTTCGATTTCCATCTCATTCGAGGAGTTATTTGGTGGGGGGTTCGGCATGTTAAAGGCAATTGTACCATTTTTAATGCTAAATGCCGATGTTGGCGTTAAACGAGAGTAGTTATTATGCGTGGTGTTAGAGATTGCCGTGACAATTGGGTCTTCAGTTATATCAATTTGTTGTTGATCGTAATTGGAGGTAGGGTAGACGGGGGAAAAACTGGTTTTATTTACTTCTTGTTTATTGTTTAGTGTTGTTGTCGATGAGGTTGTTTTTGCAGGCTGAGCAGGTATGTTGGTTTTGCTGTGGGAAGTAACATTTTGTGTTGCTTTTGTTTCTTCATTCGTGACTTTGTCGTTAGAACTATTTGTTTTAATTGCATTGGCGAATGAGTTGGCGTTTGGGACGAAGGGATTGCGTTCTTTGTATATTTTGTTGGCTTCTCTAAGTGTGCATTTCTCCTGGGTCTTAATTTTCATGATTTCTTTGGCTTGTTGATATTTCTGGCACGAATTGGATGAAGCTGGGTGGTCGCCAGCACAGTTGGCACAATAGGTTCGGGTGCATGGAGTAGGGATATGAGGAGGGAGGTTGCACGCTTCACAAGCTGTCGTGTTTTTACAGAATTTAGCCGTGTGTCCTAAGACTTGGCAATTTTTGCAACACATTGGGTTAGGGTAGTAGGGCCGTACTTAGGTGGTGATCCAAGCAATGTCGATCTTTTCTGGGAGGAAATAGGTATCGAATGTTAATAAAACTACTCCTGAATGTTTAGGAGCTCCATCGATGGTGCGCTGGAATTTGTATACGCCAGTGACGTTGTAGTTCTTTAGACCCTTCACGATTTCGTTTTCGGGGACGTTATTGAGGAACGGTGCATATACAGTGCCTTTGACACAGTTGAGGTTTTCGTAGTAATTGGCGGTGATTTCACATAGGCCAGGTAACATTAGGGCTTCGAGAAACTTCTTGGCATAGTCACGATTTTTCACCAGAATCACTAAACTGCCGTCAGATTGTTGCGAGATAGTGTTAATTTCCTTGCATATGGTAAGTAGTGAATTGTGCGAAGCAAACACTGAATAATCAGAAAACGATTTATTAGAGTCTTTGGGCTTTAATGTGACAAATTTAGGGTCATCTTTTTTTGTCACTGGGAGTTGCGGGAAGTCTTCGGTGATATTCACAGTTTTTTTCCGTTTGGCACGGCTGGGTGGGGATAATAGGGCAAATCTATTATCCCCTAGTCTTGTGGCCCCGGGGGCCATTAGCATTGTTTTCGTTTTCGACCGACTATTACCAAATGAGGAATGCCCAAATTTATTTCTACTCATACTACTTAATAATCTTTGCTTCTCGCAACTCTTCAATAATTGATATAATCTCGTTTTGATGGTTGCTATGACCAGCACTTGTTGAAGATATAAGCAATCTCAATCCAACTCATTAGGATTATCCCAATATTGATAAATATTTTCACGGCAATCGATTGATTTCAATAAACCTCTACCCCTTATGAACGAGTGTGGATCATAATTGAACAATTTCCTGATAATATGTAGATAGTTATACGATTTTGTCCCCTTAATTTGACTATCTGGGTTATAGTTACGCTTGTGAGCATTTGTGTCTAATAAAATCTGTCGATAGGTATGCAAATCACCCTTTTTATAATGTTGTGGTTTTCTATGAAATATTAACTCGAACAGACCTGGTGTCATTTTCCATTTATCTCTACCAATCTGTAAAACATTTTTAGAACTAAATTTTAATGGTTTGAGTCCAAATCGCCATTGTCCATTTGAATCTCTATTCAGACCATACAATGTATCAAGCATTTTAATATTTTTAAGCAATTTTATATTGTGTAATAGTAAATTGGGGGGGGGGGGGGGGGGGGTGAGTAAGCTTGAGCCGTTTATAATCTTCATTTAGTTGATTTTTGCTCTGACGTTTTACAGGTTTATGTCTTTCCCGCATATCAGGATTTTCTTCGATTCTTCTCAAAATGTCATGTTCGTTAGAGTAGTATTATCATGTAAAGTTTCAGCTTGATTTTGACTTTCTACAGCCTTGTTTAGTAATTGTTCATCATTTAGTTTGCTGGGAATATGCGCGGCTGGTCGTTCACAATTATTCATATAATTTATTTTTTCTTTAACGCCGATAACACTATATAATTTTTGGGTTTTGTCAAAACATTGCTCATTAATGATATCACCAGATTTTCGCTTTTCAGGTTTTTTTATCGATATCTGATTCAGTTTTCATTACATTGCTTTGTACATCTCTTTTTATTAATTCGTCATCATGAGGTTTACTTTGAATATACGAAGCTGGTCTTTCACAGTCATTCATAAAGTTTATTTTTCGTCTAACGCTAACAAAATTATCTGGTTTTTGTTTTTTATTAAAACATTGCTCATTAATAATATCAATAGGCTTTCGCTTCTTTTTTGTAGGTTTCTTCATCGCTTGCCTCTCAACATTTTCTTTCCGAGAACTATCTGTAGAATATTCTAAATCTGCATCGTTCGAATAAAAGCAGGCATGCTTAACGAACGAAACGATATCATTTCGTTACGATAATCAACGCTAATAAACGAAACGAAGTCACTTCGTTTCGTTTATTAACGTTAAGATCGTCAAATTAACGTTAATTTGTCGTTCTTAACGTTAATAAACGAAACGAAATGACTTCGTTTCGTTTATTAGCGTTGATTATCGTAACGAAATGATATCGTTTCGTTCGTTAAGCATGCCTGAATAAAAGTTTGTTTTACTATCTAGATGATTATCATTCACATAATTTTCAACGGTTGGCAATGTATCAACTTCCATGTCTTTACTTTCTTTTGCACTGTCCGCCTGCAAAATTTCATCATCATCATCATCATCACCATTATAATTAGTAACATTGTTTTTATTACTAGAGTTTTTCAAATTATGAACTAATTCATTTAATGGTTTCGAAATGGGTTTAAATGTATCCTCCAACAAGTTGATTCTATCCAATTCTCCCAATTTCATTCTTTTAATTTTTTCTTTTAATACTTTCCTGATCTTAACAAGATTTGCTAATACATTCATATGATTATTTGACATGATTTTGGTAACTCTGTAACCTATCAGCTGTGTATCTGATAAGAATCTGGTAAATCTGTTACCTATCAGCTGTGTATCTGATAAGAATCTGATGTGGTATATCTCTTTTATAGATCTTTTATAGTTATATAAAATTATCGAAACCCTTTCGATATCGACCTTTATTTATAGTATCATCTTTACTTATAACAACAAAACCGTATTCATTTCTCCAAGACTACAAATTTTTAAAAATGTTTTGTATGACATATCTCCGATAACATGATCATTATAGATATGCTTAAGATTCATTTCATCTTGTTTGAACACAATAATCATGTTTGCATTATCACGAATTAAGTGTTTAGGAATTTTTGTATATGTTTGACATAAATAGAAAGAATCAATGTTATTATGACGACTCATACAAAAATAATCTCGTATTGTACTTTGTTTTCCACATATTACATCATCGAATATAAAAATTGAGTCTGGTTTAGCTTCAGCGGGTTTGATGACATCAATATTTTCACTAAATGTATAAAGATTTATTCCTTTTATTGGCTCAATAAGCGTTTTTGGATAGATATATTTTGGTTGATATAATGATTTTGAATAAATGTATATATTTTGGAAATTAAGCCCGTTTGGGCTTTCAATTAAACTGAGCATAACATTAGCTTTTCCACAATTTGACGGTCCCACAATCAGCGCTCGTATGGAATTTGGTAAAAGGGGACTATGTCTGGTAACATTTTTAACATTTATACAATTGTCGGCATTATTAACCTTAAGTTGGAGACGTTGTTTAACAACCTTCATTTTGTTTACTAGATTTATAGCAATATAAACAATCGCTTTTAAAATAAAATCACCATTTAATTATAACTCAACCACACTCACTCTCATTATTATTAAGAAGAAGAAGAAAACGACACTTAATGAGACGAATACGTAAAAAGGCTGGCCAGGGTTTTGTAAATAGTTTGATTAATTCTTTACCTATTGAGCTTCATTTACCTGGATATCAATTTTGTGGTCCTGGAACGAAATTCCGACAACGGATAGAAAGATGAGATAAGGGTATAAATCCTTTAGATGAAGCCTGTAGAGAACATGATATTGAATATTCCCAATCGAAAGATATAAATAACAGACACCAAGCTGATAAAGTTTTATCTGAGAAAGCCTGGCAACGTGTAACATCTAAGGATAGTGATTTCAAAGAACGTGCAAACGCTTGGTTCGTTACAAATGCAATGAAAGCAAAACTCAAATTGGGAATGGGTTTAAAAAATAAGAAAAGAAATACATCTAAATGTAAAAAACTTAAAAAGATGAAAACTCGTAAAGTATCATCTAATAAAAAATTTTTGATGGCAGTTAAAAAAGGTATCAACATACTTAACAAAAAGAAGCCGCAGTCATTTAATGAGGCCTATAACATTTCTAAGAATGCTATAGAGTCTATCTTTAAAAATAAAGAAATTAATATACCGAGAATAATTCCAGTCCCAAAAATTGACGGAATTTTACCACTACTTCCAATTTTAACAGCGTTGGGTGCACTTGGTGGTATAGCATCTGGTGGATCAGCTATAGCAAAAGTTTTGAATGATATCAGGAATGGAAAGAAGCAATTGGATGAGGCTAGCCGTCATAATAGATATATGGAATCAATCGCTATGGGGAAGGGATATTCATTAAACCGTATAGAAGGGGATATGGTTTATTTTTACGACCCTATCCAAAAAACGAATAAAAAGCCTACCCAAAAGACCTTTAACAGACATAGATTTAATGAAATATTGCAAACATGTTAGAGGAATTTTTATGCGAAATTCCCTACCGAATAAACCGAATGCTCAAGAATGTGGAATTCTTAATTTAGACGATGCTGATGGTCCTGGCACTCATTGGGTAGCATATTATAAAAACAAAAATTATAAATAATATTTTTATAGTTTTGGAAATTTGCAGCCACCGATTGAACTGATTAATTATCTCAAGCCAGCAATACATTACAATTATGATCAGAAACAAAAATACAACACAGTAATATGTGGGCAATTATGTTTAAAATGTTTATTTAATAAAAATAAATTATATGAAATATAAGATATAAATTGTTTATTTTATTCTTAAATATAATAATTAAACATTTTTTTATTCTGTATGAAATTCAAATAATGGTGAATTAAATTTTTCACCAGGTTTAATCAGTTCTATATAAAATGTATTCTTATTTATTGTTTCAATAGTTGAATCTTCTAAGGAGTTGTAGGAATCCGGAAGAATAAATAAAATAAAATAATAATAAAATTTAAGTTATTAACAGAATAACTTTATTCAGAGTAAAAAGCGTGGGGTGCAATTGACTACATTTCATATCTTTCCTCTCAGATAGTTGCCAATAGAATGATTGTAACATTGAATATCAAGCACCCCGCGCTTTTTACTGTGAATTAAATTATTCTGTTAGTTACTTAAATTTTATTATAATTTTATTTTGAGGTGATTAACTATAAACGATTGTTTGACCTTCTATTACGTTTATATAATCTCTTTTTAATTGAAAATTATTTTCTATTTTTTAGTTCGGTTTGCTATAAAAGCGTGTTTTTTAGTTTTTTTTAAACATTTATTTATTTAGTTCGGTTTGCTATAAAAGCGTGTTTTTTTTAGTTTTTTAAACAATTATTTATTTAGTTCGGTTTGCTATAAAAACGTGTTTTTTTTAGTTTTTTAAGCCATTATTTATTTTTAATTGTTTAGTTCAAGTAATTTTAAAAGTTTTAGTCAAGAGTGATGGAACCTCGAAACGCCAGCGGTCCATGGATGAATCCAACCCCACGTCACCGAAAAGGGCCAAGACGCAGGGAGGTTGGACGCAGTCTGGCAGGCGAAGATGGCAGGATCCCGAAACAACAGTGGAAGTGGATCGAGGCCGAGCTCGCTACCGTGGCCGTTAAGGTTAAAAAGACAACCCTGGTCCACCGCCATCTTACACCGATGCAGGGTGGTTCCAGGGAAATGTCAAGCTAATTGCCTGTGACGACGCCAGGTCGGTCAACCTTTATAGGGCCGCCGTCACGCTGATAGCGGTGGTATATCCGGGCGCGCGCCAAGGGCTAGAGCCTGGGTTCCAGTAACGCCAACGGGCCCAGCTGACATCCTGGAGCTGCTCCAGGAGTACAACCCGCCACAGGTTAAAACCGAGCTTGTTCTCTCCACGAGGAGGTACAAAGTACCAAATCTTACATCGCCAAGAATTGGGGGTACGTTCTTAGCGTTTAGCGATCAAGTCAAGTATTTGGGAGTCATTCTGGATAGGAAGCTATTATGGAGTGTCTATATAGTGGAGCAATCCAAGAAGTCAGCAGCAGAGCTGTTGGCCCTGCTAGAGGGCAATTGGCACCTCCTGGGGATTCTCCCCTAAGGTGACCTACTGTATTTACACAGCAATTGTCCGCCCGATTCTTCTTTATGGTGCCTTGGTCTGGTGGACTGCACTAGCGAAAAGTGCCTATATTAAGATGCTTCAAAAGGTGCAACGGAGTTCGGAGCTCTGCATTACCGGGGCTCTCGGCTCCACTCCAGATTCCGTTACATACATCCATGGATACATAGATAGATACAGGCCAAACTAATAAAAGCGTGTTAAAAAGGGCTGTATGCTCTTTCGTAGATGTGGCATGCATCCACTTCTATCATTAATAAAGGAATGCGTTTTTCGAATTATGTGCATGGTTTCAAATTTATGGTCATTTGGGGTGGTCACAAGTTCAATTGACCTTATGTCCGTTAACCTTATATGACCCCACCATCACATTATTGCATTGTCATCGAGCCTTGATACGTGTGCAAAGTTTCAATCAAAATTATGGCTATTCAAAGTGGTAATGAAGCCAATTGACCTTATGGCCGTTGACCTTATGTCACCAAACCATCACGTTAATGCATTGTCATCGCGCCTTGATACGTGTGCAAAGTTTTAATCAAACTTATGGCCATTCATAGTGGTAATAAGGCCAACTGACCTTATGGCCGTTGACCTTATGTCACCACACCATCACATTAATGCATTGTCATCGAGCCTTGATACGTGTGCAAAGTTTCAATCAAACTTATGGCCATTCAAAGTGGTAACAAGGCCAATTGACCTCATGTCACCATACCGTCACAATAATGCATTCTCATCGAGCCGTGATACGTGTGCAAAGTTTCAATCAAACTTATGGCCATTCAATGTGGTAATAAGACCAATTGACCTTATGGCCGTTGACCTTATGGCCGTTGACCTTATGTCACCACACCATCACATTAATGCATTTTCATCGGTCCTTGATACGTGTGCAAAGTTTCAAATTAATCAGACATCTAGAAACCGGTGAAAATTAAGCTCAAAGATTCCGTTACATAGATACAGGCCAAGCTAATAAACGTGTTAAAAAAGGGCTCCAGTATGCTCATTTGTAGATGTGCTATGCATCCACTTCTATCATTAATAAAGGAATGCGTTTTTCGCATTTTGTGCAAGGTTTCAAATCTATGGCCATTTGGGGTTGTCATAAGTTCAATTGACCTTATTTCCGTTAACTTTGTTTCACCCCACCATCACATTATTGCGTTGTCATCGAACCTTGATACTTATGCGAAGTTTCAATCAAACTTATGGCCATTCAAAATGGTAATAAGGCCAACTGACCTTATGGCCGTTGACCTTATGTCACCACACCATACCATTAATGCATTGTCGTCGACCCTTGATACGTGTGCAAAGTTTCAATCAAACTTATGGCCATTCAAAGTGGTAATAAGGCCAATTGACCTTATGGCCGTTGACCTTATGTCACCACACCATCACATTAATGCATTGTCATCGAGCCGTGATATGTGTGCAAAGTTTCAATCAAACTTATGACCATTCAAAGTGGTAATAAGGCCAATTGACCTTATGGCCGTTGACCTTATGTCACCACGCGATCACATTAATGCATTGTCATCGGTGCTTGATACGTATGCAAAGTTTTAAATTAATCAGACTTCTAGAAACCGGTGAAAATTAAGCTCAAAGATTCCGTTACATAGATACAGGCCAAGCTAATAAAAGCGTGTTAAAAAAGAGCTCCAGTATGCTCTTTCGTAGATGTGCCATGTATCCACTTCTATAGTTAATAAAGGAATGCGTTTTTCGTATTATGTGCAAGGTTTCAAATCTATGGCCATTTGGGGTGGTCAAAAGTTCAATTGACCTTAATTCCGTTAACCTTATATGACCCCACCATCACATTATTGCATTGTCATCGAGCCTTGATATGTGTGCAAAGTTTCAATCAAAATTATGGCCATTCAAAGTTGTAATAAGGCCAACTGACCTTATGGCCATTGACCTTATGTCACCACACCATCACATTAATGCATTGTCATCGAGACTTGATACGTGTGCAAAGTTTTAATCAAACTTATGGCCATTCAAAGTGGTAATAAGGCCAATTGACCTTATGGCCGTTGACCTTATGTCACCACACCATCACATTAATGCATTGTCATCGAGCCTTGATACGTGTGCAAAGTTTCAATCAAACTTATGGCCATTCAAAGTTGTAATAAGGCCAATTGACCTTATGTCCGTTGACCTTATGTCACCATACCATCACAACAATGCATTCTCATCGAGCCGTGATACGTGTGCAAAGTTTCAATCAAACTTGTGGCCATTCAAAGTGGTAATAAGGCCAATTGACCTTATGGCCGTTGACCTTATGTCACCACACCATCACACTAATGCATTGTCATCGGTCCTTGATACGTATGCAAAGTTTCAAATAAATCAGACTTCTAGAAACCGGTGAAAAGTAAGCTCAAAGATTCCGTTACATAGATACAGGCCAAGCTAATAAAAGCGTGTTAAAAAAGGGCTCCAGTATGCTCTTTCGTAGATGTGCCATGCATTCACTTCTATCATTAATAAAGGAATGCGTTTTTCGCATTATGTGCAAGGTTTCAAATCTATGGCCATTTGGGGTTGTCATAAGTTCAATTGACCTTATGTCCGTTAACTTTATGTCACCCCACCATCACATTATTGCATTGTCATCGAGCCTTGATACGTGTGCGGAGTTTCAATCAAAGTTATGGCCATTCAAAGTGGTAATGAGGCCAATTCGCCTTATGGCCGTTGATCTTATGTCACCACACTATCACATTAATGCATTGTCATCGAACCTTGATACGTGTGCAAAGTTCTAATCAAACTTATGGCCATTTAAAGTGGTAATAAGGCCAATTGACCGTATGGCCGTTGACATTTTGTCACCACACCATCACATTAATACATTGTCATCGAGCCTTGATACGTGTGCAAAGTTTCAATCAAACTTATGGCTATTCAAAGTGGTAATAAGGCCAATTAACCTTATGGCCGTTGACCTTATGTCACCACACTATCACAATAATGCATTGTCTTCGAGCCGTGATACGTGTGCAAAGTTTCAATCAAACTTATGGCCATTCAATGTGGTAATAAGACCAATTGACCTTATGGCCGTTGACCTTATGTCACCACACCATCACATTAATGCATTGTCATCGAGCCTTGATACGTGTGCAAAGTTTCAATCAAACTTATGGCAATTCAAAGTGGTAATAAGGCCAATTGATCTTATGGCCGTTGACCTTATGTCACCCCACCTTCACATTATTGCATTGTCATCGAGCCTTGATACGTGTGCAAAGTTTCAGTCAAACTTATGGCCTTTCAAAGTGGTAATAAGGCCAATTGACCTTATGGCCGTTGACCTTATGTCACCACACCATCACATTAATGCATTGTCATCGAGCCTTGATATGTGTGCAAAGTTTCAATCAAACTTATGGCCATTCAAAGTGGTAATAAGGCCAATTGACCTTATGGCCGTTGACCTTATGTCACCACACCATCACATTAATGCATTGTCATCGGTCCTTGATACGTATGCAAATTAATCAGACTTCTAGAAACCGGTGAAAATAAAGCTTAAAGATTCCGTTACATACAGGCCAAGCTAATAAAAGCGTGTTAATAAAAAGGGCTCCAGTGTGCTCTTTCGTAGATGTGCCATGCATCCACTTCTATCATTAATAAAGGAATGCGTTTTTCTCATTATGTGCAAGGTTTCAAATTTATGGCCATTTGGGGTGGTCACAAGATCAATTGACCTTATGTACGTTAACCTTATGTGACCCCACCATCACATTATTGCATTGTCATCGAGCCTTGATACGTGTGCAAAGTTTCAATCAAACTTATGGCCATTCAAAGTGGTAATAAGGCCAATTCGCCTTATGGCCGTTGATCTTATGTCACCACACTATCACATTAATGCATTGTCATCGAACCTTGATACGTGTGCAAAGTTCTAATCAAACTTGTGGCCATTCAAAGTGGTAATAAGGCCAATTGACCGTATGGCCGTTGACATTTTGTCACCACACCATCACATTAATACATTGTCATCGAGCCTTGATACGTGTGCAAAGTTTCAATCAAACTTATGGCCATTCAAAGTGGTAATAAGGCCAATTGACCTTATGGCCGTTGACCTTATGTCACCACACTATCACAATAATGCATTGTCTTCGAGCCGTGATACGTGTGCAAAGTTTCAATCAAACTTATGGCCATTCAAAGTGGTAAGAAGGCCAATTGACCTTATGGCCGTTGACCTTATGTCACCACACTATCACAATAATGCATTGTCTTCGAGCCTTGATACGTGTGCGAAGTTTCAATCAAACTTATGGCCATTCAAAGTGGTAATAAGGCCAATTGGCTTTATGGCCGTTGACCTTATGTCACCACACCATCACATTAATACATTGTCATCGAGCCTTGATATGTGTGCAAAGTTTCAATCAAACCTATGGCCATTCAAAGTGGTAATAAGGCCAGTTGACCTTATGGCCGTTGACCTTATGTCACCACACCATCACATTAATGCATTGTCGTCGGTCCTTGATACGTATGCAAAGTTTCAAAGTAATCAGACTTCTAGAAACCGGTGAAAATTAAGCTCAAAGATTCCGTTACATACAGGCCAAGCTAATAAAAGCGTGTTAATAAATGAATGCGTTTTTCGCACTATGTGCAAGGTTTGAAATCTGTGGCCATTTGGGGTGGTCACAAGTTCAATTGACCTTATGTCCGTTAACCTTATGTGACCCCACCATCACATTATTGCATTGTCATCGAGCCTTGATACGTGTGCAAAGTTTCAATCAAACTTATGGCAATTCAAAGTGGTAATAAGGCCAATTGATCTTATGGCCGTTGACCTTATGTCACCCCACCTTCACATTATTGCATTGTCATCGAGCCTTGATACGTGTGCAAAGTTTCAGTCAAACTTATGGCCTTTCAAAGTGGTAATAAGGCCAATTGACCTTATGGCCGCTGACCTTATGTCACCACACCATCACATTAATGCATTGTCATCGAGCCTTGATATGTGTGCAAAGTTTCAATCAAACCTATGGCCATTCAAAGTGGTAATAAGGCCAATTGACCTTATGGCCGTTGACCTTATGTCACCACACCATCACAGTAATGCATTGTCGTCGGTCCTTGATACGTATGCAAAGTTTCAAATTAATCAGGCTTTCAGAAACCGGAATAATTAAGCTAAAAAATTCCGTTACATAGATACAGGCCAAGCTAATAAAAGCGTGTTAAAAAAGGGCTCCAGTATGTTCTTTCGTAGATGTGTCATGCATCCACTTCTATCATTAATAAAGGAATGCGTTTATCGCATTATGTGCAAGGTTTCAAATCTATGGCCATTTTGGTGGCCATAAGTTCAATTGACCTTATGTCCGTCACCCCACCTTCACATTATTGCATTGTCATCGAGCCTTGATACGTGTGCAAAGTTTCAGTCAAACTTATGGCCTTTCAAAGTGGTAATAAGGCCAATTGACCTTATGGCCGCTGACCTTATGTCACCACACCATCACATTAATGCATTGTCATCGAGCCTTGATACGTGTGCAAAGTTTCAGTCAAACTTATGGCCTTTCAAAGTGGTAATAAGGCCAATTGACCTTATGGCCGCTGACCTTATGTCACCACACCATCACATTAATGCATTGTCATCGAGCCTTGATATGTGTGCAAAGTTTCAATCAAACCTATGGCCATTCAAAGTGGTAACAAGGCCAGTTGACCTTATGGCCGTTGACCTTATGTCACCACACCATCACATTAATGCATTGTCGTCGGTCCATGATACGTATGCAAAGTTTCGAAGTAATCAGACTTCTAGAAACCGGTGAAAATTAAGCTCAAAGATTCCGTTACATACAGGCCAAGCTAAAAAAAGCGTGTCAATAAATGAATGCGTTTTTCGCACTATGTGCAAAGTTTGAAATCTGTGGCCATTTGGGGTGGTCACAAGTTCAATTGACCTTATGTCCGTTAACCTTATGTGACCCCACCATCACATTATTGCATTGTCATCGAGCCTTGATACATGTGCAAAGTTTCAATCAAACTTATGGCAATTCAAAGTGGTAATAAGGCCAATTGATATTATGGCCGTTGACCTTATGTCGCCCCACCTTCACATTATTGCATTGTCATCGAGCCTTGATACGTGTGCAAAGTTTCAGTCAAACTTATGGCCTTTCAAAGTGGTAATAAGGCCAATTGACCTTATGGCACCACACCATCACATAAATGCATTGTCATCGAGCCTTGATATGTGTGCAAAGTTTCAATCAAACCTATGGCCATTCAAAGTAGTAATAAGGCCAATTGACCTTATGGCCGTTGACCTTATGTCACCACACCATCACACTAATGCATTGGCGTCGGTCCTTGATACGTATGCAAAGTTTCAAATTAATCAGGCTTTCAGAAACCGGTAAAAATTAAGCTAAAAAATTCCGTTACATAGATACAGGCCAAGCTAATAAAAGCGTGTTAAAAAAGGGCTCCAGTATGTTCTTTCGTAGATGTGCCATGCATCCACTTCTATCATTAATAAAGGAATGCGTTTATCGCATTATGTGCAAGGTTTCAAATCTATGGCCATTTGGGTGGTCATAAGTTCAATTGACCTTATGTCCGTTAACCTTATGTCACCCCACCTTCACATTATTGCATTGTCATCGAGCCTTGATACGTGTGCAAAGTTTCAGTCAAACTTATGGCCTTTCAAAGTGGTAATAAGGCCAATTGACCTTATGGCCGCTGACCTTATGTCACCACACCATCACATTAATGCATTGTCTCGAGCCTTGATATGTGTGCAAAGTTTCAATCAAACTTATGGCAATTCAAAGTGGTAATAAGGCCAATTGACCTTATGGCCGTTGACTTTATGTCACCACACCATCACATTAATGCATTGTCATCGAGCCTTGATATGTGTGCAAAGTTTCAATCAAACTTATGGCCATTCAAAGTGGTAATAAGGCCAATTGACCCTATGGCCCTTGACCCTATGTCACCACACCATCACATTAATGCATTGTCATCGAGCCTTGATATGTGTGCAAAGTTTCAATCAAATTTATGGCCATTAAAAGTGGTAATAAGGCCAATTGACCTTATGGCCGTTGACCTTATGTCACCACACCATCACATTAATGCATTGTCATCGGTCCTTGATACGTATGCAAAGTTTCAAATTAATCAGACTTCTAGAAACCGGTGAAAATAAAGCTTAAAGATTCCGTTACATACAGGCCAAGCTAATAAAAGCGTGTTAATAAAAAGGGCTCCAGTGTGCTCTTTCGTAGATGTGCCATGCATCCACTTCTATCATTAATAAAGGAATGCGTTTTTCTCATTATGTGCAAGGTTTCAAATCTATGGCCATTTGGGTGGTCATAAGTTCAATTGACCTTATGTCCGTTAACCTTATGTCACCCCACCTTCACATTATTGCATTGTCATCGAGCCTTGATACGTGTGCAAAGTTTCAGTCAAACTTATGGCCTTTCAAAGTGGTAACAAGGCCAATTGAATTTATGGCCGCTGACCTTATGTCACCACACCATCACATTAATGCATTGTCATCGAGCCTTGATATGTGTGCAAAGTTTCAATCAAACTTATGGCCTTTCAAAGTGGTAATAAGGCCAATTGACCTTATGGCCGTTGACCTTATGTCACCACACCATCACATTAATGCATTGTCATCGACCCTTGATACGTGTGCAAAGTTTCAGTCAAACTTATGGCCTTTCAAAGTTGTAATAAGGCCAATTGACCTTATGGCCGCTGACCTTATGTCACCACACCATCACATTAATGCATTGTCATCGAGCCTTGATATGTCAAAGTTTCAATCAAACTTATGGCCATTCAAAGTGGTAATAAGGCCAATTGACCTTATGGCCGTTGACCCTATGTCACCACACCATCACATTAATGCATTGTCATCGAGCCTTGATATGTGTGCAAAGTTTCAATCAAACTCATGGCCATTCAAAGTGGTAATAAGGCCAATTGACCTTATGGCCGTTGACCTTATGTCACCCCACCTTCACATTAATGCATTGTCATCGGTCCTTGATACGTATGCAAAGTTTCAAATTAATCAGCCTTCTAGAAACCGCTGAAAATAAAGCTCAAAGATTCCGTTACATACAGGCCAAACTAATAAAAGCGTGTTAATAAAAAGGGCTCCAGTGTGCTCTTTCGTAGATGTGCCATGCATCCACTTCTATCATTAATAAAGGAATGCGTTTTTCTCATTATGTGCAAGGTTTCAAATTTATGGCCATTTGGGGTGGTCACAAGATCAATTGACCTTATGTACGTTAACCTTATGTCACCCCACCTTCACATTATTGCATTGTCATCGAGCCTTGATACGTGTGCAAAGTTTCAATCAAACTTATGGCCATTCGAAGTGGTAATAAGGCCAATTGACCTTATGTCCGTTAACCTTATGTCACCCCACCTTCACATTATTGCATTGTCATCGAGCCTTGATACGTGTGCGAAATTTCAATCAAACTTATGGCCATTCTAAGTGGTAATAAGGCCAATTGACCTTATGGCCGTTGACCTTATGTCACCACACCATCACATTAATGCATTGTCATCGACCCTTGATACGTGTGCAAAGTTTCAGTCAAACTTATGGCCTTTCAAAGTGGTAATAAGGCCAATTGACCTTATGGCCGCTGACCTTTTGTCACCACACCATCACATTAATGCATTGTCATCGAGCCTTGATATGTCAAAGTTTCAATCAAACTTATGGCCATTCAAAGTGGTAATAAGGCCAATTGACCTTATGGCCGTTGACCCTATGTCACCACACCATCACATTAATGCATTGTCATCGAGCCTTGATATGTGTGCAAAGTTTCAATCAAACTTATGGCCATTCGAAGTGGTAATAAGGCCAATTGGCCTTATGGCCGTTGACCTTATGTCACCACACCATCACATTAATGCATTGTCATCGACCCTTGATACGTGTGCAAAGTTTCAATCAAACTTATGGCAATTCAAAGTGGTAATAAGGCCAATTGATCTTTTGGCCGTTGACCTTATGTCACCCACCATCACATTAATGCATTGTCATCGAGCCTTGATACGTGTGCAAAGTTTCAGTCAAACGTATGGCCATTCAAAGTGGTAATAAGGCCAATTGACCTAATGGCAGTTGAGCTTATGTCACCACACCATCACATTAATGCATTTTAATCGAGCCTTGATATGTGTGCAAAGTTTCAATCAAACTTATGGCCTTTCAAAGTGGTAATAAGGCCAGTTGACCTTATGGCCGTTGACCTTATGTCACCACACCATCACATTAATGCATTGTCGTCGGTCCTTGATACGTATGCAAAGTTTCAAAGTAATCAGACTTCTAGAAACCGGTGAAAATTAAGCTCAAAGATTCCGTTACATACAGGCCAAGCTAATAAAAGCGTGTTAATAAATGAATGCGTTTTTCGCACTATGTGCAAGGTTTGAAATCTGTGGCCATTTGGGGTGGTCACAAGTTCAATTGACCTTATGTCCGTTAACCTTATGTGACCCCACCATCACATTATTGCATTGTCATCGAGCCTTGTTACGTGTGCAAAGTTTCAATCAAACTAATGGCAATTCAAAGTGGTAATAAGGCCAATTGATCTTATGGCCGTTGACCTTATGTCACCCCACCTTCACATTATTGCATTGTCATCGAGCCTTGATACGTGTGCAAAGTTTCAGTCAAACTTATGGCCTTTCAAAGTGGTAATAAGGCCAATTGACCTTATGGCCGCTGACCTTATGTCACCACACCATCACATTAATGCATTGTCATCGAGCCTTGATATGTGTGCAAAGTTTCAATCAAACCTATGGCCATTCAAAGTGGTAATAAGGCCAATTGACCTTATGGCCGTTGACCTTATGTCACCACACCATCACAGTAATGCATTGTCGTCGGTCCTTGATACGTATGCAAAGTTTCAAATTAATCAGGCTTTCAGAAACCGGAATAATTAAGCTAAAAAATTCCGTTACATAGATACAGGCCAAGCTAATAAAAGCGTGTTAAAAAAGGGCTCCAGTATGTTCTTTCGTAGATGTGCCATGCATCCACTTCTATCATTAATAAAGGAATGCGTTTATCGCATTATGTGCAAGGTTTCAAATCTATGGCCATTTTGGTGGCCATAAGTTCAATTGACCTTATGTCCGTTAACCTTATGTCACCCCACCTTCACATTATTGCATTGTCATCGAGCCTTGATACGTGTGCAAAATTTCAGTCAAACTTATGGCCTTTCAAAGTGGTAATAAGGCCAATTGACCTTATGGCCGCTGACCTTATGTCACCACACCATCACATTAATGCATTGTCATCGAGCCTTGATACGTGTGCAAAGTTTCAGTCAAACTTATGGCCTTTCAAAGTGGTAATAAGGCCAATTGACCTTATGGCCGCTGACCTTATGTCACCACACCATCACATTAATGCATTGTCATCGAGCCTTGATATGTGTGCAAAGTTTCAATCAAACCTATGGCCATTCAAAGTGGTAATACGGCCAATTGGCTTTATGGCCGTTAACCTTATGTAACACCACCTTCACATTATTGCATTGTCATCGAGCCTTGATACGTGTGCGAAGTTTCAATCAAACTTATGGCCATTCAAAGTGGTAATAAGGCCAATTGGCTTTATGGCCGTTGACCTTATGTCACCACACCATCACATTAATGCATTGTCTCGAGCCTTGATATGTGTGCAAAGTTTCAATCAAACTTATGGCAATTCAAAGTGGTAATAAGGCCAATTGACCTTATGGCCGTTGACTTTATGTCACCACACCATCACATTAATGCATTGTCATCGAGCCTTGATATGTGTGCAAAGTTTAAATCAAACCTATGGCCATTCAAAGTGGTAACAAGGCCAGTTGACCTTATGGCCGTTGACCTTATGTCACCACACCATCACATTAATGCATTGTCGTCGGTCCATGATACGTATGCAAAGTTTCAAAGTAATCAGACTTCTAGAAACCGGTGAAAATTAAGCTCAAAGATTCCGTTACATACAGGCCAAGCTAAAAAAAGCGTGTCAATAAATGAATGCGTTTTTCGCACTATGTGCAAGGTTTGAAATCTGTGGCCATTTGGGGTGGTCACAAGTTCAATTGACCTTATGTCCGTTAACCTTATGTGACCCCACCATCACATTATTGCATTGTCATCGAGCCTTGATACATGTGCAAAGTTTCAATCAAACTTATGGCAATTCAAAGTGGTAATAAGGCCAATTGATATTATGGCCGTTGACCTTATGTCGCCCCACCTTCACATTATTGCATTGTCATCGAGCCTTGATACGTGTGCAAAGTTTCAGTCAAACTTATGGCCTTTCAAAGTGGTAATAAGGCCAATTGACCTTATGGCACCACACCATCACATTAATGCATTGTCATCGAGCCTTGATATGTGTGCAAAGTTTCAATCAAACCTATGGCCATTCAAAGTAGTAATAAGGCCAATTGACCTTATGGCCGTTGACCTTATGTCACCACACCATCACACTAATGCATTGGCGTCGGTCCTTGATACGTATGCAAAGTTTCAAATTAATCAGGCTTTCAGAAACCGGTAAAAATTAAGCTAAAAAATTCCGTTACATAGATACAGGCCAAGCTAATAAAAGCGTGTTAAAAAAGGGCTCCAGTATGCTCTTTCGTAGATGTGCCATGCATCCACTTCTATCATTAATAAAGGAATGCGTTTATCGCATTATGTGCAAGGTTTCAAATCTATGGCCATTTGGGTGGTCATAAGTTCAATTGACCTTATGTCCGTTAACCTTATGTCACCCCACCTTCACATTATTGCATTGTCATCGAGCCTTGATACGTGTGCAAAGTTTCAGTCAAACTTATGGCCTTTCAAAGTGGTAATAAGGCCAATTGACCTTATGGCCGCTGACCTTATGTCACCACACCATCACATTAATGCATTGTCTCGAGCCTTGATATGTGTGCAAAGTTTCAATCAAACTTATGGCAATTCAAAGTGGTAATAAGGCCAATTGACCTTATGGCCGTTGACTTTATGTCACCACACCATCACATTAATGCATTGTCATCGAGCCTTGATATGTGTGCAAAGTTTCAATCAAACTTATGGCCATTCAAAGTGGTAATAAGGCCAATTGACCCTATGGCCCTTGACCCTATGTCACCACACCATCACATTAATGCATTGTCATCGAGCCTTGATATGTGTGCAAAGTTTCAATCAAACTTATGGCCATTAAAAGTGGTAATAAGGCCAATTGACCTTATGGCCGTTGACCTTATGTCACCACACCATCACATTAATGCATTGTCATCGGTCCTTGATACGTATGCAAAGTTTCAAATTAATCAGACTTCTAGAAACCGGTGAAAATAAAGCTTAAAGATTCCGTTACATACAGGCCAAGCTAATAAAAGCGTGTTAATAAAAAGGGCTCCAGTGTGCTCTTTCGTAGATGTGCCATGCATCCACTTCTATCATGAATAAAGGAATGCGTTTTTCTCATTATGTGCAAGGTTTCAAATTTATGGCCATTTGGGGTGGTCACAAGATCAATTGACCTTATGTACGTTAACCTTATGTGACCCCACCATCACATTATTGCATTGTCATCGAGCCTTGATACGTGTGCAAAGTTTCAATCAAACTTATGGCCATTCAAAGTGGTAATAAGGCCAATTCGCCTTATGGCCGTTGATCTGATGTCACCACACTATCACATTAATGCATTGTCATCGAACCTTGATACGTGTGCAAAGTTCTAATCAAACTTATGGCCATTCAAAGTGGTAATAAGGCCAATTGACCGTATGGCCGTTGACCTTTTGTCACCACACCATCACATTAATACATTGTCATCGAGCCTTGATACGTGTGCAAAGTTTCAATTAAACTTATGGCCATTCAAAGTGGTAATAAGGCCAACTGACCTTATGGCCGTTGTCCTTATGTCACCACACTATCACAATAATGCATTGTCTTCGAGCCGTGATACGTGTGCAAAGTTTCAATCAAACTTATGGCCATTCAAAGTGGTAAGAAGGCCAATTGACCTTATGGCCGTTGACCTTATGTCACCACACCAAGACATTAATGCATTGTCATCGACCCTTGATACGTGTGCAAAGTTTCACTCAAACTTATGGCCATTCAAAGTGGTAATAAGGCCAATTGACCTAATGGCCGTTGACCTTATGTCACCACACCATCACACTAATGCATTGTCGTCGGTCCTTGATACATATGCAAAGTTTCAAATTAATCAGGCTTTCAGAAACCGGTGAAAATTAAGCTAAAAAATTCCGTTACATAGATACAGGCCAAGCTAATAAAAGCGTGTTAAAAAAGGGCTCCAGTATGCTCTTTCGTAGATGTGCCATGCATCCACTTCTATCATTAATAAAGGAATGCGTTTATCGCATTATGTGCAAGGTTTCAAATCTATGGCCATTTGGGTGGTCATAAGTTCAATTGACCTTATGTCCGTTAACCTTATGTCACCCCACCTTCACATTATTGCATTGTCATCGAGCCTTGGTACGTGTGCAAAGTTTCAGTCAAACTTATGGCCTTTCAAAGTGGTAATAAGGCCAATTGACCTTATGGCCGCTGACCTTATGTCACCACACCATCACATTAATGCATTGTCTCGAGCCTTGATATGCGTGCAAAGTTTCAATCAAACTTATGGCCATTCAAAGTGGTAATAAGGCCAATTGACCGTATGGCCGTTGACCTTATGTCACTACACCATCACATTAATGCATTGTCATCGACCCTTGATACGTGTGCAAAGTTTCAGTCAAACTTATGGCCTTTCAAAGTGGTAACAAGGCCAATTGAATTTATGGCCGCTGACCTTATGTCACCACACCATCACATTAATGCATTGTCATCGAGCCTTGATGTGTGTGCAAAGTTTCAATCAAACTTTTATGGCCATTCAAAGTGGTAATAAGGCCAATTGACCTTATGTCCGTTAACCTTATGTAACACCACCTTCACATTATTGCATTGTTATCGAGCCTTGATACGTGTGCGAAGCTTCAATCAAACTTATGGTCATTCAAAGTGGTAATAAGGCCAATTGGCTTTATGGCCGTTGACCTTATATCACCACGCCATCACATTAATGCATTGTCGTCGCTCCTTGATACGTATGCACAGTTTCAAAGTAATCAGACTTCTAGAAACCGGTGAAAATTAAGCTCACAGATTCCGTTACATATAGGCCAAGCTAATAAAAGCGTGTTAATAAATGAATGCGTTTTTCGCACTATGTGCAAGGTTTGAAATCTGTGGCCATTTGGGGTGGTCACAAGTTCAATTGACCTTATGTCCGTTAACCTTATGTGACCCCACCATCACATTATTGCATTGTCATCGAGCCTTGATACGTGTGCAAAGTTTGAATCAAACTTATGGCAATTCAAAGTGGTAATAAGGCCAATTGATCTTATGGCCATTGACCTTATGTCGCCCCACCTTCACATTATTGCATTGTCATCGAGCCTTGATACGTGTGCAAAGTTTCAGTCAAACTTATGGCCTTTCAAATTGGTAATAAGGCCAATTGACCTTATGGCACCACACCATCACATTAATGCATTGTCATCGAGCCTTGATATGTGTACAAAGTTTCAATCAAACCTATGGCCATTCAAAGTAGTAATAAGGCCAATTGACCTCATGGCCGTTGACCTTATGTCACCACACCATCACACTAATGCATTGGCGTCGGTCCTTGATACGTATGCAAATTTTCAAATTAATCAGGCTTTCAGAAACCGGTAAAAATTAAGCTAAAAAATTCCGTTACATAGATACAGGCCAAGCTAATAAAAGCGTGTTAAAAAAGGGCTCCAGTATGTTCTTTCGTAGATGTGCCATGCATCCACTTCTATCATTAATAAAGGAATGCGTTTATCGCATTATGTGCAAGGTTTCAAATCTATGGCCATTTGGGTGGTCATAAGTTCAATTGACCTTATGTCCGTTAACCTTATGTCACCCCACCTTCACATTATTGCATTGTCATCGAGCCTTGATACGTGTGCAAAGTTTCAGTCAAACTTATGGCCTTTCAAAGTGGTAATAAGGCCAATTGACCTTATGGCCGCTGACCTTATGTCACCACACCATCACATTAATGCATTGTCGTCGGTCCTTGATACGTATGCAAAGTTTCAAAGTAATCAGACTTCTAGAAACCGGTGAAAATTAAGCTCAAAGATTCCGTTACATACAGGCCAAGCTAATAAAAGCGTGTTAATAAATGAATGCGTTTTTCGCACTATGTGCAAGGTTTGAAATCTGTGGCCATTTGGGGTGGTCACAAGTTCAATTGACCTTATGTCCGTTAACCTTATGTGACCCCACCATCACATTATTGCATTGTCATCGTGCCTTGATACGTGTGCAAAGTTTCAATCAAACTTATGGCAATTCAAAGTGGTAATAAGGCCAATTGATCTTATGGCCGTTGACCTTATGTCACCCCACCTTCACATTATTGCATTGTCATCGAGCCTTGATACGTGTGCAAAGTTTCAGTCAAACTTATGGCCTTTCAAAGTGGTAATAAAGCCAATTGACCTTATGGCCGCTGACCTTATGTCACCACACCATCACATTAATGCATTGTCATCGAGCCTTGATATGTGTGCAAAGTTTCAATCAAACCTATGGCCATTCAAAGTGGTAATAAGGCCAATTGACCTTATGGCCGTTGACCTTATGTCACCACACCATCACAGTAATGCATTGTCGTCGGTCCTTGATACGTATGCAAAGTTTCAAATTAATCAGGCTTTCAGAAACCGGAATAATTAAGCTAAAAAATTCCGTTACATAGATACAGGCCAAGCTAATAAAAGCGTGTTAAAAAAGGGCTCCAGTATGTTCTTTCGTAGATGTGCCATGCATCCACTTCTATCATTAATAAAGGAATGCGTTTATCGCATTATGTGCAAGGTTTCAAATCTATGGCCATTTTGGTGGCCATAAGTTCAATTGACCTTATGGCCGTTGACCTTATGTCACCACACCATCACATTAATGCATTGTCATCGAGCCTTGATACGTGTGCAAAGTTTCAATCAAACTTATGGCAATTCAAAGTGGTAATAAGGCCAATTGATCTTATGGCCGTTGACCTTATGTCACCCCACCTTCACATTATTGCATTGTCATCGAGCCTTGATACGTGTGCAAAGTTTCAGTCAAACTTATGGCCTTTCAAAGTGGTAATAAGGCCAATTGACCTTATGGCCGCTGACCTTATGTCACCACACCATCACATTAATGCATTGTCATCGAGCCTTGATATGTGTGCAAAGTTTCAATCAAACCTATGGCCATTCAAAGTGGTAATAAGGCCAATTGACCTTATGGCCGTTGACCTTATGTCACCACACCATCACAGTAATGCATTGTCGTCGGTCCTTGATACGTATGCAAAGTTTCAAATTAATCAGGCTTTCAGAAACCGGAATAATTAAGCTAAAAAATTCCGTTACATAGATACAGGCCAAGCTAATAAAAGCGTGTTAAAAAAGGGCTCCAGTATGTTCTTTCGTAGATGTGCCATGCATCCACTTCTATCATTAATAAAGGAATGCGTTTATCGCATTATGTGCAAGGTTTCAAATCTATGGCCATTTTGGTGGCCATAAGTTCAATTGACCTTATGTCCGTTAACCTTATGTCACCCCACCTTCACATTATTGCATTGTCATCGAGCCTTGATACGTGTGCAAAATTTCAGTCAAACTTATGGCCTTTCAAAGTGGTAATAAGGCCAATTGACCTTATGGCCGCTGACCTTATGTCACCACACCATCACATTAATGCATTGTCATCGAGCCTTGATACGTGTGCAAAGTTTCAGTCAAACTTATGGCCTTTCAAAGTGGTAATAAGGCCAATTGACCTTATGGCCGCTGACCTTATGTCACCACACCATCACATTAATGCATTGTCATCGAGCCTTGATATGTGTGCAAAGTTTCAATCAAACCTATGGCCATTCAAAGTGGTAATACGGCCAATTGGCTTTATGGCCGTTAACCTTATGTAACACCACCTTCACATTATTGCATTGTCATCGAGCCTTGATACGTGTGCGAAGTTTCAATCAAACTTATGGCCATTCAAAGTGGTAATAAGGCCAATTGGCTTTATGGCCGTTGACCTTATGTCACCACACCATCACATTAATGCATTGTCTCGAGCCTTGATATGTGTGCAAAGTTTCAATCAAACTTATGGCAATTCAAAGTGGTAATAAGGCCAATTGACCTTATGGCCGTTGACTTTATGTCACCACACCATCACATTAATGCATTGTCATCGAGCCTTGATATGTGTGCAAAGTTTAAATCAAACCTATGGCCATTCAAAGTGGTAACAAGGCCAGTTGACCTTATGGCCGTTGACCTTATGTCACCACACCATCACATTAATGCATTGTCGTCGGTCCATGATACGTATGCAAAGTTTCAAAGTAATCAGACTTCTAGAAACCGGTGAAAATTAAGCTCAAAGATTCCGTTACATACAGGCCAAGCTAAAAAAAGCGTGTCAATAAATGAATGCGTTTTTCGCACTATGTGCAAGGTTTGAAATCTGTGGCCATTTGGGGTGGTCACAAGTTCAATTGACCTTATGTCCGTTAACCTTATGTGACCCCACCATCACATTATTGCATTGTCATCGAGCCTTGATACATGTGCAAAGTTTCAATCAAACTTATGGCAATTCAAAGTGGTAATAAGGCCAATTGATATTATGGCCGTTGACCTTATGTCGCCCCACCTTCACATTATTGCATTGTCATCGAGCCTTGATACGTGTGCAAAGTTTCAGTCAAACTTATGGCCTTTCAAAGTGGTAATAAGGCCAATTGACCTTATGGCACCACACCATCACATTAATGCATTGTCATCGAGCCTTGATATGTGTGCAAAGTTTCAATCAAACCTATGGCCATTCAAAGTAGTAATAAGGCCAATTGACCTTATGGCCGTTGACCTTATGTCACCACACCATCACACTAATGCATTGGCGTCGGTCCTTGATACGTATGCAAAGTTTCAAATTAATCAGGCTTTCAGAAACCGGTAAAAATTAAGCTAAAAAATTCCGTTACATAGATACAGGCCAAGCTAATAAAAGCGTGTTAAAAAAGGGCTCCAGTATGCTCTTTCGTAGATGTGCCATGCATCCACTTCTATCATTAATAAAGGAATGCGTTTATCGCATTATGTGCAAGGTTTCAAATCTATGGCCATTTGGGTGGTCATAAGTTCAATTGACCTTATGTCCGTTAACCTTATGTCACCCCACCTTCACATTATTGCATTGTCATCGAGCCTTGATACGTGTGCAAAGTTTCAGTCAAACTTATGGCCTTTCAAAGTGGTAATAAGGCCAATTGACCTTATGGCCGCTGACCTTATGTCACCACACCATCACATTAATGCATTGTCTCGAGCCTTGATATGTGTGCAAAGTTTCAATCAAACTTATGGCAATTCAAAGTGGTAATAAGGCCAATTGACCTTATGGCCGTTGACTTTATGTCACCACACCATCACATTAATGCATTGTCATCGAGCCTTGATATGTGTGCAAAGTTTCAATCAAACTTATGGCCATTCAAAGTGGTAATAAGGCCAATTGACCCTATGGCCCTTGACCCTATGTCACCACACCATCACATTAATGCATTGTCATCGAGCCTTGATATGTGTGCAAAGTTTCAATCAAACTTATGGCCATTAAAAGTGGTAATAAGGCCAATTGACCTTATGGCCGTTGACCTTATGTCACCACACCATCACATTAATGCATTGTCATCGGTCCTTGATACGTATGCAAAGTTTCAAATTAATCAGACTTCTAGAAACCGGTGAAAATAAAGCTTAAAGATTCCGTTACATACAGGCCAAGCTAATAAAAGCGTGTTAATAAAAAGGGCTCCAGTGTGCTCTTTCGTAGATGTGCCATGCATCCACTTCTATCATGAATAAAGGAATGCGTTTTTCTCATTATGTGCAAGGTTTCAAATTTATGGCCATTTGGGGTGGTCACAAGATCAATTGACCTTATGTACGTTAACCTTATGTGACCCCACCATCACATTATTGCATTGTCATCGAGCCTTGATACGTGTGCAAAGTTTCAATCAAACTTATGGCCATTCAAAGTGGTAATAAGGCCAATTCGCCTTATGGCCGTTGATCTGATGTCACCACACTATCACATTAATGCATTGTCATCGAACCTTGATACGTGTGCAAAGTTCTAATCAAACTTATGGCCATTCAAAGTGGTAATAAGGCCAATTGACCGTATGGCCGTTGACCTTTTGTCACCACACCATCACATTAATACATTGTCATCGAGCCTTGATACGTGTGCAAAGTTTCAATTAAACTTATGGCCATTCAAAGTGGTAATAAGGCCAACTGACCTTATGGCCGTTGTCCTTATGTCACCACACTATCACAATAATGCATTGTCTTCGAGCCGTGATACGTGTGCAAAGTTTCAATCAAACTTATGGCCATTCAAAGTGGTAAGAAGGCCAATTGACCTTATGGCCGTTGACCTTATGTCACCACACCAAGACATTAATGCATTGTCATCGACCCTTGATACGTGTGCAAAGTTTCACTCAAACTTATGGCCATTCAAAGTGGTAATAAGGCCAATTGACCTAATGGCCGTTGACCTTATGTCACCACACCATCACACTAATGCATTGTCGTCGGTCCTTGATACATATGCAAAGTTTCAAATTAATCAGGCTTTCAGAAACCGGTGAAAATTAAGCTAAAAAATTCCGTTACATAGATACAGGCCAAGCTAATAAAAGCGTGTTAAAAAAGGGCTCCAGTATGCTCTTTCGTAGATGTGCCATGCATCCACTTCTATCATTAATAAAGGAATGCGTTTATCGCATTATGTGCAAGGTTTCAAATCTATGGCCATTTGGGTGGTCATAAGTTCAATTGACCTTATGTCCGTTAACCTTATGTCACCCCACCTTCACATTATTGCATTGTCATCGAGCCTTGGTACGTGTGCAAAGTTTCAGTCAAACTTATGGCCTTTCAAAGTGGTAATAAGGCCAATTGACCTTATGGCCGCTGACCTTATGTCACCACACCATCACATTAATGCATTGTCTCGAGCCTTGATATGCGTGCAAAGTTTCAATCAAACTTATGGCCATTCAAAGTGGTAATAAGGCCAATTGACCGTATGGCCGTTGACCTTATGTCACTACACCATCACATTAATGCATTGTCATCGACCCTTGATACGTGTGCAAAGTTTCAGTCAAACTTATGGCCTTTCAAAGTGGTAACAAGGCCAATTGAATTTATGGCCGCTGACCTTATGTCACCACACCATCACATTAATGCATTGTCATCGAGCCTTGATGTGTGTGCAAAGTTTCAATCAAACTTTTATGGCCATTCAAAGTGGTAATAAGGCCAATTGACCTTATGTCCGTTAACCTTATGTAACACCACCTTCACATTATTGCATTGTTATCGAGCCTTGATACGTGTGCGAAGCTTCAATCAAACTTATGGTCATTCAAAGTGGTAATAAGGCCAATTGGCTTTATGGCCGTTGACCTTATATCACCACGCCATCACATTAATGCATTGTCGTCGCTCCTTGATACGTATGCACAGTTTCAAAGTAATCAGACTTCTAGAAACCGGTGAAAATTAAGCTCACAGATTCCGTTACATATAGGCCAAGCTAATAAAAGCGTGTTAATAAATGAATGCGTTTTTCGCACTATGTGCAAGGTTTGAAATCTGTGGCCATTTGGGGTGGTCACAAGTTCAATTGACCTTATGTCCGTTAACCTTATGTGACCCCACCATCACATTATTGCATTGTCATCGAGCCTTGATACGTGTGCAAAGTTTGAATCAAACTTATGGCAATTCAAAGTGGTAATAAGGCCAATTGATCTTATGGCCATTGACCTTATGTCGCCCCACCTTCACATTATTGCATTGTCATCGAGCCTTGATACGTGTGCAAAGTTTCAGTCAAACTTATGGCCTTTCAAATTGGTAATAAGGCCAATTGACCTTATGGCACCACACCATCACATTAATGCATTGTCATCGAGCCTTGATATGTGTACAAAGTTTCAATCAAACCTATGGCCATTCAAAGTAGTAATAAGGCCAATTGACCTCATGGCCGTTGACCTTATGTCACCACACCATCACACTAATGCATTGGCGTCGGTCCTTGATACGTATGCAAATTTTCAAATTAATCAGGCTTTCAGAAACCGGTAAAAATTAAGCTAAAAAATTCCGTTACATAGATACAGGCCAAGCTAATAAAAGCGTGTTAAAAAAGGGCTCCAGTATGTTCTTTCGTAGATGTGCCATGCATCCACTTCTATCATTAATAAAGGAATGCGTTTATCGCATTATGTGCAAGGTTTCAAATCTATGGCCATTTGGGTGGTCATAAGTTCAATTGACCTTATGTCCGTTAACCTTATGTCACCCCACCTTCACATTATTGCATTGTCATCGAGCCTTGATACGTGTGCAAAGTTTCAGTCAAACTTATGGCCTTTCAAAGTGGTAATAAGGCCAATTGACCTTATGGCCGCTGACCTTATGTCACCACACCATCACATTAATGCATTGTCGTCGGTCCTTGATACGTATGCAAAGTTTCAAAGTAATCAGACTTCTAGAAACCGGTGAAAATTAAGCTCAAAGATTCCGTTACATACAGGCCAAGCTAATAAAAGCGTGTTAATAAATGAATGCGTTTTTCGCACTATGTGCAAGGTTTGAAATCTGTGGCCATTTGGGGTGGTCACAAGTTCAATTGACCTTATGTCCGTTAACCTTATGTGACCCCACCATCACATTATTGCATTGTCATCGTGCCTTGATACGTGTGCAAAGTTTCAATCAAACTTATGGCAATTCAAAGTGGTAATAAGGCCAATTGATCTTATGGCCGTTGACCTTATGTCACCCCACCTTCACATTATTGCATTGTCATCGAGCCTTGATACGTGTGCAAAGTTTCAGTCAAACTTATGGCCTTTCAAAGTGGTAATAAAGCCAATTGACCTTATGGCCGCTGACCTTATGTCACCACACCATCACATTAATGCATTGTCATCGAGCCTTGATATGTGTGCAAAGTTTCAATCAAACCTATGGCCATTCAAAGTGGTAATAAGGCCAATTGACCTTATGGCCGTTGACCTTATGTCACCACACCATCACAGTAATGCATTGTCGTCGGTCCTTGATACGTATGCAAAGTTTCAAATTAATCAGGCTTTCAGAAACCGGAATAATTAAGCTAAAAAATTCCGTTACATAGATACAGGCCAAGCTAATAAAAGCGTGTTAAAAAAGGGCTCCAGTATGTTCTTTCGTAGATGTGCCATGCATCCACTTCTATCATTAATAAAGGAATGCGTTTATCGCATTATGTGCAAGGTTTCAAATCTATGGCCATTTTGGTGGCCATAAGTTCAATTGACCTTATGGCCGTTGACCTTATGTCACCACACCATCACATTAATGCATTGTCATCGAGCCTTGATACGTGTGCAAAGTTTCAATCAAACTTATGGCAATTCAAAGTGGTAATAAGGCCAATTGATCTTATGGCCGTTGACCTTATGTCACCCCACCTTCACATTATTGCATTGTCATCGAGCCTTGATACGTGTGCAAAGTTTCAGTCAAACTTATGGCCTTTCAAAGTGGTAATAAGGCCAATTGACCTTATGGCCGTTGACCTTATGTCACCACACCATCACATTAATGCATTGTCATCGAGCCTTGATATGTGTGCAAAGTTTCAATCAAACTTATGGCCATTCAAAGTGGTAATAAGGCCAATTGACCTTATGGCCGTTGACCTTATGTCACCACACCATCACATTAATGCATTGTCATCGGTCCTTGATACGTATGCAAAGTTTCAAATTAATCAGACTTCTAGAAACCGGTGAAAATAAAGCTTAAAGATTCCGTTACATACAGGCCAAGCTAATAAAAGCGTGTTAATAAAAAGGGCTCCAGTGTGCTCTTTCGTAGATGTGCCATGCATCCACTTCTATCATTAATAAAGGAATGCGTTTTTCTCATTATGTGCAAGGTTTCAAATTTATGGCCATTTGGGGTGGTCACAAGATCAATTGACCTTATGTACGTTAACCTTATGTGACCCCACCATCACATTATTGCATTGTCATCGAGCCTTGATACGTGTGCAAAGTTTCAATCAAACTTATGGCCATTCAAAGTGGTAATAATGCCAATTCGCCTTATGGCCGTTGATCTTATGTCACCACACTATCACATTAATGCATTGTCATCGAACCTTGATACGTGTGCAAAGTTCTAATCAAACTTGTGGCCATTCAAAGTGGTAATAAGGCCAATTGACCGTATGGCCGTTGACATTTTGTCACCACACCATCACATTAATACATTGTCATCGAGCCTTGATACGTGTGCAAAGTTTCAATCAAACTTATGGCCATTCAAAGTGGTAATAAGGCCAATTGACCTTATGGCCGTTGACCTTATGTCACCACACTATCACAATAATGCATTGTCTTCGAGCCGTGATACGTGTGCAAAGTTTCAATCAAACTTATGGCCATTCAAAGTGGTAAGAAGGCCAATTGACCTTATGGCCGTTGACCTTATGTCACCACACTATCACAATAATGCATTGTCTTCGAGCCTTGATACGTGTGCGAAGTTTCAATCAAACTTATGGCCATTCAAAGTGGTAATAAGGCCAATTGGCTTTATGGCCGTTGACCTTATGTCACCACACCATCACATTAATGCATTGTCATCGAGCCTTGATATGTGTGCAAAGTTTCAATCAAACCTATGGCCATTCAAAGTGGTAATAAGGCCAGTTGACCTTATGGCCGTTGACCTTATGTCACCACACCATCACATTAATGCATTGTCGTCGGTCCTTGATACGTATGCAAAGTTTCAAAGTAATCAGACTTCTAGAAACCGGTGAAAATTAAGCTCAATGATTCCGTTACATACAGGCCAAGCTAATAAAAGCGTGTTAATAAATGAATGCGTTTTTCGCACTATGTGCAAGGTTTGAAATCTGTGGCCATTTGGGGTGGTCACAAGTTCAATTGACTTTATGTCCGTTAACCTTATGTGACCCCACCATCACATTATTGCATTGTCATCGAGCCTTGATACGTGTGCAAAGTTTCAATCAAACTTATGGCAATTCAAAGTGGTAATAAGGCCAATTGATCTTATGGCCGTTGACCTTATGTCACCCCACCTTCACATTATTGCATTGTCATCGAGCCTTGATACGTGTGCAAAGTTTCAGTCAAACTTATGGCCTTTCAAAGTGGTAATAAGGCCAATTGACCTTATGGCCGCTGACCTTATGTCACCACACCATCACATTAATGCATTGTCATCGAGCCTTGATATGTGTGCAAAGTTTCAATCAAACCTATGGCCATTCAAAGTGGTAATAAGGCCAATTGACCTTATGGCCGTTGACCTTATGTCACCACACCATCACAGTAATGCATTGTCGTCGGTCCTTGATACGTATGCAAAGTTTCAAATTAATCAGGCTTTCAGAAACCGGAATAATTAAGCTAAAAAATTCCGTTACATAGATACAGGCCAAGCTAATAAAAGCGTGTTAAAAAAGGGCTCCAGTATGTTCTTTCGTAGATGTGCCATGCATCCACTTCTATCATTAATAAAGGAATGCGTTTATCGCATTATGTGCAAGGTTTCAAATCTATGGCCATTTTGGTGGCCATAAGTTCAATTGACCTTATGTCCGTCACCCCACCTTCACATTATTGCATTGTCATCGAGCCTTGATACGTGTGCAAAGTTTCAGTCAAACTTATGGCCTTTCAAAGTGGTAATAAGGCCAATTGACCTTATGGCCGCTGACCTTATGTCACCACACCATCACATTAATGCATTGTCATCGAGCCTTGATACGTGTGCAAAGTTTCAGTCAAACTTATGGCCTTTCAAAGTGGTAATAAAGCCAATTGACCTTATGGCCGCTGACCTTATGTCACCACACCATCACATTAATGCATTGTCATCGAGCCTTGATATGTGTGCAAAGTTTCAATCAAACCTATGGCCATTCAAAGTGGTAACAAGGCCAGTTGACCTTATGGCCGTTGACCTTATGTCACCACACCATCACATTAATGCATTGTCGTCGGTCCATGATACGTATGCAAAGTTTCAAAGTAATCAGACTTCTAGAAACCGGTGAAAATTAAGCTCAAAGATTCCGTTACATACAGGCCAAGCTAAAAAAAGCGTGTCAATAAATGAATGCGTTTTTCGCACTATGTGCAAAGTTTGAAATCTGTGGCCATTTGGGGCGGTCACAAGTTCAATTGACCTTATGTCCGTTAACCTTATGTGACCCCACCATCACATTATTGCATTGTCATCGAGCCTTGATACATGTGCAAAGTTTCAATCAAACTTATGGCAATTCAAAGTGGTAATAAGGCCAATTGATATTATGGCCGTTGACCTTATGTCGCCCCACCTTCACATTATTGCATTGTCATCGAGCCTTGATACGTGTGCAAAGTTTCAGTCAAACTTATGGCCTTTCAAAGTGGTAATAAGGCCAATTGACCTTATGGCACCACACCATCACATAAATGCATTGTCATCGAGCCTTGATATGTGTGCAAAGTTTCAATCAAACCTATGGCCATTCAAAGTAGTAATAAGGCCAATTGACCTTATGGCCGTTGACCTTATGTCACCACACCATCACACTAATGCATTGGCGTCGGTCCTTGATACGTATGCAAAGTTTCAAATTAATCAGGCTTTCAGAAACCGGTAAAAATTAAGCTAAAAAATTCCGTTACATAGATACAGGCCAAGCTAATAAAAGCGTGTTAAAAAAGGGCTCCAGTATGTTCTTTCGTAGATGTGCCATGCATCCACTTCTATCATTAATAAAGGAATGCGTTTATCGCATTATGTGCAAGGTTTCAAATCTATGGCCATTTGGGTGGTCATAAGTTCAATTGACCTTATGTCCGTTAACCTTATGTCACCCCACCTTCACATTATTGCATTGTCATCGAGCCTTGATACGTGTGCAAAGTTTCAGTCAAACTTATGGCCTTTCAAAGTGGTAATAAGGCCTATTGACCTTATGGCCGCTGACCTTATGTCACCACACCATCACATTAATGCATTGTCTCGAGCCTTGATATGTGTGCAAAGTTTCAATCAAACTTATGGCAATTCAAAGTGGTAATAAGGCCAATTGACCTTATGGCCGTTGACTTTATGTCACCACACCATCACATTAATGCATTGTCATCGAGCCTTGATATGTGTGCAAAGTTTCAATCAAACTTATGGCCATTCAAAGTGGTAATAAGGCCAATTGACCCTATGGCCCTTGACCCTATGTCACCACACCATCACATTAATGCATTGTCATCGAGCCTTGATATGTGTGCAAAGTTTCAATCAAATTTATGGCCATTAAAAGTGGTAATAAGGCCAATTGACCTTATGGCCGTTGACCTTATGTCACCACACCATCACATTAATGCATTGTCATCGGTCCTTGATACGTATGCAAAGTTTCAAATTAATCAGACTTCTAGAAACCGGTGAAAATAAAGCTTAAAGATTCCGTTACATACAGGCCAAGCTAATAAAAGCGTGTTAATAAAAAGGGCTCCAGTGTGCTCTTTCGTAGATGTGCCATGCATCCACTTCTATCATTAATAAAGGAATGCGTTTTTCTCATTATGTGCAAGGTTTCAAATTTATGGCCATTTGGGGTGGTCACAAGATCAATTGACCTTATGTACGTTAACCTTATGTGACCCCACCATCACATTATTGCATTGTCATCGAGCCTTGATACGTGTGCAAAGTTTCAATCAAACTTATGGCCATTCAAAGTGGTAATAAGGACAATTCGCCTTATGGCCGTTGATCTGATGTCACCACACTATCACATTAATGCATTGTCATCGAACCTTGATACGTGTGCAAAGTTCTAATCAAACTTATGGCCATTCAAAGTGGTAATAAGGCCAATTGACCGTATGGCCGTTGACCTTTTGTCACCACACCATCACATTAATACATTGTCATCGAGCCTTGATACGTGTGCAAAGTTTCAATTAAACTTATGGCCATTCAAAGTGGTAATAAGGCCAACTGACCTTATGGCCGTTGTCCTTATGTCACCACACTATCACAATAATGCATTGTCTTCGAGCCGTGATACGTGTGCAAAGTTTCAATCAAACTTATGGCCATTCAAAGTGGTAAGAAGGCCAATTGACCTTATGGCCGTTGACCTTATGTCACCACACCATCACACTAATGCATTGTCGTCGGTCCTTGATACATATGCAAAGTTTCAAATTAATCAGGCTTTCAGAAACCGGTGAAAATTAAGCTAAAAAATTCCGTTACATAGATACAGGCCAAGCTAATAAAAGCGTGTTAAAAAAGGGCTCCAGTATGCTCTTTCGTAGATGTGCCATGCATCCACTTCTATCATTAATAAAGGAATGCGTTTATCGCATTATGTGCAAGGTTTCAAATCTATGGCCATTTGGGTGGTCATAAGTTCAATTGACCTTATGTCCGTTAACCTTATGTCACCCCACCTTCACATTATTGCATTGTCATCGAGCCTTGATACGTGTGCAAAGTTTCAGTCAAACTTATGGCCTTTCAAAGTGGTAATAAGGCCAATTGACCTTATGGCCGCTGACCTTATGTCACCACACCATCACATTAATGCATTGTCTCGAGCCTTGATATGCGTGCAAAGTTTCAATCAAACTTATGGCCATTCAAAGTGGTAATAAGGCCAATTGACCGTATGGCCGTTGACCTTATGTCACCACACCATCACATTAATGCATTGTCATCGACCCTTGATACGTGTGCAAAGTTTCAGTCAAACTTATGGCCTTTCAAAGTGGTAACAAGGCCAATTGAATTTATGGCCGCTGACCTTATGTCACCACACCATCACATTAATGCATTGTCATCGAGCCTTGATGTGTGTGCAAAGTTTCAATCAAACTTTTATGGCCATTCAAAGTGGTAATAAGGCCAATTGACCTTATGTTCGTTAACCTTATGTAACACCACCTTCACATTATTGCATTGTTATCGAGCCTTGATACGTGTGCGAAGCTTCAATCAAACTTATGGTCATTCAAAGTGGTAATAAGGCCAATTGGCTTTATGGCCGTTGACCTTATGTCACCACGCCATCACATTAATGCATTGTCGTCGCTCCTTGATACGTATGCACAGTTTCAAAGTAATCAGACTTCTAGAAACTGGTGAAAATTAAGCTCACATATTCCGTTACATATAGGCCAAGCTAATAAAAGCGCGTTAATAAATGAATGCGTTTTTCGCACTATGTGCAAGGTTTGAAATCTGTGGCCATTTGGGGTGGTCACAAGTTCAATTGACCTTATGTCCGTTAACCTTATGTGACCCCACCATTACATTATTGCATTGTCATCGAGCCTTGATACGTGTGCAAAGTTTCAGTCAAACTTATGGCCTTTCAAAGTGGTAATAAGGCCAATTGACCTTACGGCACTACACCATCACATTAATGCATTGTCATCGAGCCTTGATATGTGTACAAAGTTTCAATCAAACCTATGGCCATTCAAAGTAGTAATAAGGCCAATTGACCTTATGGCCGTTGACCTTATGTCACCACACCATCACACTAATGCATTGGCGTCGGTCCTTGATACGTATGCAAAGTTTCAAATTAATCAGGCTTTCAGAAACCGGTAAAAATTAAGCTAAAAAATTCCGTTACATAGATACAGGCCAAGCTAATAAAAGCGTGTTACAAAAGGGCTCCAGTATGTTCTTTCGTAGATGTGCCATGCATCCACTTCTATCATTAATAAAGGAATGCGTTTATCGCATTATGTGCAAGGTTTCAAATCTATGGCCATTTGGGTGGTCATAAGTTAAATTGACCTTATGTCCGTTAACCTTATGTCACCCCACCTTCACATTATTGCATTGTCATCGAGCCTTGATACGTGTGCAAAGTTTCAGTCAAACTTATGGCCTTTCAAAGTGGTAATAAGGCCAATTGACCTTATGGCCGCTGACCTTATGTCACCACACCATCACATTAATGCATTGTCTCGAGCCTTGATATGTGTGCAAAGTTTCAATCAAACTTATGGCAATTCAAAGTGGTAATAAGGCCAATTGACCTTATGGCCGTTGACTTTATGTCACCACACCATCACATTAATGCATTGTCATCGAGCCTTGATATGCGTGCAAAGTTTCAATCAAACTTGTGGCCATTCAAAGTGGTAATAAGGCCAATTGACCGTATGGCCGTTGACCTTATGTCACCACACCATCACATTAATGCATTGTCATCGACCCTTGATACGTGTGCAAAGTTTCAGTCAAACTTATGGCCTTTCAAAGTGGTAACAAGGCCAATTGAATTTATGGCCGCTGACCTTATGTCACCACACCATCACATTAATGCATTGTCATCGAGCCTTGATATGTGTGCAAAGTTTCAATCAAACTTATGGCCATTCAAAGTGGTAACAAGGCCAATTGACCTTATGGCCGTTGACCTTATGTCACCACACCATCACATTAATGCATTGTCATCGAGCCTTGATATGTGTGCAAAGTTTCAATCAAACTTATGGCCATTCAAAGTGGTAATAAGGCCAATTGACCTTATGGCCGTTGACCTTATGTCACCACACCATCACATTAATGCATTGTCATCGGTCCTTGATACGTATGTAAAGTTTCAAATTAATCAGACTTCTAGAAACCGGTGAAAATAAAGCTTAAAGATTCCGTTACATACAGGCCAAGCTAATAAAAGCGTGTTAATAAAAAGGGCTCCAGTGTGCTCCTTCGAAGATGTGCCATGCATCCACTTCTATCATTAATAAAGGAATGCGTTTTTCTCATTATGTGCAAGGTTTCAAATTTATGGCCATTTGGGGTGGTCACAAGATCAATTGACCTTATGTACGTTAACCTTATGTCACCCCACCTTCACATTATTGCATTGTCATCGAGCCTTGATACGTGTGCAAAGTTTCAATCAAACTTATGGCCATTCGAAGTGGTAATAAGGCCAATTGACCTTATGTCCGTTAACCTTATGTCACCCCACCTTCACATTATTGCATTGTCATCGAGCCTTGATACGTGTGCGAAATTTCAATCAAACTTATGGCCATTCAAAGTGGTAATAAGGCCAATTGACCTTATGGCCGTTGACCTTATGTCACCACACCATCACATTAATGCATTGTCATCGACCCTTGATACGTGTGCAAAGTTTCAATCAAACTTATGGCCATTCGAAGTGGTAATAAGGCCAATTGACCTTATGGCCGTTGACCTTATGTCACCACACCATCACATTAATGCATTGTCATCAACCCTTGATACGTGTGCAAAGTTTCAATCAAACTTATGGCAATTCAAAGTGGTAATAAGGCCAATTGATCTTTTGGCCGTTGACCTTATGTCACCCACCATCACATTAATGCATTGTCATCGAGCCTTGATACGTGTGCAAAGTTTCAGTCAAACGTATGGCCATTCAAAGTGGTAATAAGGCCAATTGACCTAATGGCCGTTGAGCTTATGTCACCACACCATCACATTAATGCATTTTCATCGAGCCTTGATATGTGTGCAAAGTTTCAATCAAACTTATGGCCTTTCAAAGTGGTAATAAGGCCAATTGACCTTATGGCCGTTGACCTTATGTCACCACACCATCACATTAATGCATTGTCATCGACCCTTGATACGTGTGCAAAGTTTCAGTCAAACTTATGGCCTTTCAAAGTTGTAATAAGGCCAATTGACCTTATGGCCGCTGACCTTATGTCACCACACCATCACATTAATGCATTGTCATCGAGCCTTGATATGTCAAAGTTTCAATCAAACTTATGGCCATTCAAAGTGGTAATAAGGCCAATTGACCTTATGGCCGTTGACCCTATGTCACCACACCATCACATTAATGCATTGTCATCGAGCCTTGATATGTGTGCAAAGTTTCAATCAAACTCATGGCCATTCAAAGTGGTAATAAGGCCAATTGACCTTATGGCCGTTGACCTTATGTCACCCCACCTTCACATTAATGCATTGTCATCGGTCCTTGATACGTATGCGAAGTTTCAAATTAATCAGCCTTCTAGAAACCGCTGAAAATAAAGCTCAAAGATTCCGTTACATACAGGCCAAACTAATAAAAGCGTGTTAATAAAAAGGGCTCCAGTGTGCTCTTTCGTAGATGTGCCATGCATCCACTTCTATCATTAATAAAGGAATGCGTTTTTCTCATTATGTGCAAGGTTTCAAATTTATGGCCATTTGGGGTGGTCACAAGATCAATTGACCTTATGTACGTTAACCTTATGTCACCCCACCTTCACATTATTGCATTGTCATCGAGCCTTGATACGTGTGCAAAGTTTCAATCAAACTTATGGCCATTCGAAGTGGTAATAAGGCCAATTGACCTTATGTCCGTTAACCTTATGTCACCCCACCTTCACATTATTGCATTGTCATCGAGCCTTGATACGTGTGCGAAATTTCAATCAAACTTATGGCCATTCTAAGTGGTAATAAGGCCAATTGACCTTATGGCCGTTGACCTTATGTCACCACACCATCACATTAATGCATTGTCATCGACCCTTGATACGTGTGCAAAGTTTCAGTCAAACTTATGGCCTTTCAAAGTGGTAATAAGGCCAATTGACCTTATGGCCGCTGACCTTTTGTCACCACACCATCACATTAATGCATTGTCATCGAGCCTTGATATGTCAAAGTTTCAATCAAACTTATGGCCATTCAAAGTGGTAATAAGGCCAATTGACCTTATGGCCGTTGACCCTATGTCACCACACCATCACATTAATGCATTGTCATCGAGCCTTGATATGTGTGCAAAGTTTCAATCAAACTTATGGCCATTCGAAGTGGTAATAAGGCCAATTGGCCTTATGGCCGTTGACCTTATGTCACCACACCATCACATTAATGCATTGTCATCGACCCTTGATACGTGTGCAAAGTTTCAATCAAACTTATGGCAATTCAAAGTGGTAATAAGGCCAATTGATCTTTTGGCCGTTGACCTTATGTCACCCACCATCACATTAATGCATTGTCATCGAGCCTTGATACGTGTGCAAAGTTTCAGTCAAACGTATGGCCATTCAAAGTGGTAATAAGGCCAATTGACCTAATGGCCGTTGAGCTTATGTCACCACACCATCACATTAATGCATTTTAATCGAGCCTTGATATGTGTGCAAAGTTTCAATCAAACTTACGGCCTTTCAAAGTGGTAATAAGGCCAGTTGACCTTATGGCCGTTGACCTTATGTCACCACACCATCACATTAATGCATTGTCGTCGGTCCTTGATACGTATGCAAAGTTTCAAAGTAATCAGACTTCTAGAAACCGCTGAAAATAAAGCTCAAAGATTCCGTTACATACAGGCCAAGCTAATAAAAGCGTGTTAATAAATGAATGCGTTTTTCGCACTATGTGCAAGGTTTGAAATCTGTGGCCATTTGGGGTGGTCACAAGTTCAATTGACCTTATGTCCGTTAACCTTATGTGACCCCACCATCACATTATTGCATTGTCATCGAGCCTTGTTACGTGTGCAAAGTTTCAATCAAACTAATGGCAATTCAAAGTGGTAATAAGGCCAATTGATCTTATGGCCGTTGACCTTATGTCACCCCACCTTCACATTATTGCATTGTCATCGAGCCTTGATACGTGTGCAAAGTTTCAGTCAAACTTATGGCCTTTCAAAGTGGTAATAAGGCCAATTGACCTTATGGCCGCTGACCTTATGTCACCACACCATCACATTAATGCATTGTCATCGAGCCTTGATATGTGTGCAAAGTTTCAATCAAACCTATGGCCATTCAAAGTGGTAATAAGGCCAATTGACCTTATGGCCGTTGACCTTATGTCACCACACCATCACAGTAATGCATTGTCGTCGGTCCTTGATACGTATGCAAAGTTTCAAATTAATCAGGCTTTCAGAAACCGGAATAATTAAGCTAAAAAATTCCGTTACATAGATACAGGCCAAGCTAATAAAAGCGTGTTAAAAAAGGGCTCCAGTATGTTCTTTCGTAGATGTGCCATGCATCCACTTCTATCATTAATAAAGGAATGCGTTTATCGCATTATGTGCAAGGTTTCAAATCTATGGCCATTTTGGTGGCCATAAGTTCAATTGACCTTATGTCCGTTAACCTTATGTCACCCCACCTTCACATTATTGCATTGTCATCGAGCCTTGATACGTGTGCAAAATTTCAGTCAAACTTATGGCCTTTCAAAGTGGTAATAAGGCCAATTGACCTTATGGCCGCTGACCTTATGTCACCACACCATCACATTAATGCATTGTCATCGAGCCTTGATACGTGTGCAAAGTTTCAGTCAAACTTATGGCCTTTCAAAGTGGTAATAAGGCCAATTGACCTTATGGCCGCTGACCTTATGTCACCACACCATCACATTAATGCATTGTCATCGAGCCTTGATATGTGTGCAAAGTTTCAATCAAACCTATGGCCATTCAAAGTGGTAATAAGGCCAATTGGCTTTATGGCCGTTAACCTTATGTAACCCCACCTTCACATTATTGCATTGTCATCGAGCCTTGATACGTGTGCGAAGTTTCAATCAAACTTATGGCCATTCAAAGTGGTAATAAGGCCAATTGGCTTTATGGCCGTTGACCTTATGTCACCACACCATCACATTAATGCATTGTCTCGAGCCTTGATATGTGTGCAAAGTTTCAATCAAACTTATGGCAATTCAAAGTGGTAATAAGGCCAATTGACCTTATGGCCGTTGACTTTATGTCACCACACCATCACATTAATGCATTGTCATCGAGCCTTGATATGTGTGCAAAGTTTAAATCAAACCTATGGCCATTCAAAGTGGTAACAAGGCCAGTTGACCTTATGGCCGTTGACCTTATGTCACCACACCATCACATTAATGCATTGTCGTCGGTCCATGATACGTATGCAAAGTTTCAAAGTAATCAGACTTCTAGAAACCGGTGAAAATTAAGCTCAAAGATTCCGTTACATACAGGCCAAGCTAAAAAAAGCGTGTCAATAAATGAATGCGTTTTTCGCACTATGTGCAAGGTTTGAAATCTGTGGCCATTTGGGGTGGTCACAAGTTCAATTGACCTTATGTCCGTTAACCTTATGTGACCCCACCATCACATTATTGCATTGTCATCGAGCCTTGATACATGTGCAAAGTTTCAATCAAACTTATGGCAATTCAAAGTGGTAATAAGGCCAATTGATATTATGGCCGTTGACCTTATGTCGCCCCACCTTCACATTATTGCATTGTCATCGAGCCTTGATACGTGTGCAAAGTTTCAGTCAAACTTATGGCTTTTCAAAGTGGTAATAAGGCCAATTGACCTTATGGCACCACACCATCACATTAATGCATTGTCATCGAGCCTTGATATGTGTGCAAAGTTTCAATCAAACCTATGGCCATTCAAAGTAGTAATAAGGCCAATTGACCTTATGGCCGTTGACCTTATGTCACCACACCATCACACTAATGCATTGGCGTCGGTCCTTGATACGTATGCAAAGTTTCAAATTAATCAGGCTTTCAGAAACCGGTAAAAATTAAGCTAAAAAATTCCGTTACATAGATACAGGCCAAGCTAATAAAAGCGTGTTAAAAAAGGGCTCCAGTATGCTCTTTCGTAGATGTGCCATGCATCCACTTCTATCATTAATAAAGGAATGCGTTTATCGCATTATGTGCAAGGTTTCAAATCTATGGCCATTTGGGTGGTCATAAGTTCAATTGACCTTATGTCCGTTAACCTTATGTCACCCCACCTTCACATTATTGCATTGTCATCGAGCCTTGATACGTGTGCAAAGTTTCAGTCAAACTTATGGCCTTTCAAAGTGGTAATAAGGCCAATTGACCTTATGTCCGCTGACCTTATGTCACCACACCATCACATTAATGCATTGTCTCGAGCCTTGATATGTGTGCAAAGTTTCAATCAAACTTATGGCAATTCAAAGTGGTAATAAGGCCAATTGACCTTATGGCCGTTGACTTTATGTCACCACACCATCACATTAATGCATTGTCATCGAGCCTTGATATGTGTGCAAAGTTTCAATCAAACTTATGGCCATTCAAAGTGGTAATAAGGCCAATTGACCCTATGGCCCTTGACCCTATGTCACCACACCATCACATTAATGCATTGTCATCGAGCCTTGATATGTGTGCAAAGTTTCAATCAAACTTATGGCCATTAAAAGTGGTAATAAGGCCAATTGACCTTATGGCCGTTGACCTTATGTCACCACACCATCACATTAATGCATTGTCATCGGTCCTTGATACGTATGCAAAGTTTCAAATTAATCAGACTTCTAGAAACCGGTGAAAATAAAGCTTAAAGATTCCGTTACATACAGGCCAAGCTAATAAAAGCGTGTTAATAAAAAGGGCTCCAGTGTGCTCTTTCGTAGATGTGCCATGCATCCACTTCTATCATGAATAAAGGAATGCGTTTTTCTCATTATGTGCAAGGTTTCAAATTTATGGCCATTTGGGGTGGTCACAAGATCAATTGACCTTATGTACGTTAACCTTATGTGACCCCACCATCACATTATTGCATTGTCATCGAGCCTTGATACGTGTGCAAAGTTTCAATCAAACTTATGGCCATTCAAAGTGGTAATAAGGCCAATTCGCCTTATGGCCGTTGATCTGATGTCACCACACTATCACATTAATGCATTGTCATCGAACCTTGATACGTGTGCAAAGTTCTAATCAAACTTATGGCCATTCAAAGTGGTAATAAGGCCAATTGACCGTATGGCCGTTGACCTTTTGTCACCACACCATCACATTAATACATTGTCATCGAGCCTTGATACGTGTGCAAAGTTTCAATTAAACTTATGGCCATTCAAAGTGGTAATAAGGCCAACTGACCTTATGGCCGTTGTCCTTATGTCACCACACTATCACAATAATGCATTGTCTTCGAGCCGTGATACGTGTGCAAAGTTTCAATCAAACTTATGGCCATTCAAAGTGGTAAGAAGGCCAATTGACCTTATGGCCGTTGACCTTATGTCACCACACCAAGACATTAATGCATTGTCATCGACCCTTGATACGTGTGCAAAGTTTCACTCAAACTTATGGCCATTCAAAGTGGTAATAAGGCCAATTGACCTAATGGCCGTTGACCTTATGTCACCACACCATCACACTAATGCATTGTCGTCGCTCCTTGATACATATGCAAAGTTTCAAATTAATCAGGCTTTCAGAAACCGGTGAAAATTAAGCTAAAAAATTCCGTTACATAGATACAGGCCAAGCTAATAAAAGCGTGTTAAAAAAGGGCTCCAGTATGCTCTTTCGTAGATGTGCCATGCATCCACTTCTATCATTAATAAAGGAATGCGTTTATCGCATTATGTGCAAGGTTTCAAATCTATGGCCATTTTGGTGGTCATAAGTTCAATTGACCTTATGTCCGTTAACCTTATGTCACCCCACCTTCACATTATTGCATTGTCATCGAGCCTTGGTACGTGTGCAAAGTTTCAGTCAAACTTATGGCCTTTCAAAGTGGTAATAAGGCCAATTGACCTTATGGCCGCTGACCTTATGTCACCACACCATCACATTAATGCATTGTCTCGAGCCTTGATATGCGTGCAAAGTTTCAATCAAACTTATGGCCATTCAAAGTGGTAATAAGGCCAATTGACCGTATGGCCGTTGACCTTATGTCACTACACCATCACATTAATGCATTGTCATCGACCCTTGATACGTGTGCAAAGTTTCAGTCAAACTTATGGCCTTTCAAAGTGGTAACAAGGCCAATTGAATTTATGGCCGCTGACCTTATGTCACCACACCATCACATTAATGCATTGTCATCGAGCCTTGATGTGTGTGCAAAGTTTCAATCAAACTTTTATGGCCATTCAAAGTGGTAATAAGGCCAATTGACCTTATGTCCGTTAACCTTATGTAACACCACCTTCACATTATTGCATTGTTATCGAGCCTTAATACGTGTGCGAAGCTTCAATCAAACTTATGGTCATTCAAAGTGGTAATAAGGCCAATTGGCTTTATGGCCGTTGACCTTATATCACCACGCCATCACATTAATGCATTGTCGTCGCTCCTTGATACGTATGCACAGTTTCAAAGTAATCAGACTTCTAGAAACCGGTGAAAATTAAGCTCACAGATTCCGTTACATATAGGCCAAGCTAATAAAAGCGTGTTAATAAATGAATGCGTTTTTCGCACTATGTGCAAGGTTTGAAATCTGTGGCCATTTGGGGTGGTCACAAGTTCAATTGACCTTATGTCCGTTAACCTTATGTGACCCCACCATCACATTATTGCATTGTCATCGAGCCTTGATACGTGTGCAAAGTTTGAATCAAACTTATGGCAATTCAAAGTGGTAATAAGGCCAATTGATCTTATGGCCATTGACCTTATGTCGCCCCACCTTCACATTATTGCATTGTCATCGAGCCTTGATACGTGTGCAAAGTTTCAGTCAAACTTATGGCCTTTCAAATTGGTAATAAGGCCAATTGACCTTATGGCACCACACCATCACATTAATGCATTGTCATCGAGCCTTGATATGTGTACAAAGTTTCAATCAAACCTATGGCCATTCAAAGTAGTAATAAGGCCAATTGACCTCATGGCCGTTGACCTTATGTCACCACACCATCACACTAATGCATTGGCGTCGGTCCTTGATACGTATGCAAAGTTTCAAATTAATCAGGCTTTCAGAAACCGGTAAAAATTAAGCTAAAAAATTCCGTTACATAGATACAGGCCAAGCTAATAAAAGCGTGTTAAAAAAGGGCTCCAGTATGTTCTTTCGTAGATGTGCCATGCATCCACTTCTATCATTAATAAAGGAATGCGTTTATCGCATTATGTGCAAGGTTTCAAATCTATGGCCATTTGGGTGGTCATAAGTTCAATTGACCTTATGTCCGTTAACCTTATGTCACCCCACCTTCACATTATTGCATTGTCATCGAGCCTTGATACGTGTGCAAAGTTTCAGTCAAACTTATGGCCTTTCAAAGTGGTAATAAGGCCAATTGACCTTATGGCCGCTGACCTTATGTCACCACACCATCACATTAATGCATTGTCGTCGGTCCTTGATACGTATGCAAAGTTTCAAAGTAATCAGACTTCTAGAAACCGGTGAAAATTAAGCTCAAAGATTCCGTTACATACAGGCCAAGCTAATAAAAGCGTGTTAATAAATGAATGCGTTTTTCGCACTATGTGCAAGGTTTGAAATCTGTGGCCATTTGGGGTGGTCACAAGTTCAATTGACCTTATGTCCGTTAACCTTATGTGACCCCACCATCACATTATTGCATTGTCATCGTGCCTTGATACGTGTGCAAAGTTTCAATCAAACTTATGGCAATTCAAAGTGGTAATAAGGCCAATTGATCTTATGGCCGTTGACCTTATGTCACCCCACCTTCACATTATTGCATTGTCATCGAGCCTTGATACGTGTGCAAAGTTTCAGTCAAACTTATGGCCTTTCAAAGTGGTAATAAAGCCAATTGACCTTATGGCCGCTGACCTTATGTCACCACACCATCACATTAATGCATTGTCATCGAGCCTTGATATGTGTGCAAAGTTTCAATCAAACCTATGGCCATTCAAAGTGGTAATAAGGCCAATTGACCTTATGGCCGTTGACCTTATGTCACCACACCATCACAGTAATGCATTGTCGTCGGTCCTTGATACGTATGCAAAGTTTCAAATTAATCAGGCTTTCAGAAACCGGAATAATTAAGCTAAAAAATTCCGTTACATAGATACAGGCCAAGCTAATAAAAGCGTGTTAAAAAAGGGCTCCAGTATGTTCTTTCGTAGATGTGCCATGCATCCACTTCTATCATTAATAAAGGAATGCGTTTATCGCATTATGTGCAAGGTTTCAAATCTATGGCCATTTTGGTGGCCATAAGTTCAATTGACCTTATGTCCGTTAACCTTATGTCACCCCACCTTCACATTATTGCATTGTCATCGAGCCTTGATACGTGTGCAAAGTTTCAGTCAAACTTATGGCCTTTCAAAGTGGTAATAAGGCCAATTGACCTTATGGCCGCTGACCTTATGTCACCACACCATCACATTAATGCATTGTCATCGAGCCTTGATATGTGTGCAAAGTTTCAATCAAACCTATGGCCATTCAAAGTGGTAATAAGGCCAATTGGCTTTATGGCCGTTAACCTTATGTAACCCCACCTTCACATTATTGCATTGTCATCGAACCTTGATACGTGTGCGAAGTTTCAATCAAACTTATGGCCATTCAAAGTGGTAATAAGGCCAATTGGCTTTATGGCCGTTGACCTTATGTCACCACACCATCACATTAATGCATTGTCTCGAGCCTTGATATGTGTGCAAAGTTTCAATCAAACTTATGGCAATTCAAAGTGGTAATAAGGCCAATTGACCTTATGGCCGTTGACTTTATGTCACCACACCATCATATTAATGCATTGTCATCGAGCCTTGATATGTGTGCAAAGTTTCAATCAAACCTATGGCCATTCAAAGTGGTAACAAGGCCAGTTGACCTTATGGCCGTTGACCTTATGTCACCACACCATCACATTAATGCATTGTCGTCGGTCCATGATACGTATGCAAAGTTTCAAAGTAATCAGACTTCTAGAAACCGGTGAAAATTAAGCTCAAAGATTCCGTTACATACAGGCCAAGCTAAAAAAAGCGTGTCAATAAATGAATGCGTTTTTCGCACTATGTGCAAGGTTTGAAATCTGTGGCCATTTGGGGTGGTCACAAGTTCAATTGACCTTATGTCCGTTAACCTTATGTGACCCCACCATCACATTATTGCATTGTCATCGAGCCTTGATACATGTGAAAAGTTTCAATCAAACTTATGGCAATTCAAAGTGGTAATAAGGCCAATTGATATTATGGCCGTTGACCTTATGTCGCCCCACCTTCACATTATTGCATTGTCATCGAGCCTTGATACGTGTGCAAAGTTTCAGTCAAACTTATGGCCTTTCAAAGTGGTAATAAGGCCAATTGACCTTATGGCACCACACCATCACATTAATGCATTGTCATCGAGCCTTGATATGTGTGCAAAGTTTCAATCAAACCTATGGCCATTCAAAGTAGTAATAAGGCCAATTGACCTTATGGCCGTTGACCTTATGTCACCACACCATCACACTAATGCATTGGCGTCGGTCCTTGATACGTATGCAAAGTTTCAAATTAATCAGGCTTTCAGAAACCGGTAAAAATTAAGCTAAAAAATTCCGTTACATAGATACAGGCCAAGCTAATAAAAGCGTGTTAAAAAAGGGCTCCAGTATGTTCTTTCGTAGATGTGCCATGCATCCACTTCTATCATTAATAAAGGAATGCGTTTATCGCATTATGTGCAAGGTTTCAAATCTATGGTCATTTGGGTGGTCATAAGTTCAATTGACCTTATGTCCGTTAACCTTATGTCACCCCACCTTCACATTATTGCATTGTCATCGAGCCTTGATACGTGTGCAAAGTTTCAGTCAAACTTATGGCCTTTCAAAGTGGTAATAAGGCCAATTGACCTTATGGCCGCTGACCTTATGTCACCACACCATCACATTAATGCATTGTCTCGAGCCTTGATATGTGTGCAAAGTTTCAATCAAACTTATGGCAATTCAAAGTGGTAATAAGGCCAATTGACCTTATGGCCGTTGACTTTATGTCACCACACCATCACATTAATGCATTGTCATCGAGCCTTGATATGTGTGCAAAGTTTCAATCAAACTTATGGCCATTCAAAGTGGTAATAAGGCCAATTGACCCTATGGCCCTTGACCCTATGTCACCACACCATCACATTAATGCATTGTCATCGAGCCTTGATATGTGTGCAAAGTTTCAATCAAACTTATGGCCATTAAAAGTGGTAATAAGGCCAATTGACCTTATGGCCGTTGACCTTATGTCACCACACCATCACATTAATGCATTGTTATCGGTCCTTGATACGTCTGCAAAGTTTCAAATTAATCAGACTTCTAGAAACCGGTGAAAATAAAGCTTAAAGATTCCGTTACATACAGGCCAAGCTAATAAAAGCGTGTTAATAAAAAGGGCTCCAGTGTGCTCTTTCGTAGATGTGCCATGCATCCACTTCTATCATGAATAAAGGAATGCGTTTTTCTCATTATGTGCAAGGTTTCAAATTTATGGCCATTTGGGGTGGTCACAAGATCAATTGACCTTATGTACGTTAACCTTATGTGACCCCACCATCACATTATTGCATTGTCATCGAGCCTTGATACGTGTGCAAAGTTTCAATCAAACTTATGGCCATTCAAAGTGGTAATAAGGCCAATTCGCCTTATGGCCGTTGATCTGATGTCACCACACTATCACATTAATGCATTGTCATCGAACCTTGATACGTGTGCAAAGTTCTAATCAAACTTATGGCCATTCGAAGTGGTAATAAGGCCAATTGACCGTATGGCCGTTGACCTTTTGTCACCACACCATCACATTAATACATTGTCATCGAGCCTTGATACGTGTGCAAAGTTTCAATTAAACTTATGGCCATTCAAAGTGGTAATAAGGCCAACTGACCTTATGGCCGTTGTCCTTATGTCACCACACTATCACAATAATGCATTGTCTTCGAGCCGTGATACGTGTGCAAAGTTTCAATCAAACTTATGGCCATTCAAAGTGGTAAGAAGGCCAATTGACCTTATGGCCGTTGACCTTATGTCACCACACCAAGACATTAATGCATTGTCATCGACCCTTGATACGTGTGCAAAGTTTCACTCAAACTTATGGCCATTCAAAGTGGTAATAAGGCCAATTGACCTAATGGCCGTTGACCTTATGTCACCACACCATCACACTAATGCATTGTCGTCGGTCCTTGATACATATGCAAAGTTTCAAATTAATCAGGCTTTCAGAAACCGGTGAAAATTAAGCTAAAAAATTCCGTTACATAGATACAGGCCAAGCTAATAAAAGCGTGTTAAAAAAGGGCTCCAGTATGCTCTTTCGTAGATGTGCCATGCATCCACTTCTATCATTAATAAAGGAATGCGTTTATCGCATTATGTGCAAGGTTTCAAATCTATGGCCATTTGGGTGGTCATAAGTTCAATTGACCTTATGTCCGTTAACCTTATGTCACCCCACCTTCACATTATTGCATTGTCATCGAGCCTTGATACGTGTGCAAAGTTTCAGTCAAACTTATGGCCTTTCAAAGTGGTAATAAGGCCAATTGACCTTATGGCCGCTGACCTTATGTCACCACACCATCACATTAATGCATTGTCTCGAGCCTTGATATGCGTGCAAAGTTTCAATCAAACTTATGGCCATTCAAAGTGGTAATAAGGCCAATTGACCGTATGGCCGTTGACCTTATGTCACTACACCATCACATTAATGCATTGTCATCGACCCTTGATACGTGTGCAAAGTTTCAGTCAAACTTATGGCCTTTCAAAGTGGTAACAAGGCCAATTGAATTTATGGCCGCTGACCTTATGTCACCACACCATCACATTAATGCATTGTCATCGAGCCTTGATGTGTGTGCAAAGTTTCAATCAAACTTTTATGGCCATTCAAAGTGGTAATAAGGCCAGTTGACCTTATGTCCGTTAACCTTATGTAACACCACCTTCACATTATTGCATTGTTATCGAGCCTTGATACGTGTGCGAAGCTTCAATCAAACTTATGGTCATTCAAAGTGGTAATAAGGCCAATTGGCTTTATGGCCGTTGACCTTATATCACCACGCCATCACATTAATGCATTGTCGTCGCTCCTTGATACGTATGCACAGTTTCAAAGTAATCAGACTTCTAGAAACCGGTGAAAATTAAGCTCACAGATTCCGTTACATATAGGCAAAGCTAATAAAAGCGTGTTAATAAATGAATGCGTTTTTCACACTATGTGCAAGGTTTGAAATCTGTGGCCATTTGGGGTGGTCACAAGTTCAATTGACCTTATGTCCGTTAACCTTATGTGACCCCACCATCACATTATTGCATTGTCATCGAGCCTTGATACGTGTGCAAAGTTTGAATCAAACTTATGGCAATTCAAAGTGGTAATAAGGCCAATTGATCTTATGGCCATTGACCTTATGTCGCCCCACCTTCACATTATTGCATTGTCATCGAGCCTTGATACGTGTGCAAAGTTTCAGTCAAACTTATGGCCTTTCAAATTGGTAATAAGGCCAATTGACCTTATGGCACCACACCATCACATTAATGCATTGTCATCGAGCCTTGATATGTGTACAAAGTTTCAATCAAACCTATGGCCATTCAAAGTAGTAATAAGGCCAATTGACCTCATGGCCGTTGACCTTATGTCACCACACCATCACACTAATGCATTGGCGTCGGTCCTTGATACGTATGCAAAGTTTCAAATTAATCAGGCTTTCAGAAACCGGTAAAAATTAAGCTAAAAAATTCCGTTACATAGATACAGGCCAAGCTAATAAAAGCGTGTTAAAAAAGGGCTCCAGTATGTTCTTTCGTAGATGTGCCATGCATCCACTTCTATCATTAATAAAGGAATGCGTTTATCGCATTATGTGCAAGGTTTCAAATCTATGGCCATTTGGGTGGTCATAAGTTCAATTGACCTTATGTCCGTTAACCTTATGTCACCCCACCTTCACATTATTGCATTGTCATCGAGCCTTGATACGTGTGCAAAGTTTCAGTCAAACTTATGGCCTTTCAAAGTGGTAATAAGGCCAATTGACCTTATGGCCGCTGACCTTATGTCACCACACCATCACATTAATGCATTGTCTCGAGCCTTGATATGTGTGCAAAGTTTCAATCAAACTTATGGCAATTCAAAGTGGTAATAAGGCCAATTGACCTTATGGCCGTTGACTTTATGTCACCACACCATCACATTAATGCATTGTCATCGAGCCTTGATATGCGTGCAAAGTTTCAATCAAACTTGTGGCCATTCAAAGTGGTAATAAGGCCAACTGACCGTATGGCCGTTGACCTTATGTCACCACACCATCACATTAATGCATTGTCATCGACCCTTGATACGTGTGCAAAGTTTCAGTCAAACTTATGGCCTTTCAAAGTGGTAACAAGGCCAATTGAATTTATGGCCGCTGACCTTATGTCACCACACCATCACATTAATGCATTGTCATCGAGCCTTGATATGTGTGCAAAGTTTCAATCAAACTTATGGCCATTCAAAGTGGTAATAAGGCCAATTGACCTTATGGCCGTTGACCTTATGTCACCACACCATCATATTAATGCATTGTCATCGAGCCTTGATATGTGTGCAAAGTTTCAATCAAACTTATGGCCATTCAAAGTGGTAATAAGGCCAATTGACCTTATGGCCGTTGACCTTATGTCACCACACCATCACATTAATGCATTGTCATCGGTCCTTGATACGTATGTAAAGTTTCAAATTAATCAGACTTCTAGAAACCGGTGAAAATAAAGCTTAAAGATTCCGTTACATACAGGCCAAGCTAATAAAAGCGTGTTAATAAAAAGGGCTCCAGTGTGCTCCTTCGTAGATGTGCCATGCATCCACTTCTATCATTAATAAAGGAATGCGTTTTTCTCATTATGTGCAAGGTTTCAAATTTATGGCCATTTGGGGTGGTCACAAGATCAATTGACCTTATGTGCGTTAACCTTATGTCACCCCACCTTCACATTATTGCATTGTCATCGAGCCTTGATACGTGTGCAAAGTTTCAATCAAACTTATGGCCATTCGAAGTGGTAATAAGGCCAACTGACCTTATGTCCGTTAACCTTATGTCACCCCACCTTCACATTATTGCATTGTCATCGAGCCTTGATACGTGTGCGAAATTTCAATCAAACTTATGGCCATTCAAAGTGGTAATAAGGCCAATTGACCTTATGGCCGTTGACCTTATGTCACCACACCATCACATTAATGCATTGTCATCGACCCTTGATACGTGTGCAAAGTTTCAATCAAACTTATGGCCATTCGAAGTGGTAATAAGGCCAATTGACCTTATGGCCGCTGACCTTATGTCACCACACCATCACATTAATGCATTGTCATCGAGCCTTAATATGTCAAAGTTTCAATCAAACTTATGGCCATTCAAAGTGGTAATAAGGCCAATTGACCTTATGGCCGTTGACCCTATGTCACCACACCATCACATTAATGCATTGTCATCGAGCCTTGATATGTCAAAGTTTCAATCAAACTTATGGCCATTCAAAGTGGTAATAAGGCCAATTGACCTTATGGCCGTTGACCTTATGTCACCACACCATCACATTAATGCATTGTTATCGGTCCTTGATACGTCTGCAAAGTTTCAAATTAATCAGACTTCTAGAAACCGGTGAAAATAAAGCTTAAAGATTCCGTTACATACAGGCCAAGCTAATAAAAGCGTGTTAATAAAAAGGGCTCCAGTGTGCTCTTTCGTAGATGTGCCATGCATCCACTTCTATCATGAATAAAGGAATGCGTTTTTCTCATTATGTGCAAGGTTTCAAATTTATGGCCATTTGGGGTGGTCACAAGATCAATTGACCTTATGTACGTTAACCTTATGTGACCCCACCATCACATTATTGCATTGTCATCGAGCCTTGATACGTGTGCAAAGTTTCAATCAAACTTATGGCCATTCAAAGTGGTAATAAGGCCAATTCGCCTTATGGCCGTTGATCTGATGTCACCACACTATCACATTAATGCATTGTCATCGAACCTTGATACGTGTGCAAAGTTCTAATCAAACTTATGGCCATTCAAAGTGGTAATAAGGCCAATTGACCGTATGGCCGTTGACCTTTTGTCACCACACCATCACATTAATACATTGTCATCGAGCCTTGATACGTGTGCAAAGTTTCAATTAAACTTATGGCCATTCAAAGTGGTAATAAGGCCAACTGACCTTATGGCCGTTGTCCTTATGTCACCACACTATCACAATAATGCATTGTCTTCGAGCCGTGATACGTGTGCAAAGTTTCAATCAAACTTATGGCCATTCAAAGTGGTAAGAAGGCCAATTGACCTTATGGCCGTTGACCTTATGTCACCACACCAAGACATTAATGCATTGTCATCGACCCTTGATACGTGTGCAAAGTTTCACTCAAACTTATGGCCATTCAAAGTGGTAATAAGGCCAATTGACCTAATGGCCGTTGACCTTATGTCACCACACCATCACACTAATGCATTGGCGTCGGTCCTTGATACATATGCAAAGTTTCAAATTAATCAGGCTTTCAGAAACCGGTGAAAATTAAGCTAAAAAATTCCGTTACATAGATACAGGCCAAGCTAATAAAAGCGTGTTAAAAAAGGGCTCCAGTATGCTCTTTCGTAGATGTGCCATGCATCCACTTCTATCATTAATAAAGGAATGCGTTTATCGCATTATGTGCAAGGTTTCAAATCTATGGCCATTTGGGTGGTCATAAGTTCAATTGACCTTATGTCCGTTAACCTTATGTCACCCCACCTTCACATTATTGCATTGTCATCGAGCCTTGATACGTGTGCAAAGTTTCAGTCAAACTTATGGCCTTTCAAAGTGGTAATAAGGCCAATTGACCTTATGGCCGCTGACCTTATGTCACCACACCATCACATTAATGCATTGTCTCGAGCCTTGATATGCGTGCAAAGTTTCAATCAAACTTATGGCCATTCAAAGTGGTAATAAGGCCAATTGACCGTATGGCCGTTGACCTTATGTCACTACACCATCACATTAATGCATTGTCATCGACCCTTGATACGTGTGCAAAGTTTCAGTCAAACTTATGGCCTTTCAAAGTGGTAACAAGGCCAATTGAATTTATGGCCGCTGACCTTATGTCACCACACCATCACATTAATGCATTGTCATCGAGCCTTGATGTGTGTGCAAAGTTTCAATCAAACTTTTATGGCCATTCAAAGTGGTAATAAGGCCAATTGACCTTATGTCCGTTAACCTTATGTAACACCACCTTCACATTATTGCATTGTTATCGAGCCTTGATACGTGTGCGAAGCTTCAATCAAACTTATGGTCATTCAAAGTGGTAATAAGGCCAATTGGCTTTATGGCCGTTGACCTTATATCACCACGCCATCACATTAATGCATTGTCGTCGCTCCTTGATACGTATGCACAGTTTCAAAGTAATCAGACTTCTAGAAACCGGTGAAAATTAAGCTCACAGATTCCGTTACATATAGGCCAAGCTAATAAAAGCGTGTTAATAAATGAATGCGTTTTTCACACTATGTGCAAGGTTTGAAATCTGTGGCCATTTGGGGTGGTCACAAGTTCAATTGACCTTATGTCCGTTAACCTTATGTGACCCCACCATCACATTATTGCATTGTCATCGAGCCTTGATACGTGTGCAAAGTTTGAATCAAACTTATGGCAATTCAAAGTGGTAATAAGGCCAATTGATCTTATGGCCATTGACCTTATGTCGCCCCACCTTCACATTATTGCATTGTCATCGAGCCTTGATACGTGTGCAAAGTTTCAGTCAAACTTATGGCCTTTCAAATTGGTAATAAGGCCAATTGACCTTATGGCACCACACCATCACATTAATGCATTGTCATCGAGCCTTGATATGTGTACAAAGTTTCAATCAAACCTATGGCCATTCAAAGTAGTAATAAGGCCAATTGACCTCATGGCCGTTGACCTTATGTCACCACACCATCACACTAATGCATTGGCGTCGGTCCTTGATACGTATGCAAAGTTTCAAATTAATCAGGCTTTCAGAAACCGGTAAAAATTAAGCTAAAAAATTCCGTTACATAGATACAGGCCAAGCTAATAAAAGCGTGTTAAAAAAGGGCTCCAGTATGTTCTTTCGTAGATGTGCCATGCATCCACTTCTATCATTAATAAAGGAATGCGTTTATCGCATTATGTGCAAGGTTTCAAATCTATGGCCATTTGGGTGGTCATAAGTTCAATTGACCTTATGTCCGTTAACCTTATGTCACCCCACCTTCACATTATTGCATTGTCATCGAGCCTTGATACGTGTGCAAAGTTTCAGTCAAACTTATGGCCTTTCAAAGTGGTAATAAGGCCAATTGACCTTATGGCCGCTGACCTTATGTCACCACACCATCACATTAATGCATTGTCTCGAGCCTTGATATGTGTGCAAAGTTTCAATCAAACTTATGGCAATTCAAAGTGGTAATAAGGCCAATTGACCTTATGGCCGTTGACTTTATGTCACCACACCATCACATTAATGCATTGTCATCGAGCCTTGATATGCGTGCAAAGTTTCAATCAAACTTGTGGCCATTCAAAGTGGTAATAAGGCCAATTGACCGTATGGCCGTTGACCTTATGTCACCACACCATCACATTAATGCATTGTCATCGACCCTTGATACGTGTGCAAAGTTTCAGTCAAACTTATGGCCTTTCAAAGTGGTAACAAGGCCAATTGAATTTATGGCCGCTGACCTTATGTCACCACACCATCACATTAATGCATTGTCATCGAGCCTTGATATGTGTGCAAAGTTTCAATCAAACTTATGGCCATTCAAAGTGGTAATAAGGCCAATTGACCTTATGGCCGTTGACCTTATGTCACCACACCATCATATTAATGCATTGTCATCGAGCCTTGATATGTGTGCAAAGTTTCAATCAAACTTATGGCCATTCAAAGTGGTAATAAGGCCAATTGACCTTATGGCCGTTGACCTTATGTCACCACACCATCACATTAATGCATTGTCATCGGTCCTTGATACGTATGTAAAGTTTCAAATTAATCAGACTTCTAGAAACCGGTGAAAATAAAGCTTAAAGATTCCGTTACATACAGGCCAAGCTAATAAAAGCGTGTTAATAAAAAGGGCTCCAGTGTGCTCCTTCGTAGATGTGCCATGCATCCACTTCTATCATTAATAAAGGAATGCGTTTTTCTCATTATGTGCAAGGTTTCAAATTTATGGCCATTTGGGGTGGTCACAAGATCAATTGACCTTATGTGCGTTAACCTTATGTCACCCCACCTTCACATTATTGCATTGTCATCGAGCCTTGATACGTGTGCAAAGTTTCAATCAAACTTATGGCCATTCGAAGTGGTAATAAGGCCAACTGACCTTATGTCCGTTAACCTTATGTCACCCCACCTTCACATTATTGCATTGTCATCGAGCCTTGATACGTGTGCGAAATTTCAATCAAACTTATGGCCATTCAAAGTGGTAATAAGGCCAATTGACCTTATGGCCGTTGACCTTATGTCACCACACCATCACATTAATGCATTGTCATCGACCCTTGATACGTGTGCAAAGTTTCAATCAAACTTATGGCCATTCGAAGTGGTAATAAGGCCAATTGACCTTATGGCCGCTGACCTTATGTCACCACACCATCACATTAATGCATTGTCATCGAGCCTTGATATGTCAAAGTTTCAATCAAACTTATGGCCATTCAAAGTGGTAATAAGGCCAATTGACCTTATGGCCGTTGACCCTATGTCACCACACCATCACATTAATGCATTGTCATCGAGCCTTGATATGTCAAAGTTTCAATCAAACTTATGGCCATTCAAAGTGGTAATAAGGCCAATTGACCTTATGGCCGTTGACCCTATGTCACCACACCATCACATTAATGCATTGTCATCGAGCCTTGATATGTGTGCAAAGTTTCAATCAAACTCATGGCCATTCAAAGTGGTAATAAGGCCAATTGACCTTATGGCCGTTGACCTTATGTCACCCCACCTTCACATTAATGCATTGTCATCGGTCCTTGATACGTATGCAAAGTTTCAAATTAATCAGCCTTCTAGAAACCGTTGAAAATAAAGCTCAAAGATTCCGTTACATACAGGCCAAACTAATAAAAGCGTGTTAATAAAAAGGGCTCCAGTGTGCTCTTTCGTAGATGTGCCATGTATCCACTTCTATCATTAATAAAGGAATGCGTTTTTCTCATTATGTGCAAGGTTTCAAATTTATGGCCATTTGGGGTGGTCACAAGATCAATTGACCTTATGTACGTTAACCTTATGTCACCCCACCTTCACATTATTGCATTGTCATCGAGCCTTGATACGTGTGCAAAGTTTCAATCAAACTTATGGCCATTCGAAGTGGTAATAAGGCCAATTGACCTTATGTCCGTTAACCTTATGTCACCCCACCTTCACATTATTGCATTGTCATCGAGCCTTGATACGTGTGCGAAATTTCAATCAAACTTATGGCCATTCAAAGTGGTAATAAGGCCAATTGACCTTATGGCCGTTGACCTTATGTCACCACACCATCACATTAATGCATTGTCATCGACCCTTGATACGTGTGCAAAGTTTCAGTCAAACTTATGGCCTTTCAAAGTGGTAATAAGGCCAATTGACCTTATGGCCGCTGACCTTATGTCACCACACCATCACATTAATGCATTGTCATCGAGCCTTGATATGTCAAAGTTTCAATCAAACTTATGGCCATTCAAAGTGGTAATAAGGCCAATTGACCTTATGGCCGTTGACCCTATGTCACCACACCATCACATTAATGCATTGTCATCGAGCCTTGATATGTGTGCAAAGTTTCAATCAAACTTATGGCCATTCGAAGTGGTAATAAGGCCAATTGACCTTATGGCCGTTGACCTTATGTCACCACACCATCACATTAATGCATTGTCATCGACCCTTGATACGTGTGCAAAGTTTCAATCAAACTTATGGCAATTCAAAGTGGTAATAAGGCCAATTGATCTTTTGGCCGTTGACCTTATGTCACCCACCATCACATTAATGCATTGTCATCGAGCCTTGATACGTGTGCAAAGTTTCAGTCAAACGTATGGCCATTCAAAGTGGTAATAAGGCCAATTGACCTAATGGCCGTTGAGCTTATGTCACCACACCATCACATTAATGCATTTTCATCGAGCCTTGATATGTGTGCAAAGTTTCAATCAAACTTATGGCCTTTCAAAGTGGTAATAAGGCCAATTGACCTTATGGCCGCTGACCTTATGTCACCACACCATCACATTAATGCATTGTCATCGAGCCTTGATATGTCAAAGTTTCAATCAAACTTATGGCCATTCAAAGTGGTAATAAGGCCAATTGACCTTATGGCCGTTGACCCTATGTCACCACACCATCACATTAATGCATTGTCATCGAGCCTTGATATGTGTGCAAAGTTTCAATCAAACTTATGGCCATTCAAAGTGGTAATAAGGCCAATTGACCTTATGGCCGCTGACCTTATGTCACCACACCATCACATTAATGCATTGTCATCGAGCCTTGATATGTCAAAGTTTCAATCAAACTTATGGCCATTCAAAGTGGTAATAAGGCCAATTGACCTTATGGCCGCTGACCTTATGTCACCACACCATCACATTAATGCATTGTCTTCGAGCCGTGATACGTGTGCAAAGTTTCAATCAAACTTATGACCATTAAAAGTGGTAAGAAGGCCAATTGACCTTATGGCCGTTGACCTTATGTCACCACACCATCACATTAATGCATTGTCATAGAGCCTTGATACGTGTGCAAAGCTCTAATCCAACTTATGGCCATTCAAAGTGGTAATAAGGCCAATTGACCGTATGGCCATTGACCTTTTGTCACCACACCATCACATTAATACATTGTCATCGAGCCTTGATACGTGTGCAAAGTTTCAATCAAACTTATGGCCATTCAAAGTGGTAATAAGGCCAATTGACCTTATGGCCGTTGACCTTATGTCACCACACCATCACATTAATGCATTGTCATCGACCGTTGATACGTGTGCAAAGTTTTAATCAAACTTATGGCCATTCAAAGTGGTAATAAAGCCAATTGACCTTATGGCCGTTGACCTTATGTCACCACACCATCACATTAATGCAGTGTGATCGAGCCGTGATAAGTGTACAAAGTTTCAATCAAACTTATGGCCATTCGAAGTGGTAATAAGGCCAATTGACCTTATGGCCGTTGACCTTTTGTCACCACACTATCGCAATAATGCATTGTCTTAGAGCCGTGATACGTGTGCAAAATTTCAATGAAACTTATGGCCATTCAAGGTGGTAAGAAGGCCAATTGACCTTATGGCCGTTGATCTTATGTCACCACACCATCACATTAATGCATTGTCATCGACCCTTGATACGTGTGCAAAGTTTTAATCAAACTTATGGCCATTCAAAGTGGTAATAAGGCCAATTGACCTTATGGCCGTTGACCTTATGTCACCACACCATCACATTAATGCAGTGTGATCGAGCCGTGATAAGTGTACAAAGTTTCAATCAAACTTATGGCCATTCGAAGTGGTAATAAGGCCAATTGACCTTATGACCGTTGACCTTATGTCACCACACCAGCACATTAATGCATTGTCATCGGTCCTTGAAACGTATGGAAAGTTTCAAATTAATCAGACTTTTAGAAACCGGTGAAAATTAAGCTCAAAAATTCCATTACATAAATACAGGCCAAACTAATAAAAGCTTGTTAAAAAAGGGCTCCAGTATGCTCTTTCGCAGATGTGCCATGCGTCCACTTCTATCATTAATAAAGGAATGCGTTTTTCGCACTATGTGCAAGGTTTGAAATCTGTGGCCATTTGGGGTGGTCACAAGTTTAATTGACCTTATGTCCGTTAACCTTATGTGACCCCACCATCACATTATTGCATTGTCATCGAGCCTTGATACGTGTGCAAAGTTTCAATCAAACTTATGGCCATTCAAAGTGGTAATAAGGCCAATTGACCTCATGGCCGTTGACCTTATGTCACCACACCATCACACTAATGCATTGGCGTCGGTCCTTGATACGTATGCAAAGTTTCAAATTAATCAGGCTTTCAGAAACCGGTAAAAATTAAGCTAAAAAATTCCGTTACATAGATACAGGCCAAGCTAATAAAAGCGTGTTAAAAAAGGGCTCCAGTATCTTCTTTCGTAGATGTGCCATGCATCCACTTCTATCATTAATAAAGGAATGCGTTTATCGCATTATGTGCAAGGTTTCAAATCTATGGCCATTTGGGTGGTCACAAGTTTAATTGACCTTATGGCCATTGACCTTATGTCGCCCCACCTTCACATTATTGCATTGTCATCGAGCCTTGATACGTGTGCAAAGTTTCAGTCAAACTTATGGCCTTTCAAATTGGTAATAAGGCCAATTGACCTTATGGCACCACACCATCACATTAATGCATTGTCATCGAGCCTTGATATGTGTACAAAGTTTCAATCAAACCTATGGCCATTCAAAGTAGTAATAAGGCCAATTGACCTCATGGCCGTTGACCTTATGTCACCACACCATCACATTAATGCAGTGTGATCGAGCCGTGATAAGTGTACAAAGTTTCAATCAAACTTATGGCCATTCAAAGTGGTAATAAGGCCAATTGACCTCATGGCCGTTGACCTTATGTCACCCCACCTTCACATTATTGCATTGTCATCGAGCCTTGATACGTGTGCAAAGTTTCAGTCAAACTTATGGCCTTTCAAAGTGGTAATAAAGCCAATTGACCTTATGGCCGCTGACCTTATGTCACCACACCATCACATTAATGCATTGTCGTCAGTCCTTGATACGTATGCAAAGTTTCAAAGTAATCAGACTTCTAGAAACCGGTGAAAATTAAGCTCAAAGATTCCGTTACATACAGGCCAAGCTAATAAAAGCGTGTTAATAAATGAATGCGTTTTTCGCACTATGTGCAAGGTTTGAAATCTGTGGCCATTTGGGGTGGTCACAAGTTCAATTGACCTTATGTCCGTTAACCTTATGTGACCCCACCATCACATTATTGCATTGTCATCGTGCCTTGATACGTGTGCAAAGTTTCAATCAAACTTATGGCAATTCAAAGTGGTAATAAGGCCAATTGATCTTATGGCCGTTGACCTTATGTCACCCCACCTTCACATTATTGCATTGTCATCGAGCCTTGATACGTGTGCAAAGTTTCAGTCAAACTTATGGCCTTTCAAAGTGGTAATAAGGCCAATTGACCTTATGGCCGCTGACCTTATGTCACCACACCATCACATTAATGCATTGTCGTCAGTCCTTGATACGTATGCAAAGTTTCAAAGTAATCAGACTTCTAGAAACCGGTGAAAATTAAGCTCAAAGATTCCGTTACATACAGGCCAAGCTAATAAAAGCGTGTTAATAAATGAATGCGTTTTTCGCACTATGTGCAAGGTTTGAAATCTGTGGCCATTTGGGGTGGTCACAAGTTCAATTGACCTTATGTCCGTTAACCTTATGTGACCCCACCATCACATTATTGCATTGTCATCGTGCCTTGATACGTGTGCAAAGTTTCAATCAAACTTATGGCAATTCAAAGTGGTAATAAGGCCAATTGATCTTATGGCCGTTGACCTTATGTCACCCCACCTTCACATTATTGCATTGTCATCGAGCCTTGATACGTGTGCAAAGTTTCAGTCAAACTTATGGCCTTTCAAAGTGGTAATAAGGCCAATTGACCTTATGGCCGCTGACCTTATGTCACCACACCATCACATTAATGCATTGTCGTCAGTCCTTGATACGTATGCAAAGTTTCAAAGTAATCAGACTTCTAGAAACCGGTGAAAATTAAGCTCAAAGATTCCGTTACATACAGGCCAAGCTAATAAAAGCGTGTTAATAAATGAATGCGTTTTTCGCACTATGTGCAAGGTTTCAAATCTATGGCCATTTGGGTGGTCATAAGTTCAATTGACCTTATGTCCGTTAACCTTATGTCACCCCACCTTCACATTATTGCATTGTCATCGAGCCTTGATACGTGTGCAAAGTTTCAGTCAAACTTATGGCCTTTCAAAGTGGTAATAAGGCCAATTGACCTTATGGCCGCTGACCTTATGTCACCACACCATCACATTAATGCATTGTCGTCAGTCCTTGATACGTATGCAAAGTTTCAAAGTAATCAGACTTCTAGAAACCGGTGAAAATTAAGCTCAAAGATTCCGTTACATACAGGCCAAGCTAATAAAAGCGTGTTAATAAATGAATGCGTTTTTCGCACTATGTGCAAGGTTTGAAATCTGTGGCCATTTGGGGTGGTCACAAGTTCAATTGACCTTATGTCCGTTAACCTTATGTGACCCCACCATCACATTATTGCATTGTCATCGTGCCTTGATACGTGTGCAAAGTTTCAATCAAACTTATGGCAATTCAAAGTGGTAATAAGGCCAATTGATCTTATGGCCGTTGACCTTATGTCACCCCACCTTCACATTATTGCATTGTCATCGAGCCTTGATACGTGTGCAAAGTTTCAGTCAAACTTATGGCCTTTCAAAGTGGTAATAAAGCCAATTGACCTTATGGCCGCTGACCTTATGTCACCACACCATCACATTAATGCATTGTCATCGAGCCTTGATATGTGTGCAAAGTTTCAATCAAACCTATGGCCATTCAAAGTGGTAATAAGGCCAATTGACCTTATGGCCGTTGACCTTATGTCACCACACCATCACAGTAATGCATTGTCGTCGGTCCTTGATACGTATGCAAAGTTTCAAATTAATCAGGCTTTCAGAAACCGGAATAATTAAGCTAAAAAATTCCGTTACATAGATACAGGCCAAGCTAATAAAAGCGTGTTAAAAAAGGGCTCCAGTATGTTCTTTCGTAGATGTGCCATGCATCCACTTCTATCATTAATAAAGGAATGCGTTTATCGCATTATGTGCAAGGTTTCAAATCTATGGCCATTTTGGTGGCCATAAGTTCAATTGACCTTATGTCCGTTAACCTTATGTCACCCCACCTTAACATTATTGCATTGTCATCGAGCCTTGATACGTGTGCAAAGTTTCAGTCAAACTTATGGCCTTTCAAAGTGGTAATAAGGCCAATTGACCTTATGGCCGCTGACCTTATGTCACCACACCATCACATTAATGCATTGTCATCGAGCCTTGATACGTGTGCAAAGTTTCAGTCAAACTTATGGCCTTTCAAAGTGGTAATAAGGCCAATTGACCTTACGGCCGCTGACCTTATGTCACCACACCATCACATTAATGCATTGTCATCGAGCCTTGATATGTGTGCAAAGTTTCAATCAAACCTATGGCCATTCAAAGTGGTAATAAGGCCAATTGGCTTTATGGCCGTTAACCTTATGTAACCCCACCTTCACATTATTGCATTGTCATCGAACCTTGATACGTGTGCGAAGTTTCAATCAAACTTATGGCCATTCAAAGTGGTAATAAGGCCAATTGGCTTTATGGCCGTTGACCTTATGTCACCACACCATCACATTAATGCATTGTCTCGAGCCTTGATATGTGTGCAAAGTTTCAATCAAACTTATGGCAATTCAAAGTGGTAATAAGGCCAATTGACCTTATGGCCGTTGACTTTATGTCACCACACCATCATATTAATGCATTGTCATCGAGCCTTGATATGTGTGCAAAGTTTCAATCAAACCTATGGCCATTCAAAGTGGTAACAAGGCCAGTTGACCTTATGGCCGTTGACCTTATGTCACCACACCATCACATTAATGCATTGTCGTCGGTCCATGATACGTATGCAAAGTTTCAAAGTAATCAGACTTCTAGAAACCGGTGAAAATTAAGCTCAAAGATTCCGTTACATACAGGCCAAGCTAAAAAAAGCGTGTCAATAAATGAATGCGTTTTTCGCACTATGTGCAAGGTTTGAAATCTGTGGCCATTTGGGGTGGTCACAAGTTCAATTGACCTTATGTCCGTTAACCTTATGTGACCCCACCATCACATTATTGCATTGTCATCGAGCCTTGATACATGTGCAAAGTTTCAATCAAACTTATGGCAATTCAAAGTGGTAATAAGGCCAATTGATATTATGGCCGTTGACCTTATGTCGCCCCACCTTCACATTATTGCATTGTCATCGAGCCTTGATACGTGTGCAAAGTTTCAGTCAAACTTATGGCCTTTCAAAGTGGTAATAAGGCCAATTGACCTTATGGCACCACACCATCACATTAATGCATTGTCATCGAGCCTTGATATGTGTGCAAAGTTTCAATCAAACCTATGGCCATTCAAAGTAGTAATAAGGCCAATTGACCTTATGGCCGTTGACCTTATGTCACCACACCATCACACTAATGCATTGGCGTCGGTCCTTGATACGTATGCAAAGTTTCAAATTAATCAGGCTTTCAGAAACCGGTAAAAATTAAGCTAAAAAATTCCGTTACATAGATACAGGCCAAGCTAATAAAAGCGTGTTAAAAAAGGGCTCCAGTATGCTCTTTCGTAGATGTGCCATGCATCCACTTCTATCATTAATAAAGGAATGCGTTTATCGCATTATGTGCAAGGTTTCAAATCTATGGCCATTTGGGTGGTCATAAGTTCAATTGACCTTATGTCCGTTAACCTTATGTCACCCCACCTTCACATTATTGCATTGTCATCGAGCCTTGGTACGTGTGCAAAGTTTCAGTCAAACTTATGGCCTTTCAAAGTGGTAATAAGGCCAATTGACCTTATGGCCGCTGACCTTATGTCACCACACCATCACATTAATGCATTGTCTCGAGCCTTGATATGCGTGCAAAGTTTCAATCAAACTTATGGCCATTCAAAGTGGTAATAAGGCCAATTGACCGTATGGCCGTTGACCTTATGTCACTACACCATCACATTAATGCATTGTCATCGACCCTTGATACGTGTGCAAAGTTTCAGTCAAACTTATGGCCTTTCAAAGTGGTAACAAGGCCAATTGAATTTATGGCCGCTGACCTTATGTCACCACACCATCACATTAATGCATTGTCATCGAGCCTTGATGTGTGTGCAAAGTTTCAATCAAACTTTTATGGCCATTCAAAGTGGTAATAAGGCCAATTGCCCTTATGTCCGTTAACCTTATGTAACACCACCTTCACATTATTGCATTGTTATCGAGCCTTGATACGTGTGCGAAGCTTCAATCAAACTTATGGTCATTCAAAGTGGTAATAAGGCCAATTGGCTTTATGGCCGTTGACCTTATATCACCACGCCATCACATTAATGCATTGTCGTCGCTCCTTGATACGTATGCACAGTTTCAAAGTAATCAGACTTCTAGAAACCGGTGAAAATTAAGCTCACAGATTCCGTTACATATAGGCCAAGCTAATAAAAGCGTGTTAATAAATGAATGCGTTTTTCGCACTATGTGCAAGGTTTGAAATCTGTGGCCATTTGGGGTGGTCACAAGTTCAATTGACCTTATGTCCGTTAACCTTATGTGACCCCACCATCACATTATTGCATTGTCATCGAGCCTTGATACGTGTGCAAAGTTTGAATCAAACTTATGGCAATTCAAAGTGGTAATAAGGCCAATTGATCTTATGGCCATTGACCTTATGTCGCCCCACCTTCACATTATTGCATTGTCATCGAGCCTTGATACGTGTGCAAAGTTTCAGTCAAACTTATGGCCTTTCAAATTGGTAATAAGGCCAATTGACCTTATGGCACCACACCATCACATTAATGCATTGTCATCGAGCCTTGATATGTGTACAAAGTTTCAATCAAACCTATGGCCATTCAAAGTAGTAATAAGGCCAATTGACCTCATGGCCGTTGACCTTATGTCACCACACCATCACACTAATGCATTGGCGTCGGTCCTTGATACGTATGCAAAGTTTCAAATTAATCAGGCTTTCAGAAACCGGTAAAAATTAAGCTAAAAAATTCCGTTACATAGATACAGGCCAAGCTAATAAAAGCGTGTTAAAAAAGGGCTCCAGTATGTTCTTTCGTAGATGTGCCATGCATCCACTTCTATCATTAATAAAGGAATGCGTTTATCGCATTATGTGCAAGGTTTCAAATCTATGGCCATTTGGGTGGTCATAAGTTCAATTGACCTTATGTCCGTTAACCTTATGTCACCCCACCTTCACATTATTGCATTGTCATCGAGCCTTGATACGTGTGCAAAGTTTCAGTCAAACTTATGGCCTTTCAAAGTGGTAATAAGGCCAATTGACCTTATGGCCGCTGACCTTATGTCACCACACCATCACATTAATGCATTGTCGTCGGTCCTTGATACGTATGCAAAGTTTCAAAGTAATCAGACTTCTAGAAACCGGTGAAAATTAAGCTCAAAGATTCCGTTACATACAGGCCAAGCTAATAAAAGCGTGTTAATAAATGAATGCGTTTTTCGCACTATGTGCAAGGTTTGAAATCTGTGGCCATTTGGGGTGGTCACAAGTTCAATTGACCTTATGTCCGTTAACCTTATGTGACCCCACCATCACATTATTGCATTGTCATCGTGCCTTGATACGTGTGCAAAGTTTCAATCAAACTTATGGCAATTCAAAGTGGTAATAAGGCCAATTGATCTTATGGCCGTTGACCTTATGTCACCCCACCTTCACATTATTGCATTGTCATCGAGCCTTGATACGTGTGCAAAGTTTCAGTCAAACTTATGGCCTTTCAAAGTGGTAATAAAGCCAATTGACCTTATGGCCGCTGACCTTATGTCACCACACCATCACATTAATGCATTGTCATCGAGCCTTGATATGTGTGCAAAGTTTCAATCAAACCTATGGCCATTCAAAGTGGTAATAAGGCCAATTGACCTTATGGCCGTTGACCTTATGTCACCACACCATCACAGTAATGCATTGTCGTCGGTCCTTGATACGTATGCAAAGTTTCAAATTAATCAGGCTTTCAGAAACCGGAATAATTAAGCTAAAAAATTCCGTTACATAGATACAGGCCAAGCTAATAAAAGCGTGTTAAAAAAGGGCTCCAGTATGTTCTTTCGTAGATGTGCCATGCATCCACTTCTATCATTAATAAAGGAATGCGTTTATCGCATTATGTGCAAGGTTTCAAATCTATGGCCATTTTGGTGGCCATAAGTTCAATTGACCTTATGTCCGTTAACCTTATGTCACCCCACCTTCACATTATTGCATTGTCATCGAGCCTTGATACGTGTGCAAAATTTCAGTCAAACTTATGGCCTTTCAAAGTGGTAATAAGGCCAATTGACCTTATGGCCGCTGACCTTATGTCACCACACCATCACATTAATGCATTGTCATCGAGCCTTGATACGTGTGCAAAGTTTCAGTCAAACTTATGGCCTTTCAAAGTGGTAATAAGGCCAATTGACCTTATGGCCGCTGACCTTATGTCACCACACCATCACATTAATGCATTGTCATCGAGCCTTGATATGTGTGCAAAGTTTCAATCAAACCTATGGCCATTCAAAGTGGTAATAAGGCCAATTGGCTTTATGGCCGTTAACCTTATGTAACCCCACCTTCACATTATTGCATTGTCATCGAACCTTGATACGTGTGCGAAGTTTCAATCAAACTTATGGCCATTCAAAGTGGTAATAAGGCCAATTGGCTTTATGGCCGTTGACCTTATGTCACCACACCATCACATTAATGCATTGTCTCGAGCCTTGATATGTGTGCAAAGTTTCAATCAAACTTATGGCAATTCAAAGTGGTAATAAGGCCAATTGACCTTATGGCCGTTGACTTTATGTCACCACACCATCACATTAATGCATTGTCATCGAGCCTTGATATGTGTGCAAAGTTTAAATCAAACCTATGGCCATTCAAAGTGGTAACAAGGCCAGTTGACCTTATGGCCGTTGACCTTATGTCACCACACCATCACATTAATGCATTGTCGTCGGTCCATGATACGTATGCAAAGTTTCAAAGTAATCAGACTTCTAGAAACCGGTGAAAATTAAGCTCAAAGATTCCGTTACATACAGGCCAAGCTAAAAAAAGCGTGTCAATAAATGAATGCGTTTTTCGCACTATGTGCAAGGTTTGAAATCTGTGGCCATTTGGGGTGGTCACAAGTTCAATTGACCTTATGTCCGTTAACCTCATGTGACCCCACCATCACATTATTGCATTGTCATCGAGCCTTGATACATGTGCAAAGTTTCAATCAAACTTATGGCAATTCAAAGTGGTAATAAGGCCAATTGATATTATGGCCGTTGACCTTATGTCGCCCCACCTTCACATTATTGCATTGTCATCGAGCCTTGATACGTGTGCAAAGTTTCAGTCAAACTTATGGCCTTTCAAAGTGGTAATAAGGCCAATTGACCTTATGGCACCACACCATCACATTAATGCATTGTCATCGAGCCTTGATATGTGTGCAAAGTTTCAATCAAACCTATGGCCATTCAAAGTAGTAATAAGGCCAATTGACCTTATGGCCGTTGACCTTATGTCACCACACCATCACACTAATGCATTGGCGTCGGTTCTTGATACGTATGCAAAGTTTCAAATTAATCAGGCTTTCAGAAACCGGTAAAAATTAAGCTAAAAAATTCCGTTACATAGATACAGGCCAAGCTAATAAAAGCGTGTTAAAAAAGGGCTCCAGTATGCTCTTTCGTAGATGTGCCATGCATCCACTTCTATCATTAATAAAGGAATGCGTTTATCGCATTATGTGCAAGGTTTCAAATCTATGGCCATTTGGGTGGTCATAAGTTCAATTGACCTTATGTCCGTTAACCTTATGTCACCCCACCTTCACATTATTGCATTGTCATCGAGCCTTGATACGTGTGCAAAGTTTCAGTCAAACTTATGGCCTTTCAAAGTGGTAATAAGGCCAATTGACCTTATGGCCGCTGACCTTATGTCACCACACCATCACATTAATGCATTGTCTCGAGCCTTGATATGTGTGCAAAGTTTCAATCAAACTTATGGCAATTCAAAGTGGTAATAAGGCCAATTGACCTTATGGCCGTTGACTTTATGTCACCACACCATCACATTAATGCATTGTCATCGAGCCTTGATATGTGTGCAAAGTTTCAATCAAACTTATGGCCATTCAAAGTGGTAATAAGGCCAATTGACCCTATGGCCCTTGACCCTATGTCACCACACCATCACATTAATGCATTGTCATCGAGCCTTGATATGTGTGCAAAGTTTCAATCAAACTTATGGCCATTAAAAGTGGTAATAAGGCCAATTGACCTTATGGCCGTTGACCTTATGTCACCACACCATCACATTAATGCATTGTCATCGGTCCTTGATACGTATGCAAAGTTTCAAATTAATCAGACTTCTAGAAACCGGTGAAAATAAAGCTTAAAGATTCCGTTACATACAGGCCAAGCTAATAAAAGCGTGTTAATAAAAAGGGCTCCAGTGTGCTCTTTCGTAGATGTGCCATGCATCCACTTCTATCATGAATAAAGGAATGCGTTTTTCTCATTATGTGCAAGGTTTCAAATTTATGGCCATTTGGGGTGGTCACAAGATCAATTGACCTTATGTACGTTAACCTTATGTGACCCCACCATCACATTATTGCATTGTCATCGAGCCTTGATACGTGTGCAAAGTTTCAATCAAACTTATGGCCATTCAAAGTGGTAATAAGGCCAATTCGCCTTATGGCCGTTGATCTGATGTCACCACACTATCACATTAATGCATTGTCATCGAACCTTGATACGTGTGCAAAGTTCTAATCAAACTTATGGCCATTCAAAGTGGTAATAAGGCCAATTGACCGTATGGCCGTTGACCTTTTGTCACCACACCATCACATTAATACATTGTCATCGAGCCTTGATACGTGTGCAAAGTTTCAATTAAACTTATGGCCATTCAAAGTGGTAATAAGGCCAACTGACCTTATGGCCGTTGTCCTTATGTCACCACACTATCACAATAATGCATTGTCTTCGAGCCGTGATACGTGTGCAAAGTTTCAATCAAACTTATGGCCATTCAAAGTGGTAAGAAGGCCAATTGACCTTATGGCCGTTGACCTTATGTCACCACACCAAGACATTAATGCATTGTCATCGACCCTTGATACGTGTGCAAAGTTTCACTCAAACTTATGGCCATTCAAAGTGGTAATAAGGCCAATTGACCTAATGGCCGTTGACCTTATGTCACCACACCATCACACTAATGCATTGTCGTCGCTCCTTGATACATATGCAAAGTTTCAAATTAATCAGGCTTTCAGAAACCGGTGAAAATTAAGCTAAAAAATTCCGTTACATAGATACAGGCCAAGCTAATAAAAGCGTGTTAAAAAAGGGCTCCAGTATGCTCTTTCGTAGATGTGCCATGCATCCACTTCTATCATTAATAAAGGAATGCGTTTATCGCATTATGTGCAAGGTTTCAAATCTATGGCCATTTGGGTGGTCATAAGTTCAATTGACCTTATGTCCGTTAACCTTATGTCACCCCACCTTCACATTATTGCATTGTCATCGAGCCTTGGTACGTGTGCAAAGTTTCAGTCAAACTTATGGCCTTTCAAAGTGGTAATAAGGCCAATTGACCTTATGGCCGCTGACCTTATGTCACCACACCATCACATTAATGCATTGTCTCGAGCCTTGATATGCGTGCAAAGTTTCAATCAAACTTATGGCCATTCAAAGTGGTAATAAGGCCAATTGACCGTATGGCCGTTGACCTTATGTCACTACACCATCACATTAATGCATTGTCATCGACCCTTGATACGTGTGCAAAGTTTCAGTCAAACTTATGGCCTTTCAAAGTGGTAACAAGGCCAATTGAATTTATGGCCGCTGACCTTATGTCACCACACCATCACATTAATGCATTGTCATCGAGCCTTGATGTGTGTGCAAAGTTTCAATCAAACTTTTATGGCCATTCAAAGTGGTAATAAGGCCAATTGACCTTATGTCCGTTAACCTTATGTAACACCACCTTCACATTATTGCATTGTTATCGAGCCTTGATACGTGTGCGAAGCTTCAATCAAACTTATGGTCATTCAAAGTGGTAATAAGGCCAATTGGCTTTATGGCCGTTGACCTTATATCACCACGCCATCACATTAATGCATTGTCGTCGCTCCTTGATACGTATGCACAGTTTCAAAGTAATCAGACTTCTAGAAACCGGTGAAAATTAAGCTCACAGATTCCGTTACATATAGGCCAAGCTAATAAAAGCGTGTTAATAAATGAATGCGTTTTTCGCACTATGTGCAAGGTTTGAAATCTGTGGCCATTTGGGGTGGTCACAAGTTCAATTGACCTTATGTCCGTTAACCTTATGTGACCCCACCATCACATTATTGCATTGTCATCGAGCCTTGATACGTGTGCAAAGTTTGAATCAAACTTATGGCAATTCAAAGTGGTAATAAGGCCAATTGATCTTATGGCCATTGACCTTATGTCGCCCCACCTTCACATTATTGCATTGTCATCGAGCCTTGATACGTGTGCAAAGTTTCAGTCAAACTTATGGCCTTTCAAATTGGTAATAAGGCCAATTGACCTTATGGCACCACACCATCACATTAATGCATTGTCATCGAGCCTTGATATGTGTACAAAGTTTCAATCAAACCTATGGCCATTCAAAGTAGTAATAAGGCCAATTGACCTCATGGCCGTTGACCTTATGTCACCACACCATCACACTAATGCATTGGCGTCGGTCCTTGATACGTATGCAAAGTTTCAAATTAATCAGGCTTTCAGAAACCGGTAAAAATTAAGCTAAAAAATTCCGTTACATAGATACAGGCCAAGCTAATAAAAGCGTGTTAAAAAAGGGCTCCAGTATGTTCTTTCGTAGATGTGCCATGCATCCACTTCTATCATTAATAAAGGAATGCGTTTATCGCATTATGTGCAAGGTTTCAAATCTATGGCCATTTGGGTGGTCATAAGTTCAATTGACCTTATGTCCGTTAACCTTATGTCACCCCACCTTCACATTATTGCATTGTCATCGAGCCTTGATACGTGTGCAAAGTTTCAGTCAAACTTATGGCCTTTCAAAGTGGTAATAAGGCCAATTGACCTTATGGCCGCTGACCTTATGTCACCACACCATCACATTAATGCATTGTCGTCGGTCCTTGATACGTATGCAAAGTTTCAAAGTAATCAGACTTCTAGAAACCGGTGAAAATTAAGCTCAAAGATTCCGTTACATACAGGCCAGGCTAATAAAAGCGTGTTAATAAATGAATGCGTTTTTCGCACTATGTGCAAGGTTTGAAATCTGTGGCCATTTGGGGTGGTCACAAGTTCAATTGACCTTATGTCCGTTAACCTTATGTGACCCCACCATCACATTATTGCATTGTCATCGTGCCTTGATACGTGTGCAAAGTTTCAATCAAACTTATGGCAATTCAAAGTGGTAATAAGGCCAATTGATCTTATGGCCGTTGACCTTATGTCACCCCACCTTCACATTATTGCATTGTCATCGAGCCTTGATACGTGTGCAAAGTTTCAGTCAAACTTATGGCCTTTCAAAGTGGTAATAAAGCCAATTGACCTTATGGCCGCTGACCTTATGTCACCACACCATCACATTAATGCATTGTCATCGAGCCTTGATATGTGTGCAAAGTTTCAATCAAACCTATGGCCATTCAAAGTGGTAATAAGGCCAATTGACCTTATGGCCGTTGACCTTATGTCACCACACCATCACAGTAATGCATTGTCGTCGGTCCTTGATACGTATGCAAAGTTTCAAATTAATCAGGCTTTCAGAAACCGGAATAATTAAGCTAAAAAATTCCGTTACATAGATACAGGCCAAGCTAATAAAAGCGTGTTAAAAAAGGGCTCCAGTATGTTCTTTCGTAGATGTGCCATGCATCCACTTCTATCATTAATAAAGGAATGCGTTTATCGCATTATGTGCAAGGTTTCAAATCTATGGCCATTTTGGTGGCCATAAGTTCAATTGACCTTATGTCCGTTAACCTTATGTCACCCCACCTTCACATTATTGCATTGTCATCGAGCCTTGATACGTGTGCAAAGTTTCAGTCAAACTTATGGCCTTTCAAAGTGGTAATAAGGCCAATTGACCTTATGGCCGCTGACCTTATGTCACCACACCATCACATTAATGCATTGTCATCGAGCCTTGATACGTGTGCAAAGTTTCAGTCAAACTTATGGCCTTTCAAAGTGGTAATAAGGCCAATTGACCTTATGGCCGCTGACCTTATGTCACCACACCATCACATTAATGCATTGTCATCGAGCCTTGATATGTGTGCAAAGTTTCAATCAAACCTATGGCCATTCAAAGTGGTAATAAGGCCAATTGGCTTTATGGCCGTTAACCTTATGTAACCCCACCTTCACATTATTGCATTGTCATCGAACCTTGATACGTGTGCGAAGTTTCAATCAAACTTATGGCCATTCAAAGTGGTAATAAGGCCAATTGGCTTTATGGCCGTTGACCTTATGTCACCACACCATCACATTAATGCATTGTCTCGAGCCTTGATATGTGTGCAAAGTTTCAATCAAACTTATGGCAATTCAAAGTGGTAATAAGGCCAATTGACCTTATGGCCGTTGACTTTATGTCACCACACCATCATATTAATGCATTGTCATCGAGCCTTGATATGTGTGCAAAGTTTCAATCAAACCTATGGCCATTCAAAGTGGTAACAAGGCCAGTTGACCTTATGGCCGTTGACCTTATGTCACCACACCATCACATTAATGCATTGTCGTCGGTCCATGATACGTATGCAAAGTTTCAAAGTAATCAGACTTCTAGAAACCGGTGAAAATTAAGCTCAAAGATTCCGTTACATACAGGCCAAGCTAAAAAAAGCGTGTCAATAAATGAATGCGTTTTTCGCACTATGTGCAAGGTTTGAAATCTGTGGCCATTTGGGGTGGTCACAAGTTCAATTGACCTTATGTCCGTTAACCTTATGTGACCCCACCATCACATTATTGCATTGTCATCGAGCCTTGATACATGTGCAAAGTTTCAATCAAACTTATGGCAATTCAAAGTGGTAATAAGGCCAATTGATATTATGGCCGTTGACCTTATGTCGCCCCACCTTCACATTATTGCATTGTCATCGAGCCTTGATACGTGTGCAAAGTTTCAGTCAAACTTATGGCCTTTCAAAGTGGTAATAAGGCCAATTGACCTTATGGCACCACACCATCACATTAATGCATTGTCATCGAGCCTTGATATGTGTGCAAAGTTTCAATCAAACCTATGGCCATTCAAAGTAGTAATAAGGCCAATTGACCTTATGGCCGTTGACCTTATGTCACCACACCATCACACTAATGCATTGGCGTCGGTCCTTGATACGTATGCAAAGTTTCAAATTAATCAGGCTTTCAGAAACCGGTAAAAATTAAGCTAAAAAATTCCGTTACATAGATACAGGCCAAGCTAATAAAAGCGTGTTAAAAAAGGGCTCCAGTATGTTCTTTCGTAGATGTGCCATGCATCCACTTCTATCATTAATAAAGGAATGCGTTTATCGCATTATGTGCAAGGTTTCAAATCTATGGTCATTTGGGTGGTCATAAGTTCAATTGACCTTATGTCCGTTAACCTTATGTCACCCCACCTTCACATTATTGCATTGTCATCGAGCCTTGATACGTGTGCCAAGTTTCAGTCAAACTTATGGCCTTTCAAAGTGGTAATAAGGCCAATTGACCTTATGGCCGCTGACCTTATGTCACCACACCATCACATTAATGCATTGTCTCGAGCCTTGATATGTGTGCAAAGTTTCAATCAAACTTATGGCAATTCAAAGTGGTAATAAGGCCAATTGACCTTATGGCCGTTGACTTTATGTCACCACACCATCACATTAATGCATTGTCATCGAGCCTTAATATGTGTGCAAAGTTTAAATCAAACTTATGGCCATTCAAAGTGGTAATAAGGCCAATTGACCCTATGGCCCTTGACCCTATGTCACCACACCATCACATTAATGCATTGTCATCGAGCCTTGATATGTGTGCAAAGTTTCAATCAAACTTATGGCCATTAAAAGTGGTAATAAGGCCAATTGACCTTATGGCCGTTGACCTTACGTCACCACACCATCACATTAATGCATTGTCATCGGTCCTTGATACGTATGCAAAGTTTCAAATTAATCAGACTTCTAGAAACCGGTGAAAATAAAGCTTAAAGATTCCGTTACATACAGGCCAAGCTAATAAAAGCGTGTTAATAAAAAGGGCTCCAGTGTGCTCTTTCGTAGATGTGCCATGCATCCACTTCTATCATGAATAAAGGAATGCGTTTTTCTCATTATGTGCAAGGTTTCAAATTTATGGCCATTTGGGGTGGTCACAAGATCAATTGACCTTATGTACGTTAACCTTATGTGACCCCACCATCACATTATTGCATTGTCATCGAGCCTTGATACGTGTGCAAAGTTTCAATCAAACTTATGGCCATTCAAAGTGGTAATAAGGCCAATTCGCCTTATGGCCGTTGATCTGATGTCACCACACTATCACATTAATGCATTGTCATCGAACCTTGATACGTGTGCAAAGTTCTAATCAAACTTATGGCCATTCAAAGTGGTAATAAGGCCAATTGACCGTATGGCCGTTGACCTTTTGTCACCACACCATCACATTAATACATTGTCATCGAGCCTTGATACGTGTGCAAAGTTTCAATTAAACTTATAGCCATTCAAAGTGGTAATAAGGCCAACTGACCTTATGGCCGTTGTCCTTATGTCACCACACTATCACAATAATGCATTGTCTTCGAGCCGTGATACGTGTGCAAAGTTTCAATCAAACTTATGGCCATTCAAAGTGGTAAGAAGGCCAATTGACCTTATGGCCGTTGACCTTATGTCACCACACCAAGACATTAATGCATTGTCATCGACCCTTGATACGTGTGCAAAGTTTCACTCAAACTTATGGCCATTCAAAGTGGTAATAAGGCCAATTGACCTAATGGCCGTTGACCTTATGTCACCACACCATCACACTAATGCATTGTCGTCGGTCCTTGATACATATGCAAAGTTTCAAATTAATCAGGCTTTCAGAAACCGGTGAAAATTAAGCTAAAAAATTCCGTTACATAGATACAGGCCAAGCTAATAAAAGCGTGTTAAAAAAGGGCTCCAGTATGCTCTTTCGTAGATGTGCCATGCATCCACTTCTATCATTAATAAAGGAATGCGTTTATCGCATTATGTGCAAGGTTTCAAATCTATGGCCATTTGGGTGGTCATAAGTTCAATTGACCTTATGTCCGTTAACCTTATGTCACCCCACCTTCACATTATTGCATTGTCATCGAGCCTTGATACGTGTGCAAAGTTTCAGTCAAACTTATGGCCTTTCAAAGTGGTAATAAGGCCAATTGACCTTATGGCCGCTGACCTTATGTCACCACACCATCACATTAATGCATTGTCTCGAGCCTTGATATGCGTGCAAAGTTTCAATCAAACTTATGGCCATTCAAAGTGGTAATAAGGCCAATTGACCGTATGGCCGTTGACCTTATGTCACTACACCATCACATTAATGCATTGTCATCGACCCTTGATACGTGTGCAAAGTTTCAGTCAAACTTATGGCCTTTCAAAGTGGTAACAAGGCCAATTGAATTTATGGCCGCTGACCTTATGTCACCACACCATCACATTAATGCATTGTCATCGAGCCTTGATGTGTGTGCAAAGTTTCAATCAAACTTTTATGGCCATTCAAAGTGGTAATAAGGCCAATTGACCTTATGTCCGTTAACCTTATGTAACACCACCTTCACATTATTGCATTGTTATCGAGCCTTGATACGTGTGCGAAGCTTCAATCAAACTTATGGTCATTCAAAGTGGTAATAAGGCCAATTGGCTTTATGGCCGTTGACCTTATATCACCACGCCATCACAATAATGCATTGTCGTCGCTCCTTGATACGTATGCACAGTTTCAAAGTAATCAGACTTCTAGAAACCGGTGAAAATTAAGCTCACAGATTCCGTTACATATAGGCCAAGCTAATAAAAGCGTGTTAATAAATGAATGCGTTTTTCACACTATGTGCAAGGTTTGAAATTTGTGGCCATTTGGGGTGGTCACAAGTTCAATTGACCTTATGTCCGTTAACCTTATGTGACCCCACCATCACATTATTGCATTGTCATCGAGCCTTGATACGTGTGCAAAGTTTGAATCAAACTTATGGCAATTCAAAGTGGTAATAAGGCCAATTGATCTTATGGCCATTGACCTTATGTCGCCCCACCTTCACATTATTGCATTGTCATCGAGCCTTGATACGTGTGCAAAGTTTCAGTCAAACTTATGGCCTTTCAAATTGGTAATAAGGCCAATTGACCTTATGGCACCACACCATCACATTAATGCATTGTCATCGAGCCTTGATATGTGTACAAAGTTTCAATCAAACCTATGGCCATTCAAAGTAGTAATAAGGCCAATTGACCTCATGGCCGTTGACCTTATGTCACCACACCATCACACTAATGCATTGGCGTCGGTCCTTGATACGTATGCAAAGTTTCAAATTAATCAGGCTTTCAGAAACCGGTAAAAATTAAGCTAAAAAATTCCGTTACATAGATACAGGCCAAGCTAATAAAAGCGTGTTAAAAAAGGGCTCCAGTATGTTCTTTCGTAGATGTGCCATGCATCCACTTCTATCATTAATAAAGGAATGCGTTTATCGCATTATGTGCAAGGTTTCAAATCTATGGCCATTTGGGTGGTCATAAGTTCAATTGACCTTATGTCCGTTAACCTTATGTCACCCCACCTTCACATTATTGCATTGTCATCGAGCCTTGATACGTGTGCAAAGTTTCAGTCAAACTTATGGCCTTTCAAAGTGGTAATAAGGCCAATTGACCTTATGGCCGCTGACCTTATGTCACCACACCATCACATTAATGCATTGTCTCGAGCCTTGATATGTGTGCAAAGTTTCAATCAAACTTATGGCAATTCAAAGTGGTAATAAGGCCAATTGACCTTATGGCCGTTGACTTTATGTCACCACACCATCACATTAATGCATTGTCATCGAGCCTTGATATGCGTGCAAAGTTTCAATCAAACTTGTGGCCATTCAAAGTGGTAATAAGGCCAATTGACCGTATGGCCGTTGACCTTATGTCACCACACCATCACATTAATGCATTGTCATCGACCCTTGATACGTGTGCAAAGTTTCAGTCAAACTTATGGCCTTTCAAAGTGGTAACAAGGCCAATTGAATTTATGGCCGCTGACCTTATGTCACCACACCATCACATTAATGCATTGTCATCGAGCCTTGATATGTGTGCAAAGTTTCAATCAAACTTATGGCCATTCAAAGTGGTAATAAGGCCAATTGACCTTATGGCCGTTGACCTTATGTCACCACACCATCATATTAATGCATTGTCATCGAGCCTTGATATGTGTGCAAAGTTTCAATCAAACTTATGGCCATTCAAAGTGGTAATAAGGCCAATTGACCTTATGGCCGTTGACCTTATGTCACCACACCATCACATTAATGCATTGTCATCGGTCCTTGATACGTATGTAAAGTTTCAAATTAATCAGACTTCTAGAAACCGGTGAAAATAAAGCTTAAAGATTCCGTTACATACAGGCCAAGCTAATAAAAGCGTGTTAATAAAAAGGGCTCCAGTGTGCTCCTTCGTAGATGTGCCATGCATCCACTTCTATCATTAATAAAGGAATGCGTTTTTCTCATTATGTGCAAGGTTTCAAATTTATGGCCATTTGGGGTGGTCACAAGATCAATTGACCTTATGTGCGTTAACCTTATGTCACCCCACCTTCACATTATTGCATTGTCATCGAGCCTTGATACGTGTGCAAAGTTTCAATCAAACTTATGGCCATTCGAAGTGGTAATAAGGCCAACTGACCTTATGTCCGTTAACCTTATGTCACCCCACCTTCACATTATTGCATTGTCATCGAGCCTTGATACGTGTGCGAAATTTCAATCAAACTTATGGCCATTCAAAGTGGTAATAAGGCCAATTGACCTTATGGCCGTTGACCTTATGTCACCACACCATCACATTAATGCATTGTCATCGACCCTTGATACGTGTGCAAAGTTTCAATCAAACTTATGGCCATTCGAAGTGGTAATAAGGCCAATTGACCTTATGGCCGCTGACCTTATGTCACCACACCATCACATTAATGCATTGTCATCGAGCCTTGATATGTCAAAGTTTCAATCAAACTTATGGCCATTCAAAGTGGTAATAAGGCCAATTGACCTTATGGCCGTTGACCCTATGTCACCACACCATCACATTAATGCATTGTCATCGAGCCTTGATATGTCAAAGTTTCAATCAAACTTATGGCCATTCAAAGTGGTAATAAGGCCAATTGACCTTATGGCCGTTGACCCTATGTCACCACACCATCACATTAATGCATTGTCATCGAGCCTTGATATGTGTGCAAAGTTTCAATCAAACTCATGGCCATTCAAAGTGGTAATAAGGCCAATTGACCTTATGGCCGTTGACCTTATGTCACCCCACCTTCACATTAATGCATTGTCATCGGTCCTTGATACGTATGCAAAGTTTCAAATTAATCAGCCTTCTAGAAACCGTTGAAAATAAAGCTCAAAGATTCCGTTACATACAGGCCAAACTAATAAAAGCGTGTTAATAAAAAGGGCTCCAGTGTGCTCTTTCGTAGATGTGCCATGTATCCACTTCTATCATTAATAAAGGAATGCGTTTTTCTCATTATGTGCAAGGTTTCAAATTTATGGCCATTTGGGGTGGTCACAAGATCAATTGACCTTATGTACGTTAACCTTATGTCACCCCACCTTCACATTATTGCATTGTCATCGAGCCTTGATACGTGTGCAAAGTTTCAATCAAACTTATGGCCATTCGAAGTGGTAATAAGGCCAATTGACCTTATGTCCGTTAACCTTATGTCACCCCACCTTCACATTATTGCATTGTCATCGAGCCTTGATACGTGTGCGAAATTTCAATCAAACTTATGGCCATTCAAAGTGGTAATAAGGCCAATTGACCTTATGGCCGTTGACCTTATGTCACCACACCATCACATTAATGCATTGTCATCGACCCTTGATACGTGTGCAAAGTTTCAGTCAAACTTATGGCCTTTCAAAGTGGTAATAAGGCCAATTGACCTTATGGCCGCTGACCTTATGTCACCACACCATCACATTAATGCATTGTCATCGAGCCTTGATATGTCAAAGTTTCAATCAAACTTATGGCCATTCAAAGTGGTAATAAGGCCAATTGACCTTATGGCCGTTGACCCTATGTCACCACACCATCACATTAATGCATTGTCATCGAGCCTTGATATGTGTGCAAAGTTTCAATCAAACTTATGGCCATTCGAAGTGGTAATAAGGCCAATTGACCTTATGGCCGTTGACCTTATGTCACCACACCATCACATTAATGCATTGTCATCGACCCTTGATACGTGTGCAAAGTTTCAATCAAACTTATGGCAATTCAAAGTGGTAATAAGGCCAATTGATCTTTTGGCCGTTGACCTTATGTCACCCACCATCACATTAATGCATTGTCATCGAGCCTTGATACGTGTGCAAAGTTTCAGTCAAACGTATGGCCATTCAAAGTGGTAATAAGGCCAATTGACCTAATGGCCGTTGAGCTTATGTCACCACACCATCACATTAATGCATTTTCATCGAGCCTTGATATGTGTGCAAAGTTTCAATCAAACTTATGGCCTTTCAAAGTGGTAATAAGGCCAATTGACCTTATGGCCGCTGACCTTATGTCACCACACCATCACATTAATGCATTGTCATCGAGCCTTGATATGTCAAAGTTTCAATCAAACTTATGGCCATTCAAAGTGGTAATAAGGCCAATTGACCTTATGGCCGTTGACCCTATGTCACCACACCATCACATTAATGCATTGTCATCGAGCCTTGATATGTGTGCAAAGTTTCAATCAAACTTATGGCCATTCAAAGTGGTAATAAGGCCAATTGACCTTATGGCCGCTGACCTTATGTCACCACACCATCACATTAATGCATTGTCATCGAGCCTTGATATGTCAAAGTTTCAATCAAACTTATGGCCATTCAAAGTGGTAATAAGGCCAATTGACCTTATGGCCGTTGACCTTATGTCACCACACCATCACATTAATGCATTGTCATCGACCCTTGATACGTGTGCAAAGTTTCAGTCAAACTTATGGCCTTTCAAAGTGGTAATAAGGCCAATTGACCTTATGGCCGCTGACCTTATGTCACCACACCATCACATTAATGCATTGTCTTCGAGCCGTGATACGTGTGCAAAGTTTCAATCAAACTTATGGCCATTAAAAGTGGTAAGAAGGCCAATTGACCTTATGGCCGTTGACCTTATGTCACCACACCATCACATTAATGCATTGTCATAGAGCCTTGATACGTGTGCAAAGCTCTAATCCAACTTATGGCCATTCAAAGTGGTAATAAGGCCAATTGACCGTATGGCCATTGACCTTTTGTCACCACACCATCACATTAATACATTGTCATCGAGCCTTGATACGTGTGCAAAGTTTCAATCAAACTTATGGCCATTCAAAGTGGTAATAAGGCCAATTGACCTTATGGCCGTTGACCTTATGTCACCACACCATCACATTAATGCATTGTCATCGACCGTTGATACGTGTGCAAAGTTTTAATCAAACTTATGGCCATTCAAAGTGGTAATAAAGCCAATTGACCTTATGGCCGTTGACCTTATGTCACCACACCATCACATTAATGCAGTGTGATCGAGCCGTGATAAGTGTACAAAGTTTCAATCAAACTTATGGCCATTCGAAGTGGTAATAAGGCCAATTGACCTTATGGCCGTTGACCTTTTGTCACCACACTATCGCAATAATGCATTGTCTTAGAGCCGTGATACGTGTGCAAAATTTCAATGAAACTTATGGCCATTCAAGGTGGTAAGAAGGCCAATTGACCTTATGGCCGTTGATCTTATGTCACCACACCATCACATTAATGCATTGTCATCGACCCTTGATACGTGTGCAAAGTTTTAATCAAACTTATGGCCATTCAAAGTGGTAATAAGGCCAATTGACCTTATGGCCGTTGACCTTATGTCACCACACCATCACATTAATGCAGTGTGATCGAGCCGTGATAAGTGTACAAAGTTTCAATCAAACTTATGGCCATTCGAAGTGGTAATAAGGCCAATTGACCTTATGACCGTTGACCTTATGTCATCACACCAGCACATTAATGCATTGTCATCGGTCCTTGAAACGTATGGAAAGTTTCAAATTAATCAGACTTTTAGAAACCGGTGAAAATTAAGCTCAAAAATTCCATTACATAAATACAGGCCAAACTAACAAAAGCTTGTTAAAAAAGGGCTCCAGTATGCTCTTTCGCAGATGTGCCATGCGTCCACTTCTATCATTAATAAAGGAATGCGTTTTTCGCACTATGTGCAAGGTTTGAAATCTGTGGCCATTTGGGGTGGTCACAAGTTTAATTGACCTTATGTCCGTTAACCTTATGTGACCCCACCATCACATTATTGCATTGTCATCGAGCCTTGATACGTGTGCAAAGTTTCAATCAAACTTAGGGCCATTCAAAGTGGTAATAAGGCCAATTGACCTTATGGCCGTTGACTTTATGTCACCACACCATCACATTAATGCATTGTCATCGAGCCTTGATACGTGTGCAAAGTTCTAATCAAACTTATGGCCATTCAAAGTGGTAATAAGGCCAATTGACCGTATGGCCGTTGACCTTTTGTCACCACACCATCACATTAATACATTGTCATCGAGCCTTGATACGTGTGCAAAGTTTCAATCAAACTTATGGCCATTCAAAGTGGTAATAAGGCCAATTGATCTTATGGCCGTTGACCTTATATCACCCACCATCACATTAATGCATTGTCGTCGGTCCTTGATACGTATGCAAAGTTTCAAAGTAATCAGACTTCTAGAAACCGGTGAAAATTAAGCTCAAAGATTCCGTTACATACAGGCCAAGCTAATAAAAGCGTGTTAAAAAAGGGCTCCAGTATGCTCTTTCGTAGATGTGCCATGCGTCCACTTCTATCATTAATAAAGGAATGCGTTTTTCGCATTATATGCAAGGTTTCAAATTTATGGCCATTTGGCGTGGTCACAAGATCAATTGACCTTATGTCCGTTAACCATATGTGACCCCACCATCACATTATTGCATTGTCATCGAGCCTTGATACGTGTGCAAAGTTTCAATCAAACTTATGGCCATTCAAAGTGGTAATAAGGCCAATTGACCTTATGGCCGTTGACCTTATGTCACCACACCATCACATTAATGCATTGCCATCGAGCCTTGATACGTGTGCAAAGTTTGAGTCAAACTTATGGCCATTCAAAGTGGTAATAAGGCCAATTGACCTAATGGCCGTTGAGCTTATGTCACCACACCATCACATTAATGCATTGTCATCGAGCCTTGATACGTGTGCAAAGTTTCAATCAAACTTATGGCTATTCAAAGTGGTAATAAGGCCAATTGACCTAATGGCCGTTGAGCTTATGTCACCACAGCATCACATTAATGCATTGTCGTCGGTCCTTGATACGTATGCAAAGTTTCAAAGTAATCAGACTTCTAGAAACCGGTGAAAATTAAGCTCAAAGATTCCGTTACATACAGGCCAAGCTAATAAAAGCGTGTTTATAAGTGAATGCGTTTTTCGCACTATGTGCAAGGTTTGAAATCTGTGGCCATTTGGGGTGGTCACAAGTTTAATTGACCTTATGTCCGTTAACCTTATGTGACCCCACCATCACATTATTGCATTGTCATCGAGCCTTGATACGTGTGCAAAGTTTCAATCAAACTTATGGCAATTCAAAGTGGTAATAAGGCCAATTGATCTTTTGGCCGTTGACCTTATGTCACCCCACCTTCACATTATTGCATTGCCATCGAGCCTTGATACGTGTGCAAAGTTTCAGTCAAACTTATGGCCTTTCAAAGTGGTAATAAGGCCAATTGACCTTATGGCCGCTGGCCTTATGTCACCACACCATCACATTAATGCATTGTCATCGAGCCTTGATATGTGTGCAAAGTTTCAATCAAACCTATGGCCATTCAAAGTGGTAATAAGGCCAATTGACCTTATGGCCGTTGACCTTATGTCACCACACCATCACACTAATGCATTGTCGTCGGTCCTTGATACGTATGCAAAGCTTCAAAGTAATCAGACTTCTAGAAACCGGTGAAAATTAAGCTCAAAGATTCCGTTACATACAGGCCAAGCTGATAAAAGCGTGTTAATAAGTGAATGCGTTTTTCGCACTATGTGCAAGGTTTGAAATCTGTGGCCATTTGGGGTGGTCACAAGTTCAATTGACCTTATGTCCGTTAACCTTATGTGACCCCACCATCACATTATTGCATTGCCATCGAGCCTTGATACGTGTGCAAAGTTTCAAACAAACTTATGGCCAAACTTATGGCCATTCAAAGTGGTAATAAGGCCAATTGATCTTATGGCCGTTGACCTTATATCACCCACCATCACATTAATGCATTGTCATCGAGCCTTGATACGTGTGCAAAGTTTGAGTCAAACTTATGGCCATTCAAAGTGGTAATAAGGCCAATTGACCTAATGGCCGTTGAGCTTATGTCACCACACCATCACATTAATGCATTGTCATCGAGCCTTGATACGTGTGCAAAGTTTCAATCAAACTTATGGCTATTCAAAGTGGTAATAAGGCCAATTGACCTAATGGCCGTTGAGCTTATGTCACCACACCATCACAGTAATGCATTGTCATCGAGCCTAGATATGTGTGCAAAGTTTCAATCAAACTTATGGCCATTCAAAGTGGTAATAAGGCCAATTGACCTTATGGCCGTTGACCTTATGTCACCACACCATCACATTAATGCATTGTCATCGAGCCTTGATATGTGTGCAAAGTTTCAATCAAACTTATGGCCATTCAAAGTGGTAATAAGGCCAATTGACCTTATGGCCGTTGACCTTATGTCACCACACCATCACATTAATGCATTGTCATCGACCCTTGATACGTGTGCAAAGTTTCAGTCAAACTTATGGCCTTTCAAAGTGGTAATAAGGCCAATTGACCTTATGGCCGTTGACCCTATGTCACCACACCATCACATTAATGCATTGTCATCGAGCCTTGATATGTGTGCAAAGTTTCAATCATAAGTTCAATTGACGTGATGTCCGTCAACCTTATGTCACCACACCGTCACATTAATGCATTGTCATCGACACTTGATACGTGTGCAAAGTTTCAATCAAACTTATGGCCATTCAAAGTGGTAATAAGGCCAATTGACCTTATGGCCGTTGACCCTATGTCACCACACCATCACATTAATGCATTGTCATCGAGCCTTGATATGTGTGCAAAGTTTCAATCAAACTTATGGCCATTCAAAGTGGTAATAAGGCCAATTGACCTTATGGCCGTTGACCTTATGTCACCACACCGTCACATTAATGCATTGTCATCGACCCTTGATACGTGTGCAAAGTTTCAATCAAACTTATGGCCATTCAAAGTGGTAATAAAGCCATTTGACCTTATTGCCGTTGACCGTATGTCACCACACCATCACATTAATGCATTGTCATCGACCTTTGATACGTGTGCAAAATTTCAATCAAACTTTTGGCCATTCAAAGTGGTAATAAGGCCAATTGACCTTATGGCCGTTGACCTTATGTCACCACACCATCACATTAATGCATTGTCATCGAGCCTTGATATGTGTGCAAAGTTTCAATCAAACCTATGGCCATTCAAAGTGGTAATAAGGCCAATTGACCTTATGGGCGTTGACCTTATGTCACCACACCATCACATTAATGCATTGTCGTCCGTCCTTGATACGTATGCAAAGTTTCAGAGTAATAAGACTTCTAGAAACCGGTGAAAATTAAGCTCAAAGATTCCGTTACATACTGGCCAAGCTAATAAAAGCGTGTTAATAAGTGAATGCGTTTTTTGCACTATGTGCAAGGTTTGAAATCTGTGGCCATTTGGGGTGGTCACAAGTTCAATTGACCTTATGTCCGTTAACCTTATGTGACCCCACCATCACATTATTGCATTGTCATCGAGCCTTGATACGTGTGCAAAGTTTCAATCAAACTTATGGCCATTCAAAGTGGTAATAAGGCCAATTGACCTTATGTACGTTGACCTTATGTCACCACACCATCACATTAATACATTGTCATCGGTCCTTGATACGTATGCAAAGTTTCAAATTAATCAGACTTCTAGAAACCGGTGAAAATAAAGCTCAAAGATTCCGTTACATACAGGCAAAGCTAATAAAAGCGTGTTAATAAAAAGGGCTCCAGTATGTTCTTTCGTAGATGTGCCATGCATCCACTTCTATCATTAATAAAGGAATGCGTTTTTCGCATTATGTGCAAGGTTTCAAATTTATGGCCATTTGGCGTGGTCACAAGATCAATTGACCTTATGTCCGTTAACCTTATGTGACCCCACCATCACATTATTGCATTGTCGTCGAGCCTTGATACGTGTGCAAAGTTTCAAACTTATGGCCATTCAAAGTGGTAATAAGGCCAATTGACCTTATGGCCGTTGACCTTATGTCACCACACCATCACATTAATGCATTGTCATCGAGCCTTGATACGTGTGCAAAGTTCTAATCAAACTTATGGCCATTCAAAGTGGTAATAAGGCCAATTGACCGTATGGCCGTTGACCTTTTGTCACCACGCCATCACATTAATACATTGTCATCGAGCCTTGATACGTGTGCAAAGTTTCAATCAAACTTATGGCCATTTAAAGTGGTAATAAGGCCAATTGACCTTATGGCCGTTGACCCTATGTCACCACACCATCACATTAATGCATTGTCATCGAGCCTTGATATGTGTGCAAAGTTTCAATCAAACTTATGGCCATTCAAAGTGGTAATAAGGCCAATTGACCTTATGGCCGTTGACCTTATGTCACCACACCATCACATTAATGCATTGTCATCGGTCCTTGATACGTATGCAAAGTTTCAAATTAATCAGACTTCTAGAAACCGGTGAAAGTAAAGCTCAAAGATTCCGTTACATACAGGCCAAGCTAATAAAAGCGTGTTAATAAAAAGGGCTTCAGTATGCTCTTTCGTAGATGTGCCATGCATCCACTTCTATGATTAATAAAGGAATGCATTTTTCGCATTATGTGCAAGGTTTCAAATTTATGGCCATTTGGGGTGGTCACAAGATCAATTGACCTTATGTACGTTAACCTTATGTGACCCCACCATCACATTATTGCATAGTCATCGAGCCTTGATACGTGTGCAAAGTTTCAATCAAACTTTTGGCCATTCAAAGTGGTAATAAGGCCAATTGGCCTTATGGCCGTTGATCTTATGTCACCACACCATCACATTAATGCATTGTCATCGAGCCTTGATACTTGTGCAAAGCTCTAATCCAACTTATGGCCATTCAAAGTGGTAATAAGGCCAATTGACCGTATGGCCGTCGACCTTTTGTCACCACACAATCACATTAATACATTGTCATCGAGCTTTAATACGTGTGCAAAGTTTCAATCAAACTTATGGCCATTAAAAGTGGTAATAAGGCCAATTGACCTTATGGCCGTTGACCTTATGTCACCACACTATCACAATAATGCATTGTCTTCGAGCCGTGATACGTGTGCAAAGTTTCAATCAAACTTATGGCCATTCAAAGTGGTAAGAAGGCCAATTGACCTTATGGCCGTTGGCCTTATGTCACCACACCATCACATTAATGCATTGTCATCGAGCCTTGATATGTGTGCAAAGTTTCAATCATAAGTTCAATTGACCTGATTAATGCATTGTCGTCGGTCCTTGATACGTATACAAAGTTTCAAATTAATCAGGCTTTCAGAAACAGGTAAAAATTAAGCTAAAAAATTCCGTTACATAGATACAGGCCAAGCTAATAAAAGCGTGTTAAAAAAGGGCTCCAGTATGCTCTTTCGTAGAGATGCCATGCATCCACTTCTATCATTAATAAAATAATGAGTTTATCGCATTATGTGCAAGGTTTCAAATCTATGGCCATTTGGGTGGTCATAAGTTCAATTGACCTTATGTCCGTTAACCCTATGTCACCTCACCTTCACATTATTGCATTGTCATCGAGCTTTGATACGTGTGCGAAGTTCTAATCAAACTTATGGCCATTCAAAGTGGTAATAAGGCCAATTGACCTTATGGCCGTTTACCTTATGTCATCACACCGTCACATTAATGCATTGTCATAGACCCTTGATACGTGTGCAAAGTTTCAATCTAACTTATGGCCATTCAAAGTGGAAATAAGGCCATTTGACCTTATGGCCGTTGACCGTATGTCACCACACCATCACATTAATGCATTGTCATCGAGCCTTGATATGTGTGCAAAGTTTCAATCTAACTTATGGCCATTCAAAGTGGTAATAAGGCCATTTGACCTTATGGCCGTTGACCTTATGTCACCACGCCATCACATTAATGCATTGTCATCGGTCCTTGATACGTATGCAAAGTTTCAAATTAATCAGACTTTTAGAAACCGGTGAAAATTAAGCTTAAAAATTCCGTTACATAGATACAGGCCAAACTAATAAAAGCGTGTTAAAAAAGGGCTCCAGTATGCTCTTTCGAAGATGTGCCATGCGTCCACTTCTATCATTAATAAAGGAATGCGGTTTTCGCATTATGTGCAAGGTTTCAAATCTATGGCCATTTGGGGCGGTCATAAGTTCAATTCACCTTATGTCCGTTAACCTTATGTCACCCCACCTTCACATTATTGCATTGTCATCGAGCCTTGATACGTGTGCGAAGTTTCAATCAAAATTATGGCCATTCGAAGTGGTAATAAAGCCAATTGACCTTACGGCCGTTGATATTATGTCACCATACCATCACATTAATGCATTGTCATCGACCTTTGATACGTGTGCAAAATTTCAATCAAACTTTTGGCCATTCAAAGTGGTAATAAGGCCAATTGACCTTATGGCCGTTGACCTTATGTCACTAAACCATCACATTAATGCATTGTCATCGAGCCTTGATATGTGTGCAAAGTTTCAATCAAACCTATGGCCATTCAAAGTGGTAATAAGGCCAATTGACCTTATGGCCGCTGGCCTCATGTCACCACACCATCACATTAATGCATTGTCATCGAGCCTTGATATGTGTGCAAAGTTTCAATCAAACCTATGGCCATTCAAAGTGGTAATAAGGCCAATTTACCTTATGGCCGTTGACCTTATGTCACCACACCATCACACTAATGCACTGTCGTCGGTCCTTGATACGTATGCAAAGCTTCAAACTAATCAGACTTCTAGAAACCGGTGAAAATTAAGCTCAAAGATTCCGTTACATACAGGCCAAGCTAATAAAAGCGTGTTAAAAAAGGGCTCCAGTATGCTCTTTCGTAGATGTGCCATGCGTCCACTTCTATCATTAATAAAGGAATGCGTTTTTCGCATTATGTGCAAGGTTTCAAATTTATGGCCATTTGGCGTGGTCACAAGATCAATTGACCTTATGTCCGTTAACCATATGTGACCCCACCATCACATTATTGCATTGTCATCGAGCCTTGATACGTGTGCAAAGTTTCAATCAAACTTATGGCCATTCAAAGTGGTAATAAGGCCAATTGACCTTATGGCCGTTGACCTTATGTCACCACACCATCACATTAATGCATTGCCATCGGGCCTTGATACGTGTGCAAAGTTTGAGTCAAACTTATGGCCATTCAAAGTGGTAATAAGGCCAATTGACCTTATGGCCGCTGGCCTTATGTCACCACACCATCACATTAATACATTGTCATAGGTCCTTGATACGTATGCAAAGTTTCAAATTAATCAGACTTCTAGAAACCGGTGAAAATAAAGCTCAAAGATTCCGTTACATACAGGCAAAGCTAATAAAAGCGTGTTAATAAAAAGGGCTCCAGTATGCTCTTTCGTAGATGTGCCATGCATCCACTTCTATCATTAATAAAGGAATACGTTTTTCGCATTATGTGCAAGGTTTCAAATTTATGGCCATTTGGCGTGGTCACAAGATCAATTGACCTTATGTCCGTTAACCTTATGTGACCCCACCATCACATTATTGCATTGCCATCGAGCCTTGATACGTGTGCAAAGTTTCAGTCAAACTTATGGCCTTTCAAAGTGGTAATAAGGCCAATTGACCCTATGGCCGCTGGCCTTATGTCACCACACCATCACATTAATGCATTGTCATCGAGCCTTGATATGTGTGCAAAGTTTCAATCAAACCTATGGCCATTCAAAGTGGTAATAAGGCCAATTGACCTTATGGCCGTTGACATTATGTCACCACACCATCACACTAATGCATTGTCGTCGGTCCTTGATACGTATGCAAAGCTTCAAAGTAATCAGACTTCTAGAAACCGGTGAAAATTAAGCTCAAAGATTCCGTTACATACAGGCCAAGCTGATAAAAGCGTGTTAATAAGTGAATGCGTTTTTCGCACTATGTGCAAGGTTTGAAATCTGTGGCCATTTGGGGTGGTCACAAGTTCAATTTACCTTATGTCCGTTAACCTTATGTGACCCCACCATCACATTATTGCATTGCCATCGAGCCTTGATACGTGTGCAAAGTTTCAAACAAACTTATGGCCAAACTTATTGACATTCAAAGTGGTAATAAGGCCAATTGATCTTATGGCCGTTGACCTTATATCACCCACCATCACATTAATGCATTGTCATCGAGCCTTGATACGTGTGCAAAGTTTGAGTCAAACTTATGGCCATTCAAAGTGGTAATAAGGCCAATTGACCTAATGGCCGTTGAGCTTATGTCACCACACCATCACATTAATGCATTGTCATCGAGCCTTGATACGTGTGCAAAGTTTCAGTCAAACTTATGGCCATTCAAAGTGGTAATAAGGCCAATTGACCTTATGGCCGTTGACCTTATGTCACCACACCATCATATTAATGCATTGTCATCGACCCTTGATACGTGTGCAAAGTTTCAGTCAAACTTATGGCCTTTCAAAGTGGTAATAAGGCCAATTGACCTTATGGCCGCTGACCTTATGTCACCACACCATCACATTAATGCATTGTCTTCGAGCCGTGATACGTGTGCAAAGTTTCAATCAAACTTATGGCCATTAAAAGTGGTAAGAAGGCCAATTGACCTTATGGCCGTTGACCTTATGTCACCACACCATCACATTAATGCATTGTCATCGAGCCTTGATACGTGTGCAAAGCTCTAATCCAACTTATGGCCATTCAAAGTGGTAATAAGGCCAATTGACCGTATGGCCGTTGACCTTTTGTCACCACACCATCACATTAATACATTGTCATCGAGCCTTGATACGTGTGCAAAGTTTCAATCAAACTTATGGCCATTCAAAGTGGTAATAAGGCCAATTGACCTTATGGCCGTTGACCTTATGTCACCACACCATCACATTAATGCAATGTCATCGACCCTTGATACGTGTGCAAAGCTCTAATCCAACTTATGGCCATTCAAAGTGGTAATAAGGCCAATTGACCGTATGGCCGTTGACCTTTTGTCACCACACCATCACATTAATACATTGTCATCGAGCCTTGATACGTGTGCAAAGTTTCAATCAAACTTATGGCCATTCAAAGTGGTAATAAGGCCAATTGACCTTATGGCCGTTGACCTTTTGTCACCACACTATCGCAATAATGCATTGTCTTAGAGCCGTGATACGTGTGCAAAATTTCAATGAAACTTATGGCCATTCAAGGTGGTAAGAAGGCCAATTGACCTTATGGCCGTTGATCTTATGTCACCACACCATCACATTAATGCATTGTCATCGACCCTTGATACGTGTGCAAAGTTTCAATCAAACTTATGGCCATTCAAAGTGGTAATAAGGCCAATTGACCTTATGACCGTTGACCTTATGTCACCACACCATCACATTAATGAATTGTCATCGGTCCTTGATACGTATGCATAGTTTCAAATTAATCAGACTTTTAGAAACCGGTGAAAATTAAGCTCAAAAATTCCGTTACATAAATACAGGCCAAACTAATAAAAGCGTGTTAAAAAAGGGCTCCAGTATGCTCTTTCTATCATTAATAAAGGAATGCGTTTTTCGCATTATGTGCAAGGTTTAAATCTATGGCCATTTGGGGCGGTCATAAGTTCAATTGACCTTATGTCCGTTAACATTATGTCATCCCACCTTCACATTATTGCATTGTCATCGAGCCTTGATACGTGTGCGAAGTTTCAATCAAACTTATGGCCATTCGAAGTGGTAAAAAGGCCAATTGACCTTACGGCCGTTGATCTTATGTCACCACACCATCACATTAATGCATTGTCATCGACCTTTGATACGTGTGCAAAATTTCAATCAAACTTTTGGCCATTCAAAGTGTTAATAAGGCCAATTGACCTTATGGCCGTTGACCTTATGTCACCACACCATCACATTAATGCATTGTCATCGAGCCTTGATATGTGTGCAAAGTTTCAATCAAACCTATGGCCATTCAAAGTGGTAATAAGGCCAATTGCCCTTATGGGCGTTGACCTTATGTCACCACACCATCACATTAATGCATTGTCGTCCGTCCTTGATACGTATGCAAAGTTTCAGAGTAATAAGACTTCTAGGAACCGGTGAAAATTAAGCTCAAAGATTCCGTTACATACTGGCCAAGCTAATAAAAGCGTGTTAATAAGTGAATGCGTTTTTCGCACTATGTGCAAGGTTTGAAATCTGTGGCCATTTGGGGTGGTCACAAGTTCAATTGACCTTATGTCCGTTAACCTTATGTGACCCCACCATCACATTATTGCATTGTCATCGAGCCTTGATACGTGTGCAAAGTTTCAATCAAACTTATGGCCATTCAAAGTGGTAATAAGGCCAATTGACCATATGGACGTTGACCTTATGTCACCACACCATCACATTAATACATTGTCATCGGTCCTTGATACGTATGCAAAGTTTCAAATTAATCAGACTTCTAGAAACCGGTGAAAATAAAGCTCAAAGATTCCGTTACATACAGGCAAAGCTAATAAAAGCGTGTTAATAAAAAGGGCTCCAGTATGCTCTTTCGTAGATGTGCCATGCATCCACTTCTATCATTAATAAAGGAATGCGTTTTTCGCATTATGTGCAAGGTTTCAAATTTATGGCCATTTGGCGTGGTCACAAGATCAATTGACCTTATGTCCGTTAACCTTATGTGACCCCACCATCACATTATTGCATTGTCGTCGAGCCTTGATACGTGTGCAAAGTTTCAATCAAACTTATGGCCATTCAAAGTGGTAATAAGGCCAATTGACCTTATGACCGTTGACCTTATGTCACCACACCATCACATTAATGCATTGTCATCGATCCTTGATACGTGTGCAAAGTTCTAATCAAACTTATGGCCATTCAAAGTGGTAATAAGGCCAATTGACCGTATGGCCGTTGACCTTTTGTCACCACGCCATCACATTAATACATTGTCATCGAGCCTTGATACGTGTGCAAAGTTTCAATCAAACTTATGGCCATTCAAAGTGGTAATAAGGCCAATTGACCTTATGGCCGTTGACCCTATGTCACCACACCATCACATTAATGCATTGTCATCGAGCCTTGATATGTGTGCAAAGTTTCAATCAAACTTATGGCCATTCAAAGTGGTAATAAGGCCAATTGACCTTATGGCCGTTGACCTTATGTCACCACACCACATTAATGCATTGTCATCGGTCCTTGATACGTATGCAAAGTTTCAAATTAATCAGACTTCTAGAAACCGGTGAAAGTAAAGCTCAAAGATTCCGTTACATACAGGCCAAGCTAATAAAAGCGTGTTAATAAAAAGGGCTCCAGTATGCTCTTTCGTAGATGTGCCATGCATCCACTTCTATGATTAATAAAGGAATGCATTTTTCGCATTATGTGCAAGGTTTCAAATTTATGGCCATTTGGGGTGGTCACAAGATCAATTGACCTTATGTACGTTAACCTTATGTGACCCCACCATCACATTATTGCATTGTCATCGAGCCTTGATACGTGTGCAAAGTTTCAATCAAACTTTTGGCCATTCAAAGTGGTAGTAAGGCCAATTGGCCTTATGGCCGTTGATCTTATGTCACCACACCATCACATTAATGCATTGTCATCGAGCCTTGATACTTGTGCAAAGCTCTAATCCAACTTATGGCCATTCAAAGTGGTAATAAGGCCAATTGACCGTATGGCCGTCGACCTTTTGTCACCACACAATCACATTAATACATTGTCATCGAGCCTTGATACGTGTGCAAAGTTTCAATCAAACTTATGGCCATTAAAAGTGGAAATAAGGCCAATTGACCTTATGGCCGTTGACCTTATGTCACCACACTATCACAATAATGCATTGTCTTCGAGCCGTGATACGTGTGCAAAGTTTCAATCAAACTTATGGCCATTCAAAGTGGTAAGAAGGCCAATTCACCTTATGGCCGTTGGCCTTATGTCACCACACCATGACATTAATGCATTGTCATCGAGCCTTGATATGTGTGCAAAGTTTCAATCATAAGATCATTTGACCTGATTAATGCATTGTCGTCGGTCCTTGATACGTATACAAAGTTTCAAATTAATCAGGCTTTCAGAAACAGGTAAAAATTAAGCTAAAAAATTCCGTTACATAGATACAGGCCAAGCTAATAAAAGCGTGTTAAAAAAGGGCTCCAGTATGCTCTTTCATAGAGATGCCATGCATCCACTTCTATCATTAATAAAATAATGAGTTTATCGCATTATGTGCAAGGTTTCAAATCTATGGCCATTTGGGTGGTCATAAGTTCAATTGACCTTATGTCCGTTAACCCTATGTCACCTCACCTTCACATTATTGCATTGTCATCGAGCTTTGATACGTGTGCGAAGTTCTAATCAAACTTATGGCCATTCAAAGTGGTAATAAGGCCAATTGACCTTATGGCCGTTTACCTTATGTCATCACACCGTCACATTAATGCATTGTCATAGACCCTTGATACGTGTGCAAAGTTTCAATCTAACTTATGGCCATTCAAAGTGGTAATAAGGCCATTTGACCTTATGGCCGTTGACCGTATGTCACCACACCATCACATTAATGCATTGTCATCGAGCCTTGATATGTGTCCAAAGTTTCAATCATAAGTTCAATTGACCTGATGTCCGTTACCCTTATGGACAAACAACCTTATGGCCGTTTACCTTATGTCATCACACCGTCACATTAATGCATTGTCATCGACCCTTGATACGTGTGCAAAGTTTCAATCTAACTTATGGCCATTCAAAGTGGTAATAAGGCCATTTGACCTTATGGCCGGTGACCTTATGTCACCACGCCATCACATTAATGCATTGTCATCGGTCCTTGATACGTATGCAAAGTTTCAAATTAATCAGACTTTTAGAAACCGGTGAAAATTAAGCTTAAAAATTCCGTTACATAGATACAGGCCAAACTAATAAAAGCGTGTTAAAAAAGGGCTCCAGTATGCTCTTTCGCAGATGTGCCATGCGTCCACTTCTATCATTAATAAAGGAATGCGGTTTTCGCATTATGTGCAAGGTTTGAAATCTATGGCCATTTGGGGCGGTCATAAGTTCAATTCACCTTATGTCCGTTAACCTTATGTCACCCCACCTTCACATTATTGCATTGTCATCGAGCCTTGATACGTGTGCGAAGTTTCAATCAAAATTATGGCCATTCGAAGTGGTAATAAAGCCAATTGACCTTACGGCCGTTGATATTATGTCACCATACCATCACATTAATGCATTGTCATCGACCTTTGATACGTGTGCAAAATTTCAATCAAACTTTTGGCCATTCAAAGTGGTAATAAGGCCAATTGACCTTATGGCCGTTGACCTTATGTCACTAAACCATCACATTAATGCATTGTCATCGAGCCTTGATATGTGTGCAAAGTTTCAATCAAACCTATGGCCATTCAAAGTGGTAATAAGGCCAATTGACCTTATGGCCGTTGACCTTATGTCACCACACCATCACATTAATGCATTGTCGTCGGTCCTTGATACGTATGCAAAGTTTCAGAGTAATCAGACTTCTAGAAACCGGTGAAAATTAAGCTCAAAGATTCCGTTACATACAGGCCAAGCTAATAAAAGCGTGTTAATAAGTGAATGCGTTTTTCGCACTATGTGCAAGGTTTGAAATCTGTGGCCATTTGGGGTGGTCACAAGTTCAATTGACCTTATGTCCGTTAACCTTATGTGACCCCACCATCACATTATTGCACTGCCATCGAGCCTTGATGCGTGTGCAAAGTTTCAATCAAACGTATGGCCATTCAAAGTGGTAATAAGGCCAATTGATCTTATGGCCGTTGACCTTATGTCACCCACCATCACATTAATGCATTGTCATCGAGCCTTGATACGTGTGCAAAGTTTCAGTCAAACTTATGGCCATTCAAAGTGGTAATAAGACCAATTGACCTAATGGCCGTTGAGCTTATGTCACCACACCATCAGATTAATGCATTGTCATCGAGCCTTGATACGTGTGCAAAGTTTCAATCAAACTTATGGCCATTCGAAGTGGTAATAAGGCCAATTGACCTTATGGCCGTTGACCTTATGTCACCACACCATCACATGAATACATTGTCATCGGTCCTTGATACGTATGCAAAGTTTCAAATTAATCAGACTTCTAGAAACCGGTGAAAATAAAGCTCAAAGATTCCGTTACATACAGGCCAAGCTAATAAAAGCGTGTTAATAAAAAGGGCTCCAGTATGCTCTTTCGTAGATGTGCCATGCATCCACTTCTATCATTAATAAAGGAATGCGTTTTTCGCATTATGTGCAAGGTTTCAAATTTATGGCCATGTGGCGTGGTCACAAGATCAATTGACCTTATGTCCGTTAACCTTATGTGACCCCACCATCACATTATTGCATTGTCATCGAGCCTTGATACGTGTGCAAAGTTTCAATCAAACTTATGGCCATTCAAAGTAGTAATAAGGCCAATTGACCTTATGGCCGTTGACCTTATGTCACCACACCATCACATTAATGCATTGCCATCGAGCCTTGATACGTGTGCAAAGTTCTAATCAAACTTATGGCCATTCAAAGTGGTAATAAGGCCAATTGACCGTATGGCCGTTGACCTTTTGTCACCACACCATCACATTAATACATTGTCATCGAGCCTTGATACGTGTGCAAAGTTTCAATCAAACTTATGGCCATTCAAAGTGGTAATAAGGCCAATTGACCTTATGGCCGTTGACCCTATGTCACCACACCATCACATTAATGCATTGTCATCGAGCCTTGATATGTGTGCAAATTTTCAATCAGACTTATGGCCATTCAAAGTGGTAATAAGGCCAATTGACCTTATGGCCGTTGACCTTATGTCACCACACCATCACATTAATGCATTGCCATCGAGCCTTGATACGTGTGCAAAGTTGCAATCAAACTTATGGCCATTCAAAGTGGTAATAAGGCCAATTGATCTTATGGCCGTTGACATTATATCACCCACCATCACATTAATGCATTGTCGTCGGTCCTTGATACGTATGCAAAGTTTCAAAGTAATCAGACTTCTAGAAACCGGTGAAAATTAAGCTCAAAGATTCCGTTACATACAGGCCAAGCTAATAAAAGCGTGTTAATAAAAAGGGCTCCAGTATGCTCTTTCGTAGATTTGCCATGCATCCACTTCTATCATTAATAAAGGAATGCGTTTTTCGCATTATGTGCAAGGTTTCAAATTTATGGCCATTTGGCGTGGTCACAAGATCAATTGACCTTATGTCCGTTAACCTTATGTGACCCCACCATCACATTATTGCATTGTCATCGAGCCTTGATACGTGTGCAAAGTTTCAATCAAACTTATGGCCATTCAAAGTGGTAATAAGGTCAATTGACCTTATGGCCGTTGACCTTATGTCACCACACCATCACATTAATGCATTGCCATCGATCCTTGATACGTGTGCAAAGTTTGGGTCAAACTTATGGCCATTCAAAGTGGTAATAAGGCCAATTGACCTAATGGCCGTTGAGCTTATGTCACCACACCATCACATTAATGCATTGTCATCGAGCCTTGATACGTGTGCAAAGTTTCAATCAAACTTATGGCTATTCAAAGTGGTAATAAGGCCAATTGACCTAATGGCCGTTGAGCTTATGTCACCACACCATCACATTAATGCATTGTCGTCGGTCCTTGATACGTATGCAAAGTTTCAAAGTAATCAGATTTCTAGAAACCGGTGAAAATTAAGCTCAAAGATTCCGTTACATACAGGCCAAGCTAATAAAAGCGTGTTAATAAGTGAATGCGTTTTTCGCACTATGTGCAAGGTTTGAAATCTGTGGCCATTTGGGGTGTTCACAAGTTTAATTGACCTTATGTCCGTTAACCTTATGTGACCCCACCATCACATTATTGCATTGTCATCGAGCCTTGATACGTGTGCAAAGTTTCAATCAAACTTATGGCAATTCAAAGTGGTAATAAGGCCAATTGATCTTATGGCCGTTGACCTTATGTCACCCCACCTTCACATTATTGCATTGCCATCGAGCCTTGATACGTGTGCAAAGTTTCAGTCAAACTTATGGCCTTTCAAAGTGGTAATAAGGCCAATTGACCTTATGGCCGCTGGCCTTATGTCACCACACCATCACATTAATGCATTGTCATCGAGCCTTGATATGTGTGCAAAGTTTCAATCAAACCTATGGCTATTCAAAGTGGTAATAAGGCCAATTGACCTTATGGCCGTTGACCTTATGTCACCACACCATCACACTAATGCATTGTCATCGAGCCTTGATATGTGTGCAAAGTTTGAGTCAAACTTATGGCCATTCAAAGTGGTAATAAGGCCAATTGACCTAATGGCCATTGAGCTTATGTCACCACATCATCACATTAATGCATTGCCATCGAGCCTTGATACGTGTGCAAAGTTTGAGTCAAACTTATGGCCATTCAAAGTGGTAATAAGGCCAATTGACCTAATGGCCGTTGAGCTTATGTCACCACATCATCACATTAATGCATTGCCATCGAGCCTTGATACGTGTGCAAAGTTTGAGTCAAACTTATGGCCATTCAAAGTGGTAATAAGGCCAATTGACCTAATGGCCGTTGAGCTTATGTCACCACATCATCACATTAATGCATTGCCATCGAGCCTTGATACGTGTGCAAAGTTTGAGTCAAACTTATGGCCATTCAAAGTGGTAATAAGGCCAATTGACCTAATGGCCGTTGAGCTTATGTCACCACACCATCACATTAATGCATTGTCATCGAGCCTTGATACGTGTGCAAAGTTTCAATCAAACTTATGGCTATTCAAAGTGGTAATAAGGCCAATTGACCTAATGGCCGTTGAGCTTATGTCACCACACCATCACATTAATGCATTGTCGTCGGTCCTTGATACGTATGCAAAGTTTCAAAGTAATCAGACTTCTAGAAACCGGTGAAAATTAAGCTCAAAGATTCCGTTACATACAGGCCAAGCTGATAAAAGCGTGTTAATAAGTGAATGCGTTTTTCGCACTATGTGCAAGGTTTGAAATCTGTGGCCATTTGGGGTGGTCACAAGTTCAATTGACCTTATGCCCGTTAACCTTATGTGACCCCACCATCACATTATTGCATTGCCATCGAGCCTTGATACGTGTGCAAAGTTTCAAACAAACTTATGGCCAAACTTATGGCCATTCAAAGTGGTAATAAGGCCAATTGATCTTATGGCCGTTGACCTTATATCACCCACCATCACATTAATGCATTGTCATCGAGCCTTGATACGTGTGCAAAGTTTGAGTCAAACTTATGGCCATTCAAAGTGGTAATAAGGCCAATTGACCTAATGGCCGTTGAGCTTATGTCACCACATCATCACATTAATGCATTGCCATCGAGCCTTGATACGTGTGCAAAGTTTGAGTCAAACTTATGGCCATTCAAAGTGGTAATAAGGCCAATTGACCTAATGGCCGTTGAGCTTATGTCACCACACCATCACATTAATGCATTGTCATCGAGCCTTGATACGTGTGCAAAGTTTCAATCAAACTTATGGCTATTCAAAGTGGTAATAAGGCCAATTGACCTAATGGCCGTTGAGCTTATGTCACCACACCATCACATTAATGCATTGTCGTCGGTCCTTGATACGTATGCAAAGTTTCAAAGTAATCAGACTTCTAGAAACCGGTGAAAATTAAGCTCAAAGATTCCGTTACATACAGGCCAAGCTAATAAAAACGTGTTAATAAGTGAATGCGTTTTTCGCACTATGTGCAAGGTTTGAAATCTGTGGCCATTTAGGGTGGTCACAAGTTTAATTGACCTTATGTCCGTTAACCTTATGTGACCCCACCATCACATTATTGCATTGTCATCGAGCCTTGATACGTGTGCAAAGTTTCAATCAAACTTATGGCAATTCAAAGTGGTAATAAGGCCAATAGATCTTATGGCCGTTGACCTTATGTCACCCCACCTTCACATTATTGCATTGCCATCGAGCCTTGATACGTGTGCAAAGTTTCAGTCAAACTTATGGCCTTTCAAAGTGGTAATAAGGCCAATTGACCTTATGGCCGCTGGCCTTATGTCACCACACCATCACATTAATGCATTGTCATCGAGCCTTGATATGTGTGCAAAGTTTCAATCAAACCTATGGCCCTTCAAAGTGGTAATAAGGCCAATTGACCTTATGGCCGTTGACCTTATGTCACCACACCATCACACTAATGCATTGTCGTCGGTCCTTGATACGTATGCAAAGCTTCAAAGTAATCAGACTTCTAGAAACCGGTGAAAATTAAGCGCAAAGATTCCGTAACATACAGGCCAAGCTGATAAAAGCGTGTTAATAAGTGAATGCGTTTTTCGCACTATGTGCAAGGTTTGAAATCTGTGGCCATTTGGGGTGGTCACAAGTTCAATTGACCTTATGTCCGTTAACCTTATGTGACCCCACCATCACATTATTGCATTGCCATCGAGCCTTGATACGTGTGCAAAGTTTCAAACAAACTTATGGCCAAACTTATGGCCATTCAAAGTGGTAATAAGGCCAATTGATCTTATGGCCGTTGACCTTATATCACCCACCATCACATTAATGCATTGTCATCGAGCCTTGATACGTGTGCAAAGTTTGAGTCAAACTTATGGTCATTCAAAGTGGTAATAAGGCCAATTGACCTCATGGCCGTTGAGCTTATGTCACCACACCATCACATTAATGCATTGTCATCGAGCCTTGATACGTGTGCACAGTTTCAATCAAACTTATGGCTATTCAAAGTGGTAATAAGGCCAATTGACCTAATGGCCGTTGAGCTTATGTCACCACACCATCACAGTAACGCATTGTCATCGAGCCTAGATATGTGTGCAAAATTTCAATCAAACTTATGGCCATTCAAAGTGGTAATAAGGCCAATTGACCTTATGGCCGTTGACCTTATGTCACCACACCATCACATTAATGCATTGTCATCGAGCCTTGATATGTGTGCAAAGTTTCAATCAAACTTATGGCCATTCGAAGTGGTAATAAGGCCAATTGACCTTATGGCCGTTGACCTTATGTCACCACACCATCACATGAATACATTGTCATCGGTCCTTGATACGTATGCAAAGTTTCAAATTAATCAGACTTCTAGAAACCGGTTAAAATAAAGCTCAAAGATTCCGTTACATACAGGCCAAGCTAATAAAAGCGTGTTAATAAAAAGGGCTCCAGTATGCTCTTTCGTAGATGTGCCATGCATCCACTTCTATCATTAATAAAGGAATGCGTTTTTCGCATTATGTGCAAGGTTTCAAATTTATGGCCATGTGGCGTGGTCACAAGATCAATTGACCTTATGTCCGTTAACCTTATGTGACCCCACCATCACATTATTGCATTGTCATCGAGCCTTGATACGTGTGCAAAGTTTCAATCAAACTTATGGCCATTCAAAGTAGTAATAAGGCCAATTGACCTTATGGCCGTTGACCTTATGTCACCACACCATCACATTAATGCATTGCCATCGAGCCTTGATACGTGTGCAAAGTTCTAATCAAACTTATGGCCATTCAAAGTGGTAATAAGGCCAATTGACCGTATGGCCGTTGACCTTTTGTCACCACACCATCACATTAATACATTGTCATCGAGCCTTCATACGTGTGCAAAGTTTCAATCAAACTTATGGCCATTCAAAGTGGTAATAAGGCCAATTGACCTTATGGCCGTTGACCCTATGTCACCACACCATCACATTAATGCATTGTCATCGAGCCTTGATATGTGTGCAAATTTTCAATCAAATTTATGGCCATTCAAAGTGGTAATAAGGCCAATTGACGTTATGGCCGTTGACCTTATGTCACCACACCATCACATTAATGCAGTGCCATCGAGCCTTGATACGTGTGCAAAGTTGCAATCAAACTTATGGCCATTCAAAGTGGTAATAAGGCCAATTGATCTTATGGCCGTTGACATTATATCACCCACCATCACATTAATGCATTGTCGTCGGTCCTTGATACGTATGCAAAGTTTCAAAGTAATCAGACTTCTAGAAACCGGTGAAAATTAAGCTCAAAGATTCCGTTACATACAGGCCAAGCTAATAAAAGCGTGTTAATAAAAAGGGCTCCAGTATGCTCTTTCGTAGATTTGCCATGCATCCACTTCTATCATTAATAAAGGAATGCGTTTTTCGCATTATGTGCAAGGTTTCAAATTTATGGCCATTTGGCGTGGTCACAAGATCAATTGACCTTATGTCCGTTAACCTTATGTGACCCCACCATCACATTATTGCATTGTCATCGAGCCTTGATACGTGTGCAAAGTTTCAATCAAACTTATGGCCATTCAAAGTGGTAATAAGGTCAATTGACCTTATGGCCGTTGACCTTATGTCACCACACCATCACATTAATGCATTGCCATCGAGCCTTGATACGTGTGCAAAGTTTGAGTCAAACTTATGGCCATTCAAAGTGGTAATAAGGCCAATTGACCTAATGGCCGTTGAGCTTATGTCACCACACCATCACATTAATGCATTGTCATCGAGCCTTGATACGTGTGCAAAGTTTCAATCAAACTTATGGCTATTCAAAGTGGTAATAAGGCCAATTGACCTAATGGCCGTTGAGCTTATGTCACCACACCATCACATTAATGCATTGTCGTCGGTCCTTGATACGTATGCAAAGTTTCAAAGTAATCAGACTTCTAGAAACCGAGGAAAATTAAGCTCAAAGATTCCGTTACATACAGGCCAAGCTAATAAAAGCGTGTTAATAAGTGAATGCGTTTTTCGCACTATGTGCAAGGTTTGAAATCTGTGGCCATTTGGGGTGGTCACAAGTTTAATTGACCTTATGTCCGTTAACCTTATGTGACCCCACCATCACATTATTGCATTGTCATCGAGCCTTGATACGTGTGCAAAGTTTCAATCAAACTTATGGCAATTCAAAGTGGTAATAAGGCCAATTGATCTTATGGCCGTTGACCTTATGTCACCCCACCTTCACATTATTGCATTGCCATCGAGCCTTGATACGTGTGCAAAGTTTCAGTCAAACTTATGGCCTTTCAAAGTGGTAATAAGGCCAATTGACCTTATGGCCGCTGGCCTTATGTCACCACACCATCACATTAATGCATTGTCATCGAGCCTTGATATGTGTGCAAAGTTTCAATCAAACCTATGGCTATTCAAAGTGGTAATAAGGCCAATTGACCTTATGGCCGTTGACCTTATGTCACCACACCATCACACTAATGCATTGTCATCGAGCCTTGATATGTGTGCAAAGTTTGAGTCAAACTTATGGCCATTCAAAGTGGTAATAAGGCCAATTGACCTAATGGCCGTTGAGCTTATGTCACCACATCATCACATTAATGCATTGCCATCGAGCCTTGATACGTGTGCAAAGTTTGAGTCAAACTTATGGCCATTCAAAGTGGTAATAAGGCCAATTGACCTAATGGCCGTTGAGCTTATGTCACCACATCATCACATTAATGCATTGCCATCGAGCCTTGATACGTGTGCAAAGTTTGAGTCAAACTTATGGCCATTCAAAGTAATAATAAGGTCAATTGACCTAATGGCCGTTGAGCTTATGTCACCACATCATCACATTAATGCATTGCCATCGAGCCTTGATACGTGTGCAAAGTTTGAGTCAAACTTATGGCCATTCAAAGTGGTAATAAGGCCAATTGACCTAATGGCCGTTGAGCTTATGTCACCACACCATCACATTAATGCATTGTCATCGAGCCTTGATACGTGTGCAAAGTTTCAATCAAACTTATGGCTATTCAAAGTGGTAATAAGGCCAATTGACCTAATGGCCGTTGAGCTTATGTCACCACACCATCACATTAATGCATTGTCGTCGGTCCTTGATACGTATGCAAAGTTTCAAAGTAATCAGACTTCTAGAAACCGGTGAAAATTAAGCTCAAAGATTCCGTTACATACAGGCCAAGCTGATAAAAGCGTGTTAATAAGTGAATGCGTTTTTCGCACTATGTGCAAGGTTTGAAATCTGTGGCCATTTGGGGTGGTCACAAGTTCAATTGACCTTATGTCCGTTAACCTTATGTGACCCCACCATCACATTATTGCATTGCCATCGAGCCTTGATACGTGTGCAAAGTTTCAAACAAACTTATGGCCAAACTTATGGCCATTCAAAGTGGTAATAAGGCCAATTGATCTTATGGCCGTTGACCTTATATCACCCACCATCACATTAATGCATTGTCATCGAGCCTTGATACGTGTGCAAAGTTTGAGTCAAACTTATGGCCATTCAAAGTGGTAATAAGGCCAATTGACCTAATGGCCGTTGAGCTTATGTCACCACATCATCACATTAATGCATTGCCATCGAGCCTTGATACGTGTGCAAAGTTTGAGTCAAACTTATGGCTATTCAAAGTGGTAATAAGGCCAATTGACCTAATGGCCGTTGAGCTTATGTCACCACACCATCACATTAATGCATTGTCGTCGGTCCTTGATACGTATGCAAAGTTTCAAAGTAATCAGACTTCTAGAAACCGGTGAAAATTAAGCTCAAAGATTCCGTTACATACAGGCCAAGCTAATAAAAGCGTGTTAATAAGTGAATGCGTTTTTCGCACTATGTGCAAGGTTTGAAATCTGTGGCCATTTGGGGTGGTCACAAGTTTAATTGACCTTATGTCCGTTAACCTTATGTGACCCCACCATCACATTATTGCATTGTCATCGAGCCTTGATACGTGTGCAAAGTTTCAATCAAACTTATGGCAATTCAAAGTGGTAATAAGGCCAATAGATCTTATGGCCGTTGACCTTATGTCACCCCACCTTCACATTATTGCATTGCCATCGAGCCTTGATACGTGTGCAAAGTTTCAGTCAAACTTATGGCCTTTCAAAGTGGTAATAAGGCCAATTGACCTTATGGCCGCTGGCCTTATGTCACCACACCATCACATTAATGCATTGTCATCGAGCCTTGATATGTGTGCAAAGTTTCAATCAAACCTATGGCCATTCAAAGTGGTAATAAGGCCAATTGACCTTATGGCCGTTGACCTTATGTCACCACACCATCACACTAATGCATTGTCGTCGGTCCTTGATACGTATGCAAAGCTTCAAAGTAATCAGACTTCTAGAAACCGGTGAAAATTAAGCGCAAAGATTCCGTAACATACAGGCCAAGCTGATAAAAGCGTGTTAATAAGTGAATGCGTTTTTCGCACTATGTGCAAGGTTTGAAATCTGTGGCCATTTGGGGTGGTCACAAGTTCAATTGACCTTATGTCCGTTAACCTTATGTGACCCCACCATCACATTATTGCATTGCCATCGAGCCTTGATACGTGTGCAAAGTTTCAAACAAACTTATGGCCAAACTTATGGCCATTCAAAGTGGTAATAAGGCCAATTGATCTTATGGCCGTTGACCTTATATCACCCACCATCACATTAATGCATTGTCATCGAGCCTTGATACGTGTGCAAAGTTTGAGTCAAACTTATGGTCATTCAAAGTGGTAATAAGGCCAATTGACCTCATGGCCGTTGAGCTTATGTCACCACACCATCACATTAATGCATTGTCATCGAGCCTTGATACGTGTGCACAGTTTCAATCAAACTTATGGCTATTCAAAGTGGTAATAAGGCCAATTGACCTAATGGCCGTTGAGCTTATGTCACCACACCATCACAGTAACGCATTGTCATCGAGCCTAGATATGTGTGCAAAATTTCAATCAAACTTATGGCCATTCAAAGTGGTAATAAGGCCAATTGACCTTATGGCCGTTGACCTTATGTCACCACACCATCACATTAATGCATTGTCATCGAGCCTTGATATGTGTGCAAAGTTTCAATCAAACTTATGGCCATTCGAAGTGGTAATAAGGCCAATTGACCTTATGGCCGTTGACCTTATGTCACCACACCATCACATGAATACATTGTCATCGGTCCTTGATACGTATGCAAAGTTTCAAATTAATCAGACTTCTAGAAACCGGTGAAAATAAAGCTCAAAGATTCCGTTACATACAGGCCAAGCTAATAAAAGCGTGTTAATAAAAAGGGCTCCAGTATGCTCTTTCGTAGATGTGCCATGCATCCACTTCTATCATTAATAAAGGAATGCGTTTTTCGCATTATGTGCAAGGTTTCAAATTTATGGCCATGTGGCGTGGTCACAAGATCAATTGACCTTATGTCCGTTAACCTTATGTGACCCCACCATCACATTATTGCATTGTCATCGAGCCTTGATACGTGTGCAAAGTTTCAATCAAACTTATGGCCATTCAAAGTAGTAATAAGGCCAATTGACCTTATGGCCGTTGACCTTATGTCACCACACCATCACATTAATGCATTGCCATCGAGCCTTGATATGTGTGCAAAGTTCTAATCAAACTTATGGCCATTCAAAGTGGTAATAAGGCCAATTGACCGTATGGCCGTTGACCTTTTGTCACCACACCATCACATTAATACATTGTCATCGAGCCTTCATACGTGTGCAAAGTTTCAATCAAACTTATGGCCATTCAAAGTGGTAATAAGGCCAATTGACCTTATGGCCGTTGACCCTATGTCACCACACTATCACATTAATGCATTGTCATCGAGCCTTGATATGTGTGCAAATTTTCAATCAAACTTATGGCCATTCAAAGTGGTAATAAGGCCAATTGACCTTATGGCCGTTGACCTTATGTCACCACACCATCACATTAATGCAGTGCCATCGAGCCTTGATACGTGTGCAAAGTTGCAATCAAACTTATGGCCATTCAAAGTGGTAATAAGGCCAATTGATCTTATGGCCGTTGACATTATATCACCCACCATCACATTAATGCATTGTCGTCGGTCCTTGATACGTATGCAAAGTTTCAAAGTAATCAGACTTCTAGAAACCGGTGAAAATTAAGCTCAAAGATTCCGTTACATACAGGCCAAGCTAATAAAAGCGTGTTAATAAAAAGGGCTCCAGTATGCTCTTTCGTAGATTTGCCATGCATCCACTTCTATCATTAATAAAGGAATGCGTTTTTCGCATTATGTGCAAGGTTTCAAATTTATGGCCATTTGGCGTGGTCACAAGATCAATTGACCTTATGTCCGTTAACCTTATGTGACCCCACCATCACATTATTGCATTGTCATCGAGCCTTGATACGTGTGCAAAGTTTCAATCAAACTTATGGCCATTCAAAGTGGTAATAAGGTCAATTGACCTTATGGCCGTTGACCTTATGTCACCACACCATCACATTAATGCATTGCCATCGAGCCTTGATACGTGTGCAAAGTTTGAGTCAAACTTATGGCCATTCAAAGTGGTAATAAGGCCAATTGACCTAATGGCCGTTGAGCTTATGTCACCACACCATCACATTAATGCATTGTCATCGAGCCTTGATACGTGTGCAAAGTTTCAATCAAACTTATGGCTATTCAAAGTGGTAATAAGGCCAATTGACCTAATGGCCGTTGAGCTTATGTCACCACACCATCACATTAATGCATTGTCGTCGGTCCTTGATACGTATGCAAAGTTTCAAAGTAATCAGACTTCTAGAAACCGGTGAAAATTAAGCTCAAAGATTCCGTTACATACAGGCCAAGCTAATAAAAGCGTGTTAATAAGTGAATGCGTTTTTCGCACTATGTGCAAGGTTTGAAATCTGTGGCCATTTGGGGTGGTCACAAGTTTAATTGACCTTATGTCCGTTAACCTTATGTGACCCCACCATCACATTATTGCATTGTCATCGAGCCTTGATATGTGTGCAAAGTTTCAATCAAACTTATGGCAATTCAAAGTGGTAATAAGGCCAATTGATCTTATGGCCGTTGACCTTATGTCACCCCACCTTCACATTATTGCATTGCCATCGAGCCTTGATACGTGTGCAAAGTTTCAGTCAAACTTATGGCCTTTCAAAGTGGTAATAAGGCCAATTGACCTTATGGCCGCTGGCCTTATGTCACCACACCATCACATTAATGCATTGTCATCGAGCCTTGATATGTGTGCAAAGTTTCAATCAAACCTATGGCTATTCAAAGTGGTAATAAGGCCAATTGACCTTATGGCCGTTGACCTTATGTCACCACACCATCACACTAATGCATTGTCATCGAGCCTTGATATGTGTGCAAAGTTTGAGTCAAACTTATGGCCATTCAAAGTGGTAATAAGGCCAATTGACCTAATGGCCGTTGAGCTTATGTCACCACATCATCACATTAATGCATTGCCATCGAGCCTTGACACGTGTGCAAAGTTTGAGTCAAACTTATGGCCATTCAAAGTGGTAATAAGGCCAATTGACCTAATGGCCGTTGAGCTTATGTCACCACATCATCACATTAATGCATTGCCATCGAGCCTTGATACGTGTGCAAAGTTTGAGTCAAACTTATGGCCATTCAAAGTGGTAATAAGGTCAATTGACCTAATGGCCGTTGAGCTTATGTCACCACATCATCACATTAATGCATTGCCATCGAGCCTTGATACGTGTGCAAAGTTTGAGTCAAACTTATGGCCATTCAAAGTGGTAATAAGGCCAATTGACCTAATGGCCGTTGAGCTTATGTCACCACACCATCACATTAATGCATTGTCATCGAGCCTTGATACGTGTGCAAAGTTTCAATCAAACTTATGGCTATTCAAAGTGGTAATAAGGCCAATTGACCTAATGGCCGTTGAGCTTATGTCACCACACCATCACATTAATGCATTGTCGTCGGTCCTTGATACGTATGCAAAGTTTCAAAGTAATCAGACTTCTAGAAACCGGTGAAAATTAAGCTCAAAGATTCCGTTACATACAGGCCAAGCTGATAAAAGCGTGTTAATAAGTGAATGCGTTTTTCGCACTATGTGCAAGGTTTGAAATCTGTGGCCATTTGGGGTGGTCACAAGTTCAATTGACCTTATGTCCGTTAACCTTATGTGACCCCACCATCACATTATTGCATTGCCATCGAGCCTTGATACGTGTGCAAAGTTTGAGTCAAACTTATGGCCATTCAAAGTGGTAATAAGGCCAATTGACCTAATGGCCGTTGAGCTTATGTCACCACATCATCACATTAATGCATTGCCATCGAGCCTTGATACGTGTGCAAAGTTTGAGTCAAACTTATGGCCATTCAAAGTGGTAATAAGGCCAATTGACCTAATGGCCGTTGAGCTTATGTCACCACACCATCACATTAATGCATTGTCATCGAGCCTTGATACGTGTGCAAAGTTTCAATCAAACTTATGGCTATTCAAAGTGGTAATAAGGCCAATTGACCTAATGGCCGTTGAGCTTATGTCACCACACCATCACATTAATGCATTGTCGTCGGTCCTTGATACGTATGCAAAGTTTCAAAGTAATCAGACTTCTAGAAACCGGTGAAAATTAAGCTCAAAGATTCCGTTACATACAGGCCAAGCTAATAAAAGCGTGTTAATAAGTGAATGCGTTTTTCGCACTATGTGCAAGGTTTGAAATCTGTGGCCATTTGGGGTGGTCACAAGTTTAATTGACCTTATGTCCGTTAACCTTATGTGACCCCACCATCACATTATTGCATTGTCATCGAGCCTTGATACGTGTGCAAAGTTTCAATCAAACTTATGGCAATTCAAAGTGGTAATAAGGCCAATAGATCTTATGGCCGTTGACCTTATGTCACCCCACCTTCACATTATTGCATTGCCATCGAGCCTTGATACGTGTGCAAAGTTTCAGTCAAACTTATGGCCTTTCAAAGTGGTAATAAGGCCAATTGACCTTATGGCCGCTGGCCTTATGTCACCACACCATCACATTAATGCATTGTCATCGAGCCTTGATATGTGTGCAAAGTTTCAATCAAACCTATGGCCATTCAAAGTGGTAATAAGGCCAATTGACCTTATGGCCGTTGACCTTATGTCACCACACCATCACACTAATGCATTGTCGTCGGTCCTTGATACGTATGCAAAGCTTCAAAGTAATCAGACTTCTAGAAACCGGTGAAAATTAAGCGCAAAGATTCCGTTACATACAGGCCAAGCTGATAAAAGCGTGTTAATAAGTGAATGCGTTTTTCGCACTATGTGCAAGGTTTGAAATCTGTGGCCATTTGGGGTGGTCACAAGTTCAATTGACCTTATGTCCGTTAACCTTATGTGACCCCACCATCACATTATTGCATTGCCATCGAGCCTTGATACGTGTGCAAAGTTTCAAACAAACTTATGGCCATTCAAAGTGGTAATAAGGACAATTGATCTTATGGCCGTTGACCTTATACCACCCACCATCACATTAATGCATTGTCATCGAGCCTTGATACGTGTGCAAAGTTTGAGTCAAACTTATGGTCATTCAAAGTGGTAATAAGGCCAATTGACCTCATGGCCGTTGAGCTTATGTCACCACACCATCACATTAATGCATTGTCATCGAGCCTTGATACGTGTGCACAGTTTCAATCAAACTTATGGCTATTCAAAGTGGTAATAAGGCCAATTGACCTAATGGCCGTTGATCTTATGTCACCACACCATCACAGTAACGCATTGTCATCGAGCCTAGATATGTGTGCAAAATTTCAATCAAACTTATGGCCATTCAAAGTGGTAATAAGGCCAATTGACCTTATGGCCGTTGACCTTATGTCACCACACCATCACATTAATGCATTGTCATCGAGCCTTGATATGTGTGCAAAGTTTCAATCAAACTTATGGCCATTCAAAGTGGTAATAAGGCCAATTGACCTTATGGCCGTTGACCTTATGTCACCACACCATCACATTAATGCATTGTCATCGACCCTTGATACGTGTGCAAAGTTTCAGTCAAACTCATGGCCTTTCAAAGTGGTAATAAGGCCAATTGACCTTATGGCCGCTGACCTTATGTCACCACACCATCACATTAATGCATTGTCATCGAGCCTTGATATGTGTGCAATGTTTCAATCAAACTTATGGCCATTCAAAGTGGTAATAAGGCCAATTGACCTTATGGCCGTTGACCCTATGTCACCACACCATCACATTAATGCATTGTCATCGAGCCTTGATATGTGTGCAAAGTTTCAATCAAACTTATGGCCATTCAAAGTGGTAATAAGGCCAATTGACCTTATGGCCGTTGACCTTATGTCACCACACCGTCACATTAATGCATTGTCATCGACCCTTGATACGTGTGCAAAGTTTCAATCAAACTTATGGCCATTCAAAGTGGTAATAAAGCCATTTGACCTTATTGCCGTTGACCGTATGTCACCACACCATCACATTAATGCATCGTCATCGAGCCTTGATATGTGTGCAATGTTTCAATCAAACTTATGGCCATTCAAAGTGGTAATAAGGCCAATTGACCTTATGGCCGTTGACCCTATGTCACCACACCATCACATTAATGCATTGTCATCGAGCCTTGATATGTGTGCAAAGTTTCAATCAAACCTATGGCCATTCAAAGTGGTAATAAGGCCAATTGACCTTATGGGCGTTGACCTTATGTCACCACACCATCACATTAATGCATTGTCGTCCGTCCTTGATACGTATGCAAAGTTTCAGAGTAATAAGACTTCTAGAAACCGGTGAAAATTAAGCTCAAAGATTCCGTTACATACTGGCCAAGCTAATAAAAGCGTGTTAATAAGTGAATGCGTTTTTCGCACTATGTGCAAGGTTTGAAATCTGTGGCCATTTGGGGTGGTCACAAGTTCAATTGACCTTATGTCCGTTAACCTTATGTGACCCCACCATCACATTATTGCATTGTCATCGAGCCTTGATACGTGTGCAAAGTTTCAATCAAACTTAGGGCCATTCAAAGTGGTAATAAGGCCAATTGACCTTATGGACGTTGATCTTATGTCACCACACCATCACATTAATACATTGTTATCGGTCCTTGATACGTATGCAAAATTTCAAATTAATCAGACTTCTAGAAACCGGTGAAAATAAAGCTCTAAGATTCCGTTACATACAGGCAAAGCTAATAAAAGCGTGTTAATAAAAAGGGCTCCAGTATGCTCTTTCGTAGATGTGCCATGCATCCACTTCTATCATTAATAAAGGAATGCGTTTTTCGCATTATGTGCAAGGTTTCAAATTTATGGCCATTTGGCGTGGTCACAAGATCAATTGACCTTATGTCCGTTAACCTTATGTGACCCCACCATCACATTATTGCATTGTCGTCGAGCCTTGATACGTGTGCAAAGTTTCAATCAAACTTATGGCCATTCAAAGTGGTAATAAGGCCAATTGACCTTATGGCCGTTGACCTTATGTCACCACACCATCACATTAATGCATTGTCATCGAGCCGTGATAAGTGTACAAAGTTTCAATCAAACTTATGGCCATTCGAAGTGGTAATAAGGCCAATTGACCTTATGGCCGTTGACCTTTTGTCACCACACTATCGCAATAATGCATTGTCTTAGAGCCGTGATACGTGTGCAAAATTTCAATGAAACTTATGGCCATTCAAGGTGGTAAGAAGGCCAATTGACCTTATGGCCGTTGATCTTATGTCACCACACCATCACATTAATGCATTGTCATCGACCCTTGATACGTGTGCAAAGTTTTAATCAAACTTATGGCCATTCAAAGTGGTAATAAGGCCAATTGACCTTATGGCCGTTGACCTTATGTCACCACACCATCACATTAATGCAGTGTGATCGAGCCGTGATAAGTGTACAAAGTTTCAATCAAACTTATGGCCATTCGAAGTGGTAATAAGGCCAATTGACCTTATGACCGTTGACCTTATGCCACCACACCAGCACATTAATGCATTGTCATCGGTCCTTGAAACGTATGGAAAGTTTCAAATTAATCAGACTTTTAGAAACCGGTGAAAATTAAGCTCAAAAATTCCATTACATAAATACAGGCCAAACTAATAAAAGCTTGTTAAAAAAGGGCTCCAGTATGCTCTTTCGCAGATGTGCCATGCGTCCACTTCTATCATTAATAAAGGAATGCGTTTTTCGCACTATGTGCAAGGTTTGAAATCTGTGGCCATTTGGGGTGGTCACAAGTTTAATTGACCTTATGTCCGTTAACCTTATGTGACCCCACCATCACATTATTGCATTGTCATCGAGCCTTGATACGTGTGCAAAGTTTCAATCAAACTTATGGCCATTCAAAGTGGTAATAAGGCCAATTGACCTTATGGCCGTTGACTTTATGTCACCACACCATCACATTAATGCATTGTCATCGAGCCTTGATACGTGTGCAAAGTTCTAATCAAACTTATGGCCATTCAAAGTGGTAATAAGGCCAATTGACCGTATGGCCGTTGACCTTTTGTCACCACACCATCACATTAATACATTGTCATCGAGCCTTGATACGTGTGCAAAGTTTCAATCAAACTTATGGCCATTCAAAGTGGTAATAAGGCCAATTGATCTTATGGCCGTTGACCTTATATCACCCACCATCACATTAATGCATTGTCGTCGGTCCTTGATACGTATGCAAAGTTTCAAAGTAATCAGACTTCTAGAAACCGGTGAAAATTAAGCTCAAAGATTCCGTTACATACAGGCCAAGCTAATAAAAGCGTGTTAAAAAAGGGCTCCAGTATGCTCTTTCGTAGATGTGCCATGCGTCCACTTCTATCATTAATAAAGGAATGCGTTTTTCGCATTATGTGCAAGGTTTCAAATTTATGGCCATTTGGCGTGGTCACAAGATCAATTGACCTTATGTCCGTTAACCATATGTGACCCCACCATCACATTATTGCATTGTCATCGAGCCTTGATACGTGTGCAAAGTTTCAATCAAACTTATGGCCATTCAAAGTGGTAATAAGGCCAATTGACCTTATGGCCGTTGACCTTATGTCACCACACCATCACATTAATGCATTGCCATCGAGCCTTGATACGTGTGCAAAGTTTGAGTCAAACTTATGGCCATTCAAAGTGGTAATAAGGCCAATTGACCTAATGGCAGTTGAGCTTATGTCACCACACCATCACATTAATGCATTGTCATCGAGCCTTGATACGTGTGCAAAGTTTCAATCAAACTTATGGCTATTCAAAGTGGTAATAAGGCCAATTGACCTAATGGCCGTTGAGCTTATGTCACCACACCATCACATTAATGCATTGTCGTCGGTCCTTGATACGTATGCAAAGTTTCAAAGTAATCAGACTTCTAGAAACCGGTGAAAATTAAGCTCAAAGATTCCGTTACATACAGGCCAAGCTAATAAAAGCGTGTTTATAAGTGAATGCGTTTTTCGCACTATGTGCAAGGTTTGAAATCTGTGGCCATTTGGGGTGGTCACAAGTTTAATTGACCTTATGTCCGTTAACCTTATGTGACCCCACCATCACATTATTGCATTGTCATCGAGCCTTGATACGTGTGCAAAGTTTCAATCAAACTTATGGCAATTCAAAGTGGTAATAAGGCCAATTGATCTTATGGCCGTTGACCTTATGTCACCCCACCTTCACATTATTGCATTGCCATCGAGCCTTGATACGTGTGCAAAGTTTCAGTCAAACTTATGGCCTTTCAAAGTGGTAATAAGGCCAATTGACCTTATGGCCGCTGGCCTTATGTCACCACACCATCACATTAATGCATTGGCATCGAGCCTTGATATGTGTGCAAAGTTTCAATCAAACCTATGGCCATTCAAAGTGGTAATAAGGCCAATTGACCTTATGGCCGTTGACCTTATGTCACCACACCATCACGCTAATGCATTGTCGTCGGTCCTTGATACGTATGCAAAGCTTCAAAGTAATCAGACTTCTAGAAACCGGTGAAAATTAAGCTCAAAGATTCCGTTACATACAGGCCAAGCTGATAAAAGCGTGTTAATAAGTGAATGCGTTTTTCGCACTATGTGCAAGGTTTGAAATCTGTGGCCATTTGGGGTGGTCACAAGTTCAATTGACCTTATGTCCGTTAACCTTATGTGACCCCACCATCACATTATTGCATTGCCATCGAGCCTTGATACGTGTGCAAAGTTTCAAACAAACTTATGGCCAAACTTATGGCCATTCAAAGTGGTAATAAGGCCAATTGATCTTATGGCCGTTGACCTTATATCACCCACCATCACATTAATGCATTGTCATCGAGCCTTGATACGTGTGCAAAGTTTGAGTCAAACTTATGGTCATTCAAAGTGGTAATAAGGCCAATTGACCTCATGGCCGTTGAGCTTATGTCACCACACCATCACATTAATGCATTGTCATCGAGCCTTGATACGTGTGCACAGTTTCAATCAAACTTATGGCTATTCAAAGTGGTAATAAGGCCAATTGACCTAATGGCCGTTGAGCTTATGTCACCACACCATCACAGTAACGCATTGTCATCGAGCCTAGATATGTGTGCAAAATTTCAATCAAACTTATGGCCATTCAAAGTGGTAATAAGGCCAATTGACCTTATGGCCGTTGACCTTATGTCACCACACCATCACATTAATGCATTGTCATCGAGCCTTGATATGTGTGCAAAGTTTCAATCAAACTTATGGCCATTCGAAGTGGTAATAAGGCCAATTGACCTTATGGCCGTTGACCTTATGTCACCACACCATCACATGAATACATTGTCATCGGTCCTTGATACGTATGCAAAGTTTCAAATTAATCAGACTTCTAGAAACCGGTGAAAATAAAGCTCAAAGATTCCGTTACATACAGGCCAAGCTAATAAAAGCGTGTTAATAAAAAGGGCTCCAGTATGCTCTTTCGTAGATGTGCCATGCATCCACTTCTATCATTAATAAAGGAATGCGTTTTTCGCATTATGTGCAAGGTTTCAAATTTATGGCCATGTGGCGTGGTCACAAGATCAATTGACCTTATGTCCGTTAACCTTATGTGACCCCACCATCACATTATTGCATTGTCATCGAGCCTTGATACGTGTGCAAAGTTTCAATCAAACTTATGGCCATTCAAAGTAGTAATAAGGCCAATTGACCTTATGGCCGTTGACCTTATGTCACCACACCATCACATTAATGCATTGCCATCGAGCCTTGATATGTGTGCAAAGTTCTAATCAAACTTATGGCCATTCAAAGTGGTAATAAGGCCAATTGACCGTATGGCCGTTGACCTTTTGTCACCACACCATCACATTAATACATTGTCATCGAGCCTTCATACGTGTGCAAAGTTTCAATCAAACTTATGGCCATTCAAAGTGGTAATAAGGCCAATTGACCTTATGGCCGTTGACCCTATGTCACCACACTATCACATTAATGCATTGTCATCGAGCCTTGATATGTGTGCAAATTTTCAATCAAACTTATGGCCATTCAAAGTGGTAATAAGGCCAATTGACCTTATGGCCGTTGACCTTATGTCACCACACCATCACATTAATGCAGTGCCATCGAGCCTTGATACGTGTGCAAAGTTGCAATCAAACTTATGGCCATTCAAAGTGGTAATAAGGCCAATTGATCTTATGGCCGTTGACATTATATCACCCACCATCACATTAATGCATTGTCGTCGGTCCTTGATACGTATGCAAAGTTTCAAAGTAATCAGACTTCTAGAAACCGGTGAAAATTAAGCTCAAAGATTCCGTTACATACAGGCCAAGCTAATAAAAGCGTGTTAATAAAAAGGGCTCCAGTATGCTCTTTCGTAGATTTGCCATGCATCCACTTCTATCATTAATAAAGGAATGCGTTTTTCGCATTATGTGCAAGGTTTCAAATTTATGGCCATTTGGCGTGGTCACAAGATCAATTGACCTTATGTCCGTTAACCTTATGTGACCCCACCATCACATTATTGCATTGTCATCGAGCCTTGATACGTGTGCAAAGTTTCAATCAAACTTATGGCCATTCAAAGTGGTAATAAGGTCAATTGACCTTATGGCCGTTGACCTTATGTCACCACACCATCACATTAATGCATTGCCATCGAGCCTTGATACGTGTGCAAAGTTTGAGTCAAACTTATGGCCATTCAAAGTGGTAATAAGGCCAATTGACCTAATGGCCGTTGAGCTTATGTCACCACACCATCACATTAATGCATTGTCATCGAGCCTTGATACGTGTGCAAAGTTTCAATCAAACTTATGGCTATTCAAAGTGGTAATAAGGCCAATTGACCTAATGGCCGTTGAGCTTATGTCACCACACCATCACATTAATGCATTGTCGTCGGTCCTTGATACGTATGCAAAGTTTCAAAGTAATCAGACTTCTAGAAACCGGTGAAAATTAAGCTCAAAGATTCCGTTACATACAGGCCAAGCTAATAAAAGCGTGTTAATAAGTTAATGCGTTTTTCGCACTATGTGCAAGGTTTGAAATCTGTGGCCATTTGGGGTGGTCACAAGTTTAATTGACCTTATGTCCGTTAACCTTATGTGACCCCACCATCACATTATTGCATTGTCATCGAGCCTTGATATGTGTGCAAAGTTTCAATCAAACTTATGGCAATTCAAAGTGGTAATAAGGCCAATTGATCTTATGGCCGTTGACCTTATGTCACCCCACCTTCACATTATTGCATTGCCATCGAGCCTTGATACGTGTGCAAAGTTTCAGTCAAACTTATGGCCTTTCAAAGTGGTAATAAGGCCAATTGACCTTATGGCCGCTGGCCTTATGTCACCACACCATCACATTAATGCATTGTCATCGAGCCTTGATATGTGTGCAAAGTTTCAATCAAACCTATGGCTATTCAAAGTGGTAATAAGGCCAATTGACCTTATGGCCGTTGACCTTATGTCACCACACCATCACACTAATGCATTGTCATCGAGCCTTGATATGTGTGCAAAGTTTGAGTCAAACTTATGGCCATTCAAAGTGGTAATAAGGCCAATTGACCTAATGGCCGTTGAGCTTATGTCACCACATCATCACATTAATGCATTGCCATCGAGCCTTGACACGTGTGCAAAGTTTGAGTCAAACTTATGGCCATTCAAAGTGGTAATAAGGCCAATTGACCTAATGGCCGTTGAGCTTATGTCACCACATCATCACATTAATGCATTGCCATCGAGCCTTGATACGTGTGCAAAGTTTGAGTCAAACTTATGGCCATTCAAAGTGGTAATAAGGTCAATTGACCTAATGGCCGTTGAGCTTATGTCACCACATCATCACATTAATGCATTGCCATCGAGCCTTGATACGTGTGCAAAGTTTGAGTCAAACTTATGGCCATTCAAAGTGGTAATAAGGCCAATTGACCTAATGGCCGTTGAGCTTATGTCACCACACCATCACATTAATGCATTGTCATCGAGCCTTGATACGTGTGCAAAGTTTCAATCAAACTTATGGCTATTCAAAGTGGTAATAAGGCCAATTGACCTAATGGCCGTTGAGCTTATGTCACCACACCATCACATTAATGCATTGTCGTCGGTCCTTGATACGTATGCAAAGTTTCAAAGTAATCAGACTTCTAGAAACCGGTGAAAATTAAGCTCAAAGATTCCGTTACATACAGGCCAAGCTGATAAAAGCGTGTTAATAAGTGAATGCGTTTTTCGCACTATGTGCAAGGTTTGAAATCTGTGGCCATTTGGGGTGGTCACAAGTTCAATTGACCTTATGTCCGTTAACCTTATGTGACCCCACCATCACATTATTGCATTGCCATCGAGCCTTGATACGTGTGCAAAGTTTGAGTCAAACTTATGGCCATTCAAAGTGGTAATAAGGCCAATTGACCTAATGGCCGTTGAGCTTATGTCACCACATCATCACATTAATGCATTGCCATCGAGCCTTGATACGTGTGCAAAGTTTGAGTCAAACTTATGGCCATTCAAAGTGGTAATAAGGCCAATTGACCTAATGGCCGTTGAGCTTATGTCACCACACCATCACATTAATGCATTGTCATCGAGCCTTGATACGTGTGCAAAGTTTCAATCAAACTTATGGCTATTCAAAGTGGTAATAAGGCCAATTGACCTAATGGCCGTTGAGCTTATGTCACCACACCATCACATTAATGCATTGTCGTCGGTCCTTGATACGTATGCAAAGTTTCAAAGTAATCAGACTTCTAGAAACCGGTGAAAATTAAGCTCAAAGATTCCGTTACATACAGGCCAAGCTAATAAAAGCGTGTTAATAAGTGAATGCGTTTTTCGCACTATGTGCAAGGTTTGAAATCTGTGGCCATTTGGGGTGGTCACAAGTTTAATTGACCTTATGTCCGTTAACCTTATGTGACCCCACCATCACATTATTGCATTGTCATCGAGCCTTGATACGTGTGCAAAGTTTCAATCAAACTTATGGCAATTCAAAGTGGTAATAAGGCCAATAGATCTTATGGCCGTTGACCTTATGTCACCCCACCTTCACATTATTGCATTGCCATCGAGCCTTGATACGTGTGCAAAGTTTCAGTCAAACTTATGGCCTTTCAAAGTGGTAATAAGGCCAATTGACCTTATGGCCGCTGGCCTTATGTCACCACACCATCACATTAATGCATTGTCATCGAGCCTTGATATGTGTGCAAAGTTTCAATCAAACCTATGGCCATTCAAAGTGGTAATAAGGCCAATTGACCTTATGGCCGTTGACCTTATGTCACCACACCATCACACTAATGCATTGTCGTCGGTCCTTGATACGTATGCAAAGCTTCAAAGTAATCAGACTTCTAGAAACCGGTGAAAATTAAGCGCAAAGATTCCGTTACATACAGGCCAAGCTGATAAAAGCGTGTTAATAAGTGAATGCGTTTTTCGCACTATGTGCAAGGTTTGAAATCTGTGGCCATTTGGGGTGGTCACAAGTTCAATTGACCTTATGTCCGTTAACCTTATGTGACCCCACCATCACATTATTGCATTGCCATCGAGCCTTGATACGTGTGCAAAGTTTCAAACAAACTTATGGCCATTCAAAGTGGTAATAAGGACAATTGATCTTATGGCCGTTGACCTTATACCACCCACCATCACATTAATGCATTGTCATCGAGCCTTGATACGTGTGCAAAGTTTGAGTCAAACTTATGGTCATTCAAAGTGGTAATAAGGCCAATTGACCTCATGGCCGTTGAGCTTATGTCACCACACCATCACATTAATGCATTGTCATCGAGCCTTGATACGTGTGCACAGTTTCAATCAAACTTATGGCTATTCAAAGTGGTAATAAGGCCAATTGACCTAATGGCCGTTGATCTTATGTCACCACACCATCACAGTAACGCATTGTCATCGAGCCTAGATATGTGTGCAAAATTTCAATCAAACTTATGGCCATTCAAAGTGGTAATAAGGCCAATTGACCTTATGGCCGTTGACCTTATGTCACCACACCATCACATTAATGCATTGTCATCGAGCCTTGATATGTGTGCAAAGTTTCAATCAAACTTATGGCCATTCAAAGTGGTAATAAGGCCAATTGACCTTATGGCCGTTGACCTTATGTCACCACACCATCACATTAATGCATTGTCATCGACCCTTGATACGTGTGCAAAGTTTCAGTCAAACTCATGGCCTTTCAAAGTGGTAATAAGGCCAATTGACCTTATGGCCGCTGACCTTATGTCACCACACCATCACATTAATGCATTGTCATCGAGCCTTGATATGTGTGCAATGTTTCAATCAAACTTATGGCCATTCAAAGTGGTAATAAGGCCAATTGACCTTATGGCCGTTGACCCTATGTCACCACACCATCACATTAATGCATTGTCATCGAGCCTTGATATGTGTGCAAAGTTTCAATCAAACTTATGGCCATTCAAAATGGTAATAAGGCCAATTGACCTTATGGCCGTTGACCTTATGTCACCACACCGTCACATTAATGCATTGTCATCGACCCTTGATACGTGTGCAAAGTTTCAATCAAACTTATGGCCATTCAAAGTGGTAATAAAGCCATTTGACCTTATTGCCGTTGACCGTATGTCACCACACCATCACATTAATGCATCGTCATCGAGCCTTGATATGTGTGCAATGTTTCAATCAAACTTATGGCCATTCAAAGTGGTAATAAGGCCAATTGACCTTATGGCCGTTGACCCTATGTCACCACACCATCACATTAATGCATTGTCATCGAGCCTTGATATGTGTGCAAAGTTTCAATCAAACCTATGGCCATTCAAAGTGGTAATAAGGCCAATTGACCTTATGGGCGTTGACCTTATGTCACCACACCATCACATTAATGCATTGTCGTCCGTCCTTGATACGTATGCAAAGTTTCAGAGTAATAAGACTTCTAGAAACCGGTGAAAATTAAGCTCAAAGATTCCGTTACATACTGGCCAAGCTAATAAAAGCGTGTTAATAAGTGAATGCGTTTTTCGCACTATGTGCAAGGTTTGAAATCTGTGGCCATTTGGGGTGGTCACAAGTTCAATTGACCTTATGTCCGTTAACCTTATGTGACCCCACCATCACATTATTGCATTGTCATCGAGCCTTGATACGTGTGCAAAGTTTCAATCAAACTTAGGGCCATTCAAAGTGGTAATAAGGCCAATTGACCTTATGGACGTTGATCTTATGTCACCACACCATCACATTAATACATTGTTATCGGTCCTTGATACGTATGCAAAATTTCAAATTAATCAGACTTCTAGAAACCGGTGAAAATAAAGCTCTAAGATTCCGTTACATACAGGCAAAGCTAATAAAAGCGTGTTAATAAAAAGGGCTCCAGTATGCTCTTTCGTAGATGTGCCATGCATCCACTTCTATCATTAATAAAGGAATGCGTTTTTCGCATTATGTGCAAGGTTTCAAATTTATGGCCATTTGGCGTGGTCACAAGATCAATTGACCTTATGTCCGTTAACCTTATGTGACCCCACCATCACATTATTGCATTGTCGTCGAGCCTTGATACGTGTGCAAAGTTTCAATCAAACTTATGGCCATTCAAAGTGGTAATAAGGCCAATTGACCTTATGGCCGTTGACCTTATGTCACCACACCATCACATTAATGCATTGTCATCGAGCCGTGATAAGTGTACAAAGTTTCAATCAAACTTATGGCCATTCGAAGTGGTAATAAGGCCAATTGACCTTATGGCCGTTGACCTTTTGTCACCACACTATCGCAATAATGCATTGTCTTAGAGCCGTGATACGTGTGCAAAATTTCAATGAAACTTATGGCCATTCAAGGTGGTAAGAAGGCCAATTGACCTTATGGCCGTTGATCTTATGTCACCACACCATCACATTAATGCATTGTCATCGACCCTTGATACGTGTGCAAAGTTTTAATCAAACTTATGGCCATTCAAAGTGGTAATAAGGCCAATTGACCTTATGGCCGTTGACCTTATGTCACCACACCATCACATTAATGCAGTGTGATCGAGCCGTGATAAGTGTACAAAGTTTCAATCAAACTTATGGCCATTCGAAGTGGTAATAAGGCCAATTGACCTTATGACCGTTGACCTTATGCCACCACACCAGCACATTAATGCATTGTCATCGGTCCTTGAAACGTATGGAAAGTTTCAAATTAATCAGACTTTTAGAAACCGGTGAAAATTAAGCTCAAAAATTCCATTACATAAATACAGGCCAAACTAATAAAAGCTTGTTAAAAAAGGGCTCCAGTATGCTCTTTCGCAGATGTGCCATGCGTCCACTTCTATCATTAATAAAGGAATGCGTTTTTCGCACTATGTGCAAGGTTTGAAATCTGTGGCCATTTGGGGTGGTCACAAGTTTAATTGACCTTATGTCCGTTAACCCTTTCGGGACGGAACTCTACGCGCAGTGGAATATTTCGTTAAATGCAAAGCAACAGTTGTTCGGTCACCAAATAAAGTTTCTGCGGTGTCAAAGGGGGCGTGAGATAAGAGGCTGACTCGGGGGGTGGTGGTAAACCATTGTACCATCCGGGATGTTATGTGGTACATATGCGTACCAACCGTCCTACAAAACATATTAAACCATATTTTCTCTTACAAGAATATAACGAAAAAATTCATATTTTTTACATGTAAATAAATCACAAATTTTGCAATTTTACAGAGATCCAAACAATTGGTAATCAAATAAATAAATTTCAATTCAAATTATTATACTAATTTCAAAAATTATGTGTGAAATGATGCAAAGCAAAGCTTACACAAGGGAACTTGGCACTCCTTACATATTGTTTTTGTCCGTGTTTGCTTTTTTTGTTTGCTGCAACTAGTACAACGGCGTCGAGTTTCACATTCAATAGGTAGATGTTTGTGTCCTGTAACGCGACGTACTGGTCCTGGGCGTACCGATCTGGCAACAGCTGTGACTTTGGAGCCTTCTTCTATGAGTGCCTCTGCCAAGGTCACCAAAAATGATTTGAAAGGCATTTTTCCTCTTCTAAGTTCATTATAAATGATCCAAGCGTTTACGGCTGCCATCATAAGAAAGCGGTAAAAAACCTTCTTCCACCATTTATCCGACTTCCGATCATACTCGTACAGTCCACTCATTTGATCGGCTAAATCAACACCTCCCATAACTTGACGGTAAAACTGAATTACGTTTGGACATGGCACTTGGATTTTTTCCCCTGTTTTTAATGTTTTTGTAACAAATGTCATGCCTGGTTCATGGCAATTACTTATTACCAAAACCTCCTTCGTGTCTTGCCATTTTACGCATAAAAGACCAGACGATGTACTTTTGAATTCTGCCTCTCCTCGCTGAAGTTTCTTACTCGCAAACTCGGGAACGTTCTTCCTGTTACGCATTATAGTGCCAACGGCTGCATAAGGTAAAGTATTTAACAGATTAACTGATGTAAAAAAGCGATCGAAGCACAAAGTAACATCGTTTTCTGAGATTGAACTGACGAGTTTATTTACTACCCCTTTCTCCAAGGGTTCCCGAGCATTCTTCAAGGCCTTTTCCACAATAAATATTGAAATCGTATGCATAACCTGTTACAGCGTCACACCGAAGCCACATTTTTATACCTCTTTTTACCGGTTTTAGGGGCATGTATTGCTTTAACGAACTGCGGCCCTTGAATTTCGTCATCGACTCGTCTATACTTTGGAAACTGCTGCCTTGTCTACACTTTTGGAAAGTTTTTTTCAGACATTCGACCAAATCATCTAGGTAATAAGTCTTACTACAGTCTAATGGTTTTTCCGGGCTTGTGAAGTACATTTTAGAAGCGATAAATAAGAATCGATCCCTAGCCATTGCATCTTGAATAGATTTGTTACCAAGAGATTTATGAAGCGACCAATAATCTTTCACGCATGGAAGTCGATTGTAGCACATAATGAACATGCACCCCACAATTACTTTTATTTCGCCAGCATCAGTTCTAGTCAGTTTTTGTTTTTTTCTTGCTGATTGCTCACTTTCTAATATCTGTATACGTTCATTCGTGCACTGAGCTATGTAAATATAAACCGATTTCGGAATAAGTTTTTGGAAAATCTCTCCAATACTTGCTGTGCGAGGAATATCTGATGAAATTTTGCAATTACGTGAAGTGCTTGCAGTTCGCTTAGGAAGAAAATGTTCCGGAGAGTTCCAGTCAAAATGTGCATTGTTTTGTTGGTCAGAGTCCAGTGTGTTTGTATCGAGGTCATTTATGTCCCCTATATTCTCGATTATGTTGTCATCATTTAAGTCTTCCACACTGGAAGAGCTTGACTTATAATTCTCGCTTGGAACAAAGTTATCGGAGCTTCCACAAGAAAAGTCTTCCAAATCGCTGGAACTTGTAGCTTCCTCCTCCAACAACTTACGTATATCCTCCGCATTCATAATACTCACCAAATCCTGTGTGGAGTCAATTAAAAAATAAGATGCATTCAATGGACTATTGGTACTAATATGTACCACTGAAAAAGACTACTGGTACACACATGTACCATCTGTTGAATTTCCACTAAAAATCTACTTTTAATGGCATTTTCTTACCGGTTTTACTTGAAATATGTTGTATTAACGTTAGTTCCCTAAAATATGTTGTTATCTGCCAATAAATCACTATAAATGTAAAGGAATCCTTCAAAAAACGTCCACGTGCTGCACTTTTCGACCACTCTCAACAGAAAAAACACAAATCTGAGAATAACGGGAACGTAAAACTGTACTCTTAAGGCACGTACGAATTGCGAAAGTATCAACAGACAGCGTGGTACATTTCTAAATCCAATTGAATGAAAATTAAACATTTTAGAGATGTTTAAACTTTGGTGGTACACATAGGTACCAGCCGTACCGAAAGGGTTAACCTTATGTGACCCCACCATCACATTATTGCATTGTCATCGAGCCTTGATACGTGTGCAAAGTTTCAATCAAACTTATGGCCATTCAAAGTGGTAATAAGGCCAATTGACCTTATGGCCGTTGACTTTATGTCACCACACCATCACATTAATGCATTGTCATCGAGCCTTGATACGTGTGCAAAGTTCTAATCAAACTTATGGCCATTCAAAGTGGTAATAAGGCCAATTGACCGTATGGCCGTTGACCTTTTGTCACCACACCATCACATTAATACATTGTCATCGAGCCTTGATACGTGTGCAAAGTTTCAATCAAACTTATGGCCATTCAAAGTGGTAATAAGGCCAATTGATCTTATGGCCGTTGACCTTATATCACCCACCATCACATTAATGCATTGTCGTCGGTCCTTGATACGTATGCAAAGTTTCAAAGTAATCAGACTTCTAGAAACCGGTGAAAATTAAGCTCAAAGATTCCGTTACATACAGGCCAAGCTAATAAAAGCGTGTTAAAAAAGGGCTCCAGTATGCTCTTTCGTAGATGTGCCATGCGTCCACTTCTATCATTAATAAAGGAATGCGTTTTTCGCATTATGTGCAAGGTTTCAAATTTATGGCCATTTGGCGTGGTCACAAGATCAATTGACCTTATGTCCGTTAACCATATGTGACCCCACCATCACATTATTGCATTGTCATCGAGCCTTGATACGTGTGCAAAGTTTCAATCAAACTTATGGCCATTCAAAGTGGTAATAAGGCCAATTGACCTTATGGCCGTTGACCTTATGTCACCACACCATCACATTAATGCATTGCCATCGAGCCTTGATACGTGTGCAAAGTTTGAGTCAAACTTATGGCCATTCAAAGTGGTAATAAGGCCAATTGACCTAATGGCAGTTGAGCTTATGTCACCACACCATCACATTAATGCATTGTCATCGAGCCTTGATACGTGTGCAAAGTTTCAATCAAACTTATGGCTATTCAAAGTGGTAATAAGGCCAATTGACCTAATGGCCGTTGAGCTTATGTCACCACACCATCACATTAATGCATTGTCGTCGGTCCTTGATACGTATGCAAAGTTTCAAAGTAATCAGACTTCTAGAAACCGGTGAAAATTAAGCTCAAAGATTCCGTTACATACAGGCCAAGCTAATAAAAGCGTGTTTATAAGTGAATGCGTTTTTCGCACTATGTGCAAGGTTTGAAATCTGTGGCCATTTGGGGTGGTCACAAGTTTAATTGACCTTATGTCCGTTAACCTTATGTGACCCCACCATCACATTATTGCATTGTCATCGAGCCTTGATACGTGTGCAAAGTTTCAATCAAACTTATGGCAATTCAAAGTGGTAATAAGGCCAATTGATCTTATGGCCGTTGACCTTATGTCACCCCACCTTCACATTATTGCATTGCCATCGAGCCTTGATACGTGTGCAAAGTTTCAGTCAAACTTATGGCCTTTCAAAGTGGTAATAAGGCCAATTGACCTTATGGCCGCTGGCCTTATGTCACCACACCATCACATTAATGCATTGGCATCGAGCCTTGATATGTGTGCAAAGTTTCAATCAAACCTATGGCCATTCAAAGTGGTAATAAGGCCAATTGACCTTATGGCCGTTGACCTTATGTCACCACACCATCACGCTAATGCATTGTCGTCGGTCCTTGATACGTATGCAAAGCTTCAAAGTAATCAGACTTCTAGAAACCGGTGAAAATTAAGCTCAAAGATTCCGTTACATACAGGCCAAGCTGATAAAAGCGTGTTAATAAGTGAATGCGTTTTTCGCACTATGTGCAAGGTTTGAAATCTGTGGCCATTTGGGGTGGTCACAAGTTCAATTGACCTTATGTCCGTTAACCTTATGTGACCCCACCATCACATTATTGCATTGCCATCGAGCCTTGATACGTGTGCAAAGTTTCAAACAAACTTATGGCCAAACTTATGGCCATTCAAAGTGGTAATAAGGCCAATTGATCTTATGGCCGTTGACCTTATATCACCCACCATCACATTAATGCATTGTCATCGACCCTTGATACGTGTGCAAAGTTTCAATCAAACTTATGGCCATTCAAAGTGGTAATAAAGCCATTTGACCTTATTGCCGTTGACCGTATGTCACCACACCATCACATTAATGCATTGTCATCGAGCCTTGATATGTGTGCAAAGTTTCAATCATAAGTTCAATTGACGTGATGTCCGTTAACCTTATGTCACCACACCGTCACATTAATGCATTGTCATCGACACTTGATACGTGTGCAAAGTTTCAATCAAACTTATGGCCATTCAAAGTGGTAATAAGGCCAATTGACCTTATGGCCGTTGACCCTATGTCACCACACCATCACATTAATGCATTGTCATCGAGCCTTGATATGTGTGCAAAGTTTCAATCAAACTTATGGCCATTCAAAGTGGTAATAAGGCCAATTGACCTTATGGCCGTTGACCTTATGTCACCACACCGTCACATTAATGCATTGTCATCGACCCTTGATACGTGTGCAAAGTTTCAATCAAACTTATGGCCATTCAAAGTGGTAATAAAGCCATTTGACCTTATTGCCGTTGACCGTATGTCACCACACCATCACATTAATGCATTGTCATCGACCTTTGATACGTGTGCAAAATTTCAATCAAACTTTTGGCCATTCAGAGTGGTAATAAGGCCAATTGACCTTATGGCCGTTGACCTTATGTCACCACACCATCACATTAATGCATTGTCATCGAGCCTTGATATGTGTGCAAAGTTTCAATCAAACCTATGGCCATTCAAAGTGGTAATAAGGCCAATTGACCTTATGGGCGTTGACCTTATGTCACCACACCATCACATTAATGCATTGTCGTCCGTCCTTGATACGTATGCAAAGTTTCAGAGTAATAAGACTTCTAGAAACCGGTGAAAATTAAGCTCAAAGATTCCGTTACATACTGGCCAAGCTAATAAAAGCGTGTTAATAAGTGAATGCGTTTTTTGCACTATGTGCAAGGTTTGAAATCTGTGGCCATTTGGGGTGGTCACAAGTTCAATTGACCTTATGTCCGTTAACCTTATGTGACCCCACCATCACATTATTGCATTGTCATCGAGCCTTGATACGTGTGCAAAGTTTCAATCAAAGTGGTAATAAGGCCAATTGACCTTATGTACGTTGACCTTATGTCACCACACCATCACATTAATACATTGTCATCGGTCCTTGATACGTATGCAAAGTTTCAAATTAATCAGACTTCTAGAAACCGGTGAAAATAAAGCTCAAAGATTCCGTTACATACAGGCAAAGCTAATAAAAGCGTGTTAATAAAAAGGGCTCCAGTATGTTCTTTCGTAGATGTGCCATGCATCCACTTCTATCATTAATAAAGGAATGCGTTTTTCGCATTATGTGCAAGGTTTCAAATTTATGGCCATTTGGCGTGGTCACAAGATCAATTGACCTTATGTCCGTTAACCTTATGTGACCCCACCATCACATTATTGCATTGTCGTCGAGCCTTGATACGTGTGCAAAGTTTCAATCAAACTTATGGCCATTCAAAGTGGTAATAAGGCTAATTGACGTTATGGCCGTTGACCTTATGTCACCACACCATCACATTAATGCATTGTCATCGAGCGTTGATACGTGTGCAAAGTTCTAATCAAACTTATGGCCATTCAAAGTGGTAATAAGGCCAATTGACCGTATGGCCGTTGACCTTTTGTCACCACGCCATCACATTAATACATTGTCATCGAGCCTTGATACGTGTGCAAAGTTTCAATCAAACTTATGGCCATTCAAAGTGGTAATAAGGCCAATTGACCTTATGGCCGTTGACCCTATGTCACCACACCATCACATTAATGCATTGTCATCGAGCCTTGATATGTGTGCAAAGTTTCAATCAAACTTATGGCCATTCAAAGTGGTAATAAGGCCAATTGACCTTATGGCCGTTGACCTTATGTCACCACACCATCACATTAATGCATTGTCATCGGTCCTTGATACGTATGCAAAGTTTCAAATTAATCAGACTTCTAGAAACCGGTGAAAGTAAAGCTCAAAGATTCCGTTACATACAGGCCAAGCTAATAAAAGCGTGTTAATAAAAAGGGCTTCAGTATGCTCTTTCGTAGATGTGCCATGCATCTACTTCTATGATTAATAAAGGAATGCATTTTTCGCATTATGTGCAAGGTTTCAAATTTATGGCCATTTGGGGTGGTCACAAGATCAATTGACCTTATGTACGTTAACCTTATGTGACCCCACCATCACATTATTGCATAGTCATCGAGCCTTGATACGTGTGCAAAGTTTCAATCAAACTTTTGGCCATTCAAAGTGGTAATAAGGCCAATTGGCCTTATGGCCGTTGATCTTATGTCACCACACCATCACATTAATGCATTGTCATCGAGCCTTGATACTTGTGCAAAGCTCTAATCCAACTTATGGCCATTCAAAGTGGTAATAAGGCCAATTGACCGTATGGCCGTCGACCTTTTGTCACCACACAATCACATTAATACATTGTCATCGGGCTTTGATACGTGTGCAAAGTTTCAATCAAACTTATGGCCATTAAAAGTGGTAATAAGGCCAATTGACCTTATGGCCGTTGACCTTATGTCACCACACTATCACAATAATGCATTGTCTTCGAGCCGTGATACGTCTGCAAAGTTTCAATCAAACTTATGGCCATTCAAAGTGGTAAGAAGGCCAATTGACCTTATGGCCGTTGGCCTTATGTCACCACACCATCACATTAATGCATTGTCATCGAGCCTTGATATGTGTGCAAAGTTTCAATCATAAGTTCAATTGACCTGATTAATGCATTGTCGTCGGTCCTTGATACGTATACAAAGTTTCAAATTAATCAGGCTTTCAGAAACAGGTAAAAATTAAGCTAAAAAATTCCGTTACATAGATACAGGCCAAGCTAATAAAAGCGTGTTAAAAAAGGGCTCCAGTATGCTCTTTCGTAGAGATGCCATGCATCCACTTCTATCATTAATAAAATAATGAGTTTATCGCATTATGTGCAAGGTTTCAAATCTATGGCCATTTGGGTGGTCATAAGTTCAATTGACCTTATGTCCGTTAACCCTATGTCACCTCACCTTCACATTATTGCATTGTCATCGAGCTTTGATACGTGTGCGAAGTTCTAATCAAACTTATGGCCATTCAAAGTGGTAATAAGGCCAATTGACCTTATGGCCGTTTACCTTATGTCATCACACCGTCACATTAATGCATTGTCATAGACCCTTGATACGTGTGCAAAGTTTCAATCTAACTTATGGCCATTCAAAGTGGTAATAAGGCCATTTGACCTTATGGCCGTTGACCGTATGTCACCACACCATCACATTAATGCATTGTCATCGAGCCTTGATATGTGTGCAAAGTTTCAATCTAACTTATGGCCATTCAAAGTGGTAATAAGGCCATTTGACCTTATGGCCGTTGACCTTATGTCACCACGCCATCACATTAATGCATTGTCATCGGTCCTTGATACGTATGCAAAGTTTCAAATTAATCAGACTTTTAGAAACCGGTGAAAATTAAGCTTAAAAATTCCGTTACATAGATACAGGCCAAACTAATAAAAGCGTGTTAAAAAAGGGCTCCAGTATGCTCTTTCGCAGATGTGCCATGCGTCCACTTCTATCATTAATAAAGGAATGCGGTTTTCGCATTATGTGCAAGGTTTCAAATCTATGGCCATTTGGGGCGGTCATAAGTTCAATTCACCTTATGTCCGTTAACCTTATGTCACCCCACCTTCACATTATTGCATTGTCATCGAGCCTTGATACGTGTGCGAAGTTTCAATCAAAATTATGGCCATTCGAAGTGGTAATAAAGCCAATTGACCTTACGGCCGTTGATATTATGTCACCATACCATCACATTAATGCATTGTCATCGACCTTTGATACGTGTGCAAAATTTCAATCAAACTTTTGGCCATTCAAAGTGGTAATAAGGCCAATTGACCTTATGGCCGTTGACCTTATGTCACTAAACCATCACATTAATGCATTGTCATCGAGCCTTGATATGTGTGCAAAGTTTCAATCAAACCTATGGCCATTCAAAGTGGTAATAAGGCCAATTTACCTTATGGCCGTTGACCTTATTTCACCACACCATCACACTAATGCATTGTCGTCGGTCCTTGATACGTATGCAAAGCTTCAAACTAATCAGACTTCTAGAAACCGGTGAAAATTAAGCTCAAAGATTCCGTTACATACAGGCCAAGCTAATAAAAGCGTGTTAAAAAAGGGCTCCAGTATGCTCTTTCGTAGATGTGCCATGCGTCCACTTCTATCATTAATAAAGGAATGCGTTTTTCGCATTATGTGCAAGGTTTCAAATTTATGGCCATTTGGCGTGGTCACAAGATCAATTGACCTTATGTCCGTTAACCATATGTGACCCCACCATCACATTATTGCATTGTCATCGAGCCTTGATACGTGTGCAAAGTTTCAATCAAACTTATGGCCATTCAAAGTGGTAATAAGGCCAATTGACCTTATGGCCGTTGACCTTATGTCACCACACCATCACATTAATGCATTGCCATCGAGCCTTGATACGTGTGCAAAGTTTGAGTCAAACTTATGGCCATTCAAAGTGGTAATAAGGCCAATTGACCTTATGGCCGCTGGCCTTATGTCACCACACCATCACATTAATACATTGTCATAGGTCCTTGATACGTATGCAAAGTTTCAAATTAATCAGACTTCTAGAAACCGGTGAAAATAAAGCTCAAAGATTCCGTTACATACAGGCAAAGCTAATAAAAGCGTGTTAATAAAAAGGGCTCCAGTATGCTCTTTCGTAGATGTGCCATGCATCCACTTCTATCATTAATAAAGGAATGCGTTTTTCGCATTATGTGCAAGGTTTCAAATTTATGGCCATTTGGCGTGGTCACAAGATCAATTGACCTTATGTCCGTTAACCTTATGTGACCCCACCATCACATTATTGCATTGCCATCGAGCCTTGATACGTGTGCAAAGTTTCAGTCAAACTTATGGCCTTTCAAAGTGGTAATAAGGCCAATTGACCCTATGGCCGCTGGCCTTATGTCACCACACCATCACATTAATGCATTGTCATCGAGCCTTGATATGTGTGCAAAGTTTCAATCAAACCTATGGCCATTCAAAGTGGTAATAAGGCCAATTGACCTTATGGCCGTTGACATTATGTCACCACACCATCACACTAATGCATTGTCGTCGGTCCTTGATACGTATGCAAAGCTTCAAAGTAATCAGACTTCTAGAAACCGGTGAAAATTAAGCTCAAAGATTCCGTTACATACAGGCCAAGCTGATAAAAGCGTGTTAATAAGTGAATGCGTTTTTCGCACTATGTGCAAGGTTTGAAATCTGTGGCCATTTGGGGTGGTCACAAGTTCAATTTACCTTATGTCCGTTAACCTTATGTGACCCCACCATCACATTATTGCATTGCCATCGAGCCTTGATACGTGTGCAAAGTTTCAAACAAACTTATGGCCAAACTTATGGCCATTCAAAGTGGTAATAAGGCCAATTGATCTTATGGCCGTTGACCTTATATCACCCACCATCACATTAATGCATTGTCATCGAGCCTTGATACGTGTGCAAAGTTTGAGTCAAACTTATGGCCATTCAAAGTGGTAATAAGGCCAATTGACCTAATGGCCGTTGAGCTTATGTCACCACACCATCACATTAATGCATTGTCATCGAGCCTTGATACGTGTGCAAAGTTTCAGTCAAACTTATGGCCATTCAAAGTGGTAATAAGGCCAATTGACCTTATGGCCGTTGACCTTATGTCACCACACCATCACATTAATGCATTGTTATCGACCCTTGATACGTGTGCAAAGTTTCAGTCAAACTTATGGCCTTTCAAAGTGGTAATAAGGCCAATTGACCTTATGGCCGCTGACCTTATGTCACCACACCATCACATTAATGCATTGTCTTCGAGCCGTGATACGTGTGCAAAGTTTCAATCAAACTTATGGCCATTAAAAGTGGTAAGAAGGCCAATTGACCTTATGGCCGTTGACCTTATGTCACCACACCATCACATTAATGCATTGTCATCGAGCCTTGATACGTGTGCAAAGCTCTAATCCAACTTATGGCCATTAAATTGGTAATAAGGCCAATTGACCGTATGGCCGTTGACCTTTTGTCACCACACCATCACATTAATACATTGTCATCGAGCCTTGATACGTGTGCAAAGTTTCAATCAAACTTATGGCCATTCAAAGTGGTAATAAGGCCAATTGACCTTATGGCCGTTGACCTTATGTCACCACACCATCACATTAATGCAATGTCATCGACCCTTGATACGTGTGCAAAGTTTTAATCAAACTTATGGCCATTCAAAGTGGTAATAAAGCCAATTGACCTTATGGCCGTTGACCTTATGTCACCACACCATCACATTAATGCAGTGTGATCGAGCCGTGATAAGTGTACAAAGTTTCAATCAAACTTATGGCCATTCGAAGTGGTAATAAGGCCAATTGACCTTATGGCCGTTGACCTTTTGTCACCACACTATCGCAATAATGCATTGTCTTAGAGCCGTGATACGTGTGCAAAATTTCAATGAAACTTATGGCCATTCAAGGTGGTAAGAAGGCCAATTGACCTTATGGCCGTTGATCTTATGTCACCACACCATCACACTAATGCATTGTCATCGACCCTTGATACGTGTGCAAAGTTTCAATCAAACTTATGGCCATTCAAAGTGGTAATAAGGCCAATTGACCTTATGACCGTTGACCTTATGTCACCACACCATCACATTAATGAATTGTCATCGGTCCTTGATACGTATGCATAGTTTCAAATTAATCAGACTTTTAGAAACCGGTGAAAATTAAGCTCAAAAATTCCGTTACATAAATACAGGCCAAACTAATAAAAGCGTGTTAAAAAAGGGCTCCAGTATGCTCTTTCTATCATTAATAAAGGAATGCGTTTTTCGCATTATGTGCAAGGTTTAAATCTATGGCCATTTGGGGCGGTCATAAGTTCAATTGACCTTATGTCCGTTAACATTATGTCATCCCACCTTCACATTATTGCATTGTCATCGAGCCTTGATACGTGTGCGAAGTTTCAATCAAACTTATGGCCATTCGAAGTGGTAAAAAGGCCAATTGACCTTACGGCCGTTGATCTTATGTCACCACACCATCACATTAATGCATTGTCATCGACCTTTGATACGTGTGCAAAATTTCAATCAAACTTTTGGCCATTCAAAGTGTTAATAAGGCCAATTGACCTTATGGCCGTTGACCTTATGTCACCACACCATCACATTAATGCATTGTCATCGAGCCTTGATATGTGTGCAAAGTTTCAATCAAACCTATGGCCATTCAAAGTGGTAATAAGGCCAATTGCCCTTATGGGCGTTGACCTTATGTCACCACACCATCACATTAATGCATTGTCGTCCGTCCTTGATACGTGTGCAAAGTTTCAATCAAACTTATGGCCATTCAAAGTGGTAATAAGGCCAATTGACCTTATGGCCGTTGACCCTATGTCACCACACCATCACATTAATGCATTGTCATCGAGCCTTGATACGTGTGCAAAGTTTCAATCAAACTTATGGCCATTCAAAGTGGTAATAAGGCCAATTGACCTTATGGACGTTGACCTTATGTCACCACACCATCAGATTAATGCATTGTCATCGGTCCTTGATACGTATGCAAAGTTTCAAATTAATCAGACTTCTAGAAACCGGTGAAAATAAAGCTCAAAGATTCCGTTACATACAGGCAAAGCTAATAAAAGCGTGTTAATAAAAAGGGCTCCAGTATGCTCTTTCGTAGATGTGCCATGCATCCACTTCTATCATTAATAAAGGAATGCGTTTTTCGCATTATGTGCAAGGTTTCAAATTTATGGCCATTTGGGGTGGTCACAAGATCAATTGACCTTATGTCCGTTAACCTTATGTGACCCCACCATCACATTATTGCATTGTCATCGAGCCTTGATACGTGTGCAAAGTTTCAATCAAACTTTTGGCCATTCAAAGTGGTAGTAAGGCCAATTGGCCTTATGGCCGTTGATCTTATGTCACCACACCATCACATTAATGCATTGTCATCGAGCCTTGATACTTGTGCAAAGCTCTAATCCAACTAATGGCCATTCAAAGTGGTAATAAGGCCAATTGACCGTATGGCCGTCGACCTTTTGTCACCACACAATCACATTAATACATTGTCATCGAGCCTTGATACGTGTGCAAAGTTTCAATCAAACTTATGGCCATTAAAAGTGGAAATAAGGCCAATTGACCTTATGGCCGTTGACCTTATGTCACCACACTATCACAATAATGCATTGTCTTCGAGCCGTGATACGTGTGCAAAGTTTCAATCAAACTTATGGCCATTCAAAGTGGTAAGAAGGCCAATTGACCTTATGGCCGTTGGCCTTATGTCACCACACCATGACATTAATGCATTGTCATCGAGCCTTGATATGTGTGCAAAGTTTCAATCATAAGATCAATTGACCTGATTAATGCATTGTCGTCGGTCCTTGATACGTATACAAAGTTTCAAATTAATCAGGCTTTCAGAAACAGGTAAAAATTAAGCTAAAAAATTCCGTTACATAGATACAGGCCAAGCTAATAAAAGCGTGTTAAAAAAGGGCTCCAGTATGCTCTTTCATAGAGATGCCATGCATCCACTTCTATCATTAATAAAATAATGAGTTTATCGCATTATGTGCAAGGTTTCAAATCTATGGCCATTTGGGTGGTCATAAGTTCAATTGACCTTATGTCCGTTAACCCTATGTCACCTCACCTTCACATTATTGCATTGTCATCGAGCTTTGATACGTGTGCGAAGTTCTAATCAAACTTATGGCCATTCAAAGTGGTAATAAGGCCAATTGACCTTATGGCCGTTTACCTTATGTCATCACACCGTCACATTAATGCATTGTCATAGACCCTTGATACGTGTGCAAAGTTTCAATCTAACTTATGGCCATTCAAAGTGGTAATAAGGCCATTTGACCTTATGGCCGTTGACCGTATGTCACCACACCATCACATTAATGCATTGTCATCGAGCCTTGATATGTGTCCAAAGTTTCAATCATAAGTTCAATTGACCTGATGTCCGTTACCCTTATGGCCGTTTACCTTATGTCATCACACCGTCACATTAATGCATTGTCATCGACCCTTGATACGTGTGCAAAGTTTCAATCTAACTTATGGCCATTCAAAGTGGTAATAAGGCCATTTGACCTTATGGCCGGTGACCTTATGTCACCACGCCATCACATTAATGCATTGTCATCGGTCCTTGATACGTATGCAAAGTTTCAAATTAATCAGACTTTTAGAAACCGGTGAAAATTAAGCTTAAAAATTCCGTTACATAGATACAGGCCAAACTAATAAAAGCGTGTTAAAAAAGGGCTCCAGTATGCTCTTTCGCAGATGTGCCATGCGTCCACTTCTATCATTAATAAAGGAATGCGGTTTTCGCATTATGTGCAAGGTTTGAAATCTATGGCCATTTGGGGCGGTCATAAGTTCAATTCACCTTATGTCCGTTAACCTTATGTCACCCCACCTTCACATTATTGCATTGTCATCGAGCCTTGATACGTGTGCGAAGTTTCAATCAAAATTATGGCCATTCGAAGTGGTAATAAAGCCAATTGACCTTACGGCCGTTGATATTATGTCACCATACCATCACATTAATGCATTGTCATCGACCTTTGATACGTGTGCAAAATTTCAATCAAACTTTTGGCCATTCAAAGTGGTAATAAGGCCAATTGACCTTATGGCCGTTGACCTTATGTCACTAAACCATCACATTAATGCATTGTCATCGAGCCTTGATATGTGTGCAAAGTTTCAATCAAACCTATGGCCATTCAAAGTGGTAATAAGGCCAATTGACCTTATGGCCGTTGACCTTATGTCACCACACCATCACATTAATGCATTGTCGTCGGTCCTTGATACGTATGCAAAGTTTCAGAGTAATCAGACTTCTAGAAACCGGTGAAAATTAAGCTCAAAGATTCCGTTACATACAGGCCAAGCTAATAAAAGCGTGTTAATAAGTGAATGCGTTTTTCGCACTATGTGCAAGGTTTGAAATCTGTGGCCATTTGGGGTGGTCACAAGTTCAATTGACCTTATGTCCGTTAACCTTATGTGACCCCACCATCACATTATTGCACTGCCATCGAGCCTTGATACGTGTGCAAAGTTTCAATCAAACGTATGGCCATTCAAAGTGGTAATAAGGCCAATTGATCTTATGGCCGTTGACCTTATGTCACCCACCATCACATTAATGCATTGTCATCGAGCCTTGATACGTGTGCAAAGTTTCAGTCAAACTTATGGCCATTCAAAGTGGTAATAAGGCCAATTGACCTAATGGCCGTTGAGCTTATGTCACCACACCATCAGATTAATGCATTGTCATCGAGCCTTGATACGTGTGCAAAGTTTCAATCAAACTTATGGCCATTCGAAGTGGTAATAAGGCCAATTGACCTTATGGCCGTTGACCTTATGTCACCACACCATCACATGAATACATTGTCATCGGTCCTTGATACGTATGCAAAGTTTCAAATTAATCAGACTTCTAGAAACCGGTGAAAATAAAGCTCAAAGATTCCGTTACATACAGGCCAAGCTAATAAAAGCGTGTTAATAAAAAGGGCTCCAGTATGCTCTTTCGTAGATGTGCCATGCATCCACTTCTATCATTAATAAAGGAATGCGTTTTTCGCATTATGTGCAAGGTTTCAAATTTATGGCCATGTGGCGTGGTCACAAGATCAATTGACCTTATGTCCGTTAACCTTATGTGACCCCACCATCACATTATTGCATTGTCATCGAGCCTTGATACGTGTGCAAAGTTTCAATCAAACTTATGGCCATTCAAAGTAGTAATAAGGCCAATTGACCTTATGGCCGTTGACCTTATGTCACCACACCATCACATTAATGCATTGCCATCGAGCCTTGATACGTGTGCAAAGTTCTAATCAAACTTATGGCCATTCAAAGTGGTAATAAGGCCAATTGACCGTATGGCCGTTGACCTTTTGTCACCACACCATCACATTAATACATTGTCATCGAGCCTTGATACGTGTGCAAAGTTTCAATCAAACTTATGGCCATTCAAAGTGGTAATAAGGCCAATTGACCTTATGGCCGTTGACCCTATGTCACCACACCATCACATTAATGCATTGTCATCGAGCCTTGATATGTGTGCAAATTTTCAATCAAACTTATGGCCATTCAAAGTGGTAATAAGGCCAATTGACCTTATGGCCGTTGACCTTATGTCACCACACCATCACATTAATGCATTGCCATCGAGCCTTGATACGTGTGCAAAGTTGCAATCAAACTTATGGCCATTCAAAGTGGTAATAAGGCCAATTGATCTTATGGCCGTTGACATTATATCACCCACCATCACATTAATGCATTGTCGTCGGTCCTTGATACGTATGCAAAGTTTCAAAGTAATCAGACTTCTAGAAACCGGTGAAAATTAAGCTCAAAGATTCCGTTACATACAGGCCAAGCTAATAAAAGCGTGTTAATAAAAAGGGCTCCAGTATGCTCTTTCGTAGATTTGCCATGCATCCACTTCTATCATTAATAAAGGAATGCGTTTTTCGCATTATGTGCAAGGTTTCAAATTTATGGCCATTTGGCGTGGTCACAAGATCAATTGACCTTATGTCCGTTAACCTTATGTGACCCCACCATCACATTATTGCATTGTCATCGAGCCTTGATACGTGTGCAAAGTTTCAATCAAACTTATGGCCATTCAAAGTGGTAATAAGGTCAATTGACCTTATGGCCGTTGACCTTATGTCACCACACCATCACATTAATGCATTGCCATCGATCCTTGATACGTGTGCAAAGTTTGGGTCAAACTTATGGCCATTCAAAGTGGTAATAAGGCCAATTGACCTAATGGCCGTTGAGCTTATGTCACCACACCATCACATTAATGCATTGTCATCGAGCCTTGATACGTGTGCAAAGTTTCAATCAAACTTATGGCTATTCAAAGTGGTAATAAGGCCAATTGACCTAATGGCCGTTGAGCTTATGTCACCACACCATCACATTAATGCATTGTCGTCGGTCCTTGTACGTATGCAAAGTTTCAAAGTAATCAGACTTCTAGAAACCGGTGAAAATTAAGCTCAAAGATTCCGTTACATACAGGCCAAGCTAATAAAAGCGTGTTAATAAGTGAATGCGTTTTTCGCACTATGTGCAAGGTTTGAAATCTGTGGCCATTTGGGGTGTTCACAAGTTTAATTGACCTTATGTCCGTTAACCTTATGTGACCCCACCATCACATTATTGCATTGTCATCGAGCCTTGATACGTGTGCAAAGTTTCAATCAAACTTATGGCAATTCAAAGTGGTAATAAGGCCAATTGATCTTATGGCCGTTGACCTTATGTCACCCCACCTTCACATTATTGCATTGCCATCGAGCCTTGATACGTGTGCAAAGTTTCAGTCAAACTTATGGCCTTTCAAAGTGGTAATAAGGCCAATTGACCTTATGGCCGCTGGCCTTATGTCACCACACCATCACATTAATGCATTGTCATCGAGCCTTGATATGTGTGCAAAGTTTCAATCAAACCTATGGCTATTCAAAGTAGTAATAAGGCCAATTGACCTTATGGCCGTTGACCTTATGTCACCACACCATCACACTAATGCATTGTCATCGAGCCTTGATATGTGTGCAAAGTTTGAGTCAAACTTATGGCCATTCAAAGTGGTAATAAGGCCAATTGACCTAATGGCCGTTGAGCTTATGTCACCACATCATCACATTAATGCATTGCCATCGAGCCTTGATACGTGTGCAAAGTTTGAGTCAAACTTATGGCCATTCAAAGTGGTAATAAGGCCAATTGACCTAATGGCCGTTGAGCTTATGTCACCACATCATCACATTAATGCATTGCCATCGAGCCTTGATACGTGTGCAAAGTTTGAGTCAAACTTATGGCCATTCAAAGTGGTAATAAGGCCAATTGACCTAATGGCCGTTGAGCTTATGTCACCACATCATCACATTAATGCATTGCCATCGAGCCTTGATACGTGTGCAAAGTTTGAGTCAAACTTATGGCCATTCAAAGTGGTAATAAGGCCAATTGACCTAATGGCCGTTGAGCTTATGTCACCACACCATCACATTAATGCATTGTCGTCGGTCCTTGATACGTATGCAAAGTTTCAAAGTAATCAGACTTCTAGAAACCGGTGAAAATTAAGCTCAAAGATTCCGTTACATACAGGCCAAGCTAATAAAAGCGTGTTAATAAGTGAATGCGTTTTTCGCACTATGTGCAAGGTTTGAAATCTGTGGCCATTTGGGGTGTTCACAAGTTTAATTGACCTTATGTCCGTTAACCTTATGTGACCCCACCATCACATTATTGCATTGTCATCGAGCCTTGATACGTGTGCAAAGTTTCAATCAAACTTATGGCAATTCAAAGTGGTAATAAGGCCAATTGATCTTATGGCCGTTGACCTTATGTCACCCCACCTTCACATTATTGCATTGCCATCGAGCCTTGATACGTGTGCAAAGTTTCAGTCAAACTTATGGCCTTTCAAAGTGGTAATAAGGCCAATTGACCTTATGGCCGCTGGCCTTATGTCACCACACCATCACATTAATGCATTGCCATCGAGCCTTGATACGTGTGCAAAGTTTCAAACAAACTTATGGCCAAACTTATGGCCATTCAAAGTGGTAATAAGGCCAATTGATCTTATGGCCGTTGACCTTATATCACCCACCATCACATTAATGCATTGTCATCGAGCCTTGATACGTGTGCAAAGTTTGAGTCAAACTTATGGCCATTCAAAGTGGTAATAAGGCCAATTGACCTAATGGCCGTTGAGCTTATGTCACCACATCATCACATTAATGCATTGCCATCGAGCCTTGATACGTGTGCAAAGTTTGAGTCAAACTTATGGCCATTCAAAGTGGTAATAAGGCCAATTGACCTAATGGCCGTTGAGCTTATGTCACCACACCATCACATTAATGCATTGTCATCGAGCCTTGATACGTGTGCAAAGTTTCAATCAAACTTATGGCTATTCAAAGTGGTAATAAGGCCAATTGACCTAATGGCCGTTGAGCTTATGTCACCACACCATCACATTAATGCATTGTCGTCGGTCCTTGATACGTATGCAAAGTTTCAAAGTAATCAGACTTCTAGAAACCGGTGAAAATTAAGCTCAAAGATTCCGTTACATACAGGCCAAGCTAATAAAAGCGTGTTAATAAGTGAATGCGTTTTTCGCACTATGTGCAAGGTTTGAAATCTGTGGCTATTTGGGGTGGTCACAAGTTTAATTGACCTTATGTCCGTTAACCTTATGTGACCCCACCATCACATTATTGCATTGTCATCGAGCCTTGATACGTGTGCAAAGTTTCAATCAAACTTATGGCAATTCAAAGTGGTAATAAGGCCAATAGATCTTATGGCCGTTGACCTTATGTCACCCCACCTTCACATTATTGCATTGCCATCGAGCCTTGATACGTGTGCAAAGTTTCAGTCAAACTTATGGCCTTTCAAAGTGGTAATAAGGCCAATTGACCTTATGGCCGCTGGCCTTATGTCACCACACCATCACATTAATGCATTGTCATCGAGCCTTGATATGTGTGCAAAGTTTCAATCAAACCTATGGCCATTCAAAGTGGTAATAAGGCCAATTGACCTTATGGCCGTTGACCTTATGTCACCACACCATCACACTAATGCATTGTCGTCGGTCCTTGATACGTATGCAAAGCTTCAAAGTAATCAGACTTCTAGAAACCGGTGAAAATTAAGCGCAAAGATTCCGTTACATACAGGCCAAGCTGATAAAAGCGTGTTAATAAGTGAATGCGTTTTTCGCACTATGTGCAAGGTTTGAAATCTGTGGCCATTTGGGGTGGTCACAAGTTCAATTGACCTTATGTCCGTTAACCTTATGTGACCCCACCATCACATTATTGCATTGCCATCGAGCCTTGATACGTGTGCAAAGTTTCAAACAAACTTATGGCCAAACTTATGGCCATTCAAAGTGGTAATAAGGCCAATTGATCTTATGGCCGTTGACCTTATATCACCCACCATCACATTAATGCATTTTCATCGAGCCTTGATACGTGTGCAAAGTTTGAGTCAAACTTATGGTCATTCAAAGTGGTAATAAGACCAATTGACCTCATGGCCGTTGAGCTTATGTCACCACACCATCACATTAATGCATTGTCATCTAGCCTTGATACGTGTGCACAGTTTCAATCAAACTTATGGCTATTCAAAGTGGTAATAAGGCCAATTGACCTAATGGCCGTTGAGCTTATGTCACCAGACCATCACAGTAACGCATTGTCATCGAGCCTAGATATGTGTGCAAAATTTCAATCAAACTTATGGCCATTCAAAGTGGTAATAAGGCCAATTGACCTTATGGCCGTTGACCTTATGTCACCACACCATCACATTAATGCATTGTCATCGAGCCTTGATATGTGTGCAAAGTTTCAATCAAACTTATGGCCATTCGAAGTGGTAATAAGGCCAATTGACCTTATGGCCGTTGACCTTATGTCACCACACCATCACATGAATACATTGTCATCGGTCCTTGATACGTATGCAAAGTTTCAAATTAATCAGACTTCTAGAAACCGGTGAAAATAAAGCTCAAAGATTCCGTTACATACAGGCCAAGCTAATAAAAGCGTGTTAATAAAAAGGGCTCCAGTATGCTCTTTCGTAGATGTGCCATGCATCCACTTCTATCATTAATAAAGGAATGCGTTTTTCGCATTATGTGCAAGGTTTCAAATTTATGGCCATGTGGCGTGGTCACAAGATCAATTGACCTTATGTCCGTTAACCTTATGTGACCCCACCATCACATTTTTGCATTGTCATCGAGCCTTGATACGTGTGCAAGGTTTCAATCAAACTTATGGCCATTCAAAGTAGTAATAAGGCCAATTGACCTTATGGCCGTTGACCTTATGTCACCACACCATCACATTAATGCATTGCCATCGAGCCTTGATACGTGTGCAAAGTTCTAATCAAACTTATGGCCATTCAAAGTGGTAATAAGGCCAATTGACCGTATGGCCGTTGACCTTTTGTCACCACACCATCACATTAATACATTGTCATCGAGCCTTGATACGTGTGCAAAGTTTCAATCAAACTTATGGCCATTCAAAGTGGTAATAAGGCCAATTGACCTTATGGCCGTTGACCCTATGTCACCACACCATCACATTAATGCATTGTCATCGAGCCTTGATATGTGTGCAAATTTTCAATCAAACTTATGGCCATTCAAAGTGGTAATAAGGCCAATTGACCTTATGGCCGTTGACCTTATGTCACCACACCATCACATTAATGCAGTGCCATCGAGCCTTGATACGTGTGCAAAGTTGCAATCAAACTTATGGCCATTCAAAGTGGTAATAAGGCCAATTGATCTTATGGCCGTTGACATTATATCACCCACCATCACATTAATGCATTGTCGTCGGTCCTTGATACGTATGCAAAGTTTCAAAGTAATCAGACTTCTAGAAACCGGTGAAAATTAAGCTCAAAGATTCCGTTACATACAGGCCAAGCTAATAAAAGCGTGTTAATAAAAAGGGCTCCAGTATGCTCTTTCGTAGATTTGCCATGCATCCACTTCTATCATTAATAAAGGAATGCGTTTTTCGCATTATGTGCAAGGTTTCAAATTTATGGCCATTTGGCGTGGCCACAAGATCAATTGACCTTATGTCCGTTAACCTTATGTGACCCCACCATCATATTATTGCATTGTCATCGAGCCTTGATACGTGTGCAAAGTTTCAATCAAACTTATGGCCATTCAAAGTGGTAATAAGGTCAATTGACCTTATGGCCGTTGACCTTATGTCACCACACCATCACATTAATGCATTGCCATCGAGCCTTGATACGTGTGCAAAGTTTGAGTCAAACTTATGGCCATTCAAAGTGGTAATAAGGCCAATTGACCTAATGGCCGTTGAGCTTATGTCACCACACCATCACATTAATGCATTGTCATCGAGCCTTGATACGTGTGCAAAGTTTCAATCAAACTTATGGCTATTCAAAGTGGTAATAAGGCCAATTGACCTAATGGCCGTTGAGCTTATGTCACCACACCATCACATTAATGCATTGTCGTCGGTCCTTGATACGTATGCAAAGTTTCAAAGTAATCAGACTTCTAGAAACCGGTGAAAATTAAGCTCAAAGATTCCGTTACATACAGGCCAAGCTAATAAAAGCGTGTTAATAAGTGAATGCGTTTTTCGCACTATGTGCAAGGTTTGAAATCTGTGGCCATTTGGGGTGGTCACAAGTTTAATTGACCTTATGTCCGTTAACCTTATGTGACCCCACCATCACATTATTGCATTGTCATCGAGCCTTGATACGTGTGCAAAGTTTCAATCAAACTTATGGCAATTCAAAGTGGTAATAAGGCCAATTGATCTTATGGCCGTTGACCTTATGTCACCCCACCCTCACATTATTGCATTGCCATCGAGCCTTGATACGTGTGCAAAGTTTCAGTCAAACTTATGGCCTTTCAAAGTGGTAATAAGGCCAATTGACCTTATGGCCGCTGGCCTTATGTCACCACACCATCACATTAATGCATTGTCATCGAGCCTTGATATGTGTGCAAAGTTTCAATCAAACTTATGGCAATTCAAAGTGGTAATAAGGCCAATTGATCTTATGGCCGTTGACCTTATGTCACCCCACCCTCACATTATTGCATTGCCATCGAGCCTTGATATGTGTGCAAAGTTTGAGTCAAACTTATGGCCATTAAAAGTGGTAATAAGGCCAATTGACCTAATGGCCGTTGAGCTTATGTCACCACATCATCACATTAATGCATTGTCATCGAGCCTTGATACGTGTGCAAAGTTTCAGTCAAACTTATGGCCTTTCAAAGTGGTAATAAGGCCAATTGACCTTATGGCCGCTGGCCTTATGTCACCACACCATCACATTAATGCATTGTCATCGAGCCTTGATATGTGTGCAAAGTTTCAATCAAACCTATGGCTATTCAAAGTGGTAATAAGGCCAATTGACCTTATGGCCGTTGACCTTATGTCACCACACCATCACACTAATGCATTGTCATCGAGCCTTGATATGTGTGCAAATTTTGAGTCAAACTTATGGCCATTCAAAGTGGTAATAAGGCCAATTGACCTAATGGCCGTTGAGCTTATGTCACCACATCATCACATTAATGCATTGCCATCGAGCCTTGATACGTGTGCAAAGTTTGAGTCAAACTTATGGCCATTCAAAGTGGTAATAAGGCCAATTGACCTAATGGCCGTTGAGCTTATGTCACCACATCATCACATTAATGCATTGCCATCGAGCCTTGATACGTGTGCAAAGTTTGAGTCAAACTTATGGCCATTCAAAGTGGTAATAAGGCCAATTGACCTAATGGCCGTTGAGCTTATGTCACCACACCATCACATTAATGCATTGTCATCGAGCCTTGATACGTGTGCAAAGTTTCAATCAAACTTATGGCTATTCAAAGTGGTAATAAGGCCAATTGACCTAATGGCCGTTGAGCTTATGTCACCACACCATCACATTAATGCATTGTCGTCGGTCCTTGATACGTATGCAAAGTTTCAAAGTAATCAGACTTCTAGAAACCGGTGAAAATTAAGCTCAAAGATTCCGTTACATACAGGCCAAGCTGATAAAAGCGTGTTAATAAGTGAATGCGTTTTTCGCACTATGTGCAAGGTTTGAAATCTGTGGCCATTTGGGGTGGTCACAAGTTCAATTGACCTTATGTCCGTTAACCTTATGTGACCCCACCATCACATTATTGCATTGCCATCGAGCCTTGATACGTGTGCAAAGTTTCAAACAAACTTATGGCCAAACTTATGGCCATTCAAAGTGGTAATAAGGCCAATTGATCTTATGGCCGTTGACCTTATATCACCCACCATCACATTAATGCATTGTCATCGAGCCTTGATACGTGTGCAAAGTTTGAGTCAAACTTATGGCCATTCAAAGTGGTAATAAGGCCAATTGACCTAATGGCCGTTGAGCTTATGTCACCACATCATCACATTAATGCATTGCCATCGAGCCTTGATACGTGTGCAAAGTTTGAGTCAAACTTATGGCCATTCAAAGTGGTAATAAGGCCAATTGACCTAATGGCCGTTGAGCTTATGTCACCACACCATCACATTAATGCATTGTCATCGAGCCTTGATACGTGTGCAAAGTTTCAATCAAACTTATGGCTATTCAAAGTGGTAATAAGGCCAATTGACCTAATGGCCGTTGAGCTTATGTCACCACACCATCACATTAATGCATTGTCGTCGGTCCTTGATACGTATGCAAAGTTTCAAAGTAATCAGACTTCTAGAAACCGGTGAAAATTAAGCTCAAAGATTCCGTTACATACAGGCCAAGCTAATAAAAGCGTGTTAATAAGTGAATGCGTTTTTCGCACTATGTGCAAGGTTTGAAATCTGTGGCCATTTGGGGTGGTCACAAGTTTAATTGACCTTATGTCCGTTAACCTTATGTGACCCCACCATCACATTATTGCATTGTCATCGAGCCTTGATACGTGTGCAAAGTTTCAATCAAACTTATGGCAATTCAAAGTGGTAATAAGGCCAATAGATCTTATGGCCGTTGACCTTATGTCACCCCACCTTCACATTATTGCATTGCCATCGAGCCTTGATACGTGTGCAAAGTTTCAGTCAAACTTATGGCCTTTCAAAGTGGTAATAAGGCCAATTGACCTTATGGCCGCTGGCCTTATGTCACCACACCATCACATTAATGCATTGTCATCGAGCCTTGATATGTGTGCAAAGTTTCAATCAAACCTATGGCCATTCAAAGTGGTTATAAGGCCAATTGACCTTATGGCCGTTGACCTTATGTCACCACACCATCACACTAATGCATTGTCGTCGGTCCTTGATACGTATGCAAAGCTTCAAAGTAATCAGACTTCTAGAAACCGGTGAAAATTAAGCGCAAAGATTCCGTTACATACAGGCCAAGCTGATAAAAGCGTGTTAATAAGTGAATGCGTTTTTCGCACTATGTGCAAGGTTTGAAATCTGTGGCCATTTGGGGTGGTCACAAGTTCAATTGACCTTATGTCCGTTAACCTTATGTGACCCCACCATCACATTACTGCATTGCCATCGAGCCTTGATACGTGTGCAAAGTTTCAAACAAACTTATGGCCAAACTTATGGCCATTCAAAGTGGTAATAAGGCCAATTGATCTTATGGCCGTTGACCTTATACCACCCACCATCACATTAATGCATTGTCATCGAGCCTTGATACGTGTGCAAAGTTTGAGTCAAACTTATGGTCATTCAAAGTGGTAATAAGGCCAATTGACCTCATAGCCGTTGAGCTTATGTCACCACACCATCACATTAATGCATTGTCATCGAGCCTTGATACGTGTGCACAGTTTCAATCAAACTTATGGCTATTCAAAGTGGTAATAAGGCCAATTGACCTAATGGCCGTTGAGCTTATGTCACCACACCATCACAGTAACGCATTGTCATCGAGCCTAGATATGTGTGCAAAATTTCAATCAAACTTATGGCCATTCAAAGTGGTAATAAGGCCAATTGACCTTATGGCCGTTGACCTTATGTCACCACACCATCACATTAATGCATTGTCATCGAGCCTTGATATGTGTGCAAAGTTTCAATCAAACTTATGGCCATTCAAAGTGGTAATAAGGCCAATTGACCTTATGGCCGTTGACCTTATGTCACCACACCATCACATTAATGCATTGTCATCGACCCTTGATACGTGTGCAAAGTTTCAGTCAAACTCATGGCCTTTCAAAGTGGTAATAAGGCCAATTGACCTTATGGCCGCTGACCTTATGCCACCACACCATCACATTAATGCATTGTCATCGAGCCTTGATATGTGTGCAATGTTTCAATCAAACTTATGGCCATTCAAAGTGGTAATAAGGCCAATTGACCTTATGGCCGTTGACCCTATGTCACCACACCATCACATTAATGCATTGTCATCGAGCCTTGATATGTGTGCAAAGTTTCAATCAAACTTATGGCCATTCAAAGTGGTAATAAGGCCAATTGACCTTATGGCCGTTGACCTTATGTCACCACACCGTCACATTAATGCATTGTCATCGACCCTTGATACGTGTGCAAAGTTTCAATCAAACTTATGGCCATTCAAAGTGGTAATAAAGCCATTTGACCTTATTGCCGTTGACCGTATGTCACCACACCATCACATTAATGCATTGTCATCGAGCCTTGATATGTGTGCAATGTTTCAATCAAACTTATGGCCATTCAAAGTGGTAATAAGGCCAATTGACCTTATGGCCGTTGACCCTATGTCACCACACCATCACATTAATGCATTGTCATCGAGCCTTGATATGTGTGCAAAGTTTCAATCAAACCTATGGCCATTCAAAGTGGTAATAAGGCCAATTGACCTTATGGGCGTTGACCTTATGTCACCACACCATCACATTAATGCATTGTCGTCCGTCCTTGATACGTATGCAAAGTTTCAGAGTAATAAGACTTCTAGAAACCGGTGAAAATTAAGCTCAAAGATTCCGTTACATACTGGCCAAGCTAATAAAAGCGTGTTAATAAGTGAATGCGTTTTTCGCACTATGTGCAAGGTTTGAAATCTGTGGCCATTTGGGGTGGTCACAAGTTCAATTGACCTTATGTCCGTTAACCTTATGTGACCCCACCATCACATTATTGCATTGTCATCGAGCCTTGATACGTGTGCAAAGTTTCAATCAAACTTATGGCCATTCAAAGTGGTAATAAGGCCAATTGACCTTATGGACGTTGATCTTATGTCACCACACCATCACATTAATACATTGTTATTGGTCCTTGATACGTATGCAAAGTTTCAAATTAATCAGACTTCTAGAAACCGGTGAAAATAAAGCTCTAAGATTCCGTTACATACAGGCAAAGCTAATAAAAGCGTGTTAATAAAAAGGGCTCCAGTATGCTCTTTCGTAGATGTGCCATGCATCCACTTCTATCATTAATAAAGGAATGCGTTTTTCGCATTATGTGCAAGGTTTCAAATTTATGGCCATTTGGCGTGGTCACAAGATCAATTGACCTTATGTCCGTTAACCTTATGTGACCCCACCATCACATTATTGCATTGTCGTCGAGCCTTGATACGTGTGCAAAGTTTCAATCAAACTTATGGCCATTCAAAGTGGTAATAAGGCCAATTGACCGTATGGCCGTTGACCTTATGTCACCACACCATCACATTAATGCATTGTCATCGAGCCTTGATACGTGTGCAAAGTTCTAATCAAACTTATGGCCATTCAAAGTGGTAATAAGGCCAATTGACCGTATGGCCGTTGACCTTTTGTCACCACGCCATCACATTAATACATTGTCATCGAGCCTTGATACGTGTGCAAAGTTTCAATCAAACTTATGGCCATTCAAAGTGGTAATAAGGCCAATTGACCTTATGGCCGTTGACCCTATGTCACCACACCATCACATTAATGCATTGTCATCGAGCCTTGATATGTGTGCAAAGTTTCAATCAAACTTATGGCCATTCAAAGTGGTAATAAGGCCAATTGACCTTATGGCCGTTGACCTTATGTCACCACACCATCACATTAATGCATTGTCATCGGTCCTTGATACGTATGCAAAGTTTCAAATTAATCAGACTTCTAGAAACCGGTGAAAGTAAAGCTCAAAGATTCCGTTACATACAGGCCAAGCTAATAAAAGCGTGTTAATAAAAAGGGCTCCAGTATGCTCTTTCGTAGATGTGCCATGCATCCACTTCTATCATTAATAAAGGAATGCATTTTTCGCATTATGTGCAAGGTTTCAAATTTATGGCCATTTGGGGTGGTCACAAGATCAATTGACCTTATGTACGTTAACCTTATGCGACCCCACCATCACATTATTGCATTGTCATCGAGCCTTGATACGTGTGCAAAGTTTCAATCAAACTTATGGCCATTCAAAGTGGTAATAAGGCCAATTGGCCTTATGGCCGTTGATCTTATGTCACCACACCATCACATTAATGCATTGTCATCGATCCTTGATACTTGTGCAAAGCTCTAATCCAACTTATGGCCATTCAAAGTGGTAATAAGGCCAATTGACCGTATGACCGTCGACCTTTTGTCACCACACAATCACATTAATACATTGTCATCGAGCCTTGATACGTGTGCAAAGTTTCAATCAAACTTATGGCCATTAAAAGTGGTAATAAGGCCAATTGACCTTATGGCCGTTGACCTTATGTCACCACACTATCACAATAATGCATTGTCTTCGAGCCGTGATACGTGTGCAAAGTTTCAATCAAACTTATGGCCATTCAAAGTGGTAAGAAGGCCAATTGACCTTATGGCCGTTGGCCTTATGTCACCACACCATCACATTAATGCATTGTCATCGAGCCTTGATATGTGTGCAAAGTTTCAATCATAAGTTCAATTGACCTGATTAATGCATTGTCGTCGGTCCTTGATACGTATACAAAGTTTCAAATTAATCAGGCTTTCAGAAACAGGTAAAAATTAAGCTAAAAAATTCCGTTACATAGATACAGGCCAAGCTAATAAAAGCGTGTTAAAAAAGGGCTCCAGTATGCTCTTTCGTAGAGATGCCATGCATCCACTTCTATCATTAATAAATTAATGAGTTTATCGCATTATGTGCAAGGTTTCAAATCTATGGCCATTTGGGTGGTCATAAGTTCAATTGACCTTATGTCCGTTAACCCTATGTCACCTCACCTTCACATTATTGCATTGTCATCGAGCTTTGATACGTGTGCGAAGTTCTAATCAAACTTATGGCCATTCAAAGTGGTAATAAGGCCAATTGACCTTATGGCCGTTTACCTTATGTCATCACACCGTCACATTAATGCATTGTCATAGACCCTTGATACGTGTGCAAAGTTTCAATCTAACTTATGGCCATTCAAAGTGGTAATAAGGCCATTTGACCTTATGGCCGTTGACCGTATGTCACCACACCATCACATTAATGCATTGTCATCGGTCCTTGATACGTATGCAAAGTTTCAAATTAATCAGACTTTTAGAAACCGGTGAAAATTAAGCTTAAAAATTCCGTTACATAGATACAGGCCAAACTAATAAAAGCGTGTTAAAAAAGGGCTCCAGTATGCTCTTTCGCAGATGTGCCATGCGTCCACTTCTATCATTAATAAAGGAATGCGGTTTTCGCATTATGTGCAAGGTTTCAAATCTATGGCCATTTGGGGCGGTCATAAGTTCAATTCACCTTATGTCCGTTAACCTTATGTCACCCCACCTTCACATTATTGCATTGTCATCGAGCCTTGATACGTGTGCGAAGTTTCAATCAAAATTATGGCCATTCGAAGTGGTAACAAAGCCAATTGACCTTAAGGCCGTTGATATTATGTCACCATACCATCACAATAATGCATTGTCATCGACCTTTGATACGTGTGCAAAATTTCAATCAAACTTTTGGCCATTCAAAGTGGTAATAAGGCCAATTGACCTTATGGCCGTTGACCTTATGTCACTAAACCATCACATTAATGCATTGTCATCGAGCCTTGATATGTGTGCAAAGTTTCAATCAAACCTATGGCCATTCAAAGTGGTAATAAGGCCAATTGACCTTATGGCCGTTGACCTTATGTCACCACACCATCACATTAATGCATTGTCGTCGGTCATTGATACGTATGCAAAGTTTCAGAGTAATCAGACTTCTAGAAACCGGTGAAAATTAAGCTCAAAGATTCCGTTACATACAGGCCAAGCTAATAAAAGCGTGTTAATAAGTGAATGCGTTTTTCGCACTATGTGCAAGGTTTGAAATCTGTGGCCATTTGGGGTGGTCACAAGTTCAATTGACCTTATGTCCGTTAACCTTATGTGACCCCACCATCACATTACTGCACTGCCATCGAGCCTTGATACGTGTGCAAAGTTTCAATCAAACGTGTGGCCATTCAAAATGGTAATAAGGCCAATTGATCTTATGGCCGTTGACCTTATGTCACCCACCATCACATTAATGCATTGTCATCGAGCCTTGATACGTGTGCAAAGTTTCAGTCAAACTTATGGCCATTCAAAGTGGTAATAAGACCAATTAACCTAATGGCCGTTGAGCTTATGTCACCACACCATCAGATTAATGCATTGTCATCGAGCCTTGATACGTGTGCAAAGTTTCAATCAAACTTATGGCCATTCAAAGTGGTAATAAGGCCAATTGACCTTATGGCCGTTGACCTTATGTCACCACACCATCACATTAATACATTGTCATCGGTCCTTGATACGTATGCAAAGTTTCAAATTAATCAGACTTCTAGAAACCGGTGAAAATAAAGCTCAAAGATTCCGTTACATACAGGCCACGCTAATAAAAGCGTGTTAATAAAAAGGGCTCCAGTATGCTCTTTCGTAGATGTGCCATGCATCCACTTCTATCATTAATAAAGGAGTGCGTTTTTCGCATTATGTGCAAGGTTTCAAATTTGTGGCCATGTAGTGTGGTCACAAGATCAATTGACCTTATGTCCGTTAACCTTATGTGACCCCACCATCACATTATTGCATTGTCATCGAGCCTTGATACGTGTGCAAAGTTTCAATCAAACTTATGGCCATTCAAAGTAGTAATAAGGCCAATTGACCTTATGGCCGTTGACCTTATGTCACCACACCATCACATTAATGCATTGCCATTGAGCCTTGATACGTGTGCAAAGTTCTAATCAAACTTATGGCCATTCAAAGTGGTAATAAGGCCAATTGACCGTATGGCCGTTGACCTTTTGTCACCACACCATCACATTAATACATTGTCATCGAGCCTTGATACGTGTGCAAAGTTTCAATCAAACTTATGGCCATTCAAAGTGGTAATAAGGCCAATTGACCTTATGGCCGTTGACCCTATGTCACCACACCATCACATTAATGCATTGTCATCGAGCCTTGATATGTGTGCAAATTTTCAATCAAACTTATGGCCATTCAAAGTGGTAATAAGGTCAATTGACCTTATGGCCGTTGACCTTATGTCACCACACCATCACATTAATGCATTGCCATCGAGCCTTGATACGTGTGCAAAGTTGCAATCAAACTTATGGCCATTCAAAGTGGTAATAAGGCCAATTGATCTTATGGCCGTTGACATTATATCACCCACCATCACATTAATGCATTGTCGTCGGTCCTTGATACGTATGCAAAGTTTCAAAGTAATCAGACTTATAGAAACCGGTGAAAATTAAGCTCAAAGATTCCGTTACATACAGGCCAAGCTAATAAAAGCGTGTTAATAAAAAGGGCTCCAGTATGCTCTTTCGTAGATTTGCCATGCATCCACTTCTATCATTAATAAAGGAATGCGTTTTTCGCATTATGTGCAAGGTTTCAAATTTATGGCCATTTGGCGTGGTCACAAGATCAATTGACCTTATGTCCGTTAACCTTATGTGACCCCACCATCACATTATTGCATTGTCATCGAGCCTTGATATGTGTGCAATGTTTCAATCAAACTTATGGCCATTCAAAGTGGTAATAAGGCCAATTGACCTTATGGCCGTTGACCCTATGTCACCACACCATCACATTAATGCATTGTCATCGAGCCTTGATATGTGTGCAAAGTTTCAATCAAACTTATGGCCATTCAAAGTGGTAATAAGGCCAATTGACCTTATGGCCGTTGACCTTATGTCACCACACCGTCACATTAATGCATTGTCATCGACCCTTGATACGTGTGCAACGTTTCAATCAAACTTATGGCCATTCAAAGTGGTAATAAAGCCATTTGACCTTATTGCCGTTGACCGTATGTCACCACACCATCACATTAATGCATTGTCATCGAGCCTTGATATGTGTGCAATGTTTCAATCAAACTTATGGCCATTCAAAGTGGTAATAAGGCCAATTGACCTTATGGCCGTTGACCCTATGTCACCACACCATCACATTAATGCATTGTCATCGAGCCTTGATATGTGTGCAAAGTTTCAATCAAACTTATGGCCATTGAAAGTGGTAATAAGGCCAATTGACCTTATGGCCGTTGACCTTATGTCACCACACCGTCACATTAATGCATTGTCATCGACCCTTGATACGTGTGCAAAGTTTCAGTCAAACTCATGGCCTTTCAAAGTGGTAATAAGGCCAATTGACCTTATGGCCGCTGACCTTATGTCACCACACCATCACATTAATGCATTGTCATCGAGCCTTGATATGTGTGCAAAGTTTCAATCAAACTTATGGCCATTCAAAGTGGTAATAAGGCCAATTGACCTTATGGCCGTTGACCTTATGTCACCACACCATCACATTAATGCATTGTCATCGAGCCTTGATATGTGTGCAAAGTTTCAATCAAACCTATGGCCATTCAAAGTGGTAATAAGGCCAATTGACCTTATGGGCGTTGACCTTATGTCACCACACCATCACATTAATGCATTGTCGTCCGTCCTTGATACGTATGCAAAGTTTCAGAGTAATAAGACTTCTAGAAACCGGTGAAAATTAAGCTCAAAGATTCCGTTACATACTGGCCAAGCTAATAAAAGCGTGTTAATAAGTGAATGCGTTTTTCGCACTATGTGCAAGGTTTGAAATCTGTGGCCATTTGGGGTGGTCACAAGTTCAATTGACCTTATGTCCGTTAACCTTATGTGACCCCACCATCACATTATTGCATTGTCATCGAGCCTTGATACGTGTGCAAAGTTTCAATCAAACTTATGGCCATTCAAAGTGGTAATAAGGCCAATTGACCTTATGGACGTTGATCTTATGTCACCACACCATCACATTAATACATTGTTATCGGTCCTTGATACGTATGCAAAGTTTCAAATTAATCAGACTTCTAGAAACCGGTGAAAATAAAGCTCTAAGATTCCGTTACATACAGGCAAAGCTAATAAAAGCGTGTTAATAAAAAGGGCTCCAGTATGCTCTTTCGTAGATGTGCCATGCATCCACTTCTATCATTAATAAAGGAATGCGTTTTTCGCATTATGTGCAAGGTTTCAAATTTATGGCCATTTGGCGTGGTCACAAGATCAATTGACCTTATGTCCGTTAACCTTATGTGACCCCACCATCACATTATTGCATTGTCGTCGAGCCTTGATACGTGTGCAAAGTTTCAATCAAGCTTATGGCCATTCAAAGTGGTAATAAGGCCAATTGACCTTATGGCCGTTGACCTTATGTCACCACACCATCACATTAATGCATTGTCATCGAGCCTTGATACGTGTGCAAAGTTCTAATCAAACTTATGGCCATTCAAAGTGGTAATAAGGCCAATTGACCGTATGGCCGTTGACCTTTTGTCACCACGCCATCACATTAATACATTGTCATCGAGCCTTGATACGTGTGCAAAGTTTCAATCAAACTTATGGCCATTCAAAGTGGTAATAAGGCCAATTGACCTTATGGCCGTTGACCCTATGTCACCACACCATCACATTAATGCATTGTCATCGAGCCTTGATATGTGTGCAAAGTTTCAATCAAACTTATGGCCATTCAAAGTGGTAATAAGGCCAATTGACCTTATGGCCGTTGACCTTATGTCACCACACCATCACATTAATGCATTGTCATCGGTCGTTGATACGTATGCAAAGTTTCAAATTAATCAGACTTCTAGAAACCGGTGAAAGTAAAGCTCAAAGATTCCGTTACATACAGGCCAAGCTAATAAAAGCGTGTTAATAAAAAGGGCTCCAGTGTGCTCTTTCGTAGATGTGCCATGCATCCACTTCTATCATTAATAAAGGAATGCATTTTTCGCATTATGTGCAAGGTTTCAAATTTATGGCCATTTGGGGTGGTCACAAGATCAATTGACCTTATGTACGTTAACCTTATGCGACCCCACCATCACATTATTGCATTGTCATCAAGCCTTGATACGTGTGCAAAGTTTCAATCAAACTTATGGCCATTCAAAGTGGTAATAAGGCCAATTGGCCTTATGGCCGTTGATCTTATGTCACCACACCATCACATTAATGCATTGTCATCGAGCCTTGATACTTGTGCAAAGCTCTAATCCAACTTATGGCCATTCAAAGTGGTAATAAGGCCAATTGACCGTATGGCCGTCGACCTTTTGTCACCACGCCATCACATTAATACATTGTCATCGAGCCTTGATACGTGTGCAAAGTTTCAATCAAACTTATGGCCATTCAAAGTGGTAATAAGGCCAATTGACCTTATGGCCGTTGACCCTATGTCACCACACCATCACATTAATACATTGTCATCGAGCCTTCATACGTGTGCAAAGTTTCAATCAAACTTATGGCCATTAAAAGTGGTAATAAGGCCAATTGACCTTATGGCCGTTGACCTTATGTCACCACACTATCACAATAATGCATTGTCTTCGAGCCGTGATACGTGTGCAAAGTTTCAATCAAACTTATGGCCATTCAAAGTGGTAAGAAGGCCAATTGACCTTATGGCCATCACATTAATGCATTGTCATCGAGCCTTGATATGTGTGCAAAGTTTCAATCATAAGTTCAATTGACCTGATTAATGCATTGTCGTCGGTCCTTGATACGTATACAAAGTTTCAAATTAATCAGGCTTTCAGAAACAGGTAAAAATTAAGCTAAAAAATTCCGTTACATAGATACAGGCCAAGCTAATAAAAGCGTGTTAAAAAAGGGCTCCAGTATGCTCTTTCGTAGAGATGCCATGCATCCACTTCTATCATTAATAAATTAATGAGTTTATCGCATTATGTGCAAGGTTTCAAATCTATGGCCATTTGGGTGGTCATAAGTTCAATTGACCTTATGTCCGTTAACCCTATGTCACCTCACCTTCACATTATTGCATTGTCATCGAGCTTTGATACGTGTGCGAAGTTCTAATCAAACTTATGGCCATTCAAAGTGGTAATAAGGCCAATTGACCTTATGGCCGTTTACCTTATGTCATCACACCGTCACATTAATGCATTGTCATAGACCCTTGATACGTGTGCAAAGTTTCAATCTAACTTATGGCCATTCAAAGTGGTAATAAGGCCATTTGACCTTATGGCCGTTGACCGTATGTCACCACACCATCACATTAATGCATTGTCATCGAGCCTTGATATGTGTTCAAAGTTTCAATCATAAGTTCAATTGACCTGATGTCCGTTACCCTTATGGACAAACAACCTTATGGCCGTTTACCTTGTGTCATCACACCGTCACATTAATGCATTGTCATCGACCCTTGATACGTGTGCAAAGTTTCAATCTAACTTATGGCCATTCAAAGTGGTAATAAGGCCATTTGACCTTATGGCCGTTGACCTTATGTCACCACGCCATCACATTAATGCATTGTCATCGGTCCTTGATACGTATGCAAAGTTTCAAATTAATCAGACTTTTAGAAACCGGTGAAAATTAAGCTTAAAAATTCCGTTACATAGATACAGGCCAAACTAATAAAAGCGTGTTAAAAAAGGGCTCCAGTATGCTCTTTCGCAGATGTGCCATGCGTCCACTTCTATCATTAATAAAGGAATGCGGTTTTCGCATTATGTGCAAGGTTTCAAATCTATGGCCATATGGGGCGGTCATAAGTTCAATTCACCTTATGTCCGTTAACCTTATGTCACCCCACCTTCACATTATTGCATTGTCATCGAGCCTTGATACGTGTGCGAAGTTTCAATCAAAATTATGGCCATTCGAAGTGGTAATAAAGCCAATTGACCTTAAGGCCGTTGATATTATGTCACCATACCATCACAATAATGCATTGTCATCGACCTTTGATACGTGTGCAAAATTTCAATCAAACTTTTGGCCATTCAAAGTGGTAATAAGGCCAATTGACCTTATGGCCGTTGACCTTATGTCACTAAACCATCACATTAATGCATTGTCATCGAGCCTTGATATGTGTGCAAAGTTTCAATCAAACCTATGGCCATTCAAAGTGGTAATAAGGCCAATTGACCTTATGGCCGTTGACCTTATGTCACCACACCATCACATTAATGCATTGTCGTCGGTCATTGATACGTATGCAAAGTTTCAGAGTAATCAGACTTCTAGAGACCGGTGAAAATTAAGCTCAAAGATTCCGTTACATACAGGCCAAGCTAATAAAAGCGTGTTAATAAGTGAATGCGTTTTTCGCACTATGTGCAAGGTTTGAAATCTGTGGCCATTTGGGGTGGTCACAAGTTCAATTGACCTTATGTCCGTTAACCTTATGTGACCCCACCATCACATTACTGCACTGCCATCGAGCCTTGATACGTGTGCAAAGTTTCAATCAAACGTATGGCCATTCAAAGTGGTAATAAGGCCAATTGATCTTATGGCCGTTGACCTTATGTCACCCACCATCACACTAATGCATTGTCATCGAGCCTTGATACGTGTGCAAAGTTTCAGTCAAACTTATGGCCATTCAAAGTGGTAATAAGACCAATTAACCTAATGGCCGTTGAGCTTATGTCACCACACCATCAGATTAATGCATTGTCATCGAGCCTTGATACGTGTGCAAAGTTTCAATCAAACTTATGGCCATTCAAAGTGGTAATAAGGCCAATTGACCTTATGGCCGTTGACCTTATGTCACCACACCATCACATTAATACATTGTCATCGGTCCTTGATACGTATGCAAAGTTTCAAATTAATCAGACTTCTAGAAACCGGTGAAAATGAAGCTCAAAGATTCCGTTACATACAGGCCAAGCTAATAAAAGCGTGTTAATAAAAAGGGCTCCAGTATGCTCTTTCGTAGATGTGCCATGCATCCACTTCTATCATTAATAAAGGAATGCGTTTTTCGATTTATGTGCAAGGTTTCAAATTTATGGCCATGTGGTGTGGTCACAAGATCAATTGACCTTATGTCCGTTAACCTTATGTGACCCCACCATCACATTATTGCATTGTCATCGAGCCTTGATACGTGTGCAAAGTTTCAATCAAACTTATGGCCATTCAAAGTAGTAATAAGGCCAATTGACCTTATGGCCGTTGACCTTATGTCACCACACCATCACATTAATGCATTGCCATCGAGCCTTGATACGTGTGCAAAGTTCTAATCAAACTTATGGCCATTCAAAGTGGTAATAAGGCCAATTGACCGTATGGCCGTTGACCTTTTGTCACCACACCATCACATTAATACATTGTCATCGAGCCTTGATACGTGTGCAAAGTTTCAATCAAACTTATGGCCATTCAAAGTGGTAATAAGGCCAATTGACCTTATGGCCGTTGACCCTATGTCACCACACCATCACATTAATGCATTGTCATCGAGCCTTGATATGTGTGCAAATTTTCAATCAAACTTATGGCCATTCAAAGTGGTAATAAGGCCAATTGACCTTATGGCCGTTGACCTTATGTCACCACACCATCACATTAATGCATTGCCATCGAGCCTTGATACGTGTGCAAAGTTGCAATCAAACTTATGGCCATTCAAAGTGGTAATAAGGCCAATTGATCTTATGGCCGTTGACATTATATCACCCACCATCACATTAATGCATTGTCGTCGGTCCTTGATACGTATGCAAAGTTCCAAAGTAATCAGACTTCTAGAAACCGGTGAAAATTAAGCTCAAAGATTCCGTTACATACAGGCCAAGCTAATAAAAGCGTGTTAATAAAAAGGGCTCCAGTATGCTCTTTCGTAGATTTGCCATGCATCCACTTCTATCATTAATAAAGGAATGCGTTTTTCGCATTATGTGCAAGGTTTCAAATTTATGGCCATTTGGCGTGGTCACAAGATCAATTGACCTTATGTCCGTTAACCTTATGTGACCCCACCATCACATTATTGCATTGTCATCGAGCCTTGATATGTGTGCAATGTTTCAATCAAACTTATGGCCATTCAAAGTGGTAATAAGGCCAATTGACCTTATGGCCGTTGACCCTATGTCACCACACCATCACATTAATGCATTGTCATCGAGCCTTGATATGTGTGCAAAGTTTCAATCAAACTTATGGCCATTCAAAGTGGTAATAAGGCCAATTGACCTTATGGCCGTTGACCTTATGTCACCACACCGTCACATTAATGCATTGTCATCGACCCTTGATACGTGTGCAAAGTTTCAATCAAACTTATGGCCATTCAAAGTGGTAATAAAGCCATTTGACCTTATTGCCGTTGACCGTATGTCACCACACCATCACATTAATGCATTGTCATCGAGCCTTGATATGTGTGCAATGTTTCAATCAAACTTATGGCCATTCAAAGTGGTAATAAGGCCAATTGACCTTATGGCCGTTGACCCTATGTCACCACACCATCACATTAATGCATTGTCATCGAGCCTTGATATGTGTGCAAAGTTTCAATCAAACTTATGGCCATTCAAAGTGGTAATAAGGCCAATTGACCTTATGGCCGTTGACCTTATGTCACCACACCGTCACATTAATGCATTGTCATCGACCCTTGATACGTGTGCAAAGTTTCAGTCAAACTCATGGCCTTTCAAAGTGGTAATAAGGCCAATTGACCTTATGGCCGCTGACCTTATGTCACCACACCATCACATTAATGCATTGTCATCGAGCCTTGATATGTGTGCAATGTTTCAATCAAACTTATGGCCATTCAAAGTGGTAATAAGGCCAATTGACCTTATGGCCGTTGACCCTATGTCACCACACCATCACATTAATGCATTGTCATCGAGCCTTGATATGTGTGCTAAGTTTCAGTCAAACTCATGGCCTTTCAAAGTGGTAATAAGGCCAATTGACCTTATGGCCGCTGACCTTATGTCACCACACCATCACATTAATGCATTGTCATCGAGCCTTGATATGTGTGCAAAGTTTCAATCAAACTTATGGCCATTCAAAGTGGTAATAAGGCCAATTGACCTTATGGCCGTTGACCTTATGTCACCACACCATCACATTAATGCATTGTCATCGAGCCTTGATATGTGTGCAAAGTTTCAATCAAACTTATGGCCATTCAAAGTGGTAATAAGGCCAATTGACCTTATGGCCGTTGACCCTATGTCACCACACCATCACATTAATGCATTGTCATCGAGCCTTGATATGTGTGCTAAGTTTCAGTCAAACTCATGGCCTTTCAAAGTGGTAATAAGGCCAATTGACCTTATGGCCGTTGACCTTATGTCACCACACCGTCACATTAATGCATTGTCATCGACCCTTGATACGTGTGCAAAGTTTCAGTCAAACTCATGGCCTTTCAAAGTGGTAATAAGGCCAATTGACCTTATGGCCGCTGACCTTATGTCACCACACCATCACATTAATGCATTGTCATCGAGCCTTGATATGTGTGCAAAGTTTCAATCAAACTTATGGCCATTCAAAGTGGTAATAAGGCCAATTGACCTTATGGCCGTTGACCTTATGTCACCACACCATCACATTAATGCATTGTCATCGAGCCTTGATATGTGTGCAAAGTTTCAATCAAACCTATGGCCATTCAAAGTGGTAATAAGGCCAATTGACCTTATGGGCGTTGACCTTATGTCACCACACCGTCACATTAATGCATTGTCATCGACCCTTGATACGTGTGCAAAGTTTCAGTCAAACTCATGGCCTTTCAAAGTGGTAATAAGGCCAATTGACCTTATGGCCGCTGACCTTATGTCACCACACCATCACATTAATGCATTGTCATCGAGCCTTGATATGTGTGCAAAGTTTCAATCAAACCTATGGCCATTCAAAGTGGTAATAAGGCCAATTGACCTTATGGGCGTTGACCTTATGTCACCACACCATCACATTAATGCATTGTCGTCGGTCATTGATACGTATGCAAAGTTTCAGAGTAATCAGACTTCTAGAGACCGGTGAAAATTAAGCTCAAAGATTCCGTTACATACTGGCCAAGCTAATAAAAGCGTGTTAATAAGTGAATGCGTTTTTCGCACTATGTGCAAGGTTTGAAATCTGTGGCCATTTGGGGTGGTCACAAGTTCAATTGACCTTATGTCCGTTAACCTTATGTGACCCCACCATCACATTATTGCATTGTCATCGAGCCTTGATACGTGTGCAAAGTTTCAATCAAACTTATGGCCATTCAAAGTGGTAATAAGGCCAATTGACCTTATGGACGTTGATCTTATGTCACCACACCATCACATTAATACATTGTTATCGGTCCTTGATACGTATGCAAAGTTTCAAATTAATCAGACTTCTAGAAACCGGTGAAAATAAAGCTCTAAGATTCCGTTACATACAGGCAAAGCTAATAAAAGCGTGTTAATAAAAAGGGCTCCAGTATGCTCTTTCGTAGATGTGCCATGCATCCACTTCTATCATTAATAAAGGAATGCGTTTTTCGCATTATGTGCAAGGTTTCAAATTTATGGCCATTTGGCGTGGTCACAAGATCAATTGACCTTATGTCCGTTAACCTTATGTGACCCCACCATCACATTATTGCATTGTCGTCGAGCCTTGATACGTGTGCAAAGTTTCAATCAAACTTATGGCCATTCAAAGTGGTAATAAGGCCAATTGACCTTATGGCCGTTGACCTTATGTCACCACACCATCACATTAATGCATTGTCATCGAGCCTTGATACGTGTGCAAAGTTCTAATCAAACTTATGGCCATTCAAAGTGGTAATAAGGCCAATTGACCGTATGGCCGTTGACTTTTGTCACCACGCCATCACATTAATACATTGTCATCGAGCCTTGATACGTGTGCAAAGTTTCAATCAAACTTATGGCCATTCAAAGTGGTAATAAGGCCAATTGACCTTATGGCCGTTGACCTTATGTCACCACACCATCACATTAATGCATTGTCATCGGTCCTTGATACGTATGCAAAGTTTCAAATTAATCAGACTTCTAGAAACCGGTGAAAGTAAAGCTCAAAGATTCCGTTACATACAGGCCAAGCTAATAAAAGCGTGTTAATAAAAAGGGCTCCAGTATGCTCTTTCGTAGATGTGCCATGCATCCACTTCTATCATTAATAAAGGAATGCATTTTTCGCACTATGTGCAAGGTTTCAAATTTATGGCCATTTGGGGTGGTCACAAGATCAATTGACCTTATGTACGTTAACCTTATGCGACCCCACCATCACATTATTGCATTGTCATCGAGCCTTGATACGTGTGCAAAGTTTCAATCAAACTTATGGCCATTCAAAGTGGTAATAAGGCCAATTGGCCTTATGGCCGTTGATCTTATGTCACCACACAATCACATTAATACATTGTCATCGAGCCTTGATACGTGTGCAAAGTTTCAATCATACTTATGGCCATTAAAAGTGGTAATAAGGCCAATTGACCTTATGGCCGTTGACCTTATGTCACCACACTATCACAATAATGCATTGTCTTCGAGCCGTGATACGTGTGCAAAGTTTCAATCAAACTTATGGCCATTCAAAGTGGTAAGAAGGCCAATTGACCTTATGGCCGTTGGCCTTATGACACCACACCATCACATTAATGCATTGTCATCGAGCCTTGATATGTGTGCAAAGTTTCAATCATAAGTTCAATTGACCTGATTAATGCATTGTCGTCGGTCCTTGATACGTATACAAAGTTTCAAATTAATCAGGCTTTCAGAAACAGGTAAAAATTAAGCTAAAAAATTCCGTTACATAGATACAGGCCAAGCTAATAAAAGCGTGTTAAAAAAGGGCTCCAGTATGCTCTTTCGTAGAGATGCCATGCATCCACTTCTATCATTAATAAATTAATGAGTTTATCGCATTATGTGCAAGGTTTCAAATCTATGGCCATTTGGGTGGTCATAAGTTCAATTGACCTTATGTCCGTTAACCCTATGTCACCTCACCTTCACATTATTGCATTGTCATCGAGCTTTGATACGTGTGCGAAGTTCTAATCAAACTTATGGCCATTCAAAGTGGTAATAAGGCCAATTGACCTTATGGCCGTTTACCTTATGTCATCACACCGTCACATTAATGCATTGTCATAGACCCTTGATACGTGTGCAAAGTTTCAATCTAACTTATGGCCATTCAAACTGGTAATAAGGCCATTTGACCTTATGGCCGTTGACCGTATGTCACCACACCATCACATTAATGCATTGTCATCGAGCCTTGATATGTGTCCAAAGTTTCAATCATAAGTTCAATTGACCTGATGTCCGTTACCCTTATGGACAAACAACCTTATGGCCGTTTACCTTATGTCATCACACCGTCACATTAATGCATTGTCGTCGGTCATTGATACGTATGCAAAGTTTCAAATTAATCAGACTTCTAGAAACCGGTGAAAATTAAGCTCAAAGATTCCGTTACATACAGGCCAAGCTAATAAAAGCGTGTTAATAAGTGAATGCGTTTTTCGCACTATGTGCAAGGTTTGAAATCTGTGGCCATTTGGGGTGGTCACAAGTTCAATTGGCCTTATATCCGTTAACCTTATGTGACCCCACCATCACATTACTGCACTGCCATCGAGTCTTGATACGTGTGCAAAGTTTCAATCAAACGTATGGCCATTCAAAGTGGTAATAAGGCCAATTGATCTTATGGCCGTTGACCTTATGTCACCCACCATCACATTAATGCATTGTCATCGAGCCTTGATACGTGTGCAAAGTTTCAATCAAACTTATGGCCATTCAAAGTGGTAATAAGGCCAATTGACCTTATGGACGTTGATCTTATGTCACCACACCATCACATTAATACATTGTTATCGGTCCTTGATACGTATGCAAAGTTTCAAATTAATCAGACTTCTAGAAACCGGTGAAAATTAAGCTCAAAGATTCCGTTACATACAGGCCAAGCTAATAAAAGCGTGTTAATAAGTGAATGCGTTTTTCGCACTATGTGCAAGGTTTGAAATCTGTGGCCATTTGGGGTGGTCACAAGTTCAATTGGCCTTATATCCGTTAACCTTATGTGACCCCACCATCACATTACTGCACTGCCATCGAGTCTTGATACGTGTGCAAAGTTTCAATCAAACGTATGGCCATTCAAAGTGGTAATAAGGCCAATTGATCTTATGGCCGTTGACCTTATGTCACCCACCATCACATTAATGCATTGTCATCGAGCCTTGATACGTGTGCAAAGTTTCAGTCAAACTTATGGCCATTCAAAGTGGTAATAAGACCAATTAACCTAATGGCCGTTGAGCTTATGTCACCACACCATCAGATTAATGCATTGTCATCGAGCCTTGATACGTGTGCAAAGTTTCAATCAAACTTATGGCCATTCAAAGTGGTAATAAGACCAATTGACCTTATGGCCGTTGACCTTATGTCACCACACCATCACATTAATATATTGTCATCGGTCCTTGATACGTATGCAAAGTTTCAAATTAATCAGACTTCTAGAAACCGGTGAAAATAAAGCTCAAAGATTCCGTTACATACAGGCCAAGCTAATAAAAGCGTGTTAATAAAAAAGGGCTCCAGTATGCTCTTTCGTAGATGTGCCATGCATCCACTTCTATCATTAATAAAGGAATGCGTTTTTCGCATTATGTGCAAGGTTTCAAATTTATGGCCATGTGGTGTGGTCACAAGATCAATTGACCTTATGTCCGTTAACCTTATGTGACCCCACCATCACATTATTGCATTGTCATCGAGCCTTGATACGTGTGCAAAGTTTCAATCAAACTTATGGCCATTCAAAGTAGTAATAAGGCCAATTGACCTTATGGCCGTTGACCTTATGTCACCACACCATCACATTAATGCATTGCCATCGAGCCTTGATACGTGTGCAAAGTTCTAATCAAACTTATGGCCATTCAAAGTGGTAATAAGGCCAATTGACCGTATGGCCGTTGACCTTTTGTCACCACACCATCACATTAATACATTGTCATCGAGCCTTGATACGTGTGCAAAGTTTCAATCAAACTTATGGCCATTCAAAGTGGTAATAAGGCCAATTGACCTTATGGCCGTTGACCCTATGTCACCACACCATCACATTAATGCATTGTCATCGAGCCTTGATATGTGTGCAAATTTTCAATCAAACTTATGGCCATTCAAAGTGGTAATAAGGCCAATTGACCTTATGGCCGTTGACCTTATGTCACTACACCATCACATTAATGCATTGCCATCGAGCCTTGATACGTGTGCAAAGTTGCAATCAAACTTATGGCCATTCAAAGTGGTAATAAGGCCAATTGATCTTATGGCCGTTGACATTATATCACCCACCATCACATTAATGCATTGTCGTCGGTCCTTGATACGTATGCAAAGTTTCAAAGTAATCAGACTTCTAGAAACCGGTGAAAATTAAGCTCAAAGAATCCGTTACATACAGGCCAAGCTAATAAAATCGTGTTAATAAAAAGGGCTCCAGTATGCTCTTTCGTAGATTTGCCATGCATCCACTTCTATCATTAATAAAGGAATGCGTTTTTCGCATTATGTGCAAGGTTTCAAATTTATGGCCATTTGGCGTGGTCACAAGATCAATTGACCTTATGTCCGTTAACCTTATGTGACCCCACCATCACATTATTGCATTGTCATCGAGCCTTGATACGTGTGCAAAGTTTCAATCAAACTTATGGCCATTCAAAGTAGTAATAAGGCCAATTGACCTTATGGCCGTTGACCTTATGTCACCACACCATCACATTAATGCATTGCCATCGAGCCTTGATACGTGGGCAAAGTTCTAATCAAACTTATGGCCATTCAAAGTGGTAATAAGGCCAATTGACCGTATGGCCGTTGACCTTTTGTCACCACACCATCACATTAATACATTGTCATCGAGCCTTGATACGTGTGCAAAGTTTCAATCAAACTTATGGCCATTCAAAGTGGTAATAAGGCCAATTGATCTTATGGCCGTTGACCTTATATCACCCACCATCACATTAATGCATTGTCGTCGGTCCTTGATACGTATGCAAAGTTTCAAAGTAATCAGACTTCTAGAAACCGGTGAAAATTAAGCTCAAAGATTCCGTTACATACAGGCCAAGCTAATAAAAGCGTGTTAAAAAAGGGCTCCAGTATGCTCTTTCGTAGATGTGCCATGCGTCCACTTCTATCATTAATAAAGGAATGCGTTTTTCGCATTATGTGCAAGGTTTCAAATTTATGGCCATTTGGCGTGGTCACAAGATCAATTGACCTTATGTCCGTTAACCTTATGTGACCCCACCATCACATTATTGCATTGTCATCGAGCCTTGATACGTGTGCAAAGTTTCAATCAAACTTATGGCCATTCAAAGTGGTAATAAGGTCAATTGACCTTATGGCCGTTGACCTTATGTCACCACACCATCACATTAATGCATTGCCATCGAGCCTTGATACGTGTGCAAAGTTTGAGTCAAACTTATGGCCATTCAAAGTGGTAATAAGGCCAATTGACCTAATGGCCGTTGAGCTTATGTCACCACACCATCACATTAATGCATTGTCATCGAGCCTTGATACGTGTGCAAAGTTTCAATCAAACTCATGGCTATTCAAAGTGGTAATAAGGCCAATTGACCTAATGGCCGTTGAGCTTATGTCACCACACCATCACATTAATGCATTGTCGTCGGTCCTTGATACGTATGCAAAGTTTCAAAGTAATCAGACTTCTAGAAACCGGTAAAAATTAAGCTCAAAGATTCCGTTACATACAGGCCAAGCTAATAAAAGCGTGTTAATAAGTGAATGCGTTTTTCGCACTATGTGCAAGGGTTGAAATCTGTGGCCATTTGGGGTGGTCACAAGTTTAATTGACCTTATGTCCCTTAACCTTATGTGACCCCACCATCACATTATTGCATTGTCATCGAGCCTTGATACGTGTGCAAAGTTTCAATCAAACTTATGGCAATTCAAAGTGGTAATAAGGCCAATTGATCTTATGGCCATTGACCTTATGTCACCCCACCTTCACATTATTGCATTGTCATCGAGCCTTGATACGTGTGCAAAGTTTCAGTCAAACTTATGGCCTTTCAAAGTGGTAATAAGGCCAATTGACCTTATGGCCGCTGGCCTTATGTCACCACACCATCACATTAATGCATTGTCATCGAGCCTTGATATGTGTGCAAAGTTTCACTCAAACCTATGGCCATTCAAAGTGGTAATAAGGCCAATTGACCATATGGCCGTTGACCTTATGTCACCACACCATCACATTAATGCATTGTCATCGAGCCTTGATATGTGTGCAAAGTTTCAATCAAACTTATGGCCATTCAAAGTGGTAATAAGGCCAATTGACCTTATGGCCGTTGACCTTATGTCACCCCACCTTCACATTATTGCATTGTCATCGAGCCTGGATATGTGTGCAATGTTTCAATCAAACTTATGGCCATTCAAAGTGGTAATAAGGCCAATTGACCTTATGGCCGTTGACCCTATGTCACCACACCATCACATTAATGCATTGTCATCGAGCCTTGATATGTGTGCAAAGTTTCAATCAAACCTATGGCCATTCAAAGTGGTAATAAGGCCAATTGACCTTATGGGCGTTGACCTTATGTCACCACCACACCATCACATTAATGCATTGTCGTCCGTCCTTGATACGTATGCAAAGTTTCAGAGTAATAAGACTTCTAGAAACCGGTGAAAATTAAGCTCAAAGATTCCGTTACTACTGGCCAAGCTAATAAAAGCGTGTTAATAAGTGAATGCGTTTTTCGCACTATGTGCAAGGTTTGAAATCTGTGGCCATTTGGGGTGGTCACAAGTTCAATTGACCTTATGTCCGTTAACCTTATGTGACCCCACCATCACATTATTGCATTGTCATCGAGCCTTGATACGTGTGCAAAGTTTCAATCAAACTTATGGCCATTCAAAGTGGTAATAAGGCCAATTGACCTTATGGACGTTGATCTTATGTCACCACACCATCACATTAATACATTGTTATCGGTCCTTGATACGTATGCAAAGTTTCAAATTAATCAGACTTCTAGAAACCGGTGAAAATAAAGCTCTAAGATTCCGTTACATACAGGCAAAGCTAATAAAAGCGTGTTAATAAAAAGGGCTCCAGTATGCTCTTTCGTAGATGTGCCATGCATCCACTTCTATCATTAATAAAGGAATGCGTTTTTCGCATTATGTGCAAGGTTTCAAATTTATGGCCATTTGGCGTGGTCACAAGATCAATTGACCTTATGTCCGTTAACCTTATGTGACCCCACCATCACACTATTGCATTGTCGTCGAGCCTTGATACGTGTGCAAAGTTTCAATCAAACTTATGGCCATTCAAAGTGGTAATAAGGCCAATTGACCTTACGGCCGTTGACCTTATGTCACCACACCATCACATTAATGCATTGTCATCGAGCCTTGATACGTGTGCAAAGTTCTAATCAAACTTATGGCCATTCAAAGTGGTAATAAGGCCAATTGACCGTATGGCCGTTGACCTTTTGTCACCACGCCATCACATTAATACATTGTCATCGAGCCTTGATACGTGTGCAAAGTGTGGCCATTAAAAGTGGTAATAAGGCCAATTGACCTTATGGCCGTTGACCTTATGTCACCACACTATCACAATAATGCATTGTCTTCGAGCCGTGATACGTGTGCAAAGTTTCAATCAAACTTATGGCCATTCAAAGTGGTAAGAAGGCCAATTGACCTTATGGCCGTTGGCCTTATGTCACCACACCATCACATTAATGCATTGTCATCGAGCCTTGATATGTGTGCAAAGTTTCAATCATAAGTTCAATTGACCTGATTAATGCATTGTCGTCGGTCCTTGATACGTATACAAAGTTTCAAATTAATCAGGCTTTCAGAAACAGGTAAAAATTAAGCTAAAAAATTCCGTTACATAGATACAGGCCAAGCTAATAAAAGCGTGTTAAAAAAGGGCTCCAGTATGCTCTTTCGTAGAGATGCTATGCATCCACTTCTATCATTAATAAATTAATGAGTTTATCGCATTATGTGCAAGGTTTCAAATCTATGGCCATTTGGGTGGTCATAAGTTCAATTGACCTTATGTCCGTTAACCCTATGTCACCTCACCTTCACATTATTGCATTGTCATCGAGCTTTGATACGTGTGCGAAGTTCTAATCAAACTTATGGCCATTCAAAGTGGTAATAAGGCCAATTGACCTTATGGCCGTTTACCTTATGTCATCACACCGTCACATTAATGCATTGTCATAGACCCTTGATACGTGTGCAAAGTTTCAATCTAACTTATGGCCATTCAAAGTGGTAATAAGGCCATTTGACCTTATGGCCGTTGACCGTATGTCACCACACCATCACATTAATGCATTGTCATCGGTCCTTGATACGTATGCAAAGTTTCAAATTAATCAGACTTTTAGAAACCGGTGCAAATTAAGCTTAAAAATTCCGTTACATAGATACAGGCCAAACTAATAAAAGCGTGTTAAAAAAGGGCTCCAGTATGCTCTTTCGCAGATGTGCCATGCGTCCACTTCTATCATTAATAAAGGAATGCGGTTTTCGCATTATGTGCAAGGTTTCAAATCTATGGCCATTTGGGGCGGTCATAAGTTCAATTCACCTTATGTCCGTTAACCTTATGTCACCCCACCTTCACATTATTGCATTGTCATCGAGCCTTGATACGTGTGCGAAGTTTCAATCAAAATTATGGCCATTCGAAGTGGTAACAAAGCCAATTGACCTTAAGTCCGTTGATATTATGTCACCATACCATCACAATAATGCATTGTCATCGACCTTTTATACGTGTGCAAAATTTCAATCAAACTTTTGGCCATTCAAAGTGGTAATAAGGCCAATTGACCTTATGGCCGTTGACCTTATGTCACTAAACCATCACATTAATGCATTGTCATCGAGCCTTGATATGTGTGCAAAGTTTCAATCAAACCTATGGCCATTCAAAGTGGTAATAAGGCCAATTGACCTTATGGCCGTTGACCTTATGTCACCACACCATCACATTAATGCATTGTCGTCGGTCATTGATACGTATGCAAAGTTTCAGAGTAATCAGACTTCTAGAAACCGGTGAAAATTAAGCTCAAAGATTCCGTTACATACAGGCCAAGCTAATAAAAGCGTGTTAATAAGTGAATGCGTTTTTCGCACTATGTGCAAGGTTTGAAATCTGTGGCCATTTGGGGTGGTCACAAGTTCAATTGACCTTATGTCTGTTAACCTTATGTGACCCCACCATCACATTACTGCACTGCCATCGAGCCTTGATACGTGTGCAAAGTTTCAATCAAACGTGTGGCCATTCAAAATGGTAATAAGGCCAATTGATCTTATGGCCGTTGACCTTATGTCACCCACCATCACATTAATGCATTGTCATCGAGCCTTGATACGTGTGCAAAGTTTCAGTCAAACTTATGGCCATTCAAAGTGGTAATAAGACCAATTAACCTAATGGCCGTTGAGCTTATGTCACCACACCATCAGATTAATGCATTGTCATCGAGCCTTGATACGTGTGCAAAGTTTCAATCAAACTTATGGCCATTCAAAGTGGTAATAAGGCCAATTGACCTTATGGCCGTTGACCTTATGTCACCACACCATCACATTAATACATTGTCATCGGTCCTTGATACGTATGCAAAGTTTCAAATTAATCAGACTTCTAGAAACCGGTGAAAATAAAGCTCAAAGATTCCGTTACATACAGGCCAAGCTAATAAAAGCGTGTTAATAAAAAGGGCTCCAGTATGCTCTTTCGTAGATGTGCCATGCATCCACTTCTATCATTAATAAAGGAGTGCGTTTTTCGCATTATGTGCAAGGTTTCAAATTTATGGCCATGTAGTGTGGTCACAAGATCAATTGACCTTATGTCCGTTAACCTTATGTGACCCCACCATCACATTATTGCATTGTCATCGAGCCTTGATACGTGTGCAAAGTTTCAATCAAACTTATGGCCATTCAAAGTAGTAATAAGGCCAATTGACCTTATGGCCGTTGACCTTATGTCACCACACCATCACATTAATGCATTGCCATTGAGCCTTGATACGTGTGCAAAGTTCTAATCAAACTTATGGCCATTCAAAGTGGTAATAAGGCCAATTGACCGTATGGCCGGTGACCTTTTGTCACCACACCATCACATTAATACATTGTCATCGAGCCTTGATACGTGTGCAAAGTTTCAATCAAACTTATGGCCATTCAAAGTGGTAATAAGGCCAATTGACCTTATGGCCGTTGACCCTATGTCACCACACCATCACATTAATGCATTGTCATCGAGCCTTGATATGTGTGCAAATTTTCAATCAAACTTATGGCCATTCAAAGTGGTAATAAGGTCAATTGACCTTATGGCCGTTGACCTTATGTCACCACACCATCACATTAATGCATTGCCATCGAGCCTTGATACGTGTGCAAAGTTGCAATCAAACTTATGGCCATTCAAAGTGGTAATAAGGCCAATTGATCTTATGGCCGTTGACATTATATCACCCACCATCACATTAATGCATTGTCGTCGGTCCTTGATACGTATGCAAAGTTTCAAAGTAATCAGACTTATAGAAACCGGTGAAAATTAAGCTCAAAGATTCCGTTACATACAGGCCAAGCTAATAAAAGCGTGTTAATAAAAAGGGCTCCAGTATGCTCTTTCGTAGATTTGCCATGCATCCACTTCTATCATTAATAAAGGAATGCGTTTTTCGCATTATGTGCAAGGTTTCAAATTTATGGCCATTTGGCGTGGTCACAAGATCAATTGACCTTATGTCCGTTAACCTTATGTGACCCCACCATCACATTATTGCATTGTCATCGAGCCTTGATATGTGTGCAATGTTTCAATCAAACTTATGGCCATTCAAAGTGGTAATAAGGCCAATTGACCTTATGGCCGTTGACCCTATGTCACCACACCATCACATTAATGCATTGTCATCGAGCCTTGATATGTGTGCAAAGTTTCAATCAAACTTATGGCCATTCAAAGTGGTAATAAGGCCAATTGACCTTATGGCCGTTGACCTTATGTCACCACACCGTCACATTAATGCATTGTCATCGACCCTTGATACGTGTGCAACGTTTCAATCAAACTTATGGCCATTCAAAGTGGTAATAAAGCCATTTGACCTTATTGCCGTTGACCGTATGTCACCACACCATCACATTAATGCATTGTCATCGAGCCTTGATATGTGTGCAATGTTTCAATCAAACTTATGGCCATTCAAAGTGGTAATAAGGCCAATTGACCTTATGGCCGTTGACCCTATGTCACCACACCATCACATTAATGCATTGTCATCGAGCCTTGATATGTGTGCAAAGTTTCAATCAAAGTTATGGCCATTGAAAGTGGTAATAAGGCCAATTGACCTTATGGCCGTTGACCTTATGTCACCACACCGTCACATTAATGCATTGTCATCGACCCTTGATACGTGTGCAAAGTTTCAGTCAAACTCATGGCCATTCAAAGTGGTAATAAGGCCAATTGACCTTATGGCCGTTGACCTTATGTCACCACACCATCACATTAATGCATTGTCGTCCGTCCTTGATACGTATGCAAAGTTTCAGAGTAATAAGACTTCTAGAAACCGGTGAAAATTAAGCTCAAAGATTCCGTTACATACTGGCCAAGCTAATAAAAGCGTGTTAATAAGTGAATGCGTTTTTCGCACTATGTGCAAGGTTTGAAATCTGTGGCCATTTGGGGTGGTCACAAGTTCAATTGACCTTATGTCCGTTAACCTTATGTGACCCCACCATCACATTATTGCATTGTCATCGAGCCTTGATACGTGTGCAAAGTTTCAATCAAACTTATGGCCATTCAAAGTGGTAATAAGGCCAATTGACCTTATGGACGTTGATCTTATGTCACCACACCATCACATTAATACATTGTTATCGGTCCTTGATACGTATGCAAAGTTTCAAATTAATCAGACTTCTAGAAACCGGTGAAAATAAAGCTCTAAGATTCCGTTACATACAGGCAAAGCTAATAAAAGCGTGTTAATAAAAAGGGCTCCAGTATGCTCTTTCGTAGATGTGCCATGCATCCACTTCTATCATTAATAAAGGAATGCGTTTTTCGCATTATGTGCAAGGTTTCAAATTTATGGCCATTTGGCGTGGTCACAAGATCAATTGACCTTATGTCCGTTAACCTTATGTGACCCCACCATCACATTATTGCATTGTCGTCGAGCCTTGATACGTGTGCAAAGTTTCAATCAAGCTTATGGCCATTCAAAGTGGTAATAAGGCCAATTGACCTTATGGCCGTTGACCTTATGTCACCACACCATCACATTAATGCATTGTCATCGAGCCTTGATACGTGTGCAAAGTTCTAATCAAACTTATGGCCATTCAAAGTGGTAATAAGGCCAATTGACCGTATGGCCGTTGACCTTTTGTCACCACGCCATCACATTAATACATTGTCATCGAGCCTTGATACGTGTGCAAAGTTTCAATCAAACTTATGGCCATTCAAAGTGGTAATAAGGCCAATTGACCTTATGGCCGTTGACCCTATGTCACCACACCATCACATTAATGCATTGTCATCGAGCCTTGATATGTGTGCAAAGTTTCAATCAAACTTATGGCCATTCAAAGTGGTAATAAGGCCAATTGACCTTATGGCCGTTGACCTTATGTCACCACACCATCACATTAATGCATTGTCATCGGTCGTTGATACGTATGCAAAGTTTCAAATTAATCAGACTTCTAGAAACCGGTGAAAGTAAAGCTCAAAGATTCCGTTACATACAGGCCAAGCTAATAAAAGCGTGTTAATAAAAAGGGCTCCAGTGTGCTCTTTCGTAGATGTGCCATGCATCCACTTCTATCATTAATAAAGGAATGCATTTTTCGCATTATGTGCAAGGTTTCAAATTTATGGCCATTTGGGGTGGTCACAAGATCAATTGACCTTATGTACGTTAACCTTATGCGACCCCACCATCACATTATTGCATTGTCATCGAGCCTTGATACGTGTGCAAAGTTTCAATCAAACTTATGGCCATTCAAAGTGGTAATAAGGCCAATTGGCCTTATGGCCGTTGATCTTATGTCACCACACCATCACATTAATGCATTGTCATCGAGCCTTGATACTTGTGCAAAGCTCTAATCCAACTTATGGCCATTCAAAGTGGTAATAAGGCCAATTGACCGTATGGCCGTCGACCTTTTGTCACCACGCCATCACATTAATACATTGTCATCGAGCCTTGATACGTGTGCAAAGTTTCAATCAAACTTATGGCCATTCAAAGTGGTAATAAGGCCAATTGACCTTATGGCCGTTGACCCTATGTCACCACACCATCACATTAATACATTGTCATCGAGCCTTCATACGTGTGCAAAGTTTCAATCAAACTTATGGCCATTAAAAGTGGTAATAAGGCCAATTGACCTTATGGCCGTTGACCTTATGTCACCACACTATCACAATAATGCATTGTCTTCGAGCCGTGATACGTGTGCAAAGTTTCAATCAAACTTATGGCCATTCAAAGTGGTAAGAAGGCCAATTGACCTTATGGCCATTGGCCTTATGTCACCACGCCATCACATTAATGCATTGTCATCGAGCCTTGATATGTGTGCAAAGTTTCAATCACAAGTTCAATTGACCTGATTAATGCATTGTCGTCGGTCCTTGATACGTATACAAAGTTTCAAATTAATCAGGCTTTCAGAAACAGGTAAAAATTAAGCTAAAAAATTCCGTTACATAGATACAGGCCAAGCTAATAAAAGCGTGTTAAAAAAGGGCTCCAGTATGCTCTTTCGTAGAGATGCCATGCATCCACTTCTATCATTAATAAATTAATGAGTTTATCGCATTATGTGCAAGGTTTCAAATCTATGGCCATTTGGGTGGTCATAAGTTCAATTGACCTTATGTCCGTTAACCCTATGTCACCTCACCTTCACATTATTGCATTGTCATCGAGCTTTGATACGTGTGCGAAGTTCTAATCAAACTTATGGCCATTCAAAGTGGTAATAAGGCCAATTGACCTTATGGCCGTTTACCTTATGTCATCACACCGTTACATTAATGCATTGTCATAGACCCTTGATACGTGTGCAAAGTTTCAATCTAACTTATGGCCATTCAAAGTGGTAATAAGGCCATTTGACCTTATGGCCGTTGACCGTATGTCACCACACCATCACATTAATGCATTGTCATCGAGCCTTGATATGTGTCCAAAGTTTCAATCATAAGTTCAATTGACCTGATGTCCGTTACCCTTATGGACAAACAACCTTATGGCCGTTTACCTTATGTCATCACACCGTCACATTAATGCATTTTCATCGACCCTTGATACGTGTGCAAAGTTTCAATCTAACTTATGGCCATTCAAAGTGGTAATAAGGCCATTTGACCTTATGGCCGTTGACCTTATGTCACCACGCCATCACATTAATGCATTGTCATCGGTCCTTGATACGTATGCAAAGTTTCAAATTAATCAGACTTTTAGAAACCGGTGAAAATTAAGCTTAAAAATTCCGTTACATAGATACAGGCCAAACTAATAAAAGCGTGTTAAAAAAGGGCTCCAGTATGCTCTTTCGCAGATGTGCCATGCGTCCACTTCTATCATTAATAAAGGAATGCGGTTTTCGCATTATGTGCAAGGTTTCAAATCTATGGCCATTTGGGGCGGTCATAACTTCAATTCACCTTATGTCCGTTAACCTTATGTCACCCCACCTTCACATTATTGCATTGTCATCGAGCCTTGATACGTGTGCGAAGTTTCAATCAAAATTATGGCCATTCGAAGTGGTAATAAAGCCAATTGACCTTAAGGCCGTTGATATTATGTCACCATACCATCACAATAATGCATTGTCATCGACCTTTGATACGTGTGCAAAATTTCAATCAAACTTTTGGCCATTCAAAGTGGTAATAAGGCCAATTGACCTTATGGCCGTTGACCTTATGTCACTAAACCATCACATTAATGCATTGTCATCGAGCCTTGATATGTGTGCAAAGTTTCAATCAAACCTATGGCCATTCAAAGTGGTAATAAGGCCAATTGACCTTATGGCCGTTGACCTTATGTCACCACACCATCACATTAATGCATTGTCGTCGGTCATTGATACGTATGCAAAGTTTCAGAGTAATCAGACTTCTAGAAACCGGTGAAAATTAAGCTCAAAGATTCCGTTACATACAGGCCAAGCTAATAAAAGCGTGTTAATAAGTGAATGCGTTTTTCGCACTATGTGCAAGGTTTGAAATCTGTGGCCATTTGGGGTGGTCACAAGTTCAATTGACCTTATGTCCGTTAACCTTATGTGACCCCACCATCACATTACTGCACTGCCATCGAGCCTTGATACGTGTGCAAAGTTTCAATCAAACGTATGGCCATTCAAAGTGGTAATAAGGCCAATTGATCTTATGGCCGTTGACCTTATGTCACCCACCATCACATTAATGCATTGTCATCGAGCCTTGATACGTGTGCAAAGTTTCAGTCAAACTTATGGCCATTCAAAGTGGTAATAAGACCAATTAACCTAATGGCCGTTGAGCTTATGTCACCACACCATCAGATTAATGCATTGTCATCGAGCCTTGATACGTGTGCAAAGTTTCAATCAAACTTATGGCCATTCAAAGTGGTAATAAGGCCAATTGACCTTATGGCCGTTGACCTTATGTCACCACACCATCACATTAATACATTGTCATCGGTCCTTGATACGTATGCAAAGTTTCAAATTAATCAGACTTCTAGAAACCGGTGAAAATAAAGCTCAAAGATTCCGTTACATACAGGCCAAGCTAATAAAAGCGTGTTAATAAAAAGGGCTCCAGTATGCTCTTTCGTAGATGTGCCATGCATCCACTTCTATCATTAATAAAGGAATGCGTTTTTCGCATTATGTGCAAGGTTTCAAATTTATGGCCATGTGGTGTGGTCACAAGATCAATTGACCTTATGTCCGTTAACCTTATGTGACCCCACCATCACATTATTGCATTGTCATCGAGCCTTGATACGTGTGCAAAGTTTCAATCAAACTTATGGCCATTCAAAGTAGTAATAAGGCCAATTGACCTTATGGCCGTTGACCTTATGTCACCACACCATCACATTAATGCATTGCCATCGAGCCTTGATACGTGTGCAAAGTTCTAATCAAACTTATGGCCATTCAAAGTGGTAATAAAGCCATTTGACCTTATTGCCGTTGACCGTATGTCACCACACCGTCACATTAATGCATTGTCATCGACCCTTGATACGTGTGCAAAGTTTCAATCAAACTTATGGCCATTCAAAGTGGTAATAAAGCCATTTGACCTTATTGCCGTTGACCGTATGTCACCACACCATCACATTAATGCATTGTCATCGAGCCTTGATATGTGTGCAAAGTTTCAATCAAACTTATGGCCATTCAAAGTGGTAATAAGGCCAATTGACCTTATGGCCGTTGACCTTATGTCACCACACCGTCACATTAATGCATTGTCATCGACCCTTGATACGTGTGCGAAGTTCTAATCAAACTTATGGCCATTCAAAGTGGTAATAAGGCCAATTGACCTTATGGCCGTTTACCTTATGTCATCACACCGTCACATTAATGCATTGTCATAGACCCTTGATACGTGTGCAAAGTTTCAATCTAACTTATGGCCATTCAAACTGGTAATAAGGCCATTTGACCTTATGGCCGTTGACCGTATGTCACCACACCATCACATTAATGCATTGTCATCGAGCCTTGATATGTGTCCAAAGTTTCAATCATAAGTTCAATTGACCTGATGTCCGTTACCCTTATGGACAAACAACCTTATGGCCGTTTACCTTATGTCATCACACCGTCACATTAATGCATTGTCGTCGGTCATTGATACGTATGCAAAGTTTCAGAGTAATCAGACTTCTAGAAACCGGTGAAAATTAAGCTCAAAGATTCCGTTACATACAGGCCAAGCTAATAAAAGCGTGTTAATAAGTGAATGCGTTTTTCGCACTATGTGCAAGGTTTGAAATCTGTGGCCATTTGGGGTGGTCACAAGTTCAATTGACCTTATGGCCGTTGACCTTATGTCACCACACCATCACATTAATGCATTGCCATCGAGCCTTGATACGTGTGCAAAGTTCTAATCAAACTTATGGCCATTCAAAGTGGTAATAAGGCCAATTGACCGTATGGCCGTTGACCTTTTGTCACCACACCATCACATTAATACATTGTCATCGAGCCTTGATACGTGTGCAAAGTTTCAATCAAACTTATGGCCATTCAAAGTGGTAATAAGGCCAATTGATCTTATGGCCGTTGACCTTATATCACCCACCATCACATTAATGCATTGTCGTCGGTCCTTGATACGTATGCAAAGTTTCAAAGTAATCAGACTTCTAGAAACCGGTGAAAATTAAGCTCAAAGATTCCGTTACATACAGGCCAAGCTAATAAAAGCGTGTTAAAAAAGGGCTCCAGTATGCTCTTTCGTAGATGTGCCATGCGTCCACTTCTATCATTAATAAAGGAATGCGTTTTTCGCATTATGTGCAAGGTTTCAAATTTATGGCCATTTGGCGTGGTCACAAGATCAATTGACCTTATGTCCGTTAACCTTATGTGACCCCACCATCACATTATTGCATTGTCATCGAGCCTTGATACGTGTGCAAAGTTTCAATCAAACTTATGGCCATTCAAAGTGGTAATAAGGTCAATTGACCTTATGGCCGTTGACCTTATGTCACCACACCATCACATTAATGCATTGCCATCGAGCCTTGATACGTGTGCAAAGTTTGAGTCAAACTTATGGCCATTCAAAGTGGTAATAAGGCCAATTGACCTAATGGCCGTTGAGCTTATGTCACCACACCATCACATTAATGCATTGTCATCGAGCCTTGATACGTGTGCAAAGTTTCAATCAAACTCATGGCTATTCAAAGTGGTAATAAGGCCAATTGACCTAATGGCCGTTGAGCTTATGTCACCACACCATCACATTAATGCATTGTCGTCGGTCCTTGATACGTATGCAAAGTTTCAAAGTAATCAGACTTCTAGAAACCGGTAAAAATTAAGCTCAAAGATTCCGTTACATACAGGCCAAGCTAATAAAAGCGTGTTAATAAGTGAATGCGTTTTTCTCACTATGTGCAAGGGTTGAAATCTGTGGCCATTTGGGGTGGTCACAAGTTTAATTGACCTTATGTCCCTTAACCTTATGTGACCCCACCATCACATTATTGCATTGTCATCGAGCCTTGATACGTGTGCAAAGTTTCAATCAAACTTATGGCAATTCAAAGTGGTAATAAGGCCAATTGATCTTATGGCCATTGACCTTATGTCACCCCACCTTCACATTATTGCATTGTCATCGAGCCTTGATACGTGTGCAAAGTTTCAGTCAAACTTATGGCCTTTCAAAGTGGTAATAAGGCCAATTGACCTTATGGCCGCTGGCCTTATGTCACCACACCATCACATTAATGCATTGTCATCGAGCCTTGATATGTGTGCAAAGTTTCAATCAAACCTATGGCCATTCAAAGTGGTAATAAGGCCAATTGACCATATGGCCGTTGACCTTATGTCACCACACCATCACATTAATGCATTGTCATCGAGCCTTGATATGTGTGCAAAGTTTCAATCAAACTTATGGCCATTCAAAGTGGTAATAAGGCCAATTGACCTTATGGCCGTTGACCTTATGTCACCCCACCTTCACATTATTGCATTGTCATCGAGCCTGGATACGTGTGCAAAGTTTCAGTCAAACTTATGGCCTTTCAAAGTGGTTATAAGGCCAATTGACCTTATGGCCGTTGACCTTATGTCACCACACCATCACATTAATGCATTGTCGTCGGTCCTTGATACGTATGCAAAGTTTCAAAGTAATCAGACTTCTAGAAACCGGTGCAAATTAAGCTCAAAGATTCCGTTACATACAGGCCAAGCTAATAAAAGCGTGTTAATAAGTGAATGCGTTTTTCGCACTATGTGCAAGGTTTGAAATCTGTGGCCATTTGGGGTGGTCACAAGTTCAATTGACCTTATGTCCGTTAACCTTATGTGACCCCACCATCACATTATTGCATTGCCATCGAGCCTTGATACGTGTGCAAAGTTTCAAACAAACTTATGGCCATTCAAAGTGGTAATAAGGCCAATTGATCTTATGGCCGTTGACCTTATATCACCCACCATCACATTAATGCATTGTCATCGAGCCTTGATACGTGTGCAAAGTTTGAGTCAAACTTATGGCCATTCAAAGTGGTAATAAGGCCAATTGACCTAATGGCCGTTGAGCTTATGTCACCACACCATCACATTAATGCATTGTCATCGAGCCTTGATACGTGTGCAAAGTTTCAATCAAACTTATGGCTATTCAAAGTGGTAATAAGGCCAATTGACCTAATGGCCGTTGAGCTTATGTCACCACACCATCACAGTAATGCATTGTCATCGAGCCTAGATATGTGTGCAAAGTTTCAATCAAACTTATGGCCATTCAAAGTGGTAATAAGGCCAATTGACCTTATGGCCGTTGACCTTATGTCACCACACCATCACATTAATGCATTGTCATCGAGCCTTGATATGTGTGCAAAGTTTCAATCAAACTTATGGCCATTCAAAGTGGTAATAAGGCCAATTGACCTTATGGCCGTTGACCTTATGTCATCGACCCTTGATACGTGTGCAAAGTTTCAGTCAAACTTATGGCCTTTCAAAGTGGTAATAAGGCCAATTGACCTTATGGCCGCTGACCTTATGTCACCACACCATCACATTAATGCATTGTCATCGAGCCTTGATATGTGTGCAAAGTTTCAATCAAACTTATGGCCATTCAAAGTGGTAATAAGGCCAATTGACCTTATGGCCGTTGACCCTATGTCACCACACCATCACATTAATGCATTGTCATCGAGCCTTGATATGTGTGCAAAGTTTCAATCAAACTTATGGCCATTCAAAGTGGTAATAAGGCCAATTGACCTTATGGCCGTTGACCTTATGTCACCACACCGTCACATTAATGCATTGTCATCGACCCTTGATACGTGTGCAAAGTTTCAATCAAACTTATGGCCATTCAAAGTGGTAATAAAGCCATTTGACCTTATTGCCGTTGACCGTATGTCACCACACCATCACATTAATGCATTGTCATCGAGCCTTGATATGTGTGCAAAGTTTCAATCAAACTTATGGCCATTCAAAGTGGTAATAAGGCCAATTGACCTTATGGCCGTTGACCTTATGTCATCGACCCTTGATACGTGTGCAAAGTTTCAGTCAAACTTATGACCTTTCAAAGTGGTAATAAGGCCAATTGACCTTATGGCCGCTGACCTTATGTCACCACACCATCACATTAATGCATTGTCATCGAGCCTTGATATGTGTGCAAAGTTTCAATCAAACTTATGGCCATTCAAAGTGGTAATAAGGCCAATTGACCTTATGGCCGTTGACCCTATGTCACCACACCATCACATTAATGCATTGTCATCGAGCCTTGATATGTGTGCAAAGTTTCAATCAAACTTATGGCCATTCAAAGTGGTAATAAGGCCAATTGGCCTTATGGCCGTTGATCTTATGTCACCACACCATCGCATTAATGCATTGTCATCGAGCCTTGATACGTGTGCAAAGCTCTAATCCAACTTATGGCCATTCAAAGTGGTAATAAGGCCAATTGACCGTATGGCCGTCGACCTTTTGTCACCACACAATCACATTAATACATTGTCATCGAGCCTTGATACGTATGCAAAGTTTCAATCAAACTTATGGCCATTCAAAGTGGTAATAAGGCCAATTGACCTTATGGCCGTTGACCTTATGTCACCACACTATCACAATAATGCATTGTCTTCGAGCCGTGATACGTGTGCAAAGTTTCAATCAAACTTATGGCCATTCAAAGTGGTAAGAAGGCCAATTGACCTTATGGCCGTTGGCCTTATGTCACCACACCATCACATTAATGCATTGTCATCGAGCCTTGATATGTGTGCAAAGTTTCAATCATAAGTTCAATTGACCTGATTAATGCATTGTCGTCGGTCCTTGATACGTATACAAAGTTTCAAATTAATCAGGCTTTCAGAAACCGGTAAAAATTAAGCTAAACAATTCCGTTACATAGATACAGGCCAAGCTAATAAAAGCGTGTTAAAAAAGGGCTCCAGTATGCTCTTTCGTAGAGATGCCATGCATCCACTTCTATCATTAATAAATTAATGCGTTTATCGCATTATGTGCAAGGTTTCAAATCTATGGCCATTTGGGTGGTCATAAGTTCAATTGACCTTATGTCCGTTAACCCTATGTCACCTCACCTTCACATTATTGCATTGTCATCGAGCTTTGATACGAGTGCGAAGTTCTAATCAAACTTATGGCCATTCAAAGTGGTAATAAGGCCAATTGACCTTATGGCCGTTTACCTTATGTCATCACACCGTCACATTAATGCATTGTCATCGACCCTTGATACGTGTGCAAAGTTTCAATCTAACTTATGGCCATTCAAAGTGGTAATTAGGCCATTTGACCTTATGGCCGTTGACCGTATGTCACCACACCATCACATTAAGCATTGTCATCGAGCATTGATATGTGTCCAAAGTTTCAATCATAAGTTCAATTGACCTGATGTCCGTTACCCTTATGGACAAACAACCTTATGGCCGTTTACCTTATGTCATCACACCGTCACATTAATGCATTGTCATCGACCCTTGATACGTGTGCAAAGTTTCAATCTAACTTATGGCCATTCAAAGTGATAATAAGCCCATTTGACCTTATGGCCGTTGACCTTATGTCACGACGCCATCACATTAATGCATTGTCATCGGTCCTTGATACGTATGCAAAGTTTCAAATTAATCAGACTTTTAGAAACCGGTGAAAATTAAGCTTAAAAATTCCGTTACATAGATACAGGCCAAACTAATAAAAGCGTGTTAAAAAAGGGCTCCAGTATGCTCTTTCGCAGATGTGCCATGCGTCCACTTCTATCATTAATAAAGTAATGCGGTTTTCGCATTATGTGCAAGGTTTCACATCTATGGCCATTTGGGGCGGTCATAAGTTCAATTCACCTTATGTCCGTTAACCTTATGTCACCCCACCTTCACATTATTGCATTGTCATCGAGCCTTGATACGTGTGCGAAGTTTCAGAGTAATAAGACTTCTAGAAACCGGTGAAAATAAAGCTCAAAGATTCCGTTACATACAGGCCAAGCTAATAAAAGCGTGTTAATAAAAAGGGCTCCAGTATGCTCTTTCGTAGATGTGCCATGCATCCACTTCTATCATTAATAAAGGAATGCGTTTTTCGCATTATGTGCAAGGTTTCAAATTTATGGCCATTTGGCGTGGTCACAAGATCAATTGACCTTATGTCCGTTAACCTTATGTGACCCCACCATCACATTATTGCATTGTCATCGAGCCTTGATATGTGTGCAAAGTTTCAATCAAACCTATGGCCATTCAAAGTGGTAATAAGGCCAATTGACCTTATGGCCGTTGACCTTATGTCACCACACCATCACATTAATACATTGTCATCGGTCCTTGATACGTATGCAAAGTTTCAAATTAATCAGACTTCTCGAAACCGGTGAAAATAAAGCTCAAAGATTCCGTTACATACAGGCCAAGCTAATAAAAGCGTGTTAATAAAAAGGGCTCCAGTATGCTCTTTCGTAGATGTGCCATGCATCCACTTCTATCATTAATAAAGGAATGCGTTTTTCGCATTATGTGCAAGTTTTCAAATTTATGGCCATTTGGCGTGGTCACAAGATCAATTGACCTTATGTCCGTTAACCTTATGTGACCCCACCATCACATTATTGCATTGTCATCGAGCCTTGATATGTGTGCAAAGTTTCAATCAAACTTATGGCCATTCAAAGTGGTAATAAGGCCAATTGACCTTATGGCCGTTGACCCTATGTCACCACACCATCACATTAATGCATTGTCATCGAGCCTTGATATGTGTGCAAAGTTTCAATCAAACTTATGGCCATTCAAAGTGGTAATAAGGCCAATTGACCTTATGGCCGTTGACCTTATGTCACCACACCGTCACATTAATGCATTGTCATCGACCCTTGATACGTGTGCAAAGTTTCAATCAAACTTATGGCCATTCAAAGTGGTAATAAAGCCATTTGACCTTATTGCCGTTGACCGTATGTCACCACACCATCACATTAATGCATTGTCATCGAGCCTTGATATGTGTGCAAAGTTTCAATCATAAGTTCAATTGACCTGATGTCCGTTAACCTTATGACCATTCAAAGTGGTAATAAGGCCAATTGACCTTATGGCCGTTGACCTTATGTCACCACACCATCACATTAATGCATTGTCATCGACCCTTGATACGTGTGCAAAGTTTCAGTCAAACTTATGGCCTTTCAAAATGGTAATAAGGCCAATTGACCTTATGGCCGCTGACCTTATGTCACCACACCATCACATTAATGCATTGTCATCGAGCCTTGATATGTGTGCAAAGTTTCAGTCAAACTTATGGCCTTTCAAAATGGTAATAAGGCCAATTGACCTTATGGCCGCTGACCTTATGTCACCACACCATCACATTAATGCATTGTCATCGAGCCTTGATATGTGTGCAAAGTTTCAATCAAACTTATGGCCATTCGAAGTGGTAATAAGGCCAATTGACCTTACGGCCGTTGATCTTATGTCACCACACCATCACATTAATGCATTGTCATCGACCTTTGATACGTGTGCAAAATTTCAATAAAACTTTTGGCCATTCAAAGTGGTAATAAGACCAATTGACCTTATGGCCGTTGACCTTATGTCACCACACCATCACATTAATGCATTGTCATCGAGCCTTGATATGTGTGCAAAGTTTCAATCAAACCTATGGCCATTCAAAGTGGTAATAAGGCCAATTGACCTTATGGCCGTTGACCTTATGTCACCACACCATCACATTAATGCATTGTCGTCCGTCCTTGATACGTATGCAAAGTTTCAGAGTAATAAGACTTCTAGAAACCGGTGAAAATTAAGCTCAAAGATTCCGTTACATACAGGCCAAGCTAATAAAAGCGTGTTAATAAGTGAATGCGTTTTTCGCACTATGTGCAAGGTTTGAAATCTGTGGCCTTTTGGGGTGGTCACAAGTTCAATTGACCTTATGTCCGTTAACCTTATGTGACCCCACCATCACATTATTGCATTGTCATCGAGCCTTGATACGTGTGCAAAGTTTCAATCAAACTTATGGCCATTCAAAGTGGTAATAAGGCCAATTAACCTTATGGCCGTTGACCTTATGTCACCACACCATCACATTAATACATTGTCATCGGTTCTTGATACGTATGCAAAGTTTCAAATTAATCAGACTTCTAGAAACCGGTGAAAATAAAGCTCAAAGATTCCGTTACATACAGGCCAAGCTAATAAAAGCGTGTTAATAAAAAGGGCTCCAGTATGCTCTTTCGTAGATGTGCCATGCATCCACTTCTATCATTAATAAAGGAATGCGTTTTTCGCATTATGTGCAAGGTTTCAAATTTATGGCCATTTGGCGTGGTCACAAGATCAATTGACCTTATCTCCGTTAACCTTATGTAACCCCACCATCACATTATTGCATTGTCATCGAGCCTTGATACGTGTGCAAAGTTTCAATCAAACTTATGGCCATTCAAAGTGGTAATAAGGCCAATTGACCTTATGGCCGTTGACCTTATGTCACCACACCATCACATTAATGCATTGTCATCGAGCCTTGATACGTGTGCAAAGTTCTAATCAAACTTATGGCCATTCAAAGTGGTAATAAGGCCAATTTACCGTATGGCCGTTGACCTTTTGTCACCACGCCATCACATTAATACATTGTCATCGAGCCTGGATACGTGTGCAAAGTTTCAATCAAACTTATGGCCATTCAAAGTGGTAATAAGGCCAATTGACCTTATGGCCGTTGACCCTATGTCACCACACCATCACATTAATGCATTGTCATCGAGCCTTGATATGTGTGCAAAGTTTCAATCAAACTTATGTCCATTCAAAGTGGTAATAAGGCCAATTGACCATATGGCCGTTGACCTTATGTCACCACACCATCACATTAATGTATTGTCATCGGTCCTTGATACGTATGCAAAGTTTCAAATTAATCAGACTTCTAGAAACCGGTGAAAATAAAGCTCAAAGATTCCGTTACATACAGGCCAAGCTAATAAAAGCGTGTTAATAAAAAGGGCTCCAGTATGCTCTTTCGTAGATGTGCCATGCATCCACTTCTATCATTAATAAAGGAATGCATTTTTCGCATTATGTGCAAGGTTTCAAATTTATGGCCATTTGGGGTGGTCACAAGATCAATTGACCTTATGTACGTTAACCTTATGTGACCCCACTATCACATTATTGCATTGTCATCGAGCCTTGATACGTGTGCAAAGTTTCAATCGAACTTATGGCCATTCAAAGTGGTAATAAGGCCAATTGGCCTCATGGCCGTTGATCTTATGTCACCACACCATCACATTAATGCATTGTCATCGAGCCTTGATACGTGTGCAAAGCTCTAATCCAACTTATGGCCATTCAAAGTGGTAATAAGGCCAATTTACCGTATGGCCGTCGACCTTTTGTCACCACACAATCACATTAATACATTGTCATCGAGCCTTGATACGTGTGCAAAGTTTCAATCAAACTTATGGCCATTCAAAGTGGTAATAAGGCCAATTGACCTTATGGCCGTTGACCTTATGTCACCACACTATCACAATAATGCATTGTCTTCGAGCCGTGATACGTGTGCAAAGTTTCAATCAAACTTATGGCCATTCAAAGTGGTAAGAAGGCCAATTGACCTTATGGCCGTTGGCCTTATGTCACCACACCATCACATTAATGCATTGTCATCGAGCCTTGATATGTGTGCAAAGTTTCAATCATAAGTTCAATTGACCTGATTAATGCATTGTCGTCGGTCCTTGATACGTATACAAAGTTTCAAATTAATCAGGCTTTCAGAAACCGGTAAAAATTAAGCTAAACAATTCGGTTACATAGATACAGGCCAAGCTAATAAAAGCGTGTTAAAAAAAGGGCTCCAGTATGCTCTTTCGTAGAGATGCCATGCATCCACTTTTATCATTAATAAAGGAATGCGTTTATCGCATTATGTGCAAGGTTTCAAATCTATGGCCATTTGGGTGGTCATAAGTTCAATTGACCTTATGTCCGTTAACCCTATGTCACCTCACCTTCACATTATTGCATTGTCATCGAGCTTTGATACGTGTGCGAAGTTCTAATCAAACTTATGGCCATTCAAAGTGGTAATAAGGCCGATTGACCTTATGGCCGTTTACCTTATGTCATCACACCGTCACATTAATGCATTGTCATCGACCCTTGATACGTGTGCAAAGTTTCAATCTAACATATGGCCATTCAAAGTGGTAATAAGGCCATTTGACCTTATGGCCGTTGACCGTATGTCACCACACCATCACATTAATGCATTGTCATCGAGCCTTGATATGTGTCCAAAGTTTCAATCATAAGTTCAATTGACCTGATGTCCGTTACCCTTATGGACAAACAACCTTATGGCCGTTTACCTTATGTCATCACACCGTCACATTAATGCATTGTCATCGACCCTTGATACGTGTGCAAAGTTTCAATCTAACTTATGGCCATTCAAAGTGGTAATAAGGCCATTTGACCTTATGGCCGTTGACCTTATGTCATCACGCCATCACATTAATGCATTGTCATCGGTCCTTGATACGTATGCAAAGTTTCAAATTAATCAGACTTTTAGAAACCGGTGAAAATTAAGCTTAAAAATTCCGTTACATAGATACAGGCCAAACTAATAAAAGCGTGTTAAAAAAGGGCTCCAGTATGCTCTTTCGCAGATGTGCCATGCGTCCACTTCTATCATTAATAAAGGAATGCGGTTTTCGCATTATGTGCAAGGTTTCAAATCTATGGCCATTTGGGGCGGTCATAAGTTCAATTCACCTTATGTCCGTTAACCTTATGTCACCCCACCTTCACATTATTGCATTGTCATCGAGCCTTGATACGTGTGCGAAGTTTCAATCAAACTTATGCCCATTCGAAGTGGTAATAAAGCCAATTGACCTTACGGCCGTTGATCTTATGTCACCATACCATCACATTAATGCATTGTCATCGACCTTTGATACGTGTGCAAAATTTCAATCAAACTTTTGGCCATTCAAAGTGGTAATAAGGCCAATTGACCTTATGGCCGTTGACCTTATGTCACTACACCATCACATTAATGCATTGTCATCGAGCCTTGATATGTTTGCAAAGTTTCAATCAAACCTATGGCCATTCAAAGTGGTAATAAGGCCAATTGACCTTATGGCCGTTGACCTTATGTCACCACACCATCACATTAATGCATTGTCGTCGGTCCTTGATACGTATGCAAAGTTTCAGAGTAATCAGACTTCTAGAAACCGGTGAAAATTAAGCTCAAAGATTCCGTTACATACAGGCCAAGCTAATAAAAGCGTGTTAATAAGTGAATGCGTTTTTCGCACTATGTGCAAGGTTTGAAATCTGTGGCCATTTGGGGTGGTCACAAGTTCAATTGACCTTATGTCCGTTAACCTTATGTGACCCCACCATCACATTATTGCACTGCCATCGAGCCTTGATACGTGTACAAAGTTTCAATCAAACTTATGGCCATTCAAAGTGGTAATAAGGCCAATTGATCTTATGGCCGTTGACCTTATGTCACCCACCATCACATTAATGCATTGTCATCGAGCCTTGATACGTGTGCAAAGTTTCAGTCAAACTTATGGCCATTCAAAGTGGTAATAAGACCAATTGACCTAATGGCCGTTGAGCTTATGTCACCACACCATCAGATTAATGCATTGTCATCGAGCCTTGATACGTGTGCAAAGTTTCAATCAAACTTGTGGCCATTCAAAGTGGTAATAAGGCCAATAGACCTTATGGCCGTTGACCTTATGTCACCACACCATCACATTAATACATTGTCATCGGTCCTTGATACGTATGCAAAGTTTCAAATTAATCAGACTTCTAGAAACCGGTGAAAATAAAGCTCAAAGATTCCGTTACATACAGGCCAAGCTAATAAAAGCGTGTTAATAAAAAGGGCTCCAGTATGCTCTTTCGTAGATGTGCCATGCATCCACTTCTATCATTAATAAAGGAATGCGTTTTTCGCATTATGTGCAAGGTTTCAAATTTATAGCCATTTGGCGTGGTCACAAGATCAATTGACCTTATGTCCGTTAACCTTATGTGACCCCACCATCACATTATTGCATTGTCATCGAGCCTTGATACGTGTGCAAAGTTTAAATTAAACTTATGGCCATTCAAAGCAGTAATAAGGCCAATTGACCTTATGGCCGTTGACCTTATGTCACCACACCATCACATTAATGCATTGCCATCGAGCCTTGATACGTGTGCAAAGTTCTAATCAAACTTATGGCCATTCAAAGTGGTAATAAGGCCAATTGACCGTATGGCCGTTGACCTTTTGTCACCACACCATCACATTAATACATTGTCATCGAGCCTTGATACGTGTGCAAAGTTTCAATCAAACTTATGGCCATTCAAAGTGGTAATAAGGCCAATTGACCTTATGGCCGTTGACCCTATGTCTCCACACCATCACATTAATGCATTGTCATCGAGCCTTGATATGTGTGCAAAGTTTCAATCAAACTTATGGCCATTCAAAGTGGTAATAAGGCCAATTGACCTTATGGCCGTTGACCTTATGTCACCACACCATCACATTAATGCATTGTCATCGGTCCTTGATACGTATGCAAAGTTTCAAATTTATCAGACTTCTAGAAACCGGTGAAAATAAAGCTCAAAGATTCCGTTACATACAGGCCAAGCTAATAAAAGCGTGTTAATAAAAAGGGCTCCAGTATGCTCTTTCGTAGATGTGCCATGCATCCACTTCTATCATTAATAAAGGAATGCATTTTTCGCATTATGTGCAAGGTTTCAAATTTATGGGCATTTGGGGTGGTCACAAGATCAATTGACTTTATGTACGTTAACCTTATGTGACCCCACCATCACATTATTGCATTGTCATCGAGCCTTGATACGTGTGCAAATCTCTAATCCAACTTATGGCCATTCAAAGTGGTAATAATACCCATTGACCGTATGGCCGTCGACCTTTTGTCACCACACAATCACATTAATACATTGTCATCGAGCCTTGATACGTGTGCAAAGTTTCAATCAAACTTATGGCCATTCAGAGTGGTAATAAAGCCAATTGACCTTATGGCCGTTGACCTTATGTCACTACACTATCACAATAATGCATTGTCTTCGAGCCGTGATACGTGTGCAAAGTTTCAATCAAACTTATGGCCATTCAAAGTGGTAAGAAGGCCAATTGACCTTATGGCCGTTGGGCTTATGTCACCACACCATCACATTAATGCATTGTCATCGAGCCTTGATATGTGTGCAAAGTTTCAATCATAAGTTCAATTGACCTGATTAATGCATTGTCGGTCCTTGATACGTATACAAAGTTTCAAATTAATCAGGCTTTCGGAAACCGGTAAAAATTAAGCTAAAAAATTCCGTTACATAGATACAGGCCAAGCTAATAAAAGCGTGTTAAAAAAGGGCTCCAGTATGCTCTTTCGTAGAGATGCCATGCATCCACTTCTATCATTAATAAAGGAATGCGTTTATCGCATTATGTGCAAGGTTTCAAATCTATGGCCATTTGGGTGGTCATAAGTTCAATTGACCTTATGTCCGTTAACCCTATGTCACCTTACCTTCACATTATTGCATTGTCATCGAGCTTTGATACGTGTGCGAAGTTCTAATCAAACTTATGGCCATTCAAAGTGGTAATAAGGCCAATTGACCTTATGGCCGTTGACCTTATGTCATCACACCGTCACATTAATGCATTGTCATCGACCCTTGATACGTGTGCAAAGTTTCAATCTAACTTATGGCCATTCAAAGTGGTAATAAGGCCATTTGACCTTATGGCCGTTGACCGTATGTCACCACACCATCACATTAATGCATTGTCATCGAGCCTTGATATGTGTGCAAAGTTTCAATCATAAGTTCAATTGACCTGATGTCCGTTACCCTTATGGACAAACAAATTCCGTTACATACAGGCCAAGCTAATAAAAGCGTGTTAAAAAGAACATTATCATCCAGTTCTATCATTAGGTTCTCCCCAAACTTTGTCCTCACTCTTATGGCTTTTACTATTTTTAATGTTTTATTAATAGGTACATGAATCAATCGCCTTCAGTATTAGTTTTTGAAATTTTTTGTTTTTCATTGAATTTAAATCCTTAAGAGCTTGATTCATAATGTGGAATATGTCTATAATCAGCAGCGGTGTTAGAGATGTGTCAATGTATAAGTAGTATAGTTTATTACTGTTTATATGAAGTGAGTCTGATTTAACACAGTTGAAAATCCTTATGAAATGATTATTCTTGAAATATAGATGAGTACTGAGCAGCGTTAAACAATTTACTACATTTTTTACCGAAAAGATACCCAATTTATATACATTGAGACAAGTAGCTCTAATCTTACTAAATGGATGTATATGGATCGATGTGTCTGTGTCGGTATATATATATATATATATATATATATATATATATACCTTGGAACAAGTTTCCCATGGATAGATGTATCCATCGGTATGTACTTTGTGGTTTGTTGATATATATCGCACAGTTTCACATTACCAGTAGAGCGACATAATTTGTAATTCAGTATCAAACAGGTGGCACAATAAAAAAGAAGAAAATGTCTTTCCCTCAATATTTAGGAACGTTTTTATCAAAATATGGTGACTTAATTGATGATCATCATCGAATATTTTCTAGCGCTCAATCTCCAGCTCTATTGGTTCAACCACTCCCTTTTGATGATCTTTTAATCATTGCTAGCAAATCAAACGCAACATACAACTTTTCACTGCGATATTGCAGCACATTATCAACTTGAGTATCATCAACATTCTATCAATTAAGTAGAATTGCTCTTACTAATACACTTGCAGCTGTTTTCGAGAATACCAGCCTTTTAAGTTTTTGGAATGCTTTTTCTTTAATAATGTGATGAATATTAGCAACGCTAAGGGATACTATCATCTCTAAGCAAATACTAAACAGTGACTTGTATGCACATCAATAAATCAATCATTATGTCTGTACATATGTCCATACAAGCAGCGGAGAGCAACGCACAAACACATGCATATATCTGAGATACTCTTGACGACCTAAGAGCGCCCAGTCGCCGGCTCTTCAACAGAGCCAGGAGGAGTAAATTACCCTCGGACTGGGAGCTCTATAAGGTGAGTCTGGCGATTTATAAATATGAAATAAGGATAGCCAAGCGAGATGCTTGGCGAAGCTTCTGCGAAAACGTAGAAGGCTGCAATGAATCCGCGAGGCTTAGAAAAATACTCTCTAGGAATCCCGCTCCTCTGGGGTATCTGCGAGATGATGGTGGGGACTGGTCGATGATTAGCGAGGAGTCCCTAAAGCTTTTACTGGACAATCATTTTCCCGATGTCCCAGTTGCGCAGGGATCTTCGCCTGCATGGTCGGCGGTCGTTGGCCATGCATAAGTGGCTGCCATTCCAATACGGGAAAGTCAAATAACCTGGGCTATAGGGTCGTTCAAGCCCTATTAGTCTCCGGGCCCGGATGGAGTCTTTCCTGCGCAACTTCAAAAGTCTTTGGGGATTTCCTGGCGCTGGTTGGCCATCATCTATACTAACTGCCTCAGGCTTAACTATATCCCGAAGTCTTGGCACACGGTTAGGGTTATTTTCATTCCGAAGGCGGGCAGAAGCTCTCATGTATCACCTAAGGATTTCAGGCCAATCAGTCTTTCGTCGTTCCTTCTTAAGACGTTTGAGCGGCTGATTGAACTGTACCTACTGGAAAGGATACCTCGGGGGTTACTGTCGGCTTCACAGCATGCGTACTGCAAGGGCAGTTCAACGGAAACGGCTTTCCAATCGATTGTAAAGCAAATAGAGGGGTCCCTAGAACACAAAGAGTACGCTCTGCGTGCCTTTCTAGACATCGAGGGGGATATTAACAATGTCTTACCGGGGGCAATCGAAAGAGCTCTGGTGGGTTTAGGAGTCGAGGCGGCTCTGGTTGAATTTATTAGCAAACTTCTATGCGGCAGAATTGTCGCAGCGGAGTGGGGTGGGGCCATAATTAAGAGGAAAGTGTGCAGGGGTACGCCACAGGGGGGTGTCCTATCTCCTCTCCTCTGTGTTGTGGTAGTCAACGAGCTTCTTGTGGAGCTGGAAGCCAATGGTTGTCGGGTGTTTGCCTATGCAGATGACCTCGCTATCCTAGTCAGAGGCAAATTTCTGGGCACCGTGCGCGATGTTCTGCAGGGCTACCTGGATACTGTGGCTAGGTGGGCTGAATCATGTGGGTTGGCGGTTAACCCGGGAATTGGTTCTTTTCACAAGGAGATATAAGTTGCCCGATTTCAGAACTCCCTCGATTGGAGGGGTACCGTTGGTACTTTCTGATACGGTTAAATATTTGGGGATTGTTTTGGACAAGAAACTGTCCTGGAGACCCAATGTGGAAGATCGGGCCAGGAAGGCCGCCATTGCCTTGAACTGCTGCAGAGGGGCTATCGGAAAGAGATGGGGACTCTCGCCAAGAGTAGTACACTGGCTTTATGAGATGGTGGTCAAACCGATTCTGCTATATGGGGTGCTGGTCTGGTGGAAAGCACTGGACACGGCGAGCACCTCCAAAATTTTAGTGTCAGTGCAACGGACGGCGCTGATCGGTATCAGTGGCGCTCTCAGAACAACACCTACCTTGGCACTGAACGTCATGCTGAACATATACCAAGTAGATATTGCGGGAAAGGCGGCCGCGGCAAGGTCGTTGGTCAGGCTTCGTGATATGGGATATGGACTTTCTGACCGCGGACACTCTAGCCTTCTTACCAGTTTCGACTTTATTCCGGACATAACGGACTATTGTATGCCGATAACTGCCCCCTATACAACCTTCACCCCAGTCATTCCAGAGAGAGAGGAGTGGGGAAGAGGAATTATCTGGGGCATGGGACCGGTTAACTTGTTCACGGATGGGTCGAAGTTAGCGGGAAAGTTGGTGGGGGTCTTTTGTCAAGAGCTAAATGTAAGCCGAAAGTTTTAGTTGGCTGATCACTACAGCGTATTCCAAGCGGAAGTTGCTGCGATTAAGGATGCGGTGGATGGAATGCTATCCAGTGCTACTACGGTTAGGGAATTTAACATCTACTCTGAAAGCCAAGCGGCTATAAAGGCCTTGAGCTCAACTACAGTGCGATGGAGGGTGGTCTGGGAATGCCTGACCTCGCTTGCGATTGCATCGAATTATTTTACACTTAAGATTATCTGGGTCCCGGGCCATAGTGATATCCCGGGTAACTGTTAAGCGGATCTCTTAACCCGCATCGGTACAACTGAACCGTATGAAGATGGCTGTAGGGATTTTGGGATCCCGCTGGCCACGTGTGGATTGCTCCTCCATAGCTGGGCTTCGAATCAGCTCAGCAAACGTTGGGCGGACACCACGTCGTGCAGGTTAGCAAGATCTTTCTGGCCGAAAGTGGATGGCAGGAGGTCTGCTGAAATAATTGGGTTCACTAAGGCTCACCTATCAATGGTAATTGGGGTTTTGATAGCGCACTGTCCCATGGGTATCCATGCGGTACGTCTCAATATACTGGAAACTCCATCCTGCTGCAGCTGTATGGAGGATGATGAGGTGGAATCACCAAATCACTTTATGCTTGATTGCCCAGCTTTTGCCAGAACTAGGCGAAAGTACTTCGGTCGCGGCTCACTTGGATCTCCCGAGGATTTATCTAAAGATGAGATCGGTATCATTTGGAGCTTTATCGTTGCTACCCAACGATTCTCTAGTAGCTAGATCTAAGTCACCGTTATTGTTGGTGTATGTGGTATCAAAACGGACCTTCGTGTTGTCCAAGTGAGCTATCCTGACCAGGGCAGCTACCACCTAACCTATCCCTATCCTATCCAAAAGTAGGCAATAATTTGTGCAAGTATCATTCACACATACACGCGCATATGAGAAGCCATAAACGTGGTTATAGCTGGTAATTGTATATCTGATAACTAACTAGTAAATTCTAGAAATAGAAAAGCTTAGAAATATTCAAACGAGGAAACCAAACAGTATAAAAGCAGCAACAGTTCCGACACGACCAAACAGTTTGATTTAAGCAAGATATCAGTTGCGAAGTATAAGTGTTATTTTCAAGTAGTCTAGCGAAGACCATTTTTTGCATTATTCAATATTGGAGTTTCAACAGTTTAGTGATTCGAACGTTAGTAGAAGGTTGCAAATAAGCGGAGTTTCACAAAATTCGTTACAATAATATCATTGTTTGCGTTGTTAAAGTTAAAATATATAAAACAAAAAGTTATGCCACAAAAACTATGAACCAAAATGCCGGGGAAATGCACGGTATGCGAGAGGCCACTCTTACTCCCTCTGCTTCGTACCTTCTTCACTAAACTTCTCCGTTTGTATTTGCATGCTCTTCCATCACGGAGCTTGTCGACGCATCGCTTATTGCGTTTTTGTCTTCCTTGACTTGTGACTCCGTTATCTCTCCCTCATCCTCCGTTTTGTTATACCTTTCATGAATATGAAATGGTATATTAACTTCGTCACGAAACCCAAAATTGTAAGTCCTTAAAGGAAAATAGATAGACCCACCATTAAGAATACCGAAATTATCAGGATGAAAAGCTGAGTTGGTTTAGCCATGTCCGTCTGTCCGTGTGTCTGTGTGTGTGCAAACTAGTCCCTAAATTTTTGAGATATCTTGATAAAATTTGGCGAGCGGGTAATTTAGGTGTCCGATTAGACATTTGTCGGAATCGGCCGGATCGGACCAATATTGCATATATCCCCCATATAACCGATTTTTCAGAAAAGGGTATTTTTGTCATATCTTCCTCAATTTATCAGAGTGAAGCTTCAAACTTTACCATAAGCCTTCGTATATCATTGTTGTCTGAAAAAATGGAAGAGATCGGTTGTACATATAGCATGTATCCCCCACAACCGATTGTTCAGATATGAAACTTTTCGCAATTTCTCCCCATTTTAACAGCTAGAACCTTCAAATGTCACCAAAAGCTTACGTATATAGCATATATTGTTGTCTGAAAAAATAATAGAGATCGTTGGTATATATAGTATATATCTCATATAACCGATTGTTCAGATAAGGAACTTATCGCAATTTCTGCCCCATTTTAACAGCTAGAAGTTTCAAGTTTCCCAAATACTTAGAGATCGGTGGTATATACCCCACATAAACTGTAATTTCTGCCCCCTTTTTTACGGCTAGAAGCTTAAAATTTTATCAAATACTTATGCTTACGTCATGTATTGTTGAAATAAGTGATTCGTAGTCATAGTTTTTACATCCATACCACAAAAAATATGAAACTGCATCCTCACACAAAGTAACTACCTATTTTTATACATTTAATGAAAATTAAATGGTATATTAACTTCGTCACGAATCTTAAAATTGTAAGCCCTTAAAGGAAAATAGATAAGACGCACCATTAAGTATACCGAAATTATGAGGATGAAGAACTGATTTTATTTAGCCATGTTCGTCTGTCCGTTTGTCTGTTTGTATTCAAACCAATCCCTAAATTTTTGGAGATATCTTGATAAAATTTGGTGAGCGGGTATCCGGAACGGGCTGGATCGGCCCACTATGGCATATATATATACCGATTTTGCAGAAAAGGGGATTTTTGTCATATCTTCCTCAATTTCAATATTCAATTATTATCTATATTTTTCCAAGAGAAACTGAAAAGAAAGAAAGAAACATTTACTGGCATACTGCGATGGTACCATTTCGAAAACCGCCACGTAATCAGCATCAGGCAATTTCGTAATCTTATCAAAGGTTTCACCGAGATTCGAACCGCGAATCACACGGTGAAACTGCAGTTGCCTTAACCACTAGGCTGTCCTGCTTGTATTTGTTTCCTTGCTTAATTCAGTTTATCTCATTTCCACACTAACAACACAATTGAGACATTCTGCCTCTATATTAATTTGTGTGTATGTAGATTTGTTTTCGTAAAGTTTCTCTTTCGTTGCGAATGAGCTTTGTAAACTCGGGCTGAGCTTTACATATTTATGTTTGCTTGTTTAATGGTGTGTTCAATTTATACTTATTATTTAAGAATTCACGAGCTTAACACCGGCTTATAATAATTGAATATTCAATTATTATGTTTTTCTAAGAGAAACTGAAAAGAAAGAAAGAAACATTTACTGGCATATTGCGATGGTGCCATTTCGAAAACCGCCACGTAGCCATCATGTTGTTGTTGTTGTTGTAGCAATGCTCGCCCCACCTAATAGCCGCGACCGATCACAAATTGTCATCAATATCCTCTAACGGGAGTCCAAGGAAACTTGCCGTTTCAACAGGGGTGGACCATAAGGAAAGGGGTGTTAGAGGCGTTGGTTCCACATTACAATTAAAGAGATGGTTGGTGTCATGTGGGGACACATTGCAAGCGGGGCATACATTTTGTATGTCGGGGTTGATTCTGGATAGGTAAGAGTTTAACCTGTTACAGTATCCAGAACGAAGTTGAGCAAGAGTGACACGCGTTTCCCTGGGGAGTATGCGTTCCTATTCCGCGAGTTCTGGATATTTTTCTTCAAGTACTGGATTCACTGGGCAGTTCCCGACATAAAGGTCCGACGCCTGTCTATGGAGTTCACCAAGGACCTGCTTGTGTTTTTTCGCTTCATACGGCTGTGTTCTCAGGTGCCGTATTTCCTCAAAATGCTTACGGAGATGACTCCTTAGGCCCCTAGGCGGTGCTGGTTCGTCAATCAGATGTCTGTTGGGATGCCCAGGTTTCTGGGTATTCAACAGGAACTGTTTGCTCAGCATGTCATTTCTCTCCCTGATGGGGAGTATTCTCGCCTCATTATGCAGATGGTGTTCTGGGGACATAAGAAGACAGCCCGTGGCGATATGAGAGCAGTATTTTGGCAGGCCTGTAGTTTCTTCCAGTGGTTAGTTTTTAGGCTTGGCGACCATATGGGTGACGCGTAGCACGTAATCGGCTGGCTAATTGCTTTGTATGTGGTCATGAGCGTTTCTTTATCTTTTCCCCAGGTACTGCCAGCAAGGGATTTGAGGATTTTATTACGGCTCTGAATTCTCGGAACAATTGCGGTTGCGTGCGCACCAAAATGTAGATCCTGATCAAAGGTCACACCCAAGATTTTGGGGTGTAGGACAGTCGGTAGCGTAGTGCCATCGACGTGGATGTTCAATATGGTCGACATTTGGGGCGTCCATGTTGTAAATAAGGTCGCGGAAGATTTAGTCGGTGACAATACCAAGTTTCGCGAGGCGAAAAAACTGGAGAGATCAGGGAGATAGCCGTTTATTTTATTGCATAGCTCATCGATCTCTGGGCCTGGGCCTGTGGCCATTATTGTGCAGTGATCGGCGTAGGAAACGATTGTGACTCCTTCCGGTGGTGAAGGTAGCTTAGATATGTAGAAATTAAACAATAATAAATTGGGGATAGGACACCACCCTGTGGCACCCCTTGTTTAATTCTCCTTGGTTTTGATGTTTCGTTTCTGAATTGCACCGATGCCTGCCGACCACCCAGATAATTTGCGGTCCACATTTTAAGACATGGGGGAAGGGTAGACCCTTCCAGATCTTGCAGTAACGAGCCATGGTTGACCGTATCAAAGGCTTTTGATAGGTCTAGCGCTACGAGTACTGTTCCATGGTGGGGGTATTGATTCAAACCGCAATTTATTTGGGTGCCAATGACATTTAGCGCGGAGATAGTGCTATGGAGTTTTCTGAAGCCATGCTGATGAGGGGCTAGCTGCAAATGTGCTTGAAAATAAGGGAGCAAAATGGCTTCAAGCGTCTTTGCCACTGGCGATAGGAGAGATATCGGACGATATGACTCACCTACGTTAGCTGGTTTCCCAGGCTTTAGTAGCGGGACCACCTTGGCCATTTTCCATTTCTCGGATATGACAAAGGTGGAAATATACAGGTTGAAGACATGCGCTAAATATTTGAAACCCTCTTTCCCTAGGGTTTTAAGCATCGGCATGGCTATGCCGTCTGGGCCCACTGCTTTGGATGGTTTAGCGCGACCAATGGTGTCCTCAACCTCTCTAGCGGGGATGGTGATTGGTGATGCGCTGAATTTGTGTTTATGTGCGTGTCTATTGGCTCTCCGTCTATCTTTGTCGACCGTAGGATGCATTATATATTGTCGGCAGAAAGCGCTCGCGCATTTTTTCGCATCCGACAGCACCTTATCGCGAAAGGCGATGGAAACATTGTCTTTGTGCTTAGTCGGATTCGATAGGGACTTTACGGTGGACCAAAGTTTACCTACACCGGTAGAGAGGTTACAACATCTTAGGTGCTCTTCCCATTTCGCCCGCTTGTGTTCGTCCACAAGCAATCTGATGCGTTGGTTTATATCCCTTATTTGGGGGTCGCCTGGATCAAGCTGTCTTATAAGGTCGCGTTCCCTCGCTAAGCTCGCGGCCTCCGGCGGGAAGTGGGGCCGGATTTCGGGAATTCTCCCGGCGGGAATGAAATGTGCCGAGGCGGATTCAATGACCTTACGGAAGGCACACTCCCCTTGGCGGGCATCAGTCGGGATAGGGAGGGCCGCAAAGCTGCTGTCTGTTGCAGATTTATATTCTTCCCACTTTCCTTTTTTGAAGTTTATGAAAGTGCGTTTTTTGGTGACGATGAAGTCGGCGGTACGCTCGAACGAAATAAGTATGGGCAGGTGGTCGGATGCCAATGTTACCATCGGCTGCCAGTTGACGCAGAGTACGAGTTCTGCGCTCACGATTGAGTTGTCTGGCGAGCTATGACAGCTTCCTACCATACGTGTGGGGGCGTCTCCGTTTATTGTGCAGAACGTCGTTTCTTCTATTTGATCCGCCAACATCTCACCCCTACTGTCCGCCCGCAAGTTTGAATGCCATAGGTCGTGATGGGCATTGAAATCGCCTAAGATAATGCGATTGTTGCCAGTGAGTAAGGCCTCGATATTAGGGCGGTATCCACTGGGGCAACAGGTGATAGGAGGGATGTAGATGTTGATGATTTCTAGATTTGCATCGCCTGACCGGACAGATAGGCCTTGACGTTCTAAGACATTGTCCCTGCGGTCGATGCCAGGATCAAATATATAATATTGCACAGAGTGGTGTATAATAAACGCGAGGTCGCCTCCATTTCCGCTCTCGCGGTCTTTCCTGTGGACATTATACCCAGAGCAGGTCTGCAATGCAGATCTTGCTGTGAGTTTAGTCTCTTGAATCGCAGCAATGCGGATGTTGTGCCGCTTCATGAAATCGACTATCTCCGTAATCTTCCCAGTTAGTCCATTACAGTTTAACTGCAGAATTCTGAAGTGCATGAGGGGTGACGCCGCCACTGTAGGGGTAAGTGACGGGTGACTACGCCTAGGTTGTGGAAGGCCAGGACGCAATTGCTGTTGTGGCCTTGGGACTGGGCGCCCTTGGGAAAGCATTGGGGTACCCGGATGATTTGGGTTTGCGACCTGGCAACATGGCGCGATGAAACCCGTCGAGGGGTTGCCGTCGCGGAGACCAGAACATCTAGGAAAGTGGCACCACCCAAGGCAGGAACTGCATTGAACGGATGTCGCAAACCTATATATTCTGTGCTGGCAGACGGTGCAAACGTAGCCATCATCAGGGAGTTTCGGTACACGGTGAAACTGCAGTTGCCTTAACCACTAGACTATCCTGCTTGTATTTGTTTCCTTGCTTAATTCAGTTTCTCTCATTTCTACACTAACAACATAATTGGGACATTCTGTCTCTACATTAATTTGTGTGTATGTAGATTTGTTTTTGTAAAGTTTCTTTTTCGTTGCGAATGGGCTTTGTAAACTCGGGCTCAGTTTTACATATTTATGTTTGTTTGTTTAATGGTGTGTTCAATTTATACTTATTATTTAAGAATTCATGAGCTTAATACCGGCTTATAATAATTGAATATTCAATTACTGTTTTTCTAAGAGAAACTGAAAAGAAAGTGATATGTTGTTACATTCTTTACACATTCTTCATGCATATGTACATACACACATCTCTGTGTTCTCATATTTGTATAAGAGATTCTCAGTTATCTATTATTTCCCCTTATCAATTACTCATAAGTATACATTCCGTTACTCTGTAAAGTAAAACATGTATATATAATATCATCAGAGCATCAAATAAACAGTCTTAACGAAGTATTAAACACAACATATTGGCGACGAGAGCTAAAACGACTCACGTAACTAAAGGCAATGGCTGCTGCTCCATTTTTTAATTTCGAGCCTTTCGATGCAAATAAAACATCATGGTCACGTTGGGCTGAACGTTTCAAAACCGCATTGGATTTATACGATTGCGAGACGGAGAAACATGCAAAACTGCTCCTTCATTTTATGGGATCAGCTACATACAACTTATTGTGCGATAAAGTCATGCCGTTGAGGCCGGAGGAGATGACATACGAGCGAATAGCAGCCGCATTGCACGAGCACTTCGACCCCACTCCAAATGAGATCTTGGAAAATTTTCGGTTTAACATGCGCAAGCAGAAAGCAGGCGAAACATGTTCCGAATTTGCTGTGTCACTACGACGATTGGCGGTAAGCTGTAACTTTGGATTGCACCTAGAAAAGGCTTTGCGAAATCAATTCGTATTTGGTTTGCTAGACAAGAACATTCAGAGTAATTTACTAAAAAAGAAGTCGTTAAGCGTTAGTGAAGCGATCACTATGGCTACAGCATACGAATTGGCAGAAAAAGGGGGTGTAGAATTGCAAGGTGGAAATGACAGAGAAAGTGTGAATAAAGTAGGTTATAAGAACAAAATAGAGAAGAAAGAAAAGAAAGAGAAACAGAAGGGTGATAATAAAAAATGTTTTCGGTGTGGCAATTCCACACATCTTGCAGACAAATGCAAATACAAAGAGTTCACCTGTCATTTTTGCAACAAAAAGGGTCACCTAAAGAAAATGTGCTTAAAACAGAAATCACAGAAAAAGCGCGTGAACCAAATTGATGAGGAAGACAACGTACAGTTGGTCGAAGAACTATTTCAAGTAGATATGCACGGTGAAGTCCATAGCATAGCAAGAAAAATCGAATGCAAATTGTCAGTGAACAATGTACCAATATTATTTGAAGTGGACACGGGGTCCCCAGTTTCGATTATCAATTTGGAAGATGCCAAAAGGCATTTCGCAAAATCGCAGGTGAAAGAGACTAAAATACAGCTGGTGAGCTATTGTGGCACACCATTGGAATGCTTGGGTTATCTCTGGGTAAGTGTTGCGAATAAGATGAATGAGAAAACACTGAAATTGTATATAGTACGATCAAATCGCAAGCCACTTTTGGGCAGGGAATGGCTCCGTGAAATAAAACTCGATTGGAATGAGATTCTGGGTAGTGAATCACACAGCATGTCGCGTGTTAATCAAATTGAAGACAACAAGAACTTGTGCAAGATAGATAATTTTATTAAGAGATATCCGAACTTGTTTTCCAAAACTACGGGGAAAATACGTGACTTGCAAGCTCGATTATATGTAAAACCCAATACTATACCAAAATTTGTTAAACATCGACGAGTACCTTTTCCTTTACTCGAAGCAGTAGAGCGACAATTAGACGAGCAAGTCGCCGAAGGGCTGCTGAAGAAAGTGGAAACCAGCGAATGGGCTACACCTATTGTCGTTGTACGTAAGAAAGGCGGCAACATTCGAATATGCGGGGATTATAAGGTAACCCTCAATCCAGTACTCCTCGTTGACGAACATCCATTACCGACAGTTGAGGAACTATTTAGCAAGATGGCCGGAGGCAAAAAGTTTTCGAAAATCGACTTGTCCACAGCATATTTACAATTGGAAATTCATCCGGAAGATCGGCATCTATTAACATTGAGAACGCACAAGGGGTTATATGAACCAACGAGAATGATGTACGGAATTGCTAGCGCTCCTGCAAAATGGCAGCGACTGATGGAACAACTACTAGGCGATATACCCGGTGTATCCGTATTTTTAGATGATATTAAAATTACGGCACCCGATGATGGTACGCACATACAGCGCGTTGAAGAAGTACTAAGTAGACTGGATCGCTGCAACATGCGGGTTAATCTTGAAAAGTCTGAGTTCTTCAAGGAGAGCATAGAATACTGTGGATATATAATAAGTAAAGAGGGCATTCGGAGAATGAAAAGTAAGATTCAGGCGATTCAAAACATGAAAGTGCCTACGAATCGAGAGGAGGTCAGAGCTTTTATGGGCCTCGTTAACTATTACGGCAGATTTGTGAAAAATTTGAGCGACATAGTGTACCCGATTAACCAGCTACTGCAAAACAATGTGAAATTCGTTTTCGATAGCAAGTGCTTAAGAGCGCTTAATGCTATAAAGAAACATATGCAATCGGATGTTATACTAACACACTATGACTCAAAGTTACCTGTAACCTTAGCAGTTGATGCTAGCCCCATTGGAGTCGGTGCAGTACTAAGTCACGTATATGATGATGGTTCTGAGAGGCCGATTCAGTTTGCTTCACAGACTTTAAGCAAGGTACAACAACGGTACTCACAGCTGGACAAAGAGGCCTACGCAATAATATTTGGCATACGTAAGTTTTACCAATACCTGTACGGTAGAAAGTTTATTCTCGTTACAGATAACAGGGCAATCTCTCAAATATTTTCACCAAGTAAAGGGATACCTATCCACTCAGCAACTCGCATGCAACATTACGCATTATTTCTCGAACAGTATGATTATGTCATTAAGTGCAAGCGCTCAAAAGACAATGGTAACGCGGATGCACTGTCAAGGTTGCCAATTATGGATGAGCGCAATTCCATAGAGGAGGTTTATATGGTTGAAGAAGAATTGTTACAGGAATTACCAATAACAGTTACTGACCTGCAACAAGAAACAAAGTTGGACAAAGCAATTAAATCGTTAGTAGAAGGTTTGAAGTATGGCCGAGTCTGTGAACCTAAAGATCGTTTTGGTATCGACCAGCACGAATTTACGTTACATAATGGATGTTTATTACGTGGAATGCGCGTCTATATTCCTAAGAGCCTTAGACCAAGGGTACTTGAGGAATTGCATACAGCACATTTCGGCATAGTTCGAATGAAAAGTCTAGCCAGAGCTTATGTTTGGTGGAACCAATTAGACAAAGATATCGAGGAGCTAGTACAGAAATGTGTATCGTGTCAAATTACAAGACCTAACCCCAAAAAGGAGCCAAACACACACAGTTGGAAAACGCCTACTAAAGCATTCGAGCGGGTCCATGTAGATTATGCCGGTCCAATAATGGGTAAATATTTATTCGTACTAATCGACGCCTACAGCAAGTGGCCAGAGGTACATGTGACTCCCAATATGACCACAGAAACTACGATAGAAAAATGTCGTGAAATATTTTCGCAATTCGGCATTCCGAACATTCTGGTGAGTGACCACGGGCGGCAATTTAATTCCAACGAGTTCCAAAATTTTTTGAAGGAAAATGGAATTATCCACAAACAAGGTGCACCATACCACCCAGCTACAAATGGTCAAGCTGAACGTTATGTGCAGACAATCAAAAACAAGCTCATTGCAGCGAAATGCACTGCACATTCAATCAAGGCGGAATTATCAAAAATATTACTAGCTTATAGGCGTACCATTAATCCAGTAACGAGCAAATCACCGTCGATGCTGATGCTAGGGAGACAAATTCAATCGAGATTAGACTTACTATTACCGCATAATAACCCCAGAAACTACCATAAAGTTATGAGGTCGACACAAAAGAGAATGTCGAATGGTGATAGAGTTGCAGTACGAGATTACCTCTCAAAAAACAAGTGGCAGTTCGGAGTAATCGAATCGCGCAAAGGCGATGCGCACTACAACGTGAGACTTGACGATGGTCGCGTTTGGACAAGGCATACAGATCAGGTGAGAAAATCGGGAGTAGGGCTAAGCGAGCAAGCAACAACTTCAGACGAAAGACAGATAACAAGCAAAACAGTAACGCCAAATGAAAATACACTACTCGAAAACCAACCAACATTAGCACACCAATGCGACAACTCATCTCATATTTCAAATTCTAAAGAAACCACGGAGCCGAAAGAATTGGCAACAACATCGGCCAATAAAGATGTGGCCGAAGTTCAGCAGACACCAGCCACTGACGCAGAGCAAAACCCTCAGTTGCGACGTTCGCAGCGACAGCGCAAAAAACCAGAGCGTTTATGAAAAAGCAGAACAATACAAATATTTATTTCTTAAATCATTTCATTTACATCATGTACACAAATATTAAACTCTTCATTTTCTTCATTTTCATAATGTTTCACATTTAATTTTAAGAGCACTGAAATAATGATACATAGCAAACAAAAAAAAAAAGCAGAACAAGAATCAGTAAATTTTGAGGGGAGAGAGAGATGATATGTTGTTACATTCTTTACACATTCTTCATGCATATGTACATACACACATCTCTGTGTTCTCATATTTGTATAAGAGATTCTCAGTTATCTATTATTTCCCCTTATCAATTACTCATAAGTATACATTCCGTTACTCTGTAAAGTAAAACATGTATATATAATATCATCAGAGCATCAAATAAACAGTCTTAACGAAGTATTAAACACAACAGAAAGAAAGAAACATTTACTGGCATATTGCGATAGTACTATTTCAAAATCTGCCACGAATTAATCGGCAGGCAATTTCGTAAAGTTATCAAAGGTTTCACCGAGATTCGAACCGCGAAACACACGATGAAACCGCAGTTGCCTTAACCACTAGGCTATCCTGCTTGTATTTGTTTCCTTGCTTAATTCAGTTTATCTCATTTCTACACTAACACTCATTTCAGAATTGAGACATTCTGTCTCTATGTTAGTTTGTGTATATGTAGATTTCTCTTTGTAAAGTTTCTTTTTCGTTGCGAATGAGAAACTTTGTAAACTCGGACTCAGTCTTGCATATTTATGTTTGTTTGTTTAATGGTTGTTCAATTTATACTTATTATTTAAGATTTCATGAGCTTGACACCGACTTATAATAATTCAATATTCAATTATTATGTTTTTCTAAGAGAAACTTAAAAGAAAGAAAGAAACATTTACTGGCATATTGCGATGGTGGCATTTCGAAAACCGCCACGTAATAATCATCAGGCAATTTACCAAAGGTTTCACCGAGATTCGAACCGCGAATAACACGGTGAAACTTCAGTTGCCTTAACCACTAGGCTATCCTGCTTGTATTTGTTTCCTTGCTTAATTCAGTTTATCTCATTTCTACACTAAAACACAATTGAGACACCGGTCTGTTCTTAGCGTACCATTACCTACAATGTAGCCGAGATACTTGACTTCTTTGATACAAAACCTGTTGTTATCAATGTCGATTGTAAGGCCTGCTTTCCTTAATTGGCAAGCAACTTAATACGGACATATGACTCTTAAAATCTTCAGACGCTATTAGTAAGTCGTCTAAATAAACAAAAACTTGGTTTTTAAGCTGTGGTGGAATTACGCGATCCATCAAACGGCATAAAGCTTGTGGAGCATTGCATAGGCCAAATAGCATAACGCAATACCTGTAAAGCGGACGATTAGGGACGGTGAAATATGTGTAATCTCTGGAGGTGTCTGCGAGGGGGATTTGCCAAAAGGCACGTCGCAAGTCGAGAGAACTTATAAATTGAGCCTTTGGTGTTCTACTCAGAATACCATCAATTTGCGGAAGCGGATAAGCGTCCTTAACCTTTCGTGAGTCAAGGCACAGACAGACTTTGTTAGGCTTCTTAACTAAAACGACCGGACTGGACCAAGGACTATTGGGAGCCTCGATTACACCAAGCTTTATCATCTCATCTATCTCCGCATGGACAAGCTTTTCTACTGCTGGAGATATAGGGAAATATCGCTGCTTGATCGGACGGACATCGGGTTGGAGTTCTATCTTATACTCTATTATAAGTGAAGATTTTCCGAGATCTTTTCTTTCAAAGCTTGGAAAACTATTCTTCACTCGCTCTAACTCTTTCTTTTGCTCGTTGTTTAAGCAAATACTATTTTCATCTTCTTTTGTATCTACAGAAATCTCGGATATAACAGCTGCTATCTAGAATTTTACCCAGAACTGTACTCCCAGAATAATTTCCTGTTTCATACTTGGGACAACAAGAAACTCAATAGTTTCCTCTTTTCCCTCGAACTTTACCTACAGGTCGATTGCAGTCGGCGGTGTTCACGGACATAGTATGCTTACGAAGACTACCTTGATTACTAAAAGATTCAGCTAGTTTGGAACCTATACAGCAAACTTGAGCAATACTGTCCAACAGTCCTAAAAACTCACTATCTAGCATTTGAATCTTGGCATATGGTCTCAAATGTAAAGGTTTTTGTTCAATGGAACAAACATGGTTATGTACTGACGTACGAGCATTACTTACTTTTTTCCAAAATTCTTTTAAGCGAATTGTCGAACGACTGGGAGTTTTACTATCTGGCTTAAAAATTCTTTCTCTAGCTTTGAGATAATTTTCTAAACGAACTTCATAAGGTACGATGGTATAAATAAGTGGATTTGGTTTAGTAGGGTTTTCAGATAGTTTGACTATTGTTTTTGCGGAATCGCGTTGACTATAGCGTAAGAGAATTTGGACCTTCTTTATGGAATCTTTTTCGGGTCATTGCGAGGATTCTGTTTGAGAACCTCGGTCGTCTTCGAGTTTGCCGTATGCATTGTGGGCGGTAGATTCCTGGAGCACCACAACCATAGCAGAAAACTTTCCTGTCTTCCAAGCAGTCGAAGTACCGATGACCTTCAGCTCTAAAATTCCAGCACTCGATATTAGGTTTTACTGGACTTTTCACAACTTCGTCGACTTCAGCTGCCATTCCGTCAGGTGACTCATCTACCTTGTCATAGCATACTTCGCTTACGAATTTACTTGCAAGTGGACGAGCATTTACGTTCGGTAGGAGACTCGCAGACTTATTTATCTCATTTGCGAGACTTTCCCCCTTGAGGCATAGTCCGCGCAATTCAGCTAAAGACCTAATTGTCACATCCAAAATTTCGGTAAGTTCCGGTTCTGCCAAAGGTGTTTGAAGCGTTTCAGCTATTTTAAGTACGGCGTTCCTGTAGTCGTCGAGGCTTTCTGCTGACCCTTGCTTCCTATTTCGGATCATCTCCTTAATTTCGAACTCGCTTCGGTGTTGTTGGAAGTTTGTCCGTAGTGCTTGGCAGATCGATGGTCAAGTAACGCGTTCAACTGAACGACGGTATCCCCAATATCAGTCTTTGGCCTCATTCAAAAACAAACTTTGTATGTGTTCACACAATAAATTGAAATTTCCTCCTAAAGTATCGATGCATTTGCCTTCAACTCGATAGATAAAACTACTAAAAACTGATAAATTGGGCGTTCCATTAAACTTGATATCCCAATTTGAAATCAATTGAGCTATTCTACTAGACTTTGGTAGGCTGGTAACATGACTAAAACGAATTTGGCCAATTCGGTTATTAAAATTTCGTTCGGAATTTCTGGGCAAACTTGGGGGTTCCCTAGCCCATAAAGGTGTAGAGACGTCACGCGGTAAAGTTGGTTGATGTATATCAGCTTCAACACTGACATTGGCTACAGGCTGAGGGGTGGTACATTTAGGTTAAGGCGTTCCATCAAATTGTTAACCACCCCTTCGAGTCTTTCTTCTAATAACTGCCTTACGCGATTTTCTAATCCCTCAAAAATTGTAGCTTGCCTAGACGATATTACCCTATTATCTTCAAGGTTTTGAGGTATATTTACTTAATTTGCAGCAGGGAGAGGTAAACCTGCAGCACCTTCCAGCTACTGATCGTCGTTTCCTGATAAGGCTAGATTCCTATTACCATTCGAATTATTTGGTTGCAATAGAGTTTGATTCCTTGTGCGTACGCCTGTGTTTTGGTAAAAATCACGGCTATTACACCTACTGCTACACTGTGGACAATTTGAATTTTTCTTTAAAAACTTCAAGAGACATGATCGATGGAAGCGATGTGAACATGTAGTCACTAAAACGTCATCATTTTCCGAGAAAGCATGTCTACATATTGAACATCCATTCCATTGGATCGCAGAATATCCTGCGCTATTTCTTTGTGACATTTCAAAAGAGGTGGTAATCAGGTTGTAAGAAAAATCTATATATATATATGGGGCATTCCATCCCATTTCGACCAATTTTGAACCCGACCCCTTTAGAATTGGCTGAAAGTTTTTCTTCTTTTTCTAGCTTACGAAAGACGTTTTTCAGAAGTTTTTCAAATTTTTTCATCCAACTCTAAAAAAGTTATGAATTTTAAAAAAAACACCGTTTTTGCTTTCAAAATGCTATAAATTTTTCAAAAATTGACCGTTTGGTAACCGTTTTTTTTTAAATTTGTTTTTAAATGTACTTTTCGGAAAAAATTCAAAAAAATTTTAAAAGTTTTTTTTTGTAATTTTTCAGTTTTTCGAGATTTTTCGAATTTCGCCTTTTTTTCTCATAAAAAACTTCAATCAATTCTGCAATCATCCCCACTAATCCCGGAGTGGGCCGAGAATTTTTTTTTTTTAATTGAAAAAAAAACTTTAAAATTTTTTCCGAAAAGTACATTTAAAAACATATTAAAAAAAATGATCCCAAACGGTCAATTTTTGAAAAAGTTATACCATTTTGAAAAAAATACCGTCTTCCAACTCAAAATAAGTTTTAAATATTTTGAAAAAAACGTGTTTGATCATTTTTTTTTTAATATGTTTTTAAATGTACTTTTCGGAAAAAATACAAAAAAAAATTTTAGTTTTTTTTTTTAATTAAAAAAAAAAAAAAATTCTCGGCCCACTCCGGGATTAGTGGGGATGATTGCAGAATTGATTGAATTTTTTATGAGAAAAAAAAAACGGCGAAATTTCCGAAAAGTACATTTATAAACAAATTTTAAAAAAAAGATCCCAAACGGTAAATTTTTGAAAAACTTATAGCATTTTGAAAACAAAAACGGTGTTTTTTTTTTAAATTCATAACTTTTTTTGAGTTGGATGAAAAAATTTGAAAAACTTCTGAAAAACGTCTTTCGTAAGCTAGAAAAAGAAGAAAAACTTTAAGCCAATTCTAAAGGGGTCGGGTTCAAAATTGGTCGAAATGGGATGGAATACCCCATATATATATCGTTATCTTAATGTGAAAATGTGCTAAGTCGCTTTTTATGAAAAATTTTATTTTAATGCAGTTTTAAAACTGAAATCAAAATACATCGATCACAAAAAAAAAATTTATTTTTCATTTTTACGTGCGCGCATTTTATTTATTTATTTAATTCATTCAGTCTAAAAGTGCATGCTTTGTTTTTGTTGTTGTATTAACGATAAAGACACTCACCGAAGGCTTTGGGGAGTGTTACCGATGTTGATGGTCCTTTGCCGGATATAGATCCGGTACGTTCCGGTAAAAAAGCACTATTAAGGTACTACCCCGACCATCTCGTGAACGATTTATATGACCGCAATAAACCTTCTAGGCCATACTGCCTTCCCCACCTTCTAGTGGACTTACTATCCAATAAAAAGTATCCATCCTTTTTTTTTGCTTTTTCATTTTTACGTGCGCGCATTTTATTTATTTATTTAATTCATTCAGTCTAAAAGTACATGCTTTGGTTTTGTTGTTGTATTAACGATAAAGACACTCACCGAAGGCTTTGGGGAGTGTTACCGATGTTGATGGTCCTTTGCCGGATATAGATCCGGTACGTTCCGGTAAAAAAGCACTATTAAGGTACTACCCCGACCATCTCGTGAACGATTTATATGACCGCAATAAACCTTCTAGGCCATACTGCCTTCCCCACCTTCTAGTGGACTTAGTATCCAATAAAAAGTATCCAACCTTTTTGAAATTGGCAACAATTCTCAGATTTCGCGCTAGGGATTGTATCAGCTGAGCATCGGGTACGAGAATGCACTCGGAATTTTTCCACCTGATCCTTTCTGCAAGTTCCTTTTGTTATAAACGGATTTTGTCCAATTTTTAAAAACAGTCTTCCAAGCAGTTGTTTTGTATTCACGACCTTGGACCTATATGTAGAGTTCTGAAACTATATTGACTCAATTATTTTTATTTGACTTTGTTATTATGTTAAGTTGAACCTTATAATTTTAATATGTTTTACTATATTTAAATTTTCAACATTGATTTTTCAAAATCTTTCATTATTATTCAATTTTGCATCATGAAAATATAACATTTTCTTTTAAATAAGTTTTGTGTGGATATTAATTTTAATAAAAATAAAGCATCCTACAATATATACGATTAATACAAACTACTATCGCCCGTCGTCGAAATTCGACCAACTTGTATTTTTTTCAACTCACTCTATGCATCCAGTGTTGGGGTAGTGCAATAACGCGTTAATAGTTGAGCAGTGAGAGGAAATATAGCAAACTGATCTATCTTACTTAAAGTTCTAATTAAAATTTTGAATTTGACCTAAGACGTTATAATCTTTGATTGCATTTTCTTAAATTTTCTACAAACTTTTCAAATGTAATTATAAGTTTTGGTATGGAGCTCTTTAAAAAAAATATAGCAAATATGTAAAATCAAATGAAATTTACATAGAATTGTGGTGAAATTACTTGAAATTGAATTGCAAATTTGCTTTTTCCACACCACCCGGGAGATACGCCATTGGCGCGCTACCGAAGCTATTTTTGGGTGCTCGGTTCCCCAGTAGACCTATATCACCAATATAAACTACATATACATATATCGCCCATTTACTTCAATAGCGTCATAATTCAAAAAACACGAATTTTTAGTTAAGAACGAAGAAATGTGCTAAAGGAATTTAACCTATATCACACCACCCGTTAGGTATGCAATTGGCGCTTTACTATTATATATGTATTTATTATTAATTTAATTAATTTAATTAGTTATAATTTAATTTAAACGACAACGAAAATTTTGAATAGAATAGAGGATACCTTCATAAAAAAATAAAATAAAAATATAAAACAAGTATGTAATGGAAAAGAAAGCAGAGTTTTCTAAACAAATTTAAAATAAAAGAAAAAACAAAAATAAAGTACTTAAAGTGCAAAAAAATTAAATGAAGGGAATAAGCAGTTCCATATAAAAACGCAATAAATGCACTTAATTTTTTTCGGCGATTTAATGTTATCATTGTGGGAATATGAAGATTCTAGTGCTCGGATATTTAATGTGAGAATTCCAATGTTGGGATGTCTAATTTGCAGATAGTAATATTGAGATGTTTTCTGATATTTTATTTTATTTTATTTTATTTTATTTTATTTTTAAAACCAACTGGTCTAACCTACTTAAAGTTTCCATTAAAAATTTGGTTTTGACCTAAGACGTTATACTTTTTGATTGTATTTCCTTAAATTAAATTAGTGTAATAATTACGTTTTGGTATGGAACTCCTTAAACAAAATATTAAAAATATGTAAAATCAAATGAAATTGACATTGAATTATGGTGAAATGCCTTGAAATTGAATTGAAAATTTGCTTTTTCCACACCACCCGGGAGGTACGCAGTTGGCGCGTTACCGAAGTTAGTTTTGGGTGCTCGGTTCCCCAGTAGGCCTATATCACCCATATTAAATACATATACATATATATATATATATATAACAAAAATATTTAAATAAAATATTCCAGATAAAATAAAGTGTAATAGGTAACTCACAAATTATAAAATCAGTAAATATAAATAAATTAAAAACTTAACACAACAACAAATATATACATTTTTAACATTACTGGTCTCTTTTCGTCAGCATGATTATCAATTTATTTGTTTAAAAATTATTTGCGAAAAATATAACCACATAAGCAAATAACCTGATAAGCACGCTTTCGTGAGTAGACCAAATGTAATTAAATAAAAATTTTAAGTCCATATATACACATATCACCATACGTCATGCCATATATAACTGCAATATGAAAAATTTAAAATATAATTTTACACAGTATTGAAGAATATCTTGATTTTAACTAACCTCGAGTACTGCCCATTTCGCAAGAATAAAAGGGAAAAAGAGTAAAGGAGAGACGCCCAAAAATCTATACTTAGATACATTAATTCGTCTACATGCAAATGTTTTAAAAACTTTTCTCAGTTAACGCGAATTTAAATTCATGGATTTGCATTGCTTACATTTAGCAGTTTTGATTTATAACTCCGGGGAAAACAATATTTTTCGTGAATACCCTTTCATCGCCAGCTAAGTGACCTTGATTATTATGTTCGCTTACATAACAAAGGACCTTACATACAAAGGACCTGACTCTACTTGCAGCTACGTATAATTGCCCATGTGTAAATACCCGCCTCCACAAAATTCCAACTTTTTCAAATGTTTGACCTTGCGACTTATTTATGGTCATTGCGAAGGATGGTATTACTGGAAACTGCGTCCGTTGAAAACTAAAGGGTAATATGGTTCCTGAATAAGTTAATTTGATGCGCGGAATAAGAATTCGTTTGCCTTTTGAATATCCGGTTAAAACTTCACAATCAATGGCGTTGTTGTGAAGGCACTTAACCCTCATTCGTGTCCCGTTCACTAAGGCATCCTTTGTATTAAGGTTTCGAATGAGCAGCACGACGCAATTAAGCTTCAGTGAAAGATGTATATTGGAACGATTTTCCGTCATCCCTTGTCAAATTTGGTTTTGAGACAAACCGGTTTCGGCGTTGTGCCATCATCAGTGTCGATTTTCGTTCTGACCTGTTGTTGTCGTTTGTCCTGTATTTATAGTTCGTAGGTATATGAGCAGGTATTGTCAAATTGATGCTTGTGTATATTTAGTTATGTGTATGTGCTGTGTGTTCATTCAGAACCGAGGGTGGTTTTTAAATCGATTTGCGTGGCTGACTGGGGTAGGTAGAAATCTGTGATTTTAGTCGTTTGACCTTCTATGTCGGTTTTTTGTTTTGGTGTGTTAATTGTTTTGTGTTTATTTGTTGTTGCGTGTTTGTCTGTTGTACCTGTGTGATTAAGTTGTTTCCTGTAAACAAGTTTTAAAGGCTCGAATATTGTGTCAGAAATTGTGTTTATCTGTTCGTTTATTATTCTACCGTCGAATGTTTTCTGTTTGTAGATTTCCATGTTTTCGAGTACGTTGAGACGTCGGCCCTTTTCTTGTATGTGAAGAACCCTAACTGTTTTATTGATGTTTGCTGGGGAACATTCATTCTCGACCATGTGATTCGCGAAGTTAGACTCGGGTATAATGTTTGGATTCCGTATTTTTTTGTTGTAATCTCTAATATGTTCTCTGAACCTCGTTCTTATTTGCCGTCCTGTTTGTCCTATGTAACTATGCTGGCATCCGCAGGTAAGCTTGTATACGCCGTGGCTGCTAAACGGATCCTCTGAGTTAATGTTAGTTCTTAGTTTTCGCCCTAGATTGTTCGATGTTTTGAATGATGTGTTAATGTTGTATTTTTTAAAGAAGTTTGCCAATTTATATGTTGCTTTTCCAGTATATGTCATAGTCGTCCAGCTATTATTTTCCTTTTCATTATTTCTTTTTGGTTCTCCATTTGTCCTTCTGAGCTTATCTACTAGTGCTTTTTTATATCCGTTGTTTGCAGTGATATTATATATGACCTGAAGTTCTCTCTTATATGCCTCTTGTCTAAGAGGTGTTCTTTCAAGTCTATGTATCAAGTGCCCTAATGCTGCATTTTTATGTTGTCGAGGGTGATTTGAGGTATTGTGTATTATTGTGTTGGTGGCCGTTGACTTTCTATATATGTCATAGTTAAATCTTTTGGTTTCTTTATCAATGTTTATCGTGAGGTCTAGGTAGTTGATTCCTCCGTCTTTTTCGGTTTCCATTGTAAATTTTATATTTCCGTGCTGCTTGTTGAGGTACTCCAGTACAAGCTCTTCGTTATTAGTAGTTAAAACGCATATTATGTCATTCACGTATCTAGCATAAAATGACACGCCTAATTTGGACTTCAGCTCCTGTATGTACCTTTCTTCCAGATTTTGCATAAACACTTCCATAAGAATTGCTGATGTGGGGCTTCCCATTCCAAGACCGTTTGTTTGTCTATATATTTTATTATTGAATTGAAAATAGTTTTGACGTAAAATGGTTCTTAGCGTATTTGTGATTTGCATACTTTTCACTTTGTTTTTTGTGTTATGACCTATTGTTGAGCTAACATGTCCAAAGTCTCCGATAGTGATATAGATGGGTATAAATCTTTTATGTCAAAAGATACCAATTTGCTGTTTCTTGTTAGCTCTACGGTCTCGAGTCTCTCTATTAGTTGTGTTAGCTATTGCATATTCGTTCCTTAGCTCCAGAGTATCCATCAATATCGTTTCTAAATATTTGGATAGTTTGTAACATGGTGCCGATTTAAAATTAATGATGGGCCTCATTGGCGTGTCCGGCTTGTGGATTTTTGGTAGCGCAACCAGTGGAGGAGCCGAAGGGTTCATTTGGACCAATCTATGTGCCATGTTAGAATCTACTATATTTGTTGCACTTTTTATAGCAACTTTGATTTGTTTTTGGTATTCATCTGTGGGATCCTCTCTCATTCTACGGCATTTCATTTCCTCTATGAGATCCTCGGTTTTGGATATATATTGCTCTTTTTCGATTAGCACAGTGGTGTTTCCTTTGTCCGCTTTCGTTGTGACAATATTGTTTTTCCTTAGTTTATGCTGTATGTTCTTTATTGTTTTCTCCTTTGTATTCGATTTTTGTCCGTCTTGTGCTTTCACCTCCTTTTTATGATTTCCCTGCACATGTGTCTTGCGTGCTCCTGTTCTTCCTGTGGTATCAATGATATTGCGATCTCCGAATCTACAATCGATTGCTCCGTTTTTCTTACTGTATTCTGGTCCATGATATTGTGCTTCAGGCCCTTTTCGAGAAGTTGTGCCTGTTCCTTGGTAATGGCCACTGTTGTGAGGTTAACGAACTTGTCATGAAACTGGTGAGTGTTTTGGTCTCGGTTACCCTCTCGTCGTCCTGCCAGCTTGTCCAATTTTCGGTTCAGCGACCTGTATTTTTGTTGTAGTTCCTGATCGACCACTGTCTTAATGCGGTCGAAACATTCCATTAATGCATCCTTCTTCGAGTATAAGCTTTCCAACTCATATTTTAAAAAATCATTTTCCGCTTTTCTAACTGTTTTCCTGCTAGATTTGGTATTTGCCTTTATTGTTATTTTTGCGAATTTCGGAGTAACATTCAATTCCAGGCATTGCTTGTTGAACCAAATGCTCGCCAAATGCTTTATATATTTTCAGTAGGCGTCGCTTGTAAATTGTTAGTAGTCCGTTCGCGTTCAAGTTAAAAGCCTGACAAGCAATAACTGACTTATCTTGTTTGGTTGATTTTCCGACAGGGTGGATAAATGATGTATATTGGAACGATTTTCCGTCATCCCTTGTCAAATTTGGTTTTGAGACAAACCGGTTTCGGCGTTGTGCCATCATCAGTGTCGATTTTCGTTCTGATCTGTTGTTGTCGTTTGTCCTGTATTTATAGTTCGTAGGTATATGAGCAGGTATTCTCAAATTGATGCTTGTGTATATTTAGTTATGTGTATGTGCTGTGTGTTCGTTCAGAACCGAGGGTGGTTTACTAATCGATTTGTGTGGCTGACTGGGGTAGGTAGAAATCTGTGATTTTAGTCGTTTTACCTTCTTTGTCGGCTTTTTGTTTTGGTGTGTTAATTGTTTTGTGTTTATTTGTTGTTGTGTGTTTGTCTGTTGTACCTGTGTGATTAAGTTGTTTCCTGTAAACAAGTTTTAAAGGCTCGAATATTGTGTCAGAAATTGTGTTTATCTGTTCGTTTATTATTCTACCGTCGAATGTTTTCTGTTTGTAGATTTCCATGTTTTCGAGTACGTTGAGAAGTCGGCCCTTTTCTTGTATGTGAAGCTTATGTGAAAGCTTATGCGGTGGAATTCCGCTCACATTGAGGGAATTCAGAAACTCAGTGGGATAATTATTGACTTCTCTTTTATCGTCGCAAGTAATTTTATCAAAACTAGTATATGTTTTGAATGAACCAGGTATGGTATGCGCTTAAGTATGTCATTATTAACCAGGGAGCAGTCCTCATTGGTTGCTGCTAAAATTACAGAACTCACAACTTGATCTGACAATAAATTTTCTTCAATATTTCCAAATACGTCAGCAATTAGGTTATCTTCATTTCCCACTAATTGCTGTGGTATTTCAATGACATTATCTCCAAACTGTGGATATAAAGGTGTTTGACCATCACCAATTTGCTTTAAAAATTCTACAAACTGCAGTTCGTGTGGTAATGCTCTCATGTTTTGGTTTAATGTTTCATGATGAAAAGAAGCAGATTCATTCCAACTAATAATACAGTTTTCAACCAAAACAGCACGTGGTCCATGAGGAACAACGGGTAGAATTTGTCTAAAATCGCCACAAAAAAGTATTGTTTCCCCAGCAAACAGCTTGCATTTATCATTTTCATCGGAACACAAATCACGCAGTAGTCTATCTATAGCTTTCAAAATTAAAAGTGGGCACATGGAAATTTCGTCAATTATTATCAGCGCAGCTGAATTTATAAATCTTCCTTGAGCACTGTTTGGGGTGATATTCGGTACAGAAGTTTCGACAACAGGAATGGGAAATTTAAATACATTGTGCACTGTTCTTCCACCAATCAAAAGAGTTGATGCTATGCCACTAAAAGCAGTCGCAATACATGGAAGATTAAGTGAATTCAACGTGTGAATTAAAGCAGTTTGCATACCAGTTTTCCGCAACCTGCATGAGCAGTAACGCAGAACATATTAGAACCAGTATCATGAAACTGTATTTCCTGGATAACGCGGTCTATTATTGTACGTTGCTCGTTGTTTGCTCGTGAGTAATAGTCTTCAAATAAAATTAGCTCATTTTCAGGTTGTTACAGCAGGATTTGCTGTGGGCACTGGTAATCCAAGGCTGTGACATGTCACGTTATGACTAAGTAGCACATCTTCGATTTCTAATAGTGCACGATTAAATGAAAATGTTTCATCGCTTTCTCTCAGGAAATCTTCAGGAAGTGAATTTTTAAACTCATTCCACAGCGCCAAAGCATTTGCTGGAACATTTAGCGCACATATCACAGCAAATAAGTGACGCATTTGTTTAGGAGAATGAAATTGTCGCGCTTCTTCTAAGCACTCGCGCCATTCGTTATCATTTGAGGGGATCCCCTAGCACGAAACGCTTCCACAAATGTATTATATATAACCCCATTATATGTTCCAACGTCCATAAACGATTTTGGCCCAGTTACATGTAAAAGGAGCAAACGTAAATGGAAGAGTTCAATATCCTTCGGCGACACTACATACATGCGAGCAACAGTTTTATGACCGCCTAGCTGTCTTTTTTTCCATTTCTTGGTTTTATCTTCCCAAGTATAAAGCAATGGAATTTCTATATATTTATATGAATTTGCCGAAGGATCTTCAATATTCAAATGAAAAAATGCCAACAACCTGGTTTTTTCTCAAATTCTGAACAGCTCGTTGTGCCTGACCATTAGTAAACACAACGTTTTGTCTTTGCGGTAAGTGAACGTCAAGTCGCGTTACTGAATGGGACTGACAGTGCATAGGGAATTGGAAAATCCGCCAAGCCGCTTCAGTGGAACCAACGTAACGTCCATTCAAAAAGTTTTGAATCTCGTCACAATTGTCTACTTCACCAGCATTAACGTGTTCAGTAGCTAACATGACAGTTGGACTGTCATATCCTTTATATACATATTTATAAATGTATTTCACACTTTTAACCGTTGAGCAAACCTCAACATTAATATGGCAATTAAATTTGGCAAGCAAATATGGATTATATGGTACAACATAACGGTTATCAAGAGACGCACCACGAATATCAACACTAACACCATTACCACGCCTTCTATACATTGGAAACCCATTCACCTCTTCTCGTGTGAACTCGCAAAATTTTTTGGGAAAACTCTTGGAACAATTACCATTTCTCATGCAAACTGCGTTAACAAAGCACCACATGGCCCATGCATCATATGTTTCGAAACGTATTCATGCAATTTTGGGTTTATTTAAATGTCAGGAATTTCCGCACATACGGCTTTGTCTATATCACTAACACCTTCAAGTTTATCCCTTTCATCTAATGTTAGCAATATGTGCGCATGAGGCAAACCTCTCTTTTGAAATTCTATTGTATAAATATAAGCAGCAACAGTACCAAAAACTTTTTTTGTAGCTATTGTGCTTATTAAATCATTTAGTTTCGCACTGAACACGCGCACTATAATTTCTGGGCGATAATTTGGTGTTTCATTGAAATCAACACTCCTGGTAATTTCTGGCCAATTTTGATTGCATGTCATTGTAATAAACAGAGATGGTTTACCAAAATGACGGACTATATTCATAGCGTCTAAATAGTTTTGGTACATGTTTCTGGGAGAGCCGGTGAATGAAGATGGCAGAATAATTCTTCTTCCAATATTTTCATGTCCATTACTATGAGGATTTGTGATCAGATAATCTGTTATGTTATACAAAACATCACACCTCAGGTTTTCTTGATTAAGTCTTAAAAAGTTACGTCTTGTTCCCTCAACTCGAACATATATATCTACAATCCACTGTAGATAAAACTTTTTAGAATGATATAGAAGACTGAATTCGTCTCTGATCGTAAGTCGAAATGATGCGAACTCAAGCATAGTAGTTTTAATTCTAGCTCGACTTGAAGTATACGTACTTCGTCTGCTATGCAATATATCAGGATACCATCCTGCGTTTCCATTGGGAAATAGTAGTGGATAGGCCAGCGGATCCAAAGATGAATCTAAAACGGAAATATTCTTTACCGTACCACTCCTTTTATAAAGTGATACCATCCTTCTATCAAATGGAGGTTCACCATCTGTTGTATTAAATATCACGGCAACATCTGTTGCAAGAGCATCATTAAATCTACCCATCTCTATATTCGGCATCTCACGATTAACCGTAATGAGTAAACACATATCCTTATATATATTTTCGTGTATACTACAGCGTTCTTTCATGGAAATAAAAGACCGAACAAAAGGGTTAACTTGATTCAATTGGGCAGATATTTCTGTCATCAAGCCTCTATCCCATAATGCATTTGATGGTTCTCTCAGTCTAAAAGTATTTGCGGTATCAACATCATAGAAATATAACTGAGCATAGCAGGGATTCGACCTAGCATTTTGCTCGTGCGTTAAAGGGCAAGCTCTATGATAAAAGATATTGTGAATTTTAAAATAATAAGCACCTTGCATAACATTCTCTGCTATTTCCGCTTCAGAACTAACCATCGCAAAAGATGAATTGAAACTACGTATATTCTCAAAGTAATTTGTTGATCTCCGCTTTAAAACCAGGTTATTGGAGCGTAAACCCTCATATAAATTATTGAAAAACTCATTTTGTGTTAACGGTGCCAAAGTTACTTTTCCCTTTTGACAACACAACGAAAAGGAGTTTCTGCTTCTTGCAGTAATCTCTTTCTCGAAATGCATTGCATTACAATGCTCACAACGTAAATCCATATTTCCAACATCCAAGCTAATAAAATTAGGAGGTACATCGTTCAAAGCACCCTTAAAACTATCAACCAATGCGAGAGATGTGTTAAATTAGGACGTCTCTCCCTATTACTATCCCTGTCTCTTCTTCTTGTAAGTCGTGGCATTATATATGACTAAAAATAAATTAAGAATCAAAATTAATTTCAAAATGCCCACATAAATATTTCAGAAATGATCATGAAAATAATTTCATATAATCCGGTAATAATTGTCGAAAAACACAGTTCTATAATGGAGCCTAATCTGCAAAGGTAGTGAAAATTTTTACATGATTCAGTTTTTAGTAATGCATTTATGAAAAATTCCCTTCTTGGTAATGCATTCAAGTTATTTGAAAACATAATAATAAACATTTTCTACGGCCTTTTTACTTGCCCTAGGATACGAACCTGGGATGTTGTTCCTGTAACAACAAAAATTACTCCCCGAAGGTAAGTCTTTACCGAATACGAATCTGGTACGATCCGATACTTGCACCTTCTGGTATTAGACAGGCGGGAACGAATTTTGGCCCCTTGACCCTACGGGTCTGTGGATTTTAGTAGCCTCTTACGACAGGCATGCCTGCCGCGGGAATTTTCTGAGCCCCTTAACCCTCTGGGGGACGAACCTGGGATCTTCGGCCAGGGTTGTTGTTGTAACAACAAAACTTACTCCCGACATTTTACGGGAGTTTTACGGACATGGGTAATCCTTTCCCACATATGAATCCGGTACTTGCTCCTTCTGGTATTAGCCAGGCGGGAACGAATTTTTACCCCTTGATCCCGCAGGTTTTTGGATTTTAGTCGCCTCTTACGACAGGCATGCCTACCGTGGGAATATTCTTAGCCCCTTAACCCGCAGGGGGACGAACCTGGGATCTTCGACCTGGGTTGTTATTTTAACAGCAAAAATTACTCCCCAACAGTTTACGGGAGTTTTACGGACATGGGTAAGCCTTTGCCGAATATGAATCCGGTACTTGCTCCTCCTGGTATTAGCCAGGCGGGAACGAATTTTTACCCCTTGATCCTGCAGGTTTATGGATTTTAGTCGCCTCTTACGACAGGCATGCCTACCGCGGGAATATTCTTAGCCCCTTAACCCGCAGGGGGACGATCCTGGGATCTTCGGCCTGGGTTGTTATTGTAACAGCAAAACTTACTCCCCGACAGTTTAGGGGAGTTTTACGGACATGGGTAATCCTTTGCCGAATATGAATCCGGTACTTGCTCCTTCTGGTATTAGCCAGGCGGGAACGAATTTTTACCGCTTGATCCCGCAGGTTTTTGGATTTTAGTCGCCTCTTACGACAGGCATGCCTACCGCGAGAATATTCTTAGCCCCTTAACCCGCAGGGGGAAGAACCTGGGATATTCGGCCTGGGTTGTTATTGTAGCAGAAAAAATTAGTCCCCAAGAGTTTACGGGAGTTTTACGGACATGGGCAAGCCTTTGCCGAATATGAATCCGGTACTTGCTCCTTCTGGTGTTAGCCAGGCGGGAACGAATTTTTACCCCTTGATCCTCCGCGAAGGTTTAGGAGAGTTTTACGGATATGGGCAGGTCTTTTTCGAATACGTTACACTCTGGTACTTGCACCCTCTGGTATTAGCCCACTGGGAGTGGGAGTGGGGGTGATAGTGACTGGGAATAATTGTAGAAGTGGGGGTGGGAGTTAGGAGTAGAAGAAGGAATAGGAGTGATAAAGGAGGGGTGGGGCAGTAGTGGGAGCGCCCACATATGTATAAATATTCTAAATAAAAACAAATTTAAAAAATGCATGTGTATATAGATATAATGAAAATTCAACTTATGTATGTAGGTATAAACCGGGTCGCATCCTAACGGTTTGAGCGGTAGTTAGAGTAGGAGAAGGAATGGAAGTGGGGATAAAGAAGGGGTGGCGGCAGTAGTTGGAGCGCCCATATAAACGTTTTAACCGATCATAAAGTGGGAGTGTGAAAAGGAGTAAAAGTGGTGGTGGCAGTGACGAGGGGGGTGATAGAGGGGGTAGGATTGGAATTGGGAGTGGGAGTAGCAGGAGTGGGAGTTGGAAAAGTAGTAGTAGGAAGTGGGGGTTGGTGTGGGGGTGGGGGTAGTAGTGGGAGTAGCAGGGGAATAGTAGTGGAGGTAGAAGTAGGAGTAGCGGGAGTGCGGGTGGGAGTGGAGTGGGAAAAGGTGTGGGGTGGAAAATAGAAGTAGGAGAAGGAATAGGAGAATAAGTGGAGATAAAGGAGGGGTGGGGCAGGAGTGGGAGCGCGCACAGGGGTAGTGTGGGCAGGAGTAGGTGGGTGGAGAATAGGAGTGGGGGTAGGAGTGGGAGTGGGGATAGGAGTAGCAATAGTGGTAGAAGGAGTGGGGGAGTGGGAATTGGAGTGGGAGTGGGGGTGGGCCTTTGCAATATTTCGACCTAAAATCGAAAACGTTTTTGGGTCGTTTTTTTTCGTTTAATATACAACGTGAAATTTTCCGATTCAATCAAAATGCATTTAAATAATAATAAACTAAGTTGAAATAAAAGAGAATATAATAAAATAAAATAAGAAATATCAAAATAAATTAGCATAAAAGACAATATAAAAATTTTAATGTAATATATTTGTAGCAATTTTAATATACAACGTGAATAAAAGCTAATATAATAAAATAAAATGACAAATGTCGAAATAAATTAGCATAAAAGGCAATATACAAATTTTAATGTAATATCTTTGTAGCAAATTTATTTATTTTTGTTCACTATAAGACGTGCTATATCTAAAATGAGCATAAAAACTGGAAATGCAAAAAACATTTGGGTCAAATTTGCAATTAATTGTTATAAATAAATAAATTTAGTGAGTTTGAACAAAAGTTGACTCATTATTTCTGATTTCATTTTTTTTAAAGCAACTAAAATGAAAAACAAAGAATCTGTGAAATAAAGGCCTATGCTTTTACGTGTATGTAAAATTTGTCCAAAGAAATAGGCCGGTTAAGTTATTACTTCTCTTTAAAGTTTTTTTGTGCGCTAACAATTATTTTAGAACAATTTTTTAAGGATTTTGGTACAGACCAATGTAGGTAATTGGCAAAAATGGGAAACAATGTTTTATTTGAACTGAAAATGAGCGAAGCAGTGGTTCTCTCACTGTTTGGCGTGTACAAATATATACATATTGTAACGAATTCGCTGCAAATCCTCTTATTTGCAACCCTCTGCTAAGTTCGTACCGCTAAACTGTTGAATAAATAACTCCAATATTGAACAATGGAAAAATGGCCTTTATTATAGTACTTCACAATAACACTCAAACTGTGCAACGAATAGCTTAATAACCAAACTGATAGCTCAAATGAAACTCCACTAATCAAAATAATACTGCTATTGCTCGCTAGATATCGTCTTAGTCGTAACTGCTGATCAACTCAAATCAAACTGAATTCTTTTTCACTCGCTTGTGCCGCTTTTATAGTTTACGCTGCATACATCTAGGCTCTTCTATTTCCAGAACTTACCAACTATTTCGAGTGTTTATAGTTCTTATATAGTTTCTACTTGTTTACAATTTTCTACTTTTCAGCGTCTCTCAGATGTATGTGAGTTTTTAGTTTACAGTCTCCCGCACACACATAAGCGTATAAGTAAATTCATCTGTGTGTGACATCTCATCTCTCGCTGCCTTGTATGTAAATGTTGCTCGTCGGAATGTGTACATATGTGTAGACGCAATTATTGATTCGTTTATGTAGATACATAATGATCGAATTATTGATGTGAATTCACGTCACTGCTTAGCATCGGCCTGGAGATGGCAGCACTCCTTAGTTTTGCTAATATTCGTAACACTGCCCTCCACCTAAGTCTGATCGTCCCGATCAGAAAAATCTCCCAATCTAAACGCCGCTAGCATCTCCAAATGTACCACCCTTCTAATCCGTGGTTTCCCAGTGGTTTGTATGCGGTAGATGGTATCACTGATCTTCTTCACAACTTTGTACGGGCCTTCCCAACTGCACCGAAATTTGGCTGGAACACCTTTCCGCCGGTGAGGGTTGTTTAACAGTACCAAATCTCCCGCCAAGAAATCTTCCGAATTAAAGTTCTTGTCATGCCAGTGTTTCATCTTGGTACTCATTACCCTGGGCCGTTCCTTCACACTCTGTTGTTTGGTCAATGAACCACTTCGTAGAGCTTGGGCTGGACGGATTTGCTTTGCATAATCGGTATCGTTCCCACATTTCACAAGAGTAGTGCGCTCCGGCTTGAAACTACCCTCGCATTCTTTCTCGGAAATTCGTTGCTTCGTTTTCCTGCGTCTTTTAGGTTTTGTCAATGCCAGTGTTTCTCTCGCAGGTACTTTTGATTTTGATTTATTTGGCCCATTCGATCTATCAACCTTTGCCTTTGACTTTCGTGGTCTTTGTCGAGTCTTTTCCACCAGTACCCGATTACTGCTGAACCCTTTTTCCAAACTAAAGTTAAGTGGTATGTCCTGGTTCTTATAGCGCATAATTTTTCTCCGCATATCGATCCTGACGTCATGGTCAACCAAGAAGTCCACTCCCAATATGACTTCATCAACGATCTCCGCCACAATGAATTTGTGTAGAACCATGACTTTCCCAATTAATACCTCACATACCACTTCGCTTGATTTCCTTCCAATTTGCGACACAGAAATCACAGGACATTCAACAGCCGGGGCAAGCTTTCGTTCTTTACATTCGACACGCTCTTGCTCATTTCCGCCAGCTTTGCGTTTACGGCCACCCACATTGTTGGAACTATTAGGACCAAGATCGCAATGACGTGCAATGTGACCTGGGTTGCCGCACTTGAAACATTTAATAACTCCGGCATTCTTCTGTTGTGATCCCTTCAGTGCTTCCAAAATTGTGTCTACCCATTCTGGCCTTTCTACTTCTACACGATGAGCCTTATATGCTGGTTTACTTAATAGGGAGGCAGTTTCCTGAGTCAATGCATGTGATACCGTTTCAGCAAATGTCAGTTTTGGGTTCGCGTATGTAGCTCGCTTCGTTTCTACGTCTCGTATGCCATTTATAAAACTCTGGATTTTTACCCTCTCGGTGTATTCCACGGGTGCGTCCGCATTTGCGAGATGAGCCAACCTTTCAACATCTGAAGCAAACTCCTGCAATGTCTCATTTGCTTTTTGGTAGCGGTTTTGCAACTCAATTTGGAATATCTGTTTTCTATGCTCGCTTCCATAACGTCGTTCTACAGCAGCCATCAATGCTTCATAATTGTTCCGCTCTCCTTCGGGAATCGTCTGTAGGATTTCCGCTGCTGGCCCCTTCAATGCCACAAACAATGCAGCAACTTTATCTTCCGCATTCCAATTGTTCACTGCTGCGGTCTTCTCAAACTGTAGCTTAAAGACCTGAAAAGGAACAGAACCGTCAAAGGGTGGTGTCTTTACCTTTGGATTACTCGCTGAAGCAGCCGGCCGATTAAGTTGCAATTCCTGTATACGACCTCTCAACGCATCCACCTCTGCCTCGAATTTTTCTTCAAACTGCGTTATTTTCTCGTCCATACGCGCTTCGAGTTTTGATGATATACGCGCCTCTTGTTCTTTCAGTTGTGTTTCCATCTTTGATGTAATCTGTGTCGACATTTCTGAAATACGTGTCTCATGTGATTCCAGCTGGGATGCCATATATGTCTTCTGCTCTTCCAATTGTGATGTTATACGAGTTTCCTGCGATTCCAGTTGGGATATCATATACGTCTTCTGTTCTTCCATCTTCGATGTTATTCGTGTCTCTTGGGATTCCATCTGTGATGACATATACGTTTTCTGTTCTTCCAATTGTGATGTTACTTGCGACGCCATTTCTGTTACTGTCGATGTTTGAGCAGCTATTGCAGCCAATATCATGTTCAAGTCTGTACTGGTAACCGTCTGCGATGTTTCGTTTTTCTCTTCAATTTTTGTTGTCTCCTCGCCATCAAGATGAAAGACATACTCTTCCACATCAATTCCTTCTGCTTCCATTGCCTCTCGTAGCCGTGCCTGAAGTTCGAGTTTAACGCCGCTTGTATTCAATCCACGGCTCTCCAACTCCTTCTTCAGTTGCGGGATCTTCAATTCACTTAACTTTGCCATGTCCAAGTTTATTCGAAGTCTTCGGAATTTATTCAACAATCCCACTTCTGACACCAATTGTAACGAATTCGCTGCAAATCCTCTTATTTGCAACCCTCTGCTAAGTTCGTACCGCTAAACTGTTGAATAAATAACTCCAATATTGAACAATGGAAAAATGGCCTTTATTATAGTACTTCACAATAACACTCAAACTGTGCAACGAATAGCTTAATAACCAAACTGATAGCTCAAATGAAACTCCACTAATCAAAATAATACTGCTATTGCTCGCTAGATATCGTCTTAGTCGTAACTGCTGATCAACTCAAATCAAACTGAATTCTTTTTCACTCGCTTGTGCCGCTTTTATAGTTTACGCTGCATACATCTAGGCTCTTCTATTTCCAGAACTTACCAACTATTTCGAGTGTTTATAGTTCTTATATAGTTTCTACTTGTTTACAATTTTCTACTTTTCAGCGTCTCTCAGATGTATGTGAGTTTGTAGTTTACAGTCTCCCGCACACACATAAGCGTATAAGTAAATTCATCTGTGTGTGACATCTCATCTCTCGCTGCCTTGTATGTAAATGTTGCTCGTCGGAATGTGTACATATGTGTAGACGCAATTATTGATTCGTTTATGTAGATACATAATGATCGAATTATTGATGTGAATTCACGTCACTGCTTAGCATCGGCCTGGAGATGGCAGCACTCCTTAGTTTTGCTAATATTCGTAACAATATGTAGAGATGAAACATTTGAGCAACGCGACAATTGAGCATTTGGAGCTATGTACTCAGGGGGTTTGTGAACATAATGCGTCCTACAGACGGCAATTTCGATAGTTGCACAGATTTTCGAATTTACAAAAAATTATTCTATTAATTATAAACAAATAGAGTAATATTTGTTAACAAAAATAGGCCTATGCACTGCGGCTGATCAATACGAATCGATTCATATAACTTTTATATGATTTTACGTATGCTAAGTATGCGAAACAGCCTGTCAATTGATTGTATGGAAATTTTGTTAGCGTATTAATATATAGATAGTGTGAAATTACTATTAGGTAGCAAAAAAGTAGAAGATAAACACAAAAAACTTACGTTTTAAACAATTTTCTTCTAATTCGATACAGCGTGGACAACAAATTTCAATTCGCTTCAAAATTAGATAAACAACGAAAATTTCGACAGAGACTAGGTGTCATAATACCAATTTCAAGTTCGATTTTCGATGTTCGATAGCCAGCGAAGATCGAAGATTGAAAAATGCTCATAATACGGGCCTTTGTTGCGTTTTCTGCCATATCAAAATGAAATCAAATCGTTTATGTTGATTATTAATTTCAAACTATGCTGGCAAAGCTGATTGATATCGGAATCATTAAAGGTGAAAGCATTAGCAAAGCTGATTGCAACTTTTCTCATGAATGGTGACAGTAGGAACATTTCTCAGAGTATTTTTGACATTACCACCAACGAATTACACAAACAAATTACATAGAGTTTGTGTGTATGTCCGCTCGCTGTTACCACCTTACGGCTTCATCATGGCTATATCATTGCCAGCACAATTAAAACATAAAGTATCATGTTTGTGTTAATGTTTTTAACGTTAACGAAAACTTTTCGTTTCGGTTAAAAACGAGATACAATTTATCTTGATAATTTCTTTATTAGATTAGGTTAACGTTAAGGTGCATCCCTGCATTAAAGGCAAGCATGAGTGAGATAAAAGATCTTCTGTCATGCAAAGCCTGAAGGCCAAGCAGTTTGTGCCTGCTGGTATATGATGGGAGGCCGTCTGGCCAGTGAAGCATACGTAAAGCAATTTTTGTAAAATTTGTTCGAACTTTCGCAATTTTATAGGAGTTAGATTCATAGAAAGGTTTCCATATTATTGAGCAATATTCAAGACCACTTCTGACCAAGGATATATAAAGTGTCTTCAACGTCATAGGGTCCTTAAAGTCACTGGTGTTACGTCTACAGAACCCAACCATTGCAACAAATTTTGAAAAAATGAAGTCAATGTGACTAGGAAAAGAGAGTTTGGAGTCAAAAATTACATCCATGTCTTTACTCTCTTGACAATTATTAAGAGATTTAGCATTTAGTTTGTAGATAAAGTATGTGGCAGTTGTCTTTATGGAATAAGACACAACACAGCATTTTTTTGAATTTAAAAATAAATTATTGTCTGCGCACCATCCGGCAAAAGAGTCCAGATCAGAACCGTTAGAAATAGTTTGACAAATAAATAGTATTGTTTGTGAAATATATAGTTTTAGTGTTATATTTCAATGATTAAAGGTGAGGAGTGATGGGGTAACATATTGAGTAAAAAGTGCTAAATCAGGAGAAAAATTTGTTTTGAGTGCGGAAATTGTGCTAAGTCATAAAATAGCTGCTGGGTTAGCATACATGATTTTTGTTTATCTTGTTCAAAGCTTCAACGCTCAAAAGTATTGCAACTAAGGTATCCTCATTCACAGTTTTGAAAAAAAAGGTTATTTCAAAAATTATTAATTTTTTTTCGTCTCCTGTAAAATTGGTAAAAAGTGACTTAGCACTTTTTCACATTAAGCTAACGATATATAAATAAATAAAAAAAACATCTTTATTTAGCTTCATAAAAATATTGGAGACAAGAAAATTTTTTTTTAATTTGATGTAAAGAAAAAAAATGTCCATACACTACACTTGTATATGCATACGCATCAAGTGGGTATATAAAAACTGCTTAATTTTCTCTACAAAAAAAATCTAGGTATTTAGAAAAAGAAATTGTAGTAAAATAAAAAAAAAATCAAAGCAAAAAGTATATATTTAAATTGATATGGTCTGAGTCTTTGGCAATGCGGTGGTTTTAATTTCCTAAGGTGATATTAGACAGTTGGTGTTGGGCAAATAGAAGTATGCGGCTTTAGCAAAAATGAATATGCGAATTCGGTTTTACACTAAATGGTATAAAATCCGATCGCAATAATAATGACTTAAATTATATAAGCAGGTAAATTTTATCTCGAAATTGAAATGAGAAAAAAAGCTAATTATGCAAAGCATATAAGGATATATGAACAAAAGTAGGTTTCTCGTTCGCTAGCTGGAATGTAGCCAAACTACATTTCAAAGTGACTTTAAGCTCACAACCAATAAAGCGTTTAAAAATCGAAAATGAATTGGCAGATATAATTTGAATACTTCATCCAGCTGTCATTTCTTGCGACATATAGCCTGTAGGAAATGCAATTCCAGCAGTGGTTTCAGTATACAAAAGCTTCTAATGTACAAGCAAAATATATACATATAGTGTATATAAGCATACTTATAGATATGTGCTAACTGCATCATAGCAAACCTGGTTAAAAGAATTGGCATTTAACCTATTTCTCCTAAATTCCGAAAGTTGGCTTTGTGGCTTTATATGGACATACCCAAGTCAATAAAACTATCAAAAACCGGATAGGCAAAAAATTTTTCCAATGAGGAACATTTAGTATTCCCCCTATTGGTTCAAACTACTGAAACTAAACCTTCAGTAGTGTCATAAGATATCGGTACCGCGTTGGGCGCCATTTTTATCTGTTATGAAACCGTCAGTTGGATGACCCTATTAAGGATTTGTGAGGGGCGCCTGTACCGTCATCGCGTAACTGCGGCGAGTCAAAATTATCAACCTCCTATTTTAGGAGGTGTTTTTAAAAAATAATAAGACATTTTGTATGATTAGTTACTGAATGTAACTTTGACACCAAACTCAAACACCAAACTGCCTTTATTTTCCTCAATTGCTCTTATTTATAACTTAATTTAGCTTATCCAGTTTGATACCTAACTTATTTTACTATTTACAGTAACTGGACACTCGAGCACTGCATCAGATTAGCTAATGAAACCCGATGCGTGAGAAATGGAGTATTTGTTTATCAACATTTCGATCGGTATTGCATTCGCTTCTCTAATGAAATGCAAGTGGCTTGAGAAATGGAATATTTGTTTATAATTGCCATAAGGGCACTGTGGGAAGTGTACTGTTAACTCCCCCCTTTCTTTAAGAGAATCGCCCCGATTCTGTAATTTTGTTTGTAAGTTGATTAATTTTAACGGTTAATTCATTAAAAATTTCTTCTTGTTTTATTAACTGCCTATTTATTTTCCATCTCTCAACCACTTTGTTGATCTTAAAAAATATATATACTATAATTATAATACATTTTAATACAATAACAATCCAATAAACAAGGTGTGATTGTATTTCATTTCATGGTTGATGAGATTAATGTTTTCAAATTTCAAATTGTAGTCTTTTGACTCAATGTAATCTACAATTTCAAAATTACTTACTTTACTATTCCTGACATACTGACAAATTTTTGAATCTATATTTTCGTATGTATCATTATCACTATTTGTTTGATTTTCAAATGTAACTAAATAAATTCCATCTACTTTCTGATTATCAATAATATGCTTCCCTGAAACTAATATAGCACCTTGTTTTATTTCATCTATTTGTTTATTGCTTTCTTACATTTTTTTAAATTTAGCTTTATTTACAGTTAAAATATCTGACAAGCAACTATTTGTATCATTAATTTTACAATAGGTATTTATCAATTCTTTTTTACAATTTTCAACATTTACGTATTTGCTGTTACATTTTGCAATTTTTTTGCAAATAATAGCTTATTATCTATTTGGCAATAGGCCTTACTTCAAACAATTTAAAACCAAATATAATTTTTGGATATTTTATGTAAATAACTATTACATCTTTGTTTAAGCCGCCTCCTTCATAATTTATACGGCGGCGAAATCCTTATGCGCAGCCGTGCGCGGCGAATGGAAAGGCGCCAAGGTGCATACACTACCATCGTCAACAATTATATATGGCATTCGTCAGTCAAGCATTATTAGCCGGCAATCGCGGACGCGCTTCTTTTATATAAATTTAATTAATACTTGGAATTTGCATGAATTTAAGCAACCATTAATAAATTGAAAAAAAGGTGAATTTTATAACGTTTTATGAAAAAAAACATTACTCTTTTATTTTCGGGTTTGAGTGTAGCGAAGAGAGACCCAAGTTTATTCAATCTTCATTTTGCAATATATTAAAAGTGGATATGTCTATTAAATCTGATATAGACATTCGCCCGTGCTCATTTTCGGTTATATTTTTTATTTCATCAAAATGTAAAATTACTGGATTTAAGATTCCTATTTTGGCCATTGCTATAGTATTAACGAGATTTTTTAATTTCGACATTAAAAATTTATTTCTTCGTTTTAGAAGTAATTTAACATATTCATTTCCATTTAAGCTTCTTATTGTTTCGGTTAATCTATAAATTTCTTTAAAAATGTCCGAGCTTGTAGTGTACTGTTTATTATTATTATCAGCTAATTCATTCAATATGTTATTTACTAACTCCAAATCATCATGGTCTGGTGATTCTGCTATCCATTTCCATATTGTGCCTAATTCACTAATACCCCCCTGGCTTATAAATTATTTTTGGAGCATATTCTTCGATTATAGTGTGCCATCTTTTCATTTTAACACTAGGGTTTCTTGGAGAAACCGTTTAGAGTTTAACCTTGACTGATTTATTAACAGAATTCATAATCAAAAATGAGTACAAGAAGAAATAAGTAATATGCACATATGTATGTATGTATATACCTACACAAATATGTATGTACATATCGTATATGAATTACTGTAAGTAGGTAAATCAAGACAAAGAATATAAGTTTAGTTATTACAAATATTATTGACCAGCGATAACAATTATCGATTATTACATATCAAAGATTACGATATAAATTTAATGAATAATACTAAGGGAATATCGGTCGCGAACATACAGCCCCCCCTGAACGACTGTTCAGGATGATGGGAGTGGCGCTATCTTGGTAATAGGTCGTTTGTACTCTCCGCTACTGGTATTTACTGTGACAACCCGTACTCGATCGTCGTCTCCTTTAGTAACTTCGGTTATCCTGCCAAGAACCCATTTCGAAGGTGGCAGATTCGGTTCCTTGAGGACCACAAGTGCTCCTTTCTCTAAATTAGGGGTGGCTGTCTGCCATTTTTGACGCTGTTGTAATGACGTAAGGTACTCTGTATGCCATCGTTTCCAAAAACCTTGGACCACAGCTTGTAAATGACGCCAATGATCCAAACGATTAGGATTGATATTCAAAAGAGAAGGCTCTGGTACACACGTATACGGTTCCCCAATAAGGAAATGAGCGGGCGTAAGCGGATCAAGGTCGTCATCAGAGATTGCACTCAATGGCCTACTGTTGAGGATTGATTCAATCTGAGCCAGCACTGTAGTATACTCTTCAAATGTTAAAATGCTGTGGCCTATGACACGTTTTAGATGCAGTTTGATAGAGCGTACGCTAGCCTCCCATAGACCACCAAAATGTGGAGCAGACGGCGGATTGAAATGCCAATGCACCTGTTCGTTGGCTAGTGATTCCGCTACTTCTTTTAAATATGCTTCAGACATAATTAGCTGTTGTAAGTCGTTCATCTTTCGTTTAGCACCATGGAATGTAGTACCATTGTCAGAGTACAAATCTGTAGGTTTGCCTCTACGGGCTATGAACCGACGAAAGGCAGCTAAGAAAGCGTCGGCCGTAAGGTCGCTTACTAATTCAATGTGTAGCGCCTTTGTAGAAAAGCAAACAAATATAGAAAACCACGCCTTTCCAACCTTTGGGTTTCGTCCCCGCGAAATCTTAATAGGAACGGGTCCAGCATAGTCGAGTCCACAATGAAGAAAACAACGGCTGGGTTGCACTCGTGGTGAGGGGAGATCTGCCATGAGTTGAGTGCTGGTAGTACGTCGCTGCATAAAGCACCTCTTGCATGAGAAAACTACTTTCCTCACCAGATTTCGGGCACCAAGTATCCAATAACGTTGGCGCAGATGTGTGACAGTAGCTTCTACTCCGGTATGGAGGTACGTTTCATGGATGTAGCGAACTAAAAGTAGTGAAACAAAAGAACATTTAGGCAACAAAATAGGATACTTAGTATTATAGTTGACGTCTGCGTGTTTGATGCGTCCACCGACTCGTAATAGGCCGTTCTGATCTATGAACGGTGTGTACCGTATCAACGATGATTTTTGCGTCAATGGTTTTTTATGTTGTAATAATTGATATTCAGCATGAAATATCGTCTGCTGAACGTGCTTAATGACGAGATTGGCTCCGCGTTGTAGCTCAGAAGAACTCAGCCATCCAAGGCGTTCACCTTTTCTGAGAGATCCGAAGCGTAGACAATAGGCAACAACGCGAATAAGACGAATCCACGATGATACTCTGTTCAGCAGCTTGTCAATAACGTCGTCTTCGCTCGCTACGAAAAGTGATTGCTGTTTTATTGGTTTCTGCTCAGCGAGAACTGATGAATCGTCTTGAGGTAGTGTTATATTTTTAGCTATTGGCCACTCAGCTCTGGGCAGCACAAGCCATGCAGGGCCACTCCACCAAAGTTGATGTGTGATGAGTTTTGATGGTGTTAAACCGCGTGATGCGCAATCGGCTGGTTTATGTTCTGAAGAAACGTGATGCCAATAACTTCGTGGGAAACTTTCCAATATTTCAGCAGTACGATTACATACATAAGTCGTCCATCTGCGCGGGTGTGATGAGAGCCAATGGAGTACTATTTCCGAGTCAGTGTAGCAATATACATCTTCAATGGTTACTGTCAATGAGCTTTGAATTAGCTTGATTAATTTCGTAAGCAATAATGCCGCGTTAAGTTCAAGCCTAGGTATTGATATGGGTTTTAAGGGTGCAACACGCGTCTTCGATGCTATAATGTTTGTGCGATATTCATTATTTATCTTTATTCGACTGTAAACCACTGCAGCGTATGCAACCGACGATGCGTCGGCAAAACCATGTATTTCGATTGAGCCTTCGCAAGAGGCAATGAGGCGCGGAATTGATATTTGTTTTAATAACTCTAGCTCTTGTACGTATTGCTGCCAGCGAGCGCATACCTAAAGAGGGAGTTTATCGTCCCAATGTAGCCCAGTAACCACAACTCTTGAAACAATACCTTGAACAAAACCACAGTTGGCGACACTATGCCCAATGGGTCGTATATTTTCGACATTTCTGATAACATTAATCGTTTTGTGGGGTCTTCCACAAGCATCACTGGTTTAGTTTTTAAAAATAATTCATCGCTGCATGGATTCCACTGTACTCCTAGTATTTTAACGAATGCATCAACTGATTGTGATGTCAAATCAACGGGGTTATATTCGCATATTTCTTTAGGAAGAGTACTTAGCAGCGGCCAACAGTTCGAGCTCCATTTTCGCAACGAAAAATTGGCTTTAGATAGTAAAGAAATAAGTTCGTCTTTAAGTTGAATTAAATCGTGAGCTGAGCTGCAGCCAGTTAAAATGTCGTCTACATAAGCATCGTTTTGAAGCACAAGCGATGCAGCAGGAAATTCTAATTTATGGTCATCAGCTAGTTGTTTTAAAACACGAACTGCTATAAAAGGTGATGACGTGAGCCCGTATGTTACCGTCAAAAGCCGGTAATGCTCAATTGGCATGGCTTCGTCTGTTCGCCACACAATCCTTTGAAAATCAGTATGCTTTTTTGAAACTCGAATGCCGCGAAACATTTTTTGTATATCTGCACAAAACACAAAGCGATGCTGTCGAAAACGCAGGGAAACTGTGAAAAGATCTCGTTGTATAGGTGGGCCGACATGTAGGCGCTGGTTGAGGGAGACACCGGACGAATCGTTACTCGAACCATCAAAGACAACCCTACATTGTGTTGTCGTACTTTCCGGTTTCAAGACAGCATGGTGCGGTAAATAAAAAATGTTTTCATGGTCTTGCTCCCCTTCTTCTGTCGACAGCTTTTCCATGTGTCCTAATGTCAAATACTCTCTCATAAATTCCGCGTATTGTTGTTTTAGTTCGGGTATAGTACGAAACCTTTTCTCCATGGCAAATAAACGCATTCGTGCTTGTTGTAGCGTATGATGAATTGGTGGTGCGTCTTCTTTGAACGGGTATTCCACTATATAAGTACCGTTTTGGCTACGAGTATGCGTTGCGGAGAAATGTGCCTCTGCTGCGTCCACTGGAATTACAGTAGTTGTGGTGGGTAAACTGTCCATTTCCATGAAGGAACGAACGAGCAAATCCAAATCAACGAGAGCATGATTGATTATTGCTGGTGATGAGCCTAGTTGAGTTGCATTACATGTACCGGCAATTACCCAACCGAAATTACTATTTAATGCAATAGGCATTGATTTATCAAAATGCTGGCGTTCTCCTGTAAAGATGGCCCATAACTGATCAGCACCAATTATGACATCGACAGATCCCTTGTCGAAAAATGTTGGATCAGCTAATTGCAAATTCAGAATTCGTTCCCACTCTGAGGTTGAGCAGTCGATGCGGTGTGTAGGTATATCGGTTGTCAATTTAGGTAAAACATATGCGCTTATTTTAAGAAAATAGTCAGACAAGCGCGAGAGTAATTTAAGTTGAACACAGCCTCGTGTAGTTCCTGCAGTACAGGCAGACAAACCAAGCACTGAAATACGTGCATTTGTACGTGGAATTCCGATGCGTTGCGCGAAGTTTTCAGCAATGAATGATACAGTAGACCCTGTGTCAAGTAAAACGCGACAATTCACCACATTCCCCCAACGGTCAACCACGTTCGCCATGATAGTCGGTAAGAGAGTGGTAGGCATGAACGACATTGAGGCATTTTTGTTGTTAGCATGTGCAGAGACAGCCGAAGTACGAGGAGCGTGGTCCGTTGATACTGCAGCTTTGATCGCAATACTTTCTTTTGTTTTCGTGCTTGATTGTTGTTGCAACTGCTGTGTATTCTTCACGGGCTCTTTATGTATATGCACTAACGTGTGGTGCTTTGAGCGACAAAGTTTGCACCGGAAATTGGATGGACATTGATTTACATTATGAGATGAGCGCAAGCAATTGAAGCATAAATGCTTATCTGTTACAAATGCCCTCCTTGTTCCGCTATCCATTTGCTTAAACTTTTGGCATTGAGAAACTGTATGCTGCTCTTCACATACAACACAATAATTTGTTGTTGCTGTTGACTCTCCCGATTGAGCATAATGTGCCAATGCTGTGCGCTTTTTGTTGACTAAACGAGATGGACTACACGATTCTAACGCATCACACCGATGTGACAGAAATTTAACAAACTCATCAAATGACCGAACTACATGAGAATCACCTTTCTTTGCCCATTCCCTTTTTGTTTCTTCATCAACTTTGCCCAACAAAATAGCTACCAACCAAGGGTCCCGACTATTGCAATTGAGGGCATCCAAACCGCGTACAGTTTCGTCAGCTTTATCGGTTAAGTTACGAAGAGCTGCTATGTTGGGACTAGTACATGGTGACAAAGACAAAAACTGTTGCACAAGGGAATGAACAATTAGCGGTTTTTTGTCATATCGCTCTACTAGCCTGTCCCATGCGTCTTTATAGTTATTGTCAGTCAATGGTATATGTTTAACAAGACTTAATGCTTCATCTTGTAAGTATGACTTTAGGTAATGGAACTTTTGGATGTTGCTCAAATTTGACTTTTCGTCAATTGCGCTACGAAAAAGGTCGCGAAATGACGGCCAATCTGAATAGTTTCCAGAAAAATTAGGCAGAGAAATTTTAGGGAGATGCACATTTGATTGAGTTACTGCTGCACTGAAGTTATCCAGGAACTTGGCTTGTTGAGTCAGTAACTTATCAATAGAATCATCGCATTCAGTTTCCTTCACGTGTTGGGAACTCAGTTGATCATTGATCAAACGGGATATAGCGGCATGAGCGACGAAGTATTTTTCTTCGTACTCCTCCACATCTTCTGCTGGGTCTATGAAGTTGTCTGCCCCTTCATAATCATACAACGCCTTGATGATGTCTACAAATTCATTGTAGGACTCCTCTAACTTATGCAGTCTATTTTTTAAGTGCTCCATCGTAGTGGACTTATCAAAGCCCCTAGCGTTTGCACAGGCACGTGTAATAGTGCCTTTAACCCACCCACGTTGTTTTAGTAATTTATCCATTTTGAATTGAATTAAATTATAACACTTGGTACGCGGTATTATTGTTTCAATTCAATCGACCGATATTTGTGATATTATAGTTATTAATTTAACGGAGAAAACACGTGATTCGCGGTGTTTTACGAACAATTAAAAATTTATCCGGCTCGAAGGACCAAAAAATGCATGTCAAATTACAAATTGACCGATGCCGTTTAGAGTTTAACCTTGACTGATTTATTAACAGAATTCATAATCAAAAATGAGTACAAGAAGAAATAAGTAATATATGCACATATGTATGTATGTATATACCTACACAAATATGTATGTACATATCGTATATGAATTACTGTAAGTAGGTAAATCAAGACAAAGAATATAAGTTTAGTTATTACAAATACAAAAGCAACATCAAAATTTTAGAAATAAGATTTTTCAATTAGAAGAAAATTTTTCTAAGCGGAGTCGCCCCTCGGCAGTGTTTGGCAAGCGCTCCGGGTTTATTTCTGCCATGAAAAGCTCTCAGTGAAAACTCTTCTGCCTTGCAGATGCCGTTCGGAGTCGGCATAAAACATGTAGGTCCCGTCCGGCCAATTTGTAGGGAAAATCAAGAGGAGCATGACGCAAATTGGAAGAGAAGCTCGGCCTTAGATCTCTTCGGAGGTTATCGCGCCTTACATTTATTGTTTTTTTTTTTTTTTTATTACAAATATTATTGACCAGCGATAACAATTATCTATTATTACATATCAAAGATTACGATATAAATTTAATGAATAATACTAAGGGAATATCGGTCGCGAACAGGTAGTTTAAAGTTTTCAATGCCCAAACTATGGCATAAGGCTCCTTTTCGTTTGTCGCATAATTTCTTTCTGTCGAATTCAATGGGCTTTCCTTCCTGACTTAATACTCCTCCCAATGCGTCATTTCAGGCATCTGTTGCCAATATAAATTTTTTTGTAAAACCCGGCAGAGTTAGTTTGCAAGTAATTTCTTGGTTGCAAGTAATTTCTTTAATCTTTCAAAAGCCATACTTGCGTCTTGTTCTAATCTAACCTCAATTTTTTTAGACATGTGCTGTGACACATGTCCATTTTTCCTTGATAAATGCTTCGCCAATGGTTTCGCTATCGCTGCATAATCTTTAATACATTTTCTATAATAACCTGTCATCCCCAGAAAACTACGAAGTTGTCTCACTGTTTTAGGGAATGGATACCTCGAAATCGCTTGAATCTTTTCCGGATCAGTTTTAATAATATTGTTTGCTACAATGTACCCCAAAAATTCTACTTCCTTTCTGTAAAATTACGATTTTTCCAATGAAATTTTCATATTTGCTTTCTTCAACGTATCAACAACCGTGTTTAAATGCTCCGTGTGCTCCGTAAATGTTTTGGAAAACACAGTGATATCAGACAGTATGGCATTGCTGTCTGGAAGTGGATATTTATCCCAAACTGTTATTTCGTTTAATTTTTTAAAGTCCACAACCATCCTCAGCTTTTGTCTACCATCTTCATTTATGCCTTTTTTTGGTACAACCCAGATAGGTGAATTGTAAGGGCTTTTACGTGGACGAAGCACACCATCTTGCAACAAAACCCTGATCTCCTCATTAACAAAGCTATTTGCAGCTAGCGGATACTGATATTGCTTACTCCAAACCGGAGTATTAGTCGTAGTACGAATCTCCGCTTTAACATCTGTCCTAAACGGTAAATTCATATCTATTACAGAATGAATTTTCTTAATTTCCGCTATTATTTCCTTTTCCCTAACAATAAATTTATTTGACTCTTTCTTACTACAAGGTTTGTAATTATCTTCTGCATTGCCGAAACATACATCGGCTGATGCTTCAAAGGATTCTTCCTCCAAAGTAATTGCGCTCAACACTCCTTTTCCACTATTTATCTCGTGGAATAATTCAACGACTGGCATTTCCGGATCTTCTCCCGACATTTTTGTATTCAAATTATTTTTATTAACGTGTTTTATTTTATAACTTGCCGGAATTCCCTTCGGCTGGCGTTTCAGGATTTCTTTGTCCCGAGTGTTTTCCTTTTTCCCTTCTTTTGCCGGTATTACCATCGGCTGGCACTTTAGAAGTCCTTGCTCCCAAAGTATTTTCATTTTCTAAAGTTTCCTGTCGCTCGGATTTACTTCCCAAGCTAAATATTTCTTCTTTATCATTATTTATTATCAAACTGTTCTTTTCAAGATTAATTACCGCTTTTATATCTCTAAAAAACTTGTATCCGATTAATAAATCTGCTTCTAAATTTTCAATTTCATAAAAAATTTGCTTTTTACCGAACAACGTTATAAAATGATAGCAACGTATTATTGAATAGCCATTAAATGTTTTAACTCTTTTTTGTATAGCCAATTCATTTCTGTTCTTGTAAATACATGACTTTATATAGCAGCTTGTTGCTGCTGTGTCAAGATTTTAAAATTTTTACCTATTGCCCTGTCATACAAGAAAATGTATGGCAAAGCTAATTTTGGTCTAAAAAATTATCATCATTTATATTGTTAACACGTAATGTTTTATTGGGCGGTTGCACGGTCCGTTGCGTGCTTCTATGTGGTCTTTTTTCTATACTACCACTTTGATTGTTATTATTTTTGTAATTATAAGCAGGTTTTAGCTGCGGCCGATTTTGTACCCTGATGCTGGAATCAACATCCATTGGGGTCGGTCGGGGTTGCGCTCTTTCAATTCTTTGGTTAAAATTTCTTTAAGGCTGTGCTTGTTTGTACAAGCTCAGATTATTATTGAAGTTTTTTTTATAGCTATAGTTATTTTGCCCATTATTTGCGGGGGCGAAAAATGGGTTGGCCTACCGAACTGTAAAGCAAAATTTGGTCGCATATTATTCGACTCCAATTCCTGGGCCTTTGCCAAGCGTTCGGCAAATCGCTTGGCGACAATGAAAACAGGATATTTTATAAATTCCAATTCAGTCCGTTTATAAATATGCGTAAAGCATATCGCCTATTATTGGCATTAAGTTCCTTAGTGACTGAACTGTCAGTACCGTAGGTCATGATCGTTTTATTTATTAACAACGTTAATTTCTCGTTAACCTTATTGTAATAATCAATTATTGAATTAGAGCCCTGTATCAAAATGCTCATCTCTTGTTCAATGATGTGAGCTGGCCTCTTGCCAGCGTATGCAAAATCTAATCGTGCCAAAATGGCATCAAAATTAAGTAATGTCCCATGATTTGATAACAAATCATTGGCTTCCTGGGTGATCTTATTTCTCAATATCGTTAGTGCAAAAAAATACCTACGGCTGCCTCTAACGTATAAACTCAGCGTGTTATTAGCGGATTCCCTCTAATTAACATTTTTGCTTTGCTTTCCCGTGAATTCGGGCAACGACCGCATTTTATTTGCTGGTTGATTGTCTCAGGCTTTTAATCCGCAATGATATCTGCCTGAGTCATCCTCTCGATTTGCCTGCGCAACTCCGCTACCTCTAATTTCAAAGAAGCTTTAGTTGCGGCTATTAACATAGCCACTAGGGCTTCATTTTCACTTTCGAATGACATATTTCTACATACTTGTATTAATGAATCCACACTTAAAAATTGTTAATAATTGTTTTTAAACGGCGTAAGTACAACAGGGAATTCTTAGTCACTAAACATAGTAAGCATAAAAAATTATCTTACTTTACTGCCTTACTGCTGCTCTCACTGGTCCCGTAACATCATATTTATATATAGCTTCCTTTTTTTCTCTGCTCTTTTTTTAATTGCTCTTCTCCTCTCATTGTTCTTCTTATTTAATGTTATAGTTGTATGTTTGTTTTGTTGTCGTTGTGATACGAGTAGTTTAAGAATTAGGTGTTTAAATTTGTTTTTGTTTTTACACACTTTATTAAATTTAATTCTCCATAAACTTATTTTGCTGTTAGCTGCTCACTTTCCATTTTTTCTTTGTTTTTTGCTCTCTCTAACTACATTCTCTAAATAATGTGTGTTTGTATGTATGTGTTTTCGATTTTTTCCTTGTCAATTTTCGAATTTCATGCCACGCAACTTCACATTAGCGTGTAACGTTTGTTGTTGTTTTACTTTTGTGTTTTTTTTTGTTCTTTCTCGTCCCGTGACGATACTTATTTGCAACGCGTGCTCCACACGCTGGGCGCCAATTATCAACCTCCTATTTTAGGAGGTGTTTTTAAAAAATAAATAAAAATTTTGTATCGTTAGTTACTGAATGTAAAGTTGACACCAAACTCAAACACCAAACTGCCTTTATTTTCCTCAATTGCTCTTACTTCTAATTTAATTTAGCTTATCCAGTTTGATACCTAACTTATTTTACTATTTACAGTAACTGGACACTCGAGCATTGCATCAGATTAGCTAATGAAAACCGATGCGTGAGAAATGGAGTATTTGTTTATCAACATTTCGATCGGTATTGTATTCGCTTCTCTAATGAAATGCAAGTGGCTTGAGAAATGGAATATTTGTTTATAATTGCCATAAGGGCACTGTGGGAAGTGTACTGTTAACTCCCCCTTTCTTTAAGAGAATCGCCCCGATTCTGTAATTTTGTTTGTAAGTTTATTAATTTTAACGGTTAATTCATTAAAAATGTCTTCTTGTTTTATTAACTGTCTATTTATTTTCCATCTCTCAACCACTTGCTTGATCATAAAAATTATATATATTATAATTATAATACATGTTAATACAATAACAATCCAATATACAAGGTGTGATTGTATTTCATTTCATGGTTGATCAGATTAATGTTTTCAAATTTCAAATTGTAGTCTTTTGACTCAATGTAATCTACAATTTAAAAATTACTTACATTACTATTCCTGACATACAGAAAAATTTTTGAATCTATATTTTCATATGTAACATTATCAATATTTGTTTGATTTTCAAATGTAACTAAATAAATTCCATCTACTTTCTGATTATCAATAATATGCTTCCCTGCAACTAATATAGCACCTTGTTTTATTTTATCTATTTGTTTATTGCTTTCTTTAATTTTTTTACATTTAGCTTTATTTCCAGTTAAAATAACTGACAAGCAACTATTTGTTTATTAATTTTACAATAGGTATATATCAATTCTTTTTTACAATTTTCAACATTTACCTATTTGTTGTTACATTTTGCAATTTTTTTTGCAATTGATAGCTTATCATCTATTTGGCAATTGGCCTTACTTCAAACAATTTAAAATCAAATATAATTTTTGGATATTTTATGTAAATAACTATTAAATCTTCATTTTGCAATATATTAAAAGTAGATATGTCTATTAACCCTTTCAGCCCCGCACCTGAACCGGCTATCAGAAAAAATTTGTTTCATAATTCCCGTGATTACTAGACCTAAATTAAGGAATTTTGAAAATTTGGACTTTTGTAAAAATCGGATCACTAGATATTGAAAGTTGCTTATAATCAACTTTGGGCCGTTGAAGAAGTATTTCATGCCATTAGAAATGAAAGCGAGGTTTTGAAACTTTAATCCTTTATTTGTTAAGAATATTTTTTGCTAGTATAATCACTTACTTATGATACGCTGGAAAACAATTTTTACTTGTATTACAACATAGGTGGATACCACATTTTTCACATTTTGATAAGTGTGTTCCTGTCTTACAAAGACGGCATCGACCTTTATCTCCCCATAGACTCCAATGTTCATTTCCATCATATCTCTTCGATTTCGGTGGATCATATGTAACTTTCCGTCGTTTGGAACTAGAACTGGGTGCAAAAGAAGACTGACGTGATGGTACCGAATCCATTTTCTAAAGTTCCACGTTATTTCCACTGGGCCTTCCTGTTTTTCTTTGCAAAGTGCTTGAAGAGGGCTAAATATTCCCATTTCTTTCAACGACACAAGAAGACCGACTGAAGTGAACCAATTATCGAAGTACAGCTTGTAGTTTTTGAACTTCGGGACCAAGGATGCCAAATATAAAACTATGTCAGATGATATTCCAAGACCATATGAGTTCCATCACAAACGTAGAGGGCGAAGCCATATATAATTCCAGATGAACCTGCACGTGTAAACAATTTCATACCCCATTTATGGGGTTTGGCGGGATTATATTGCTTGAATGCTGATGCTCGTAAAAAGTTCCTCACCTTTTTCCAAAATTTCGTTCAAATTTTTTTCTAAAATCTCAGCCTCATCAACTTCGCACTCTTCATCAGAAGACTCGTCCCAATCAAACTCCAAAGCTGCTTTTATATCTGCTTCAGAAAGTCCTTTGCGTGTGTAATAACCGCTGTATTAATGTGTACAATTTACTTTACTTTTATTCACGTATGTTACATAGAAATCGCACTACAAAATATACTATTAATTCACATGGGCTGCACTCGATGACTCTCGTTATTACTTTGACTTTTTCCTTTCGTTCGCTCCACACTCCGATGTCGTTGCCACTTGTGGTTAATCACTAGGGCTGCCACATCCCTCCCACCTTTTTTTTAGTTTAAGCTTAATCCTACCTTGCTGAGCTTGAAGTGGGTTTCCTTTGGACGCGTTTGGACCGTTTGGTGATTTGGCCTCAGCCGCTGGATCTAGGGTACATTGATTGCAATGGGACGTTTCTTCCTTCTCCGCACTCTGATTGGTAGAAATGCATGGTGGAGCTGACGGTATTCCCGATACCATCTCTGACCCGCGTGTCGCATTTTGTTCAGGGGAGGGGATTTTCTTAACATGGCTTATATTCCTTCGCAGTATTTTACCACCGCCTGATAGCTGCACTTCATTCCCATTCTTCTTGACGACTATGTATTCAGTCGCATCGAAATTGGGTGTTAGCTTGTGCGGAAAAGTAACATTTTTCGATAGTACGATATCGCCGACTCTTATATCAGGGCTCTTAGCCCTTATCGCTGTATCACTCTTCTCTTTCCCCTTATGTTTGTTTATATAGTCAAGGTCTCTTGCGAAAGAATCAGTGACTCCTTCCGTTAGGTCACGTATATCTGGGATTTTGTCGTGAATGGTTCTATTGAACATCAATTCGGTTGGTGTAGATCCAGTTGTACTGTGAGGTGTCACGTTATACATCATTAGGAACTTTTGTATCTCTGTTTTGTAGTTCGCCTTGTTAGAGTGCGCTATTTTCAGACGCTTTACTAGCGATCGGTTCATATTTTCAACTTCTCCGTTAGCTTGGGGCCAGTACGGCGGTGTTGTGACTACCTCGATGTTGTTCTCTCTACAAAAGTCTTTAAACTCATTACTCACATATTGTCTCCCGTTGTCAGTTCGCAAGGACTTGGGTAACCCTAGCCTAGAAAAGATTTCTCTCATTGCCTTTATGATAGCTTCGGAACTGATTGTCTTTAAAAATACGACCTCTTGATAGCGTGAGTAGTAGTCTATCAACACAAGTACATACTCTCCATTGGGAAGAGGACCTAGTAAATCTGTTGCCACATATTGCCACGGTCCTTCAGGGAATCTATGTCTCTGCATCGGGGCCGGATTGTTTGGTTGCGATACAAGCAAACAGTCTCGGCAACTCTTTAAAAAGCGTTCGACGTCCCTGTCAATTAGGGGCCACCAAACCTTCGCTCTTAATCGTCTTTTCATCGCTGATTCGCCTGGCTGACCTTCGTGCGCGAGGTCCAGTACCGTTTCCTTAGTGATTCAGGAATGACAATGAGTCTCCCACGCAGAAGTATATTACCTAGTACAGTAAGCTCTAATCGAAATGGATAATATATACTTGACGTTCCAGAGCTCCACGAGTTGTTACTTATATGAGATATTGCATTACATATATGGTCGTCTTCTTTACTTTTTTTATCAATGTTTGTTACTGAAGAGTTCCTGGAACAGAGCTACATACGATTTGGAAAATATTATTTTCGCAGCTGCTATCAGAAGTATCACTGCCAGAAAAATTTACTAATCTCGATAAGGGGTCAGCTATATTTTCTCTCCCGGCACGGTAAATTACTTTAAACTTGAAAGCTTGTAGTCGCAGCAGCCAACGCTCGATTCTCGCTGGGGGATCGAAGTTGGTTTGAAAATCGCTTCGAGTGGTTTGTGGTCTGTGACCAACTCAAAATCTAACCCTGCCAAATAATAATACAATTTTTCCACTGCCCACACTAGAGCCAAGCTTTCTTTTTCTGTTTGCGAATATCTTTTCTCCACATCCGTTAAACTCTTGCTTGCAAATGTGATTATTTTTGGGTCATTGGCAATATCAAATTGAATTAAAACTGCCCCTAAAGCTATCGGACTGGCATCTGTATTCACGCGAGCTCTGTATCACGCGAGCTCTGTTCTTTGGATCAAAATACGCTAAATTGGGTATTTGACTTAAATACGATTTTAGTTTTTGAAATGCTTCTTCTTGGTTACTATTCCAGGCGAATGTGCTTTTCGATTTTAACAGGCTTCTCAAGGGCTCGGTTATATCTGCCAGTTTTGGTATGAATTTCCCTATATATGTAATTAGCCCCAAGAATCTTCTTACCTCATCCTTGGTCTTTGGTGTTCGAAATTCCACGATCAGCATAACTTTCTCTGGATCAGCTGTAAAACCTTTCTCCGATAACATGTGCCCCAAGAATTTCAGCTCCTTCACTTTCCAAACGCATTTATCGTCATTTAGCCTATCGTCATTTAGCGTTGAATACCCGCAAGACGTCCTTTACAGCCGTTCCTCTTCCGAACTTCCGAATATAATAACATCGTCTATATAGTTGAGTACGTTCTTGCAAGGGGACAGCAATTCTTCTAGTATGCGCTGAAATATCTCCGGTGCCGAGTTCACGACAAACATTAACCTCTTATACCTAAATAGGCCCTTGTGTGTAATAAACGTAGTTATTTCCCGACTGGCCTCGTCAAGCTCTATTTGGTGATATGCATTTTTGAGGCCAGCCTCGAGAAAAATTTTGCATTTCTTAATTTTGTCATGAAAGAGTCGAAGGTGGGTAAAAGGTAATTTTCGCGTAGAATGGCTTTATTCGCACGTCTCATGTCGATGCACAGTCTCAAGTCCGCATTAGTTTTAAACGCTACGACCACCGGCGATATCCAGGGGCTTGGACCTGGCACTGCCTCGATTATATCTTGGTGTAACGCTTCCTCTGTCCCACTTTTGCTTCTAACGCAATCGGGATGCGTCTTAGGGGTTGCTTGACCGGCCGAATACTAGTATCTATTGCTAACTTTACTTTAACGTTTTTAATTTTCGAGAAGGCCTCCTTGATCTCAATGCGATGCACGTTCAAACCTAATCTGAAAACATTAAGCTTAACTGCTGAGTCACGGCCAAAGAGTGATTGGCTTCCATTTTCAATGACATAAAAGGTAGCAATCATTTCTGTTTTCATGGTTGTAATGGGAGCGTCAAAGACCTGTAAGATTTTTAAAAGTGTATCCGCAGCATATGCTTTGAATTGGTTGGATGAGTGGGATCGAATATTCCATACCACAGCTTTTCCGTTCAGTAAATGGAACCAATATTTTTCACTGATTAAATTATATCGAGATCTAGAGTCATTGACCATGTTGATCGTTTGCCCACCCACAGAACATCTAATCATTTCATCATTTATACCATTGTCAATTTTAAAACAGTCAAATTCATTGTTTGCTATATAGTTTGGCAGCTTAAATAGAGCTAATGTTGCGAATAGAGTGGAAGGCAGTGGACTAGGCAGTCGAATGTCGTATAATGAAGAAATTGATGTTCTGAGTTTTCCCAAAATTTTCCCGAAATCCCGAATCACAAAAGGGAGTGTAGTTAAGTACGAAAATGAAAAAATTTAGTTAGGTTTTGCTCCTTTTTTAGCAGGAGATTTTCATTTTAAAAATGTAATATACAAACCAATGTTCATTCTATTACTTTTTTAGCAGGAGATTTTCATTTTAAAAATGTAATATATAAACCAATGTTCCTTCTATTACTCATTTTATCTATGGAACTTCACATGCACTTTATAAAACCGTGCTTTTTATTTTTACGAACTTATTTCTCAATGAAAATAAATGAAACACGTATTAATGTAAGCATTAATCATGTTTCTTACTTCTTAAATATTATAAATGTGTTAAAAGTAGCAGGACTAAAATAATATTGACAAATCTGATATGTCAAACTAATTTTATATAATAAAAATGATTTCATAAAATGCATGCATTTTATACATATGCATTATATTTTAAATTTTCTCTAACTATTCATTTTGGGCTGACTAAATTTTGATATGCATAACTTTATTTGGCTATATAAGATAACAATTCCAGGGGCCGTTTTCACCATCTTCGGTGAATGCTAACAAACACTTTATTTGAAAGAAATCGTTCAGGGATTCGTCAAATAAGGGTTACTTTAAAATAACGGACGTTAAAAGGACGTATAAAGGATATGTTCTACCGTCTCTCCTGATCGATCACGAATTCGACATGAATACAAAATTATGCTTTTTATTAATTAAGTTGAACGGCGATAGAAATTCTTATATTTTTCAAGAAATCCAGGAAACTTCAAGAAGAACCCTAAGTTTTTAATTATTTGTGTTTTGCTTTGACGTTGGCGGTGCGTTGCTTATAGATTGAAGCAATTAACGCGCGTGTCTTCAAAGTCAGATGTAGACGCAACGCAAGTGCCAAAACGACTCAAAAGTCACCTTAAGCTTAGTTGCTTCACGTGTTATTTATCATTATTATTTAAAAATGTTGGATCTAGTAAGAAGCTAAACTTGGGCAAGATAAACACGAGACATAGCTTCGTAGAAGCGTACAAAATATGGAATGCAGCTACGATTTTCTACGCCTCAAGATTTCTTATGCTGTACCTAATACGCGTCTATGAAGATACGCTTCGTGTGCATCTTCCCTTAGATTATTTTCAAAGAAAAAATGCTTTGTTTTTTAAACTTTGCTAATATTCACATAAATGTCTACTACTATAGCTGTCGCTTCCATACTACTATTTCAATATATAAAAAAATTTGTTCTGAAAAATGCAACCTCGCCACATGCGTTCTCAAACACGGCTGCCACACCACGTTTTCATTTAGGACCAAAATGCATCGAAAAAAAAACCAGATCTCAAACAAGGACCAAATTTTTGGTTTTTATTGGTATACAAACAATTGGGAAGTTTCAATGGTTTAATATATAAAATTTTAATAAAGTAGAAACTTGGTTTTAATTCAAACTGCACAAACACAAATAAAGTGCACCTTTAGGTATCATATGTTCACATTTCTAGGATTAGTCAACGTCTTTCACCAACCAAACGTTGTGAACTTAGTTTTGCTTGATTGAAATGGAATAAAGTGCATAGCGCAGTTAGGTTTTATTAAAGAACGGTTAAAAAATTTGCGTTGCGGCAAACTCAGAAATCGTAAATAAAACTAAGCAGTGGTGTTAATGCTATTTTTACAGATGTTTACTTTTGACCTAACAGTTTAAACTTCATACCAGAGCCTAGATTTAGTAAGTGTGAGTTGGAACTCAAACTAAAAATCAAGCGTCTTAAAAGTTTCAACTGTGTAATAACTGAATACCAATCGAAATATCTAACCACTAAAACAAGTATTTTTTCTGATAAGTCCGTTGTTTCATCAAAAATTAATGACAATGTGTTTGCCCGAACATTCAACACTTCCCTTTTTAATGCCTTGCCTAAATTATCTACCGGGTGAAATGTCATTGTTCTGCTACATTTTATAGATAGAGAAATTTTCGTGGTAAGAATTCCATTGAAGTCTAAATTGGTTAGGTATTTCAATTATTTTATACGATGTTTAATGATTAAGTAGAAACACGACTTTTTTAGTGTTTAGATTTACCGGAAGTGCCGGCCACCATATTTATTTTCAAGTTTGCCCTCTATTTTGATATCGATAGTTTTATAATATTTACAATAGGGTTGCTTAACTTCTAATAACTTAAGCTACATGTACATAATGGGTTTACAGAAGTAAATTGAAAATTATGTATGGGTAATAGATTTGCCGAAAATTTTGAATTTTTGTTTCAGTGAAAAAGAAATAAAAGTACCAAATCCGTGCCGAACAAGAACCAAAATTGAGAAAAAGGGACCAGCGGACCATATGGGGTTGAAAAGGGCCATTTTTTGTCCAAATGGACTGAGGTGGCAACCGTGTTCTCAAATGCAAGCTTCCACATCAAGTACATACACATATAAGTACTTCAACATTACGAAATACATTGTCGCGTTGTAAGCTAAAGTATTTTTGCATAAAGCATTTTTGACCACCACAATACCACAGATTAAGTGTAAAATTTCACAAAAATAATAAATTTTTTCGAAAAATCGCATCGAATAACTGCAGTCCTTGTTACAATGGCAAAAACGAACGAGTATGAAATATAATGTCAAAACGTATATGCACATGGTTGTATTTTAATGCTTTAAAAACGCATGAAATTGTTAAACTAAAGTTGAAAAAAAAAAATGTTAAAAACTTTAATATAAATAAAAAGCTTCTTTTAATAACAAAAAATACGCCTTATATATTCTATTTATACAACAATTGGTAAGGTTTATCTCACTTTAAAATTTAAGCTAAATAATCTAAAGTTTTTTTTTGAAATTGAGTCGAGAACTGTGCGTGTGAATGTGCGAATTTTACCGATCAGCTGTTAGCAGCGCTACTTGGTAAAATTTACAATGGTCAAATTCTCGCATCTCATCAGCTGGCACCTCACCCTCATCATTGATGCAACCAACTTTTGATGTTCCAATGCGCCGCCGCTTCTGATTGTTGAAACCAACACTTTCGTGTTCACGTTTGACCCCCTTCGTCCTACACCTCGCAGCAAAATGACCCAGTAGCGAGCATTTATTGCGCTTAGCATTTCTATTGATTCATTTACAGTATAATAATAATCATATAGATTTCCAATAGGAGCATTAAATATTAAATTTTGAGGTTCTATACATTTTAAATATAAATATAATTCTTTAAAATTTAAAGTATTTATATCATTATTTATAATTTTTAAACAATTTTTAACTAATGTGGATTCAGTATTCCAAAATTTAAATTCGGATGATAACCAAACAGATGTATTTAAAATATGATGTATTGGAGCTGTAGGATGGACAGCTTTTCCGTTCAGTAAATGCAACCAATGTTTTTCACTGATTAAATTATATCGAGATCCAGAGCCAATGACCATGTTGATCGTTTGCCCACCCACAGGACATCTAATTATTTCATCATTTATACCATTGTCAATTTTAAAACAGTCAAATTCTCGCATCTCATCAGCTGGAACCTCACCCTCATCATTGATGCAACGCACTTTTGATGTTCCAATGCGCCGCCGTTTCTGATTGTCGAAACCACCACTTTCGTGTTCACGTTTGACCCTCTTCATCCTACACCCCGCAGCAAAATGACCCGGTGGCGAGCATTTATTGCACTTAGCATTTTTAGCTGGGCAGCTAAAAGCATTACTAGTATGCCCTTTACGACCACACCTGTTACATTCAGCATTATCAAAATCTGTTTTGTTACTAACTTTGTTAACATCTAGTGGGGTTCTATCAAAAGACATAGTTATCGTTTGATTTTTTATTGATTCGTGTACCTGACACATTTCAATGACATTCGATAAATTTTGCTCTTTTTCTAATAGCCGTTTCTTTAAATCTATTGGCGCCCACGCGTCTATAATTTTTTCTTTAATATTCGCTTCGATTACTTCTTTTTTGGTCTTACCAAACCGACATTTTGCTGCTTGGCTCCTTAATCTCAAAATAAATTTGCTAAGGTTCTCCCCTTCTACAGGGTTAAAGACCTAAATAAATGTCGTTCAAAAGTAGAATTTCTCTTAGGGGAGAAATATTGATTAAGTTTTTCAACGAGCACTTCAAACGGATCTGTGTCCTCTTTTGCGTCTACGAGCGTATTTGGGATATTATAAACAACTTCCTGCAATTGAGGACCACCAAGGTGTAGCAGCTTACTCCTCTTCTTAGCCGTGCCGGTGATTTCTTCTGCTTCCAAATACAGTGTGAACGATCGCAACCATTTTCCCCACTCTGTTCGGATCACTGACTTGTCCATAACATCACACAAAAATGGTGCCACATTTGGATTCATCATTTTCTAAAAGTTATACCTGAATAAGAGAAATTTCATTTAAATAACTTTCTTATTAATAATGTCTGTGCGCAGATATCAAGACAAAATTAAATTTGAATACAATGCCGCTGTTACCTCTTACTGCTGTCAAATAGTATATACATACATATATACGTATGTATGCTCTTGTTCTTTAGTTTGGCGAATTGTCTTTGCTTTGTTTCTTCTCATACAATTTAATGTACGTACTCAAATCTTTGATTCATGTCGAAGCACATATTAGCAATTGAATGCTATTCACCATTTAAAGTTGGCAATTGAATGCCAAACCAATTCCGATTTTGTTGCAATTTAATGCTTTAGTATTATTTAATACCATGTTTACTTTCAACTGCAATTTAATGCAAGATTCGTCTTTTGCAATTTAATGCTAAAGAATTCTGTTGAATGCAATTTAATGCAAACTCAGTCTTCTGCAATTTAATGCTGAAGCCATTGTACAACTTGTTTTTTCTTTTCTCTCTTTTTTTTAAATTCTTTTGTTATTTGTGCAGGCGTTCGGAATTCAATCCACCTCACACACACTGGTTGCTTTCGTTCACATCGGTTTTTCCGTTCGCTTTGCCTAGCGACAGCGCAGCACGGTTTATTTGCAAATTTTATGTTAACTTTTATTTAGCTCTTTTATTGTTTTGTTTCAACTTTTTTTCCACACGTCGCCACTGTAATAACCGCTGTATTAATGTGTACAATTTATTTTACTTTTATTCACGTATGTTACATAGAAATTGCACTACAAAATATACTATTAATTCACATGGACTGCACTCGATGACTCTCATTATTACTTTGACTTTTTCCTTTCGTTCGCTCCACACTCCGATGTCGTTGCCACTTGTGGGTAATCACTAGGGCTGCCACAGCGTGGTTTGTTCATATCTTCGATTCTAATGTTTTTGCTATCACCGTTGCCCGAAGTTGCTTACAAGCAACTTAAGAAAAGAAAAAATTATAGACTCCAACTATGCAACTTGTATTTAAATATTTTAATGCTTACTTTTTATTTCACCTTTTAGTGTTACAACTGCGTATTTAATTTTTTATTTAACTAATTATAAGTATTTTTAATAATTTTTTGTTTGTTTTGCACTAAAATTTCAGCATGCTCGATATGATCGACTAAACTCCGAATAAAACATCACCGTTACGTCAATCGCCACACAAATTACACTCTTTTGTTGGTTTTCTTTTCTAAGAACTGTAAATAACCAGCTCGATGCATGACTTGAAGAGTTAGTTTTAGTGTTTGGTTCATATGAAACGGTACAAAAAGTCAAAGTTGCTTTTAAGCAACTTTGGGGTCGAAACCGTTAAATCTGATATAGACATTCGTCCGTGCTCATTTTCGGTTATATTTTTTATTTCATTAAAATGTAAAATTACTGGATTTAAGATTCCTACTTTTGCCATTGCTATAGTATTAACGAGATTTTGTAATTCCGACATTAAAAATTCATTTCATCGTTTTAGAAGTAATTTAACATATTCATTTCCATTTAAACTTCTTATTGTTTCGGTTAATATATAAATTTCCGAGCTTGTAGTGTACTGTTTATTATTATTATCAGCTAATTCATTCAATATGTTCTTTACTAACTGCAAATCATCATGGGCTGGTGATTCTGCTATCCATTTCCATATTGTCCCTAATTCATTAATACCCCCTGGCTTATAAATTATTTTTGGAGCATATTCTTCGATTATAGTGTGCCATATTTTCATTTTAACACTAGGGTTTCTTGGAGAAACCGAAAAAGATAATGGCTGATGGTCTGCGTGAATCTCCAAATCTGATACCCCATAAAGGTAATTTAAAGTTTTCAATGCCCAAACTATGGCATAAGGTTCCTTTTCGTTTGTCGCATAATTTCTTTCTGTCGAATTCAATGTTTTTGATATAAAAGTAATGGGCTTTCCTTCCTGACTTAATACTCCTCCCAATGCGTCATTTCAGGCATCTGTTGCCAATATAAATTTTTTTGTAAAATCCGGCAGAGTTAGTTTGCAAGTAATTTCTTGGTTACAAGTAATTTCTTTAATCTTTCAAAAGCCATAATTGCGTCTTGTTCTAATCTAACCTCAATTTTTTTAGACATTTGCTGTGACACATGTCCATTTTTCCTTGATAAATGCTTCGTCAATGGTTTCGCTACCGCTGCATAATCTTTAATACATTTTATATAATAACCTGTCATCCCCAGAAAACTACGAAGTTGTCTCACTGTTTTAGGGAATGGATACCACGAAATGGCTTGAATCTTTTCCGGATCAGTTTTAATAATATTGTTTGCTACAATGTACCCCAAAAATTCTACTTCCTTTCTGTAAAATTTCGATTTTCCTATCTATATACAAAATTTGCCAATGTAATCCCTAAGAACGTTACCCATGTCTCTTTGAAAAATACCAGGTGCGTATTTCAGTCCAAAAGGCATTCTTAGAAATTCATATTTCCCGTTATTCACTGAAAATGCTGTCTTTTCCACATCACTATCCTTCACCAAAATTTGGTGAAATCCCGACTCAAGGACAATTGTAGAAAAATATTTAGAACCCCCCAAATTAGACAGTATGACATTGCTGTCTGGAATTGGATATTTATCCGAAACTGTTATTTCGTTTAATTTTTTAAAGTCCACAACCATCCTCAACTTTTGTCTACCATCTTCATTTATGCCTTTCTTTGGTACAACCCAGATAGGCGAATTTTAAGGGCTTTTACGGGGACGAAGCACACCATCTTGCAACAAAACCCTGATATCCTCATTAACAAAGCTATTTGCAGCTAGCGGATACTGATATTGCTTACTCCAAACAGGAGTATTCGTTGTAGTACGAATCTCCGCTTTAACATCTGTCCTAAACGGTAAATTCATATCTATTCCAGAATGAATTTTCTTAATTTCCGCTATTATTTCCTTTTCCCTATAAATAAATTTATTTGACTCTTTCTTACTGCAAGGTTTGTAATTATCTTCTGCATTGCCGAAACATACATCGGCTGATGCTTCAACGGATCCTTCCTCCAAAGTAATTGCATTCAGCGCTCCTTTTCCACTATTTATCTCGTCGAATAATTCAACGACTGGCATTTCAGGATCTTCTCCCGACATTTTTGTATTCAAATTATTTTTATTAACGTGTTTTATTTTATAACTTGCCGGAATTCCCTTCGGCTGGCGTTTCAGGATTTCTTTGTCCCGAGTGTTTTCCTTTTTCCCTTCCCTTCTTTTGCCGGTATTACCATCGGCTGGCTTTTTAGAAGTCCTTGCTCCCAAAGTATTTTCATTTTCTAAAGTTTCCTGTCGCTCGGATTCACTTCCCAAGCTAAATATTTCTTCTTCTTTATCATTATTTATTATCAAACTGTTCTTTTCAAGATTAATTACCGCTTTTATATCTCTCAAAAACTTGTATCCGATTAATAAATCTGCTTCTAAATTTTCAATTTCATAAAAAATTTGCTTTTTACCGAACAACGTTATAAAATGATAGCAACGTATTATTGAATAGCCATTAAATGTTTTAACTCTTTTTTGTATAGCCAATTCATTTCTGTTCTTGTAAATACACGACTTTATATAGCAGCTTGTTGCTCCTGTGTCAATGTAGCAGAGCCCTAATAAATATTAAAATGTCACCCTGTATTCAAGTTGCTGCTGCAACACCCGTTGTTTACCCACGGGTGTGGAACAACTTGAACACAGAGCAATTCGGCTCTGAATATTTAATTAAAAACTTGCTTGCCCGAAAAACTAAAATTAAAATAAACGTGTTTAAATTAAAAGTAAAAAGAAGTGTTTTTTATTTGTACCGAGTGAATGCCCGGCGGGAAAGACCGCCCTTTCTTCACCATAACCTACAGGAGAGCATCGATTTGGAGGCGGCGCCCTCCACGGCAAGTACCCAAGGAAGGCAACCTAATGCAGATAGACATCCGCCTGGTAAGGAGAGTTTATATGGCGACCGTGAGGCTGGAGCATCGCCCCTTCTTTTTTCAATTTTGGCATCGTGGCGAAGCGGCAGTAGCGGTGAGTGGAAAATTTTTCTTTGAGTTGGAAAAAAAGCAAAAGTGTGTGTTGCGAAAAACGTGCAAAAATATAACAATACATTTTTCTAATAAATTCGGAGATTCTAACACATAAATTGCTAATTAAAATTTTAACCTACGGCGTAATTTTCTAAATAAATTCAACTAAATTTCTTCTAAATAAATTTTCAATAAACTACAATTCAACTTTCTAACTAAAATTCAACAAAACCTCAATATACAATTCTCTAAATAAATTCTACTAAACTACGATATAATTTCTTAAAATAAAATGTCACAAACCTAAAATATGTTTTTCTAGTACAACTTTAAACAATTCTACGATTCAATTTTACAAATTAAATTTAAAAACGACAATACAAATTTTCTACATTGAGTTTAATAAACCCCAAAGACAATTCTACTAATCAAAATTTAATAAAAGCAAAATTCAGCAAAATTAAAATACAATTTAATAATAAAAATTCAACGCAAAATTTTATAAATTCCATAAATTTTACATAATGGCACTCGCACCACGCCACGCATAACGGCGAAGGTAACGGCACCCAAAAACATACACATACACAATTCCAAAAATTTTCCACCACCACCAACTCTAACACGCGAAGACACATACCAGCAGCAGCAACAACACCAGCAGCGATCCAGGTCTGCCAACGCAGCAGCAGCAGTGACGAGAAAAAATAAGTATACATATATGTATTTAACATGTTGCCTACGAGTATTTTTCTTACACTTTATGTATGCATATCAAAATATTTATGAAACTTGTATAAAATTCGGTGTTTTCGCATTTAAATCAAAATTTTAAATTTCAGAATTAAAGGAAAAAGTAATTTCGCATTCATATAAATTTTGGATTTTGATAAACGGTGGGTTGCTAGAAAACCAATTAATTTTTTTGATACATACGGTGGTTTTCGAAAAAACCAATTAATTTTTCGGTACATGCGGTGGTTCCTTTAAAAACCAAGCAATTTTTTTTGACAATATGCGGTGGTTCCGTTAAAAACCAATTCAATTTTTTTAATACATGCGGTGGTTCCGTGAAAAACCAAATTGAGATTTTTTTGAATAAAGCGGTGCGTCCGTGAGTACATTTTAAGACTTTTACCAATTAATACTTACATACTTTTGAGCCATTTTGAATTCAATTACTTTTTACAAATTTTTCATAAAAATTTACTGCAGTTTCAATTAATTCTTCTAATAAATTATTAAATATTTCTTTAATTTTTCCTTCGCTCTTTTTCCTCAACAATTTAACTTCAAATATAAATTCAACATTCAAACAAGCGCTTTAGTAATTTCATATGTGCAACCTTAGAAGTGGTAGACAAGTGCAAAAAACTTCAGATTCAGAATTCGATTCAGATAAGTCAGGCTCAAGCTACGAAAGTTTAGCTTCATCTTCGACCGTAAAAGTCACAAACCAGGAAAATAGATTTTCTTTATCAACAGATTTCCCAGGCTTCGAAAATTCTTCCATTAAAAATTTAACTTCTAATTTAACTTCAAATCTTAACGATTCAAATAGTGAAATTTTAACTTCTACTCTAAAATCAGATCCTAACGATCCAAATAGTACAAACTTAGTTAACCCTTCTACTAACGTAAACCCAGATCTTAACGATCCAATTAGTACAAACGTTGCCTCATCTTCTGCTAATTCAGCTCCAGATCTTAACGATCAAATCATGGCAACACCTGAGGAAAAGAGAATTTTTATTAACACATGTGCTAATTCTTTATTCTATTACAGGGGTGATCCACTAGCACTTGATTCTTTCATAGACAAAATTGCATTACTCGAACAATTCGCTACTGCAGATTTAACCGATACTTTTATAGCGTTCTTAAAATCAAAATTAGAGGGTAAAGCTCGTGAAGCAATACCAACACAAGTAACTACAGTCAATGAAATTAAAACAGCTCTACGTAATAGGATAAAACCAGACAACTCGAAACTTGTAGCAGGGAGAATTGCAGCGTTGCATGTTAACGGTAATTGTTACAGACTTTGCCAAAAAAGTTGAAGATTTAGCTGACTCACTTGAGCGGTCTCTTATTATTGAAGGGATCACTCAAACGAAAGCTCATGAAATGGCAGTCGAACAAACTGTTAACGTGTGTCGTCTAAATGCAAAATCAAATTTAGTAAAAACCATTCTAGCCTCAACAGCATTTACTGATCCGAAAGACGTGGTAGCAAAATTAATTGTAGAACAAAACAATGAAGTAACTGAGCGTCAGGTTTTAGCTTTTCGATCACGTGGTAACAGTACATTTAGAAATTCACATGGTAGTTATCGAGGTTTTTACCCAAACCGTGGCTATACTGGTTATAGAAACAATAATTCATTTTCATACAATAGTAACTATAACGGTAACAATTATCAAAGATATAGAAATTATAACGGAAATAGATACCAGAATAACAACAGTAATAATACGCGTCCCATTACAAATTCCAATTCAAATACAAATAATGGTAACAATAGAGGTAACAATTTGAGATCAGCTAATGGTAGAGGTCGAAACGCAAACGTTCGCTCTTTAAACGCCAGCGCCCCTCAGGAGCGAACACTGAGGGAGGACGAACTAAACCAGTAAGCGAACTTCCCTCACCAATAGGCATCTATTGTTTAAATTTAAATTACTCAGATTTCATAGAATTACAACTAAACGAGTCACAAAAATTTTGTTCTTTCCTAGTAGACACTCAAGCCGACATTTCCTTAATAAAAATATCATGTCTAGACAGTAACATTTCATTAAATACGAACGACATTATTAACATTACCGGTGTCACTTCCAATTCAGTTTCCACTTTAGGTAAAATTACAGCAAATTTAAATTTTTCAAACTTTTCTAATAAACATACTTTACATGTAGTAAATGATTATTAATTGCATTATTAATTATGAAAGAAATAGTATTTCCTTTTGGGTAGGTAATGAAAAAGTCGCGATACCAATCCTACACGGAACAGAAAGCGACAGTTGTATCATTCCGCCAAGATGTGAAATATTCAGACTTTTTGATTTAGGAAATTCACCCGAACCACTTTTCGTGGACTCGCAGGAAATTGAAAGAGGTGTTTTCACAGCTAGGTGCATTGTTAATTCCAGTAACCCAATAACTAAAGTCATAAATACCACAGATGATATAAAGTATGTCAAAAGAAAAAGTATTCGGACAGAAAAACTTTCAAACTACAATGTTTATACAATTAACAAGACAGAAACAGAAGACAAACGTACCAAAAAACTAATTTCGATTTTGAAAAATCAAATACCTCAACATGCTCATAGTAAATTAATTGACCTTTGCATAGATTATGCCGACATTTTCGCTCTTGACACGGACAAAATTACTTTAAATAACTTTTACGAGCAAAAACTAAGATTGACAGACAACGATCCGGTATATGTTAAAAACTATAGATTGCCATACTCTCAACGCGAAGAAATAAATCGCCAAGTAAATAAATTATTAGACAATGATTTGATTGAACCCAGTTATTCGAATTACAATAGTCCTTTGATTGTAGTCCCAAAGAAAGATACTAATGGTCAAAAAGCATATCGTATGTGCGTAGATTTTCGCGCGGTAAACAAAAAACTCATTGCTGATAAATTCCCACTAGCTAGAGTTGACGATATTTTAGACAATCTGGGTAGAGCAAAGTATTTTTCCACATTAGATCTTTTTTCAGGATTTCATCAAATCCCCTCTCGTGACATTACGTCTTTCAGCACTGACCGTGGCGCATTTAGATGGAAAGTGCTTCCATTCGGCTTAAATATAGCACCAAATTCATTCTCGCGAATGATGACCATAGCTTTTTCGGCTATACCACCCAATGTCGCATTTTTGTACGTCGACGATATTATCGCCATAGGGTGTAGCGAAGCACACCACATTAAAAATCTTTCAAAAGTCTTCGATACTTGTAGATCTTTTAATCTCAAACTTAACCCAAATAAATGCAACTTTTTACGACCAGAAGTTACATTTTTAGGTCATAAATGTCCAGCCAAAGGTTTGTTGCCAGACGACTCTAAGATAAACGCAATTAAAAAGTATGCGAAACCGACTGACAAAGACGCGATACGACGATTCGTCGCGTTTGCAAATTATTACAGACGGTTTATACCTAATTTTGCGTCTCTGGCAGCGCCTCTAAATCGATTAAGCAGGAAAAGAGTTGAATTTGTATGGGATGTTGAGTGCGAAAGAGCATTTTTATCTTTGAAAGCAGCGTTACTTTCACCAAAATTACTTCAATATCCAGATTTTACTAAACAATTCATTATTACCGTTGATGCTTCAACAACTGGATGTGGCGCTATTTTGAGTCAAGAACAACAAGGTAGTGATTTACCAATTTGTTTCGCTTCTAAAGCATTTAGTAAAGCCGAACAGAAAAAAACCCATTATAGAATTAGAGCTTTTAGCTATTTACTTTCAATCAAGCAATTTCGACCATATGTGTATGGTACCAATTTCATTGTAAAATCAGACCATAGACCTCTAGTATACTTATTCAATATGAAAGACCCATCTTCAAAACTTTCAAGAATAAGACTGGAACTATCTGAATATAACTTTACTGTTGTATACATAAAAGGTAAATCAAACGTTTGTGCTGATGCACTATCGCGTATAACAATCGATGAGATTAAAGAAACTAACAAACAAATTTTGGCAGTACAGACAAGAGCCATGACAAAAAAGGCAAACGACAAAAATTTACATAGGAAAACAGACAAAAACGACGAAATACAAATTACTTTACATGTCTACGACAAATTTTCATTTAATTTTTCGAAAAAAGTCCCAAGAATAAGATCCGCAATTACGTACGATAAAAACAATAAAACAACAAATTTAAGAATTTTTGCGCATATTAAACATAAGAAACTCGAGTTACTTAGTTTTGAGCTTGTTAACGAAATAATGACTTTAGAGAAATTACTTTCGAGGCTTGAATCAGAAGCCGGCAAACACAAGATTAAGAAAATTGAATGGCCTAAAAACTATATTATGTTCGAACATTATACTATTACAAATTTCAAAAATATTGGAAATAAAATTTTAAAATCATTAGAAATTATACTAACAGATCCAGTGGAGACAGTAACAGATGAAGATACAAAATTAAAACTTATGAAAATTTACCATAATGATCCCATTTCTGGTGGACATTGCGGAATGAAAAGACTTTACGCAAAATTGCGAACAAAATTTTATTGGAAGAACATGACTCGTGATATATCGAAATATATCAAAAATTGTAAAGATTGTCTTTTAAACAAGGTTAAACCTAAAACAAAAGAAAAACTTGTTTTAACACCTACTCCGTGTAAACCATTTGGTATACTAATAATTGACACAATAAGACCCCTACCTGAGTTCAAATATGGTAACAAGTTCGCACTTACCAAATCGGCAAAAATAATCGCTTCAGCAATCTTTGAAGGATTCATTTTAACATACGGCACAATGAATGCCATAAAATCAGAATTAGGTACTGAATTTAAAAATGAATTATTCGAAGAATTAACAAAGCTTTTAAATATTCAACATAATTTTTCAACTGCATACCATCATGAAACCTGTTGGCACGATTGAACGTAACCATAGAGTTTTTAATGAATACTTACGTGCATATTTAAAAGATAATTTTTCTGATTGGGAGGTTTATTTAAAATATTTTAAAATATTTACAACACTACGAGTAGCACAGTTTTCGACAATCAATTTTCGCCTTACGAGTTAGTTTTTGGAAAAAGGCAACTTTGCCTAATGAATTAACAAAAGAAAAAATTGACCCGATCTATAATGTCGAAAACTATGCCAAAGAAGTTAAGTTTAGGATGCAGAAAACGCACAAAATGGCACAAAATCTAATTAATAAAAATAAATTACAAAGTAAAAATCATTACGATAAAACGGCACGACCTTTAATTGTAAAACTCGGAGATAGAGTACTTTTACAAAAAGAACCACATCATAAACACGAAAATATTTATCAAGGTCCGTTTATTATAACTAAAATTAAGGAACCTAATGTAACTATGGCGGCCACCGTGGTGTGATGGGAGCGTGCTCCGCCTATCACACCGTATGCCCTGGGTTCAACTCCCGGGCAAAGCAACATCAAAATTTTAGAAATAAGATTTTTCAATTAGAAGAAAATTTTTCTAAGCGGGGTCGCCTCTCGGCAGTGTCTGGCAAGCGCTCCGATTGTATTTCTGCCATGAAAAGCTCTCAGTGAAAACTCATCTGCCTTGCAGATGCCGTTCGGAGTCGGCATAAAACATGTAGGTCCCGTCCGGCCAATTTGTAGGGAAAAATCAAGAGGAGCACGACGCAAATTGGAAGAGAAGCTCGGCCTTAGATCTCTTCGGAGGTTATCGCGCCTTACATTTATTTTTTTTTTTAATGTAACTATTTTCGATGAAGTTAAAAACAAAGAAAAAGTGGTACATAAAAACCGCCTTAGTAAAGTAAATTAACGTTATTTTAATATTTTGATTAAACTTTAAAATTTGAAAAAAAAATCCAAAAAAAATTTTTTTTACTAGTAATTAAGCAGCCACGAAGGCACAAAAACTTGTAAAACAAAAGGAAAATAGCACCCAATTTTGTATATTTAAGGCAAAAAATGGTATTTCTTAATAGCTAAAACAAAAAAAAAAAAAAAAACATATATATAATGTAATAAAAATGTAAAACCTTAAATTGAATATATCAAACGTAAATATTTACAAAGAAACATTCAACATATTTTGTCATAAATTAAAATATTATTAATATGTATACCTTTTATTTAAGTTACAATGAACTATAAAAATGGTTCCGAACCAACGAATTAAAAAGGGGAGGAACACCCTAATAAAAATATATATTCGTTTGGTCGCAACAATTTTTATAAGTTTTTGGCCAAAGAAGAATGTGACAAAATTGATCACTTTGTCAATTCTTCTTTTTCCCCAAAAAGGATGATGTAACAGAGCCCTAATAAATATTAAAATGTCACCCTGTGTTCAAGTTGCTGCAACACCCGTTGTTTACCCACGGGTGTGGAACAACTTGAACACAGAGCAATTCGGCTCTGAATAATTAATTAAAAATTTGCCAGACGTAGCATTCAGACGTGCTTTTCCGAAAAACTAAAATTAAAATAAACGTGTTTAAATTAAAAGTAAAAAGAAGTGTTTTTTTATTTGTACCGAGTGAATGCACGGCGGGAAAGACCGCCCTTTCTTCACCATAACCTACAGGAGAGCATCGATTTGGAGGCGGCGCCCTCCACGGCAAGTACCCAAGGAAGGCAACCTAATGCGGATAGACATCCGCCTGGTAAGGAGAGTTTATATAAATTAAGATTTTAAAATTTTTACCTATTGCCCTGTCATACAAGAAAATGTATGGCAAAGCTAATTTTGGTCTAAAAAATTATCCTCATTTATATTGTTAACACGTAATGTTTTATTGGGCGGTTGCACGGTCCGTTGCGTGCTTCTATGTGGTCTTTTTTCTATACTACCACTTTGATTGCTATTATTTTTGTAATTATAAGCAGGTTTTAGCTGCGGCCGATTTTGTACCCTGATGCTGGAATCAACATCCATTGGGGTCGGTCGGGGTTGCGCTCTTTCAATTCTTTGGTTAAAATTTCTATAAGGCTGTGCTTGTTTGTACAAGCTCAGATTATTATTGAAGTTTTTTTATGGCTATAGTTATTTTGCCCATTTTTTGCGGGGGCGAAAAATGGGTTGGCCTACCGAACTGTAAAGCAAAATTTGGTCGCATATTATTCGACTCCAATTCCTGGGCCTTTGCCAAGCGTTCGGCAAGTCGCTTGGCGACAATGAAAACAGGATATTTTATAAATTCCAATTCAGTCCGGTTATAAATATGCGTAAAGCATCTCGCCTATTATTGGGATTAAGTTCCTTAGTGACTGAACTGTCCGTACCGTAGGTCATGATCTTTTATTTATTAACAACGTTAATTTCTCGTTAACCTTATTGTAATAATCAATTATTGAATTAGAGCCCTGTATCAAAATGCACTTCTCTTGTTCAATGATGTGAGCTGGCCTCTTGCCAGCGTATGCAAAATCTAATCGTGCCAAAATGGCATCAAAATTAAGTACTGTCCCATGATTTGATAACAAATCATTGGTTCCTGGGTGATCTTATTTCTCAATATCGTTAGTGCAAAAAAATACCTACGGCTGCCTCTAACGTATAAACTCATCGTGTTATTATCGGATTCCCTCCAATTTACATTTTTGTTTTGCTTTCCCGTGAATTCGGGCAACGACTTTATTATTTCTAAAGACTTCTCGCATTTTATTTGCTGGTTGATAGTCTCAGGCTTGTAATCCGCAATGGTATCTGCCTGACTCATCCTCTCGATTTGCCTGCGCAACTCCGCTACCTCTAATTTCAAAGAAACTTTAGTTGCGGCTACTAACCTAGCCACTAGGGCTTCATTTTCACTTTCGAATGACATATTTCTACATACTTGTATTAATGAACCCACACTTAAAATTTTTAATAATTGTTTTTAAACAACGTAAGTACAACAGGGAATTCTTAGTCACTAAACATAGTAAGCATAAAAATTAATCTTACTTTACTGCCTTACTGCTGCTCCCACTGGTCACATCATATTTATATATAGCTTCCTTTTTTTCTCTGCTCTTTTTTTAATTGCTCTTCTCCTCTCATTGTTCTTCTTATTTAATGTTATAGTTGTATGTTCCTTTTGTTGTCGTTGTGATACGAGTAGTTTAAGAATTAGGTGTTTAAATTTGTTTTTGTTTTTACACACTTTATTAAATTAAATTCTCCATAAACTTATTTTGCTGTTAGCTGTTCACTTTCCATTTTTTCTTTGTTTTTTGCTCTCTCTAACTACATTCTCTAAATAATGTGTGTTTGTATGTATGTGTTTTCGATTTTTTCCTTGTCATTTTTCGAATTTCATGCCACGCAACTTCACATTAGCGTGTAACGTTTGTTGTGGTTTACTCAATGTAGTTAGTTAGTTAGTTAGTTTTTGTTCTTTCTCGTCCCGTGACGATACTTATTTGCAACGCGTGCTCCACACGCTGGGCGCCAATTATCAACCTCCTATTTTAGGAGGTGTTTTTAAAAAATAAATAAAAATTTTGTTTCGTTAGTTACTGAATGTAAAGTTGACACCAAACTCAAACACCAAACTGCCTTTATTTTCCTCAATTGCTCTTACTTCTAATTTAATTTAGCTTATCCAGTTTGATACCTAACTTATTTTACTATTTACAGTAACTGGACACTCGAGCATTGCATCAGATTAGCTAATGAAAACCGATGCGTGAGAAATGGAGTATTTGTTTATCAACATTTCGATCGGTATTGCATTCGCTTCTCTAATGAAATGCAAGAGGCTTGAGAAATGGAATGTTTGTTTATAATTGCCATAAGGGCACTGTGGGAAGTGTGCTGTTAACTTCTCCCTTTCTTTAAGAGAATCGCCCCGATTCTGTAATTTTGTTTGTAAGTTTATTAATTTTAACGCTTAATTCATTAAAAATGTCTTCTTGTTTTATTAACTGTCTATTTATTTTCCATCTCTCAACCACTTTCTTGATCTTAAAAATTATATATATTATAATTATAATACATGTTAATACAATGACAATCCAATATACAAGGTGTGATTTTATTTCATTTCATGGTTGATCAGATTAATGTTTTCAAATTTCAAATTGTAGTCTTTTGACTCAATGTAATCTACAATTTAAAAATTACTTACTTTACTATTCCTGACATACTGAAAAATTTTTGAATCTATATTTTCGCATGTAACATTATCAATATTTGTTTGATTTTTAAATGTAACTAAATAAATTCCATCTACTTTCTGATTATCAATAATATGCTTCCCTGCAACTTATATAGCACCTTGTTTTATTTCATCTATTTGTTTATTGCTTTCTTTAATTTTTTTTACATTTAGCTTTATTTCCAGTTAAAATAACTGACAAGCACCTATTTGTTTATTAATTTTACAATAGGTATATATCAATTCTTTTTTACAATTTTCAACATTTACGTATTTGTTGTTACATTTTGCAATTAATAGCTTATCATCTATTTGGCAATTGGCCTTACTTCAAACAATTTAAAATCAAATATAATTTTTGGATATTTTATGTAAATAACTATTAAATCTTCATTTTGCAATATATTAAAAGTAGATATGTCTATTAACCCTTTCAGCCCCGCACCTGAACCGGCTATCAGAAAAAATTAGTTTCATCATTCCCGTGATTACTAGACCTAAATTAAGGAATTTTGAAAATTTGGACTTTTGTAAATATCGAATCACTAGATATTGAAAGTTGCTTATAAGCAACTTTGGGCCGTTGAAGAATTATTTCATGCCATTAGAAATGAAAGCGAGGTTTTGAAAACTATCTTGTAATCCTTTATTTGTTAAGAATATTTTTTGGTAGTATAATCATTAACTTATGATACGCTGGAAAACAATTTTTACTTGTATTACAACATAGGTGGATACCACATTTTTCACATTTTGATAAGTGTGTTCCTGTCTTACAAAGACGGCATCGACCTTTACCTCCCCATACACTCCAATGTTCATTTCCATCATATCTCTTCGATTTCGGTGGATCATATGTAACTTTACGTTGTTTGGAACTAGATCTGGGTGCAAAAGAAGACTGATGTGATGGTACCGAATCCATTTTCTATAGTTTCACGTTATTTCCACTGGGCCTTCCTGTTTTTCTTTGCAAAGAGCTTGAAGAGGGCTAAATATGCCCATTGCTTTCAACGACACAAGAAGACCGACTGAAGTGAACCAATTATCGAAGTACAGCTTGTAGTTTTTGAACTTCGGGACCAAGGATGCCAAATATAAAACTATGTCAGATGATATTCCAAGACCATATGAGTTCCATCACCAACGTAGAGGGCGAAGCCATATATAATTCCAGATGAACCTGCACGTGTAAACATTTTCATACCCCATTTATGGGGTGTGGCGGGTTTATATTGCTTGAATGCTGATGCTCGTAAAAAGTTCCTCACCTTTTTCCAAAATTTCGTTGAAATTTTTTTCTAAAATCTCAGCCTCATCAACTTCGCACTCTTCATCAGAAGACTCGTCCCAATCAAACTCCAAAGCTGCTTTTATATCTGCTTCAGAAAGTCCTTTGCGTGTGTAATAACCGCTGTATTATTGTGTACAATTTACTTTACTTTTATTCACGTATGTTACATAGAAATCGCACTACAAAATATACTATTAATTCACATGGACTGCACTCGATGACTCTCGTTATTACTTTAACTTTTTCCTTTCGTTCGCTCCACACTCCGATGTCGTTGCCACTTGTGGTTAATCACTAGGGCTGCCACATCCCTCCCACCTTTTTTAGTTTAAGCTTAATCCTACCTTGCTGAGCTTGAAGTGGGTTTCCTTTGGACGCGTTTGGACCCTTTGGTGATTTGGCCTCAGCCGCTGGATCTAGGGTACATTGATTGCGATGGGACGTTTCTTCCTTCTCCGCACTCGGATTGGTAGAAATGCATGGTGGAGCTGACGGTATTCCCGATACCATCTCTGACCCGCGTGTCGCATTTTGTTCAGGGGAGGGGATTTTCTTAACGTGGCTTATATTCCTTCGCAGTATTTTACCACCGCCTGATAGCTGCACTTCATTCCCATTCTTCTTGACGACTATGTATTCAGTCGCATCGAAATTGGGTGTTAGCTTGTGCGGAAAAGTAACATTTTTCTATAGTACGATATCGCCGACTCTTATATCAGGGCTCTTAGCCCTTATCGCTGTATCACTCTTCTCTTTCCCCTTATGTTTGTTTATATAGTCAAGGTCTCTTGCGAAAGAATCAGTGACTCCTTCCGTTAGGTCACGTATATCTGGGATTTTGTCGTGAATGGTTCTATTGAACATCAATTCGGTTGGTGTAGATCCAGTTGTACTGTGAGGTGTCACGTTATAAATCATTAGGAACTTTTGTATCTCTGTTTTGTAGTTCGCCTTGTTAGAGTGCGCTATTTTCAGACGCTTTACTAGCGATCGGTTCATATTTTCAACTTCTCCGTTAGCTTGGGGCCAGTACGGCGGTGTTGTGACTACCTCGATGTTGTTCTCTCTACAAAAGTCTTTAAACTCATTACTCACATATTGTCTCCCGTTGTCAGTTCGCAAGGACTTGGGTAACCCTAGCCTAGAAAAGATTTCTCTCATTGCCTTTATGATAGCTTCGGAACTGATTGTCTTTAAAAATACGACCTCTTGATAGCGTGAGTAGTAGTCTATCAACACAAGTACATACTCTCCATTGGGAAGAGGACCTAGTAAATCTGTTGCCACATATTGCCACGGTCCTTCAGGGAATCTATGTCTCTGCATCGGGGCCGGATTGTTTGGTTGCGATACAAGCAAACAGTCTCGGCAACTCTTTACAAAGCGTTCGACGTCCCTGTCAATTAGGGGCCACCAAACCTTCGCTCTTAATCGTCTTTTCATCGCTGATTCGCCTGGCTGACCTTCGTGCGCGAGGTCCAGTACCGTTTCCTTAGTGATTCAGGAATGACAATGAGTCTCCCACGCAGAAGTATATTACCTAGTACAGTAAGCTCTAATCGAAATGGATAATATATACTTGACGTTCCAGAGCTCCACGGGTTGTTACTTATATGAGAGATTGCATTACATATATGGTCGTCTTCTTTACTTTTTTTATCAATGGTTGTTACTGTAAGAGTTGCTGGAACAGAGCTACATACGATTTGGAAAATATTATTTTCGCAGCTATCAAAAGTATCACTGCCAGAAAAATTTACTGATCTCGATAAGGGGTCAGCTATATTTTCTCTCCCGGCACGGTAAATTACCTTAAACTTGAAAGATTGTAGTCGCAGCAGCCAACGCTCAATTCTTGCTGGGGGATTGGTTTGAAAATCGCTTCGAGGGGTTTGTGGTCTGTGACCAACTCAAAATCTAACCCTGCCAAATAATAATACAATTTTTCTACTGCCCACACTAGAGCCAAGCTTTCTTTTTCTGTTTGCGAATATCTTTTCTCCTCATCCGTTAAACTCTTGCTTGCAAATGTGATTATTTTTGGGTCATTGGCAATATCAAATTGAATTAAAACTGCCCCTAAAGCTATCGGACTGGCATCTGCTATCACGCGAGCTCTGTTCTTTGGATCAAAATACGCTAAATTGGGTATTTGACTTAATTACGATTTTAGTTTTTGAAATGCTTCTTCTTGGTTACTATCCAGGCGAATGTGCTTTTCGATTTTAACAGGCTTCTCAAAGGCTCGGTTATATCTGCCAGTTTTGGTATGAATTTCCCTATATATGTAATTAGCCCCAAGAATCTTCTTACCTCATCCTTGGTCTTTGGTGCTCGAAATTCCGCGATCAGCATAACTTTCTCTGGATCAGCTGTAAAACCTTTCTCCGATAACATGTGCCCCAAGAATTTCAGCTCCTTCACTTTCCAAACGCATTTATCGTCATTTAGCTTCACGTCATTCGCGTTGAATACCCGCAAGACGTCCTTTACAGCCGTTCCTCTTCCGAACTTCCGAGTATAATAACATCGTCTATATAGTTGAGTACGTTCTTGCAAGGTGACAGAAATTCTTCTAGTATGCGCTGAAATATCTCCGGTGCCGAGTTCACGACAAACATTAACCTCTTATACCTAAATAGTCCCTTGTGTGTAATAAACGTAGTTATTTCCCGACTGGCCTCGTCAAGCATTTGGTGATATGCATTTTTGAGGTCCAGCCTCGAGAAAAACTTTGCATTTCTTCATTTTGTCATGAAAGAGTCGAAGGTGGGTAAAAGGTAATTTTCGCGTAGAATGGCTTCATTGGCACGTCTCATGTCGATGCACAGTCTCAAGTCCCCATTAGTTTTAAACACTACGACCACCGGCGATATCCAAGGGCTTGGACATGGCACTGCCTCGATTATATCTTTGTGTAACGCTTCATCAATCCTCTGTCCCACTTTTGCTTCTAACGCAATCGGGATGCGTCTTAGGGGTTGCTTGACCGGCCGAATACTAGTATCTATTGCTAACTTTACTTTAACGTTTTCAACATTAAGCTTAACTGCTGAGTCACGGCCTAAGAGTGATTGGCTTCCATTTTCAGTGACATAAAAGGTAACAATCATTTCTGTTTTCCCGGTTGTAATGGGAGCGTCAAAGACCTGTAAGATTTTTAAAAGTGTATCCGCAGCATATGCTTTGAATTAGTTGGATGAGTGTGATCGAATATTCATACCACAGCTTTTCCGTTCAGTAAATGCAACCAATATTTTTCACTGATGAAATTATATCGAGATCCAGAGTCATTGACCATGTTGATCGTTTGCCCACCCACAGAACATCTAATCATTTCATCATTTATACCATTGTCAATTTTAAAACAGTCAAATTCTCGCATCTCATCAGCTGGCCCCTCACCCTCATCATTGGTGCAACGCACTTTTGATGTTCCAATGCGCCGCCGCTTCTGATTGTCGAAACCACCACTTTCGTGCTCACGTTTGACCCTCTTCGTCCTACACCTCGCAGCAAAATGACCCAGTAGCGAGCATTTATTGCACTTAGCATTTTTAGCTGGGCAGCTAAAAGCATTACTACGACCACACCTGTTACATTCAGCATTATCAAAACCTGTTTTGTTACTAACTTTGTTAACATCTAGTGGGGTTCTATCAGAAGACATAGTTATCGTTTGATTTTTTATTGATTCGTGTACCTGACACATTTCAATGACATTCGATAAATTTTGCTCTTTTTCTAATAGCCGTTTCTTTAAATCTATTGGCGCCCACGCGTCTATAATTTTGTCTTTAATATTCGCTTCGATGACTTACATTTTGCTGCTTGACTTTTTAATCTCAAAACAAATTTGCTAAGGTTCTCCCCTTCTACAGGGTTTAAAGACCTAAATAAATGTCGTTCAAAAGTAGAATTTCTCTTAGGGGAGAAATATTGATTAAGTTTTTCAAGGAGCACTTCAAACGGATCTGTGTCCTCTTTTGCGTCTACGAGCGCATCTGGGATATTATAAACAACTACCTGCAATTGAGGACCGCCAAGGTGTAGCAGCTTAATCCTCTTCTTAGCCGTGCCGGTGATTTCTTCTGCTTCCAAATATAGTGTGAACGATCGCAACCATTTTTCCCACTCTGTTCGGATCACTGACTTATCCATAACATCACACAAAAGTGGTGCCACAGTCGGATTCATCATTTTCTAAAAGTTATACCTGAATAAGAGAAATTTCATTTAAATAACTTTCTTATTAACAATGTCTGTGCGCAGATTTCAAGACACAATTAAATTTGTATACAATGCCGCTGTTACCTCTAACTGCTGTCAAATAGTATATACATACATATATACGTATGTATGCTCTTGTTCTTTAGTTTGGCGAATTGTCTTTGCTTCGTTTCTTCTCATACAATTTAATGTGCGTACTCAAACCTTTGATTCATGTCGAAGCACATATTAGCAATTGAATGCTATTCACCATTTAAGGTTGGCAATGGAATGCCAAACCAATTCCGATTTTGGTGCAATTTAATGCTTTAGTATTATTTAATACTATGTTTACTTTCAACTGCAATTTAATGCAAGATTCGTCTTTTGCAATTTAATGCTAAAGAATTCTGTTGAATGCAATTTAATGCAAACTCAGTCTTCTGCAATTTAATGCTGAAGCCACTGTACAAATTGTTTTTTCTTTTCTCTCTCTTTTTTTTAAATTCTTTTGTTATTTTTGCAGGCGTTCGGAATTCAATCCACCTCACACACACTGGTTGCTTTCGGTTCACATCTGGTTTTCCGTTCGCTTTGCCTAGCGACAGCGCAGCACGTGTTATTTGCAAATTTTATGTTAACTTTTATTTAGCTCTTTTATTGTTTTGTTTTAACTTTTTTTCCACACGTCGCCACTGTAATAACCGCTGTATTAATGTGTACAATTTACTTTACTTTTATTCACGTATGTTACATAGAAATTGCACTACAAAATACACTATTAATTCACATGGACTGCACTCGATGACTCTCGTTATTACTTTGACTTTTTCCTTTCGTTCGCTCCGTACTACGATGTCGTTGCCACTTGCGGTTAATCACTAGGGCTGCCACAGCGTGGTTTGTTCATATCTTCTATTCTAATGTTTTTGCTATCACCGTTGCCCGAAGTTGCTTACAAGCAACTTAAGAAAGGGAAAAACTATAGATTCCAACTATGCAACTTGTATTTAAATATTTTAATGCTTACTTTTTATTTCACCTTTTAGTGTTACAACTGCGTATTTAATTTTTTAATTAACTAATTATAAGTATTTTTAATAATTTTTTTTTGTTTTGCACTAAAATTTCAGCGTACTCGATATGATCGACTAAACTCCGAATAAAACATCACCGTTACGTTAATCGCCACACAAATTACACTTTTTTGTTGGTTTTCTTTTCTAAGAACTGTAAATAACCAGCTCGATGCATGACTTGAAGAATTAGTTTTGTTTGGTTCATATGAAACGGTACAAAAAGTCAAAGTTGCTTTTAAGCAACTTTGGGGTCGAAAGGGTTAAATCTGATATAGACATTCGTCCGTGCTCATTTTCGGTTATATTTTTTATTTCATCAAAATGTAAAATTACTGGATTTAAGATTCCTACTTTTGCCATTGCTATAGTATTAACGATATTTTGTAATTCCGACATTAAAAATTCATTTCTTCGTTTTAGAAGTAATTTAACATATTCATTTCCATTTAAACTTCTTATTGTTTCGGTTAATCTATAAATTTCTTTAAAAATTTCCGAGCTTGTAATGTACTGTTTATTATTATTATCAGCTATTTCATTCAATATGTTATTTACTAACTCCAAATCATCATGGTCTGGTGATTCTGCTATCCATTTCCATATTGTCCCTAATTCATTAATAGCCCCCTGGCTTATAAATTATTTTTGGAGCATATTCTTCGATTATAGTGTGCCATCTTTTCATTTTAACACTAGGGTTTCTTGGAGAAACCGAAAAAGATAATGGCTGATGGTCTGTGTGAATCTCCAAATCTGATACCCCATAAAGGTTATTTAAAGTTTTCAATGCCCAAACTATGGCATAAGGCTCCTTTTCGTTTGTCGCATAATTTCTTTCTGTCGTATTCAATATTTTTGATATAACAGTAATGGGCTTTCCTTCCTGACTTAATACTCCTCCCAATGCGTCATTTCAGGCATCTGTTGCCAATATAATTTTTTTTGTAAAATCCGGCAGAGTTAGTTTGCAAGTAATTTCTTGGTTGCAAGTAATTTCTTTAATCTTTCAAAAGCCATAATTGCGTCTTGTTCTAATCTAACCTAAATTTTTTTAGACATGTGCTGTGACACATGTCCATTTTTCCTTGATAAATGCTTCGTCAATGGTTTCGCTATCGCTGCATAATTTTTAATACATTTTCTATAATAACCTGTCATCCCCAGAAAACTACGAAGTTGTCTCACTGTTTTAGGGAATCGCTTGAATCTTTTCCGGATCAGTTTTAATAATATTGTTTGCTACAATGTACCCCAAAAATTCTACTTCCTTTCTGTAAAATTTCGACTTTTCCAATGAAATTTTCATATTTGCCTTCTTCAACGTATCAACAACCGTGTTTAAATGCTCCGTGTGCTCCGTAAATGTTTTGGAAAACACAATGATATCATCTATACACAAAATTTGCCAATGTAATCCCTAAGAACGTTACCCATGGCTCTTTGAAAAATACTAGGTGCGTTTTTCAGTCCAAAAGGCAGTCTTAGAAATTCATATTTCCTATTATTAACTGAAAATGCTGTCTTTTTCACATCACTATCCTTCACCAAAATTTGGTGAAATCCCGACTCAAGGTCAATTTTAGAAAAATATTTAGAACCCCCCAAATTAGACAGTATGACATTGCTGTCTGGAATTGGATATTTATCCGAAACTGTTATTTCGTTTAATTTTTAAAGTCCACAACCATCCTCAGCTTTTGTCTACCATCTTCATTTATGCTTTTTTGGTACAACCCAGATAGATGAATTGTAAGGGCTTTTACGTGGACGAAGCACACCATCTTGCAACAAAACCCTGATCTCCTCATTAACAAAGCTATTTGCAGCTAGCGGATACTGATATTGCTTACTGCAAACTGGAATATTAGTCGTAGAACGAATCTCCGCTTTAACATCTGTCCTAAACGGTAAATTTATATCTATTCCAGAATGAATTTTCTTAATTTCCGCTATTATTTCCTTTTCCCTAACAATAAATTTATTTGACTCTTTCTTATCTTCTGCATTGCCGAAACATACATCGGCTGATGCTTCAAAGGATTCTTCCTCCAAAGTAATTGCATTCAACGCTCCTTTTCCACTATTTGTCTCGTCGAATAATTCAACGACTGGCATTTCAGGATCTTCTCCCGAAATTTTTGTATTCAAATTATTTTTATTAACGTGTTTTATTTTATAACTTGCCAGAATTCCCTTCGGCTGGCGATTCAGGATTTCTTTGTCCCGAGCGTTTTCCTTTTTCCCTTCCCTTCTTTTGCCGGTATTACCATCGGCTGGCACTTTAGAAGTCCGTGCTCCCAAAGTTTTTTCATTTTCTAAAGTTTCCTGTCGCTCGGATTCACTTCCCAAGCTAAATATTTCTTCTTCTTTATCATTATTTATTATCATACTGTTCTTTTCAAGATTAATTACCGCTTTTATATCTCTCAAAAACTTATATCCGATTAATAAATCTGCTTCTAAATTTTCAATTTCATAAAAAATTTGCTTATTACCGAACAACGTTATAAAATGATAGCAACGTATTATTGAATAGCCATTAAATGTTTTAACTCTTTTTTGTATAGCCTATTCATTTCTGTTCTTGTAAATACCTAACTTTATATAGCAGCTTGTTGCTCCTGTGTCAATTAAGATTTTAAAATTTTTACCTATTGCCCTGTCATAAAAGAAAATGTATGGCAATGCTAATTTTGGTCTAAAAAATGATCCTCGTTTATATTGTTAACACGTAATGTTTTATTGGGCGGTTGCACGGTCCGTTGCGTGCTTCCATGTGTCTTTTTTCTATACTACCACTTTGATTGCTATTATTTTTGTAATTATAAGCAGGTTTTAGCTGCGGCCGATTTTGTAGCCTGATGCTGGAATCAAAATCCATTGGGGTCGGTCGGGGTTGCGCTCTTTCAATTCTTTGGTTAAAATTTCTTTAAGGCTGTGCTTGTTTGTACAAGCTCAGATTATTATTGAAGTTTTTTTATGGCTATAGTTATTTTGCCCATTATTTGCTGGGGGCGAAAAATGGGTTGGCCCACCGAACTGTAAAGCAAAATTTGCTCGCATATTATTCGACTCCAATTCCTGGGCCTTTGCCAAGCGTTCGGCAAATCGCTTGGGGACAATGAAAACAGGATATTTTATAAATTCCAATTCAGTCCGGTTATAAATATGCGTAAAGCATCTCGCCTATTCTTGGCATTAAGTTCCTTAGTGACTGAACTGTCAGTACCGTAGGTAATGATTGTTTTATTTATTAACAACGTTAATTTCTCGTTAACCTTATTGTAATAATCAATTATTGAATTAGAGCCCTGTCTCAAAATGCTCATCTCTTGTTCAATGATGTGAGCTGGCCTCTTGTCAACGTATGCAAAATCTAATCGTGCCAAAATGGCATCAAAATTAAGTACTGTCCCATGACTTTATAACAAATCATTGGCTTCCTGGGTGATCTTATTTCTCAATATCTTTAGTGCAGAAAAATACCTACGGCTGCCTCTAACGTATAAACTCATCGTGTTATTATCGGATTCCCTACAATTAACATTTTTGCTTTGCTTTCCCGTGAATTCGGGCAACGACTTTATTATTTCTAAAGACTTCTCGCATTTTATTTGCTGGTTGGTAATCTCAGGCTTGTACTACGCAACAACATCTTACTTCCTACGATTGCCAAGAAAAATCTAAATTTTTAAGTTTGTTTGAAAAAGAAACATTCAAGTACAAGTATCTATATTTAATTGAAATCCTTTTCTTAGATTCACTAAAATTTTTTTTTTGGTGGGTGTTCATAACTAAATTCCTGACCTACCTCGTTACCTTTTGTTTCGCTTTTTTCTTGAAATTCTTTGTTACGGCAAAATTTTACAAACATATATATGTATATATGTCTAGTTTCGCAAAAAAAAACAAAAATATATATGCATAAAACTCCACGAGTTTCGCAAAGGAATATAAAACTCAGAGAGTTTCTCTGGTCGCTAAAAAAATGAGTATTGCGAAGTTTTCGAGAAAAAAATTTACACATACATGCTACATACATATTTGGGCTTAGTGGTTAGTAAGGTTCTTAGAGAAACAAAGAAAAATTGATCTGTACCCCCACATGTAAATATGTATGTACGCATGTACCAAAAAAAAAAAAATTTAGTAAATTGGTTTGATGAGCTTGAGGCCGTAAAGTAAATAAAACACGTTTATTTTCCTTTTTCAAAAATATTTAATTGGTCGATATTTCGACTTCAACCTGAAGTCATCATCAGGACTAACATAAACGAGAAAACAAAAACCAAGAATATAAGAATTTTTACAATTTAAAATATGTATGTACAAACATATATACATATATATATATATGCGGACAAACAGAACTTACACGCAATGATGCGCTTGATCGACTGATCAGGTGGTTGAAAGGTTTGTTCAAAAGGAATCAAATAAAAATATAAACAAATTTGAATACCGTAAAACAAAAATTTAATACCAACCATACCTATATAGAATATATAGAATAATAAGACAAAAAGCATATGTATCATCTTCATTCTTGTTGTTGTAATCCAGGTTATTGATAGTGGGATGTTTATTGGAATGTATATATTACTATGAGCCACACGCAGCCTGCATTGTGTGCTTTTGTTGTTTCAGCACCAAGTTTCGGTAAACCATTGCACATTGTAAATAAAACTACAGTGGCGTATAACAACATTAAAATGGTACATTAGCACTTACCCACAATGTCGGTAATGCATTCCCACGTCGCGTCGAAGGGCTTCTCGCTAGTGAACAGCAGCATGATGGTCATTCTTGTGATTATTTCTTTAGCATGTATTTTGTTGTTATTTTTAATTGGTTTTACGCCTTTAGAATTAATATTAGGTTATAAAAAAAATTGTTTTATTTGACTACAAAAAAATTATGCCGCAAAAAAAATAATTAAGGTGTCCAAATTTTTGGATTCACACTGTACTTAGGGAGTTAAAGAGGCAGAGAGATCATAAGCAAAAATAAAAGAATCTAAATGCAAGATTAGAGCAGATAAATGAAATTATGTATGAAACCCGCTTACTATAAGATCTCTCTGGAAAAGCTACAGTGGAATTGAAAAGAATCTTGATGACATGTTGAGTTAAGCTAGGGTTGTTATCATGCGTTTCTAAACCACATGATTACAACAATAACTTACGAAATAATTATGTATGTATAACTAAATTTTTTTATTGCTATACTAAAATGAATAATATTCTTTTCTTTTGCTTCAGTTTTCTTATTCTTTAAATGTATGTATGAATAATATGTATGTGATTCCTACGTACCTATATGCGTACGATATTTCTTTTACATATGCAAAAGAAACGAAATCAAAAAGCTAAAACAAAAATCCTATAAAGTTTGAATTATAATTTGGTTTTTTTTGTTTTTGGTTTTAATTAATTTTTAAGGCATCTGTATATATATGTACGAATCTACATATATATGTATATTGAAATGATTTCTTCTAAGAGAAGAAAGTATATAATTTAATATAAAAGATTTAAAATAATATTTAGAAAATTTGAAATAAAAGCTTTGAGTTCATTTGTTTTCCTTAGAAATTATGCATATATGTAGATAAATTAATTTATCTTTCTTTATATAAAAAAAAAAAATGGAAATTTACAATTAACAAAAGGTCCTAATAGCTAGTGTCCATATTTCAAAATTTGTTGTTTTAAGGCTTTGAACAGATATACCATATTTCCTGGTATATTTTGCACCTTTCCCTGTCGGAAAGATGGTTATAAGTACGTATGTATATGAAAATACTAATAAAATATTAAATATAGGTTTTCTTTTCCTTATTTGGTGCACCAGCGTTTTGATGTAATTAGATATGGTTGGGATGCTTCGATTATGTCGATGTGGAAGATATGGCATGTGTTCAATCGGGGAGATGCAGAAATTGAGGCGCTCGTGGCGATTTATTTTAGGGAAGCAAGAATCCACTTAGGGAAATTCTCAAGAAAATCTAGGAAAAATTACTCATTTAATTCACTTCACTCTAAACGCACACTTTACTTTAAATTAAGGGATGGCAAAAGGGAAACTTACCAATTGAATAATGTGATGAACTTGATAGGCTGATTTATTCCTAAGCAGCTTTATGACTTAAATATTGCCGAACCGAACCGACTAAAATTATTAAAACACTCTTTTCTAATAGATATTTTCTTTTTTTTCACTATTTTGAAAAACGATCAGAATTTACTTTACATTTATGAGGCGGTTCAAAGAAAAACTTACGATTGGAGATTTGAAGTGTTCAGCTCGCGGAAATAGTTAAAGGCTTAATAAAAAGCTGGAAAATGTATCGGTACTTGATATCGCAAATCATATGTTCAAAAAATGAACTTTACGATATTTGAAGCTGTGTTTAATAAGCACTAAATTGGCTAGGAGCTTTATTTATGGTATTCATTCAACCATATGAGGGGGAGTTATTGCCAAGCAATAAATAGCAAGACGTTTGCAGTTTTAAATAACTAAGTATTTTTCAAACAAATAAGAGCTCGTAGGCGTAACCATGGGTTCATGATTGTGGGGGTATCATAAAAAGAAAAGAAATTAAGGCAAAGTGTCAATAAGAAGAAGAAATTGATATATAATATCTGTAAGTGTAAGCAGACTTGAAATTGACCACTTGCAGCCCTGTACCCACGGTACAATCCCCTGGCTGCCTTATTCGGCTATATTAAAACGAGCCTTCCAAACGGCTCTTCCTTATATTTAATATCGGACAGCTGAGATCACCTTGTCGGGAATGGGGTCGTATGACCATGATGAACGACTCAAGATCTTATTTTAATAAGGAGGATGAGGTAGGGAGAATAGAGCCGCAACTCAAGGAAGACAAAAACGCAATAAGCGATGCGTAGGATTCGGGGAGCGAAAATAGTGGAGAGGCAACAAGCTCCGTGATGGAAGTGCATACAAGTACAAACGGAGAAGTTGAGAGAAGGTACGGAGAATATCGTGCATTTTCCCTGTATATTCGGTTCATAGTTTTTGCGGCATAACTTTTTATTTTCTATATTTTAACATTAATAACTTTATTTTTTTATCATCAGTACACAGTTCTCACATATAGCTAACAAGTTGAAATGACAGTAAGAATTAAAAATAACAACACAAATTACAATAAAATTATATAATTACGAAAACGCAATACACAGAGTTAACTATAACAGTTGCAGCGCATTTTATATATAGATTTATTTATTTATTCATTATTATTTATTTATTTATTATTATTTATTTACCGGTCTACGAATCAAACAATTATACAGACCAAATAAACAAAACTTAAAGATATAGGCGCATAGTCATAGTCAAAATAAAATCAGCTTTAAATTTAGGTGCAGCTTTTTTATATCAGGCAACAGTACTTAATTAAACGCTTGATAACCTCAAATGCATAAAGTATACAGAAGTTAAACACGTATTTATTACTGAGTTATAGGGGTCGGAACCCAATCGATATGAACTACGTATTTAAGGTAGTAAGCAGATATTTTTAAATTCCGAATATCGAGTCGCAAGAGTGTTAAGTTTTTACAATGTTTATTGAAATCCTGTAATAGGCTACGAAGAGGTTCATGCATTCCATATTTTGATCTGCAAATAATTATGTGCAGTAGTTGAAAATGTCGGGACGGTCTGACTGGAACATTGAACTGAATTTCGCCGAGCAAGAATGGTATCGAAATCGTCCCTCTTATAAGTTTTACTATAAATAAGACACCAAGTATCTCTCTACGGCTCTGCAACGTAGGCAACTGTAAAAGTTTCAATCGGCTACTGTAGGGCGGAAGATTCCGTGACGTATTCCAAGGTAAATGTTTCAAAGCAAAAATTGTTTTTGGACCTATTTACACAAGATTCAACATGTGATTTAAAATCGAGCCCTGAGTCCATTAATACGCCTTGGTCAGAGAAGCTGGTGAATTATAAAAAATAAATGTAAGGCGCGATAACCTCCGAAGAGATCTAAGGCCGAGCTTCTCTTCCAATTTGATCGTGCTCCTTTTGATTGTCCCTACAAATTGGCCGGACGGGACCTACAGTTTTATGCCGACTCCGAACGGCATCTGCAAGGCAGATGAGTTTTCACTGAGAGTTTTTCATGGCAGGTGAATTGCTTAATAAAATAATCACCAAACACGTACTCGTGGGCTGAAAGGGTTTATGTGTAAAACGCATGAAGTTGCACTTAGATAGGTTTAATGACATGATATTCGCATTACACCGTTCTACCAGGCTGTTAAGATCAGACTGAAGAAGTGCTCTACTATCTGGTGAGCTGATAGGCAATAAGTTTGACGTCATCCGCTCACATTAACGGCTTGCAGTACTTCAAAACACTTGGTAGGTCGTTAATAAAAAGTAGGAATAACACTGCACCTAGGTGGCTACCTTGCGGAACACCTGGGGCCCTATTCACTATTTGTCAGTTTTAAAGTGTACACAAAAAATTGTGTAAACTTTGAAACTCTGATTCTTTTCATGGCCTTTGATAAACATTTTCTCACTCACATATGACTTTTACATTCAGCGCTCATTCAGCAAAACAATGTGCAGTGTACTTTACAGGATCGCATGAAAATTTAGAGTGTAAATTTTGTATGCAAATTCGTTTTCAATAAGTGTACATTTCTCAGTTTTTCTTAGTTAGGGAATCACCCCTAGAAGTAACATTAACAAAATGCGACCAACTATTTTTTTTAATAATTTGGGAAAAATTTAAACAACGTGACATCAGGACGGACAAGGCGACAGCTGTTTCGATTATACCTTGTAAATCTCTTCAAAGCACTCCTACGATAGTTGAAATGGTTACAAACGCAGTCAGCTACGTCATGCCTTAGTTGTTGTAAAGTTTTTCCCAATTGCCTTCTTTTGCATATTTTTATCTTTTACACATTGCATACTTCGTATGCAATTATGTGTTAAAGCTATGCTTGTTGGTACGGCGGTTTTCAAAGAAACTTTGGTATTGTTGCTGTTGTTGTTCTATTTATAGAACTACAACGAATTAACCAATTTTGTCTGTTTGTATGATTTAATCGGGGATTGCCCGTATTGCTTTTTTTAAATGTATGAAAAAGTTTTATTGAATCAATTTTTAATTTTATAATTTATTTAACCAACCAACTATTTTTTTTAATTTTAACGGTTTACTTTCTTCCATACAAATAAGAAGAAATCCAAGAAAGAAACAAAGGTGGAAAGCCTAGTCATCAGCTTCACAGTTAAACTTAAAGTTGTGGGATACAAGGGCTGTGAACTCGAGCAAATTAGACACAGTTGATTTACCCTTATAAAAGCCGTGTTTTGATAAGTCAATCACCGACGATACTCTATGTGCTAGTTGCTTTGTGATTATCGACTCGAATAGCTTTGGAACAACACTCAGTTTGACAATTCCCCTATAATTTGTGACATAGGATCTGCTACCACTTTTATAGAGAGGAATTATAAAAGACTCCTTCCACTGCCGGGGAAGTACCCTCTTGCTTCAGAGAAGCTAAAGGTTGGTAAAGGTATTGAGCACAATTGATGGAAGTTGATCAGTTCCGGCAGAATAGGAAACCTTTAGTTTTTCTAGATGCCATAAAACATCCCCAGCGCAAATACTAGGGACTGACGCTGAATTCAGCGGACACAGTCTAAATGGGTAATCCAAATCAGATGTATTAGAGTAGTTCGATTGGAAGAAATCGGCAAACATATTAGCAATTATGGAATTATCGTTAGAAATAAGATCGTTAAACTTCATTGTAGAAGGAAATCCTTTAATTTTTCTTTTGGAGCTAACGAAACTGTAAGACGACTTAGGATTGAATAAAAATTTGATTTTTAATCCTAACAATATACACTTTATAGCAACTGCTGTTCAACGAGTTGTATTTATGACGTAAAACGCATAAGTCGCATTTATGACGTAAAACAGCATAAGGCAGTCCTGGTACCGAATAGTTTGTATCGCTTGAACGCGCGCGTCTTTTGATTTTTAAGACGTTTGAACTCTTTAGTGCTGTAAAGGTATTCGCTAGCGGTATGAATTTCTGAAATAAGGCGTAGAGTACTTGTTAAAGTGAAATGTACTCTCATTAACATCACAAGTGTAATCGGGCCAGTCATTTATGTCAATTCACTGATCAGCTCAGACCGATTAGCTTTCTTGAACAGAGAGCCGCTAGATCTCTCTCCCGCGACCTTCTGACTTTGACTAGGAAGACTATACGACTCCAAATAAAGAGCAAGAGCTGGATGATAAATATTTTAAGGCAATGCAAATGGATCACATCTATGTACCGAGCAATTCGAAGTGCCGTTCACACACATTTACCGTATTTTGTTATGTTGGCTTCAACTGCGTCTCAGTAAATACAAGAACGTCATAATAAGTGTCATGACTTTTGAAAAGAGTATACGTTAGTTTGGTGTTGTTGTTGTTGTTGTTGTATTAACGATAAAGAAACTCCCGGAAAGCTTTGGGGAGTGTTATCGATGTTGATGGTCCTTCGCCGGATGTATATCCGGTACGTTCCGGTAACAAAGCACCATTAAGGTACTAGCCCGACCATCTCGGAAACGATTTATATGACCACATTAAACCTTCTAGGCCATCCCGATCTCCCCATCCCCTGGTTCCATGAGGAACTTGCGGTCGCCGTACCCTCGGTTGTTAATGAAACATGATTCGCCACGGGTATGTGAGGTTGACAATTGGGTTGGAGAAGCTATATGTTGCGCTGGCAACCCCTTGAATCAATTTGGTGTTTTAGTTGCCTCTTACGACAGGCATACCTACCGCGGGTATATTCTAAGCCCCCTAAGCCGCTGGGGTGTTAGTTTGGTGTTCAACCCCCTAATGTTCTGATAAAAAAATATTTAAAAAATAGTCAGTTAAATTAGACATATTATTATTTAAATTAGACTTTTGAATATCCAAGATAGAAGTTGTGCTAAGAACAGCTGAGGCTTTTTTTTGAAAAAACCCGAAATGTCCAATTTTGACATTTGCCGGCCATAGCACTGGGTCTAATGTTTTGCAGCATCAGCCGATAGAACTCCGATTTTAAAGTTGACTCTTCTTATCGAATCCATCGCCACATCTTTTTTAACTAATTTACGGCATGAAATAAATTTTGTCTGAATACATGTTTGCTTGGATATACATATAAGTAGTTATATCAGTTGTCTGCACAGAAGGCTTGAATGAGCTCACATGAAAACATTTGAGTTGAACATAAACAGCAAGCTCACAACTTGTACTTGTGCCAACTACGACGCTACGTGCTTTGTTAATTATATATTTACTAGCAGACCCGGCAGGCGTTGTTCTGCCCTAAATTTGGCTATCTGCATAGATTTTAATAACCTTTTTCCGTCTAACTCTGCCCTCCCCCTCTACACTTTTTTCTAATCTGTTTATTCACTTCTCCATCCGTCTTTTTTGCTTCATCTATCTCCATCTTCGTCTCATTCTATTTCTTTCTCAGTCTCCTTCTCTCTTTTCTCTTCTCTCAAGTTTTTCTAATTCTTCTTCATCCCTTATTGCCAGAGGGAGTTATGTATTTTGTTCCAGTCCCATTATGGGTCTCAGTCACAGTCCCACTCCGAGTCTCAATTTCAGTCTCAGTCCCAGTCCTAGTCCTAATCCCAGTCCCTGTCCGTCTCTGGTATACTTCCCGGAAAAAACCATCGTAAATACTAATATAGGCAAATTTATATACCAAATTTCAGGCAAATCGAATAGGACGTATGTAAATAGGTATGTGGGTATTATTAATTCATGTCCTTAATTCGGCTTCACATCCATATTTGTCAGTTATGCCAGGTTGATGCGACTAAATCGAATTTTTACTTTATTATTACTTTAAAGCTCTCAGCAACAGGTTTCATTTGATACCCATAATACACACACATTCTGGGGGTATCCGGGTCCATGTTTTGGCCTATATATCGAGACCCTATTCACCCAGCGGTGTAAAACTTACTCTGTACTAAAGCACACATCAACAGCTTCAATTTGATACCCATAATGTAAAAACACATTCTAGGTGTATCCGGATCCATGTTTTGGCCTATATCTCGGCATCGGTGTAAAACTTACACTATATCACATATCAATAGCTTAAATTTGATAACAATAATGCAAAAACACATTCTAGGTGTATCCGGGTCCACGTTTTGGACTATATCTCGAGACCCTAGGCACCCAGCGACATAACACTCACTCTGTACTAAAGCACACATAAACAGTTTCAATTTGATACCCATAATGTACAAACACATCCTAGTGTTACCCTGATCCACGTTTTGGCCTATATCTCGAGACTCTAGTCACCAATAGGTATGAAAATTACCCTCTACTAAAGCACTCATCAACAGCTTTCACTTGATATCCATATTCTATAAACACATTGTAGGGGTACCCGGGTCCACGTTTGGCCTATATCTCGAGACCCTAGTCACCCAGGGGTATGAAAATTACCCTCTACTAAAGCACTCATCCACAGCTTTCATTTGTTATCCATATTCTATAAACACATTCTAGGTGTACCCGGGTCCACGTTTTGGCCTATATCTCGATACCCTAGTTACCCAGGGGTATGAAATTTACCCTCTACTAAAGCACTCATCAACAGCTTTCATTTGATATCCATATTCTATAAACACATTCTAGGGATACCCGGGTCCACGTTTTGGCCTATATCTGGAGACCGTAGTCACCCAGGGGTATGAAAATTACCCTCTACTAAAGCTCTCATCAACAGCTTTCATTTGTTATCCATATTCAATAAACACATTCTCGGAGTACCCGGGTCCACGTTTTGGCCTATATCTCGAGACCCTAGTCACCCAGGGGTATGAAAATTACCCTCTACTAAAGCACTCATCAACAGCTTTCATTTGCTATCCATATTCTATAAACACATTCTAGGGGTACCCGGGTCCACGTTTTGGCCTATATCTCGAGACCCTGGCACACAGGAGTATGAAAATTACCCTCTACTAAAGCACTCATCAACAGCTTTCATTTGATATCCATATTCTATAAGGACATTCTAGGGGTACCGGTCAACGTTTTGGCCTATATCTCGAGACCCTAGTGACCCAGGGGTATGAAAATTACCCTCTACTAAAGCACTCATCAAGAGCTTTCATTTGATATCTATATTCTATAAACACGTTCTAGGGATAACCGGGTCCCCGTTTTGGCCTATATCTCGAGACCCTAGTCACCCAGGGGTATGACAATTACCCCCTACTAAAGCACTCATCAACAGCTTTCATTTGATATCCATATTCTATAAACACGTTCTAGGGGTACCCGGGTCCACGTTTTGGCCTATATCTCGAGACGCTGTGCGTCGATCGCAACCAAACCTGTGTGCAAACCACCGCGAGAGCTGTCGATGTTGAAGATTTAGCATTATTAGCTGTTAGTGCCACTGATGCAGGCATAGGAGTGTTAAGCGGTAGAGCAGCAGACTGCAAGGCAAAGGCGAAAAAGTAAATAAATCTATTGTCGCAGGAGGATCAACCACTTTATTACTGTTCAAAATAGTAGCGTGCGAACTAACATATAATATCAAACATCAGTGTTAACGCTTTTAGTTTTGCCTTCGTTAGAGTGGGATTTTTTTTCGCGTTATTCTTGTTACGACTCTACACTTTTGCGTTACTCGCTGAAGGTATGTTATTCGCAATTTAATTTCTCAGACCATTCAACTGCAAAGACAAAGGAAAAGAATTTACGGTACCCACAACAACAAAAGATTTTACACCTACAACAATTATTGCTGAAATAGAACGAATAAATCAAAACTTAGACGACAACAAAACAAAAGACATAGCACGTAACAAAGTAAGCAACCGCATCCTCCAGTTCAAACGAGGAAGAAGTTTCAACCCAAAAAAAATTCATTTTGGAAACTTTCAACAAAGCCAAGCTATTCCTAAATGCACACAAAAACGTCATAACAACTGACGCGGGCAAAGGCAACAAAACAGTGGTACAAGGAGGAATACATGAAAAATATGGAAATGTACTCCAAGATAAAAGCACATATAAAACACTGAGGAATGATCCAACAATGGAGCTTCAACGGAAAAACAATAAACTCGTTGAAGATTTATACAAAAGCAAGATAATTAACACAAGGGAAAAACAACGTTTGGCATGCTCATCAGCGATTGCTCCAAGACTTTACGGCTTGCCTAAAATTCATAAAACTGATTTACCCTTTCCTCCCATAGTGTCGTACGGCACCTACCAGACCAAAGGTGCGGTATTCTGCCACCTTAGTACGTTCCGGCTCTGTCGCCGTTAAGTTGGTTTTGTAGGTGCGGTTGAAAATTTTCCCGCTTTGCGTCCGGTCTGGCTCTGAACGCATTAACCATAAGGTAATGCGTCAACCCTCGCGTGGCCTCCCTGCGTAGCATAGATAACCACGAGACCGTTGAAGGACGACTACACAATCGGCTCCGGATAGCGGTCTTGAGGGGGACTTTTTAGAATGGACAAGACTAACACGAATCCGCCAATAATGGGGTGCGGAAGAAGAGCGGTTTTGATGGAGATCCGTCAAATCAATCTTCAGCACTCTAAGGCGGCTTCCGCAAATTTGTTGTTCTGCCTTGAAAAAGGCGGAGTGGATATAGTCCTTCTCCAGGAGCCGTGGCTGAGTAGTAGCGGCAGAAAGATTTCTGGATTAAGGACTGGAAAATTCAACACCTTGGTGCATGGGGAGGCAGGTAGGCCTAGATCCTGTGTGCTTGTTAAAAAAGAGATTAAAGCTTTTATTCTCTCTAATTTCAGCAATGCTGACGTAACCACGGTCTGCCTCGAGCGAGGCAGTAATGAAATGTGGATGGTCTCAGCGTACATGCCCCATGGGGACGTAGCGGGACCACCACTTGCGATACTGGGCGAAATCACCGCTGAAGCAAGGCGGAGAGGTGTTGGAGTGATCATCGGTGCCGATGCTAATGCCCATCATAGTATCTGGGGAAGCTCGGATACCAACACTAGAGGTGAGTCTTTATTTACTTTTATTGTAGATGAGGGGCTATGTATATGTAATAGGGGGAATGACCCGACTTTTATTACTGCGGTAAGGGAGGAGGTCCTGGGCCTCACCCTGGTTAGTAGAGAACTGGAAGGTCGGATATCTGCCTGGAGGGTTCGCAACGAGCACTCCTTCTCTGATCACCGATATATTCAGTTCTCGGTGAACGAAGAACGTCCCGGTAAAATATCTTTTTGGAACTCTAAAAGTACTAACTGGGACTCGTATTGTAGGAAGCTGGGAGAGCTGTTGCCTGCGGCTCCTACCATTAGTTCGAGCTTGTCCGAATCTGAGATAGACGTTCTGGTGGAAAACCTCACCTCGGCAAGCACTACCGCCTTTCAACTGTCCTGTCCATTGAAAACTTACAGGGGGAAGGGCAAGCCGCCCTGGTGGTCGGATTATCTTGACGACCTAAGAGCGTCCCTTCGGCGGCTCTTCAACATAGCCCGCAGGAGTAAATTACACTCGGACTGGGAACTCTATAAGATGAGTCTGGGGATTTATAAATACGAAATAAGGACAGCCAAGCGATATTCATGGTGAAGCTTCTGCGAAAACGTAGAAGGCTTCAATGAATCCGCGAGGCTTGAAAAAATACTCTCTAGGAATCCCGCTCCTCTGGGGTATCTGAGAGATGATGGTGGGGACTGGTCGATGAGTAGCGAGGAGTCCCTAAGTCTTTTACTGGACAATCATTTTCCCGATGTCCCAATTGCGCAGGGATCTTCGCCTGCATGGTCGCCGGTCGTTGGCCATGCACAAGTGCCTGCCATTCCAATACGAGAAAGTCAAATAACCTGGGCTATAGTGTCGTTGAAGCCCTATAAGTCTCCGGGCCGGATGGAATCATTCCTACGCAACTTCAAAAGTCTTTGGGGATTTTCTGCCGCTGGTTGGCCATCATCTACACTAACTGCCTCAGGCTTAACTATATCCCGCAGTCTTGGCACACGGTTAGGGTTATCTTTATTCCGAAGGCCGGCAGAAGCTCTCATGTATCACCTAAGGATTTCAGGACAATCAGCCTCTGAAGCGGTACAGAAAACTTCCGCTGATTGAAGTGTCTCGAGCACGTCATCGATAAGCGGTACCGGGAAGCAATCTTTAAGAACCATACTGTTCAGTTGTCGAAAGTCAACGTAAACTCGAAGGTTTCCATTCTTCTTCTTAACTGTTACGACTCTACTTGCAAAATTCGACGATGATCTACGCACAATTCCATATTCCAACCACCAATCGACAGCCTCTCGTCGTTTCTTCTTACGACGTTTGAGCGGTTGATTGACCTATACCTACGGGAAAGGATACCTGGGGGTTACTGTCGGCTTCACAGCATGCGTACTGCAAGGGCAGATCGACGGAAACGGCTCTCCATTCGATTGTAAAGCAAATAGAGGGGTCCCTAGAACATAAAGAGTATGCTCTGGGTGCCTTTCTAGGCATCGAGGGGCTTTTAGCAATGTCTTACCGGGGGCAATCGAAAGATGCCTGGTTGAATTTATTAGCAAACTTCTATGCGGCAGAATTGTCGCAGCAGAGTGGGGAGGGGCCATAATTAAGAGGAAGGTGTGCAGGGGCATGCCATAGGGAGTCGTCCTATCTCCTCTGCTCTGGGTTGTGGTAGTCAACGAGCCTCTTGTGGAGCTGGAAGCCAATGGTTGTCGGGTGGTTGCCTATGCAGAAGACCTCGCTATCCTAGTCAGAGGCAAATTTCTGGGCACCCTGCGCGATGTTCTGCAGGGCTACCTGGATACTGTGGCTAGGTGGGCTGAATCATGTGGATTGGCGGTCAACCCGGGAAAAACGGAATTGGTTATTTTTACAAAGAGATATAAGATGCCCGATTTCAGAACTCCCTCGATTGGAGGGGTACCGTTGGTACTTTCTGATAGGGTTAAATATTTGGGGAATGTTTTGGACAAGAAACTGTCCTGGAGACCCAATGTGGAAGATCGGGCCAGGAAGGCCGCCTTTGCCTTGTACTGCTGCAGAGGGGCTATCGGCAAGAGACGGGGACTCTCGCCAAGAGTAGTACACTGGCTTTATGAGATGTTGGTCAAACCGATTCTGCTATATGGGGTGCTGGTCTGGTGGAAAGCACTGGACACGGCGAGCACCTCCAAAATGTTAGTGTCAGTGCAACGGACGGCGCTGATCGGTATCAGCGGCGCGCTCAGAACAACACCTCATTTGGCATTGAGCGTCATGCTGAACATATATCCAGTAGATATTGGGGGAAAGGCAGCCGCGGCCCGGTCGTTAGTCAGGCTTCGTGATATGGGCTATGGGCTTTCTGACTTCGGACACTCTAGCCTTCTTACCAGTTTCGACTTTATCCCGGACAGAACGGATTATTGAATGCCGATAACTGCTCCCTATACAACCTTCACCTCAGTCATTCCACCGAGCGAGGAGTGGGGAAGAGGGATTATCTGGGGCATGGGACCGGTTAACTTGTTCACGAATGGGTCGAAGCTGGACGGAAAGGTTGGTGGGGGGGGGGGGGGGGGGGGTGTCTTTTGTCAAGAGCTAAATGTAAGCCGTAAGTGTATTCCAAGCGGAAGTTGCTGCGATTAAAGATGCGGTGGAGGGAATGCTATCCAGTGCTACTACGGTTAGGGAATTTAACATCTACTCTGATAGCCAAGCGGCTATCAAGGCCTTGAGCTCAACTACAGTGCGATCGAGGGTGGTCTGGGAGTGCTTGACCTCGCTTGCGATTGCATCGAATTATTTCACAATTAAGATTATCTGGGTCCCGGGCCATAGTGATATCCCGGGTAACTATCAAACGGATCTCTTAGCCCGCATCGGTACAACTGAACCGGATAAAGAAGGCTGTAGGGATTTCGGGATTCCGCTGGCCACCTGTGGATTGCTCCTCCATAGCTGGGCCTCGAGTCAGCTCAGCAAACGTTGGGCGGAGACCACGTCTTGCAGGGTAGCAAGATCTTTCTGACCGAAAGTGGGTGGCAGGAGGTCTGCTGAAATAATTGGGTTCACTAAGGCTCACCTATCAATTGTCATTGGGGTTTTGACAGGGCACTGTCCCATGGGTATCCATTCTTTACGTCTCAATATATTGGAAACTCGATCCTGCTGCAGCTGTATGGAGGATGATGAGGTGGAATCACCAAATCACTTTATGCTTGATTGCCCAGCTTTTGCCAGAACTAGGCGAAAGTACTTCGGTCGCGACTCACTTGGATCTCCCGAGGATTTATCCAAAGTTGAGATCGGTATCATTCGGAGCTTTATCGTTGCTACCCAACGATTCTCTAAGTAGCTAGATCTAAGTCACCGTTATTTTTGGTGTATGTGGTGGGTCTACCACGCTATCCCCACAACAAAATCCCCAAATCAAAATCCCCAAAATCGAAATCCCCAAAATCAAAATCCCCTAACTCATAATCCCCAACACAAAATTCCCATTTTATGTGTGAAATAAATTCAAATTAGGTTTAAAATCGCCGCGACCAAAAAAGGCTAATAATCCATACCAACTTTCTGCATAGGTGGCCTTCGGACGCGCTTATAAAAAATAACCCTGGGCTACGCCATGCCAAGTCCGGGTGTGTGGTATAACCGTGGCTACCCCCACGGTGATGTCCTTCTGCGTAGTACACGCTTCTGTTAGCTTGTTCGAATTAGAGCGACTAGCAGTCCTATATATGGATAAGTAAAAATATGTATTGCAAAAACGTGAATATATAGTTATACATACATAAATATGAATGAAAGAGGAAAGAGATATAGCTATTTTTTACACGGTCATGATGTTTATAATAGCACGGGGATTTTGTGTTTGGGGATTTTGATTTTGGGAATTTTGAATTTGTGGATTATGTGTTTGGGTATTTTTTTTCTTTGTGTATGTTGTGTTTGGGTATTTTTTTTTTGGGGATTTCGTGGCACTCCCGTATGTGGTATCACAACGGACCTTCGTGTTGTTCAAGTGAGCTATCCTTATCAGGACAGCTACCACCTAACCTAACCTAACCCACCTTGGTATCAGATGATTACAACATCAACAAGTAAGGAAGGCTAAGTTCGGGTGTAACCGAACATTACATACTCAGCTGCCAAATTACAAATCTTTGAAATTACCTTCTTCTAAAAGTGGGTGGTGCAACGCCCATTGTCCAAAATTTTACTCCTTTTCTATTCTGCATCATAAGGTCAACCCACCTATCAAGTTTCATCGCTTTATCTGTCTTCGGTAATGAATTATAGCACTTTTTCGGTTTTTCTAAATTTTCGATTTCGTTCATTTTAAACAGAGTGTCTTACATACAAAATTTCATTAAGTTACCTCAAAATTTACTCAAGTTATCGTTTTTACGGACAGAGGGACAGACGGACGGACGGGGTACCGTTATGCGAACAAAATAAGTATACTCTGTGAGCTCTGCTCAGATGAGTATAAAACAAACACAGCACTTTCGCAACACACAACGGGAAGTGGACATTCTGCTGATCTACTTAATGCGAGAATATTGGATAAGGAAAGACGGGAAAAAGTGAGATACACAATAAAAAACTTAAGAATTATGCAAAATAGAGATAGAATTGTCAATGGAAAGGAAGACGCAGCTGACCTCTCCGCCCCATATATTTTATGCTTATAAGGTTTTGTATATATTTTCTTATACTTAGGTATTCACTTACACACACACTTTCATATATACGTATATATGTAAGTATTGTAGTTTTTTGAAAAAATTAGGCTATGTATGCACTTATTTCCCCTTCTACATAGTAATATAAACAATGATCCCGTTTCGACTGACACAATCCAAAATTTTTTAAAGTCTCACAAAGTTTTTTGTTCCAACAACGACTTGCTTGTTTCAGGCAATACATCGACTTCTTTAGCCTACATACTTTCCCCTGTGTAATATTAAAACCCTTTGGCTGTTGCATATATATTTCCTCCTGTAAATCGCTTTGAAGAAATGCTGTTATAACATCCATCTGATCAATGTCTGGATCATATTTCACCGCTAAAGCCAAAAGCAAACGCACTGACGAATATCTAACTACCGGGCAAACGTTTCTTCGTAATCAATACCTTTTCTTTGTGAGTATCCTTTTACAACTAGGCGTGCCTTATACCGCTCAATGTTCCCCACAGAGTTCCTCTTTAATTTTAAGCACCATTTGTTCGTTATTGCCCTTTTGCAGGAGGTGGATCACATAAAACCCATGCACCATTTTCAATAAGAGAATTGTACTCCTCTTCTATTGCTTTCTTCCACATCGACGCTTGTGGCCTCTGCAAAGCTTCACCTACAGTTTGGGGTTCTATTATCGGTTCTTCAATCCCCAGTACTGCGTAACGTTGTACAGGTTTCTTAACTCTTGAAGATCTCCTAAGAACAAGTGTTTCTTCTGCTTCAGCATCCTTATCTACCTGGCTATTGGGAACATTCTGTACACCATTTTCTACAGATTGACACTCTTTACCAATAGTACTTAGAGTGACATCGTTATCACTGTCAAATGAATCATCTTTTTGTTTTCATCCCCTTCTGTCTCGTCAAGATCCGAATAAAATTCTTCCTCTGAACCATTTTCTATCGAATTTGTTACTGTATGATGGCAATCATAGTTAATAAAAAACATATTTTGATTAGATTTCAAACAACTATCTGAAACGAATTGGCCTTCCAGAAAAACAGCATTTCTACTAATGGTTATTTTACCAGTATTTGGTTTCATAAATCGAAGGCATTCTGTACAATAGCCAACAAATAAAAGTTCTTCGCCTTTAGAACCGAGCTTCTTTCTTTTCTCTTTTGGAATATGTTCTACAGATTTACAACCAAACACTCAAATGTTTCAAGTTTATTTTTCTGCCAAGCCATACCTCTTCTGGAATATTACCATTTAGCCCTATACAAGGCGACCTATTCACTAGATACACGGCTGTATTTACCGTTTCCGCCCAGTACCTTTTGCCAAGCTTTGATTGTATGAGCATACAACGTGCCTTCTCGATCAGCGTCCTGTTCATACGTTCTGCCATTCCATTCTGCTGGGACGTATACGGGGCTGTTCTTTGGTGAACAATTCCAGCAGCCGTCATTATACTTTCCATCTTTTTGTTGGAGAACTCTGTACAATTATCCGTCCTTAAAGTTTTAATTTTCCTACCAGTTTGATTCTCAACCAACTGTTTAAATTGACAAAATATTTCTGCAACTTGAGACCTCGACTTCAAAAAATACCCAAAAACTTTTCTAGAGAAGTCATCAATGAATGTCAGAAGATAGATAGACCCTCCATACGAAGCTACTTCCATTGGATCACACAAGTCCGAATGTACGACTTCAAGCATATCCTTAGCTCTATTTCCAAGATCTTTAAATGGCAGTCGTGACATTTTTCCCTTCGCACAAACTGTACATTGATTGTTTTCTAAAAAGTCTGCTTTAGTTCCACCAACACGATCTACCAACTTCATTAAGTTACCATGACATGGATGAGCGAAGCGTTTATGCCAAATTCTGGCATCGTTATTTGATTTCGAAACATAAACTGACTTCCGTGCCCTATTTAAGCGAAACATGTCATCTACCATACTACCTGTTGCAATTATATCTTTATTGCAATCAATTACCTTGCATCCCGTAGAATTAAAAATGACTTCATGACCATATTTCTCAATTTTCGATATGGACAACAAATTTGTATGTGCGCCCGGTAAATATAAAACATCTCGCAAGCAGATTTCTTCGGTTTTATTATCATTAATTACCTTCACATCAATGTTTCCAAAATGATACCCGTCCATTGAAGAGTTGTTAGCCGTAACAATGCTAAACTTCGAACATGGTGTAATTGTACTGAACGCAGATGAATCATTGCACATATGCGATGTAGCCCCTGAATCAAAAAACCACTCACCATCTATGCATTCTCTAGCTAACATTGCCGCAAACATTTCGGTCCCTTTCTATAATTTTTATTATTAGACACACTTGGTTTTCCCAATGATGCAATGTCCTGGTTAAAGGTGACTGACATATCCTGCAACAATTTTGTCTTCACGTAATCTCCGCTTATATCAACTCCAGAATTTTCGATAGCCATGATCATTGGTAGATAGATGTCCGGCAATCCCGCTAACATCAACGCTCCAATCCATTCGCTGCTCACTGTTAAACCTACATTGCTTAGTTTATTCGCTGTACACATTATGGTATTCACATAATCTTCCATAGTCTGGCAATCTTCCATACGAGTCGTGATCAGCTTCTTTAAAAGACTTACTCTCCTTGTTAGTCCTGAATCCTGAAACGCCCGTTCAAGACTAGCCCACATGTCTTTTGCAGTTGCATCGTTCTGTATCATAACATACAGCATCGGATCCACCACCAGCACCAGCTTCGATTTAGCCACGACGTTCTTCCTTACGTCTGACTCAGTGCCAATAATGCATTTCCACAAGTCTTTCATCTGGAAATACGATTCTACTGCAAAACGCCATTGGTCCCAATTTTCTCGCCCTTTAAGTCGCCCAATTTGAGGAACATTCGTAACCGACATTTCAATGAAAAAATTTTAAAATTAAGTTTTAAATTTGACAGTTATCGCCTGGGCCCATAACCTATTGTAGTTATTTGAAATTTATTGAATGAAAAAATATGAGATATAATATAAATATTTGTATGCTAGATAAAGTACTTCAAGTCTCCAGTACATCAGTAAGCAAAACACCAATTATGCTCAAATTTCACTTTAACCCTAGAAAGATAACGTTATTTTTTTACCCTAGAAAGATCACGTACGTCTGAGAGTCGTGTTCAAATTTAAGGACCCTAAGGATATAAAAAACAACCTACATTTTATTTTTGTTTTTTTCTTTTAATCATTTATTTGACGTATTTATAAAAACCAATCGTATATATTTCAGCAAACCAAAAAGTTACTACTGAAAAACACCCCCACTGACAAGCTAGTAATGGTAGCTGAGAAAACTGAGAATGAGAATGTTCTCTCTCTACGATTGTGGGAGACTGAGAGAAAAATTAAAACGACGTACGTCTCACAGACGTACGTTATCTCACTAGGGTTAATGACAAGTGTACTACATATAGCTAGTATCATTTTTATACTCAGCTCAGCAGAGCTCACAGAGTATATTAATTTTGTTCGCATAACGGTACCCCGTAACGGCATAAACTAATCGAGATAGATATAGACTTCTATATATCAAACTGATCCGGCGAAAAAGGAAATTCGTTTAGCCATGTCCGTCCGTCTATCCGTAAACACGATAACTTGAGTACATTTTGAGGTTAGGTTAGGTTGAACTGGCCGGTCCATGAGGGTCTCACATAGACTGAATAAGTCCGTAGTGTTACCAGAAATTTGTTTTAACGAGCAAACTGAAAAACCCTATCAAAAACCAGGACCTATGTTATAAAATAACTCCGTCCTCTTGGCAAATACTAGAAGCTTCCTAGGACTTAAGCCACTTGCTGCTTCTAGATCTGACAGCTGTATCACTCCTAATAGCTGGAGTCTTAGCCTGGAAAGCGCAGGGCACGAGCACAGAACGTGCTCGATCGTTTCCTCCTCCAGCCCGCACTTCCTACATCTGCTATCACTGACTAAGCCTAATTTAAAGGCATGTGACGCCAGAAGGCAGTGTCCAGTCAGAATACCCGTCATGAGTATACAGTCCTCTCTTTTTAATGATAGAAGCAGCTTTGTTAGTCTAAGGTTGTAAGACCTACACATAATCTTCGACACTTTACATCCCCGCGCTTGAACCCACGCCTTTCCTGCTTGGTCGATCATGTGCACCTCTCGCCTTCGCTTAATCTCGCCCAGTCTAATTGGGACGTCTACGGAGCAAGCTTCAAGGAATGCGCCCTTTTTAGCTAGTTCATCCGCTTTTTCATTCCCATCTATTCCAAATAAATTTTGAGGTATCTTAATTAAATTTGGTATGTATGTTTCTGGGCACTCATCTCAGATCGCTATTTAAAATGAACGAAATCGGACTATAACCACGCCCAATTTTTTGATATAGAAAATTTCGAAAAACCGAAAAAGTGCGATAATTCATTACCAAAGACGGATAAATCGATGAAACTTGGTAGGTGGGTTGACCTTATGACGCAGAACAGAAAATTAGTAAAATTTTGGACAATGGGCGTGGCACCGCCCACTTTTAAAAGAAGGTGGGTGGAGCCGTGTGTAGAAGTCCACGAAAGTGCGGATAGCTTCTGACCGCCATTCACCTGGGAATGGCTACAGCGATTCTTTTGCATGCGGTTCAAGCAGCTCACAACTTCCGATCGCTTGCGGCCAATTATCCTCTGGGCGAGCTAATGTGATAAGGCGACAACCTGGCTAGACCACTCTGACATAATCGGTTTAAGGGCTAGCTGGGGGATCTTTCATCAGCAGCGTCTGTCCACCAGGAGGTGCGGCTGCAAGGGGGCGTCTGTCTTAAATCAAGCGGGTCGCTATATAAACGTGCAAATAATATTTTTCACCCCCGCTGAGCGGGTTGTGCGCTGGACTTGGGACCCGCCACATCAAACCACACGCCAATGAAAAGCAACAAGCCTCGGATAAAAAGACAACCCTTTACTGATGACGACCGTGGCAAACGTTTGAAGGACAATGAATTGAGGGCATGCACATGGAAAGTCCGTTCCCTGAATGGGATTGGTGCAGATGCCCGGCTGGCTGATGTCCTCGTCAAAGCAAAATCTGACATCACCGCCATCAAATAAATGCGTTTCACGAGGCAAGGAAGAAAGAAGATTAAAAATTGTGACATATATTGGAGTAGCCATACAAGTAAGCGCAGTTTCGGCGTCGGATTCGTAGTGTGAGAGAGATTTTGTCGCCAAGTATTGGCGTTCACGCCTGTGGACGAACGTCTCGCCGCTATCCGAATAAAAGCAAACTTTTTTCATCTGCGCCCATGCACCGACAGAGGATAAAGACGATGAGGTGAAAGACGCTTTTTATGAACAATTAGAACGCACATACGAGCGCTGCCCCCGCCATGATATAAAATTCGTGCTTGGCGACTTTAGCGCCAGGGTGGGCAAAGGTGTTTTTGGCTCTACAGTCGGAAAGTTCAGCCTACACAATGAAACTTCTCCTAATGGACTGAGGCTGATTGACTTTGCCGGTGCTCGAAACATGGTCATTTCCAGCACGAGGTTCATGCATAAAAAGACACATCAAGCTACATAGCTGTCCCCCGATCAAAATACTCGGAATCAGATAGATCACGTTATGATAGACGGACGGCATGCCTCCATTGTTTTAGATGTGCGCACGATCCGAGGACCTGACATCGACTCGGACCATTATCTCGTCGCAGCCAAAATACGCACCCTACTCTGCGCGGTTAAAACCAAGGAACAAAAAATACAAGGAAAGCTAGACGTCGAAAGGCTGCAATGGCAACAGACTGCGAATGCTTTCGCAAATCGACTCTCACACCTGCTCTCTGAGAGCAAAACTCAGCCTGACGTAATGCAAGAGCAGTGGGAGAACATCTCCAAAGCACTTCGTACTGCCACCGAGGAAAAAATTTGCAATCGGCGGCCATGGAAAAATAACTGGTACGATGAAGAATGCCGCGTTGCAACCGAAAGAAAAGACGCTGCCTACAGGGCTACGTTAAAAGCGAGCGCAAAAAGAGGAGTATGTGAAAAGGGAAGCAAGACGCCTTTTCAGGAAGAAAAAAGCAGAGCCAGAAAGGCGTGGGGGCAAGGAGCTTGAGCTGCTAGCCACCAGGAATAACGCCCGAAAATTCTACCAAAAAATTTGGCGACAGAGGGAAAGTTTTAAGACCGGAGCAAACTCCTGTAAGAACGAAAATAGCGACCTTGTAACTGATGTCCAGAGAGTACTTAGATTATGGAGGGAACACTTCTCTGCTCTCTTAAATGGAGACAGCGAATTACCGCACAGGGATGACGAACCCGATCCCGCAATCGATGATGATGGAATAAATGTCCCCCACCTGATTATGACGAAGTCAGAATAGCAGTTACCAGATTGAAAAACAACAAGGCCGCGGGCGCTGATGGATTTCCTGCGGAGACATTAAAATACGGCGGCGAGGAGTTAGTAACGCGCATGCGTCAGCTTCTTGTTATGGGCACGAGTGCATGCCCAAAGATTAGAATCTAAGTGTTCTTTGCCCAGTCCACAAGAAAGGGGATAATGCAAACTTTACCAATTATCGCAGAATCAGCCTTCTGAATATCGCATATAATGTCCTGTCAAGTGTATTGTGCGAAAGATTGAAGCCCGCCGTAAATCGGCTGATTGGACCTTATCAGTGCAGCTTCAGACCTGGTAAATCTACTACCGACCAGATTTTCATAATGCGCCAAAACTTGGAAAAAACGCGCGAAAAAATAATCGACACACATCACCTCGTCGTCGATTTTAAAGCCGCCTTCGGCAGCACGAAAAGGAGCTGCCTATATGCCACTTTGTCTGAATTTGGTTTCCCCGCAAAACATACGGCTGTGCAAAATGACGTTGAGCAACACCATCAGCTCAGTCAGAATTGGGAAGGAGCTCTCCGAGCCGTACGATACTAAACGAGGTTTCAGACAGGGTGACCCGCTATTGTGCGATTTCTTTAATTTGATGCTGGAGAAAATTATACTGGCTGCAGAACTTAATCGCTCTGGAAAAATATCCTATAAAAGCGTGCAATTACTGGCATATGCTGATGCCATTGATATCATCGGCCTAAGCACCCCTGCCGTTAGTAATGCTTACTCCAAACTGGAAAAAGAAGTGGTAAAGGCGGGTTTGATGGTGAGTGAGGACAAAACGAACTACCTGCTGTCGTCGAGCAAAGAGTCACCGCATGCGCCTTGGCAACCACGCTACTGTTGCCAGCCATAATTTCGTTTATTTGGGAACCAGCATCAACACTAGCAATACCATCAGCTCTGAAATCCAGCGAAGAATCACTCTTGCCAATAAATGCTACTTTGGACTAGGTAGGCAATTTAAAAGAAAAGGCCTCTCTTGGCAAAAAAAATCATACTCTACAAGTCACTTATCGTACCCGTCCTGCTATATGGTGCAGAAGCATGGACCATGAAAACATCAGATGAAGCGGCTCTGGGTGTTTTCGAGAGAAAAGTTCTTCGAAAGATTTATGAACCTCTACGCGTTGGCGATGGCGAGTACCGAAGAAGATTTAACGATGAGCTGTACGAGCTCTACGCAGACATCAACATAGTCCAGCGAATTAAAACGCAGCGACTGTGTTGGCTAGGCCATGTTATGCGAATGAAGATGACGCTCCGGCCAAGAAAGTGTCTCTATCGGAACCCACCTATGGAAGCAGAGGTAGAGGGCGGCCGCCCCCCCCCCCCCCCCTCCGCTGGAAGGACCAGGTGGAAAACGATTTAAACTCCCTTGGTGTGACCAATTGGCGCCGGTTGGCAGAGAGAAGGAGCGACTGGCGCGCCTTGTTGGACGGCCATAACCGTTTAAACGGTTAATTAATTAAGTAAGTAAAGTATGTAAGTAATTTAAAAGTTTTGCAAACTGTAATTTGGCAGCTGAGTATGTAATGTTCAGTTATACCCAAATTTAGTATAAATGTAAAATGTATGTATCACTGGATTACATTGAAGGCGTCACAAATTCAAAGAAAAAAATTTGTGTTTACTATAAAATAACTAAATTATACATTATAAAAATAAATATAACAAGTAAGGAAGTTGTTATATTTATTTTTATAATGTATAATTTAGTTATTTTATAGTAAACACAAATTTTTTTCTTTGAATTTGTGACGCCTTCAATGTAATCCAGTGATACATACATTTATGTAAGAGAGTAGGCTAAAAGGCAGTTCGCCTTAAGTTGTCGGTAAGTTAAGTTGTTAAATCGTGTGCGCGCCAAATGTGCCGTACTCCACCGTGATGTGCTCAAACCATTTAAATAAATGCTCAAATTGTTTAAATACTTTTTATATTCAATTATATATTAAATCAATCACTTATTGAATTCTATCACCGGGATTAAATAATTTAATAATATCCCTTACATTTGAGCGCTCAACCGTCGCTAATAAAAAGTTGTTAGAAACTTGATTAACAAGGTGCAAATCACGTTTCACAAAATCCAATGCTGTGCAATTTTTATTTTAAATAAAATTGGCCTAACTGTGTTATAAAGTTGAACAAATAAAAGCTGTAAAAAGTTGCATATATACATATTTTTCTTCTAAACTAACGGTAACATTTATGTTTGTACAAAAAAACGAATCCATCTTGCAAGTAACAAGACGAACAAGTCGAGAGCAGCGCGCAATAGCAAGGGCAAAGCGGTCAGCGACAGAAGAGACCGATTTAGTGGGAGTAAAAATAGAAGAGAAGTTTGAAGTTGACAACGAAGTTTTTATTGAAGCAACCAACGACCAGACAGCAGAAAATAAAATAAGAGCAGAAATGGCTGAAATTGGCGAACTAATCAAGCTGCTAACATTGAAGTTTCAGAAAGACGAGGAACAGGAAAAAAAAAACAAGCAGCAATTTCAACAGAAAACGTTGATAGTGTAATTGGAGTTTTCGATGGCCAGGCACCGGTTCGTGTGGAGAGGTGGTTTGAAAATTTTGAGAAATGTGCAGCAGCACTCAAATGGAGCGATAATCAAAAATATGTTTTCGCTCGCAAGAAGATGACAAAGACGGCTAAGTTGTTCGTGGATTCAATTTGTGTTTTTGAGTATGATACTCTTAGAAAAGAGGTTGAACTAGAATCTCGCCGTGACTTGGAAAGCGCTGATATACACAAACAACTGCAGGAGAGACGTGAAAAGAATACAGAAAGTATGCATGAGTATATGTTACATATGCGACGTTTAGGAACGTTTGGCAAAGTGGATGAACCTTCGATCATTGGGTACATAATCGATGGAATAAATGAGAAAGCAGAGAACGCAACTTTTTACATGCTGCCAAAAGCTTCGAAAACTTGAAGGCAATGCTCGAAGCTTATGAAAAACAAATCAGAACGAAAAGAGAACCAAAAGCATATAATGGTAGAAATTATAGTGCAACGGAAAATAATAAAAACAAAAAGGGTAAAAATGCACACTGTTTTAATTGCGGATCTACGGAGCACAAAAGAAGTGAAAGTAAAGAACTAACTAAATGATTTGGATGCAATAAAATTGGACACATTTCAAAAAATTGTCCATCAAGTACACAAAAAAATAGTGAGGTTAATTTGGTTCATACAGTTAACCAGCACCAAAACATGCAAAAGACAATACAGATTAATAACATAAAAGTTCGTTGCCTAATCGACAGCGGTGCGGAAATTTCTATTATTGAGCAAGCGGTTTCAAAAAAATTAAATTGTTCTATAAAGAAGTGTAGTGAGAGTCTTTCGGGTTATGCTAATAAAAAGGTGATTGCTAATGGCAAATCCGTAGCCAAAATCAACGTGGATAATCTTGTTTGTGAGCATGGCTTCTTGGTTGTACCGGACAATTTGTCTAAGTATGAAGTCATCCTAGGTTTTGACTTTATCGGAAAATGCGAATACATTTATGATAGTGATGGTTATAAATTTACGAAATTTCTTTCCGAAAGTGAACATTGGATTCACAATATTGCGATTGAAAATAAAGAGTTAGAAGTGCCAAAAAAATACAAAAATAAAATTGAAAACATTATAAAAGAGTATTCACCTAAAACTGACGTTACAAGCCCAATGTGTATGAATATTGTGTTGTCGGAAGATAGGGTTATTCGACATTTACCGCGTAGACTGCCATTACCGGAGCAAAATGTAATAAGCGAGCAAGTTGAAGACTGGCTGCGAAAGAAAATAATACATCCGTCGAATTCTGAATATTGTAGTAGGGTTGTCGTAGTCGATAAAAAAGATGGTAACAAACGTTTATGTGTAGACTTCCGCGCTTTAAATAAAATAGTACAACAATATCGTTTTCCAGTTCCACTGATGGAGGAGGTCATTGAAGCGTTAGAAGGCGCTAACGCATTTACAACGTTGGACCTTGAAAATGCATTCTTTCATGTACCAATAGAAGCGAGTTCCAAAAAATACACCGCATTTGTAACCCGGGATGGTATTTATGAATTCAACAGAGCGCCGTTTGGATTCTGTAATTCACCGGCTATGTTTTTACGCTTCGTTAACCACATCTTTCGTAAGAAAGCTGCATATCGTATACTATTGGAGTAGGAAAAACACTCCTGAAGAAAGTAGGTTACATAGCTTTTATCTTGAAATAAAAGCCGCATACTATGCTGTTCAGAAATTCTGTCACTATATTTTTGGGCGAGAGTTTTAAATTAGTTAAGGGCTACTACCAAGCGTTTAACAGCACGACTACGAAAAAAGAGTTACCACCGGCTGTAACACGTTGGATACTTTATCTTGAAGACTACAAATACGTTATAGAGCACCGCAAAGGTACTTTGATGAAGCACGTGGATGCGTTGAGTAGATCACCAGCAAGTATTTTAATGATTGATGAAATAAGTGCAAGATTGCGCCTAGCCCAAACAAGCGATGAACATTTCAAAGCCGTGAAGCAAATTTTACAAACACAAGATTATGAAGATTATGTTGTTAAAAATTGTATTTTGTTCAAAAGCCAAAAAGGTTTACTGCTGCTCCCTGTTCCGCTTTTAATGGAGCAACAAATTATTAGGGAAGAACACGAAAAGGGGCACTTTTCGGTGGATAAAACAGTTATTGCGGTTCAACAAAAGTATTTTATACCGCATTTGCGCCAAAAAGCCGAAAAATGTATAAAAAATTGTGTCAAATGTATTCTGTTCAACAAGAAGCTCGGAAAACAAGAAGGCAAAATGCATATTATTGATAAAGGTGATGCGGGCCCTTATGAAGTGGTCAAAGTCAAACGGAACGATAGGTATGATGTAAAGAAGGCAATAGCTTTTGAAGGTCCCAATGCTACATCAACGAGTTGTGACTATATGTAGCGGTGGAGACTAGACGAATCTGATCTATCCGGGACGGATGGGAGTGTCGAATGGCCAAATGTAAGAGAGTAGGCGAAAAGCAGTTCGCCTTAAGTTGTCGGTGAGTTTTTTTCAGTTGCCAACCAAATGTGCCGTACTCCACCGTGGTGTGCTCAAACCATTTAAACAAATGCTCAAATCATTTAAATACTTTCTATATTCAATTATATATTAAATCAATCACTTTATTGAATTCTATCACCGCACAGTGTTTCGTGTAGAACAAGCTAGCTGGACAAAATTATTTTCTGATATTTTCAGTTTCATATGTAGTCATTTATTACAAGTATAAATTTTTTCAGCCATATTTGCCTTTTTTCTTATTTTTTTCTAAAATTTTACTTCTTTTTACTTTACTTTACTACTTACTGATCAAGGAAAAAGTTATAGCGTAAGTTTTCTTTTATAATTATGTTACCATTCATTATCGTCACTGTCATTCGATGAGTCACTTGTGGAATAGTCATGAGCATTATTACTGTGAAAGCTTGAAACAACTGGAATATTTATTGACTCCTCAACATTATCGGAGGACAGTAAATGTAAGACTTCTGAATTCAGGCTTTTAAATTTTTTCTTGGGTATCTCCCTTAAGCTGTTAACTAAGGGATCCGATGTTATAAGTAACATATTTATTAGATCCCTATTCGTGGCTACACGCGACTGCTTTTGTGTGTTATCATCCCTGAATCGTCTCAAATCTTTGTTACGGGCTTCTTGTGCTTCTTCAGAAAGTTGACCTATAGGCAAGGAGAGTATCGAATCTTTTGATGAGTGTTACATCCAATCCCATAATCTCAGCACTAGCCTCAGAATTTTCGAAAAACCTTCGAACAGCATTACCATCATTTGTATTGCCGAATCCTGGTTTTTGTTGATCTACTATCAATCCAAGTTCACTTTTGAATTTATTCTGGATTTCATTGGAACGTTGCTTAACACTCTCTTTGTCTGCCTCATTCCTAAGTTGCCATTTTTTTACTTCGAGGCGATAACTTATGTGAAGCAAGCATTCAAAACATTTTATCCAGGCATGGAGAGTAAACAAGCCAAAAAGAAGATTATCTTGATTATGCATAAAAACCCGTGTCTCATCATTCATAAATTTTAGAGTGGCACCACAAATATAACACTTTTGTGCGGAAGAAGTTTCAGTCAAAGCATTGCAAACTTTTCCGTCAATCATTGTTAGGAGCATGTTGTGATTTACAGAAACCTCGCATTCTTCGAGAAAGTACTTTGTTGGCAACAAAGCATTTACCTCCTCTAAAACTTTGTTCGTTTCCGAAACAATAAAATCTTTTGTTTCCTTAGAGAAAATAAATTTAATTGGACAACAATACATCGTAGAAGAAGGTCGAGGATTCTGCCAAACAATGTTACCCTTTTCGTCCTGTAACTGAAGAGGAACGAAAGAAAATATAAACAAAAACTCATCAGTGTCAGCACTGCATGCGAATTTTTGCTTATATGTACTATGACCAGAACTTCCATCGCAACCCCACTTGCTGATTAAAGTAAATGGCACAGATGTAGGTAAGAAACTAACAAGAACTTCTTGATTTGCTAAAATTAAGCGTTCAACAGTTTTATCTAATACGGCTTGATCTTTAATTTCAGCACTTGTTTTACCCACATCAATCTCATTTGGGTAGCATTCTGCCTTAGCTTTTCTTAAACTATAAAATAACGGATAAACCTTATGGCCTGCCTTGATACTCCACTTCCGAGTCGTTTTGTACCCATGAGTCGTCGACTTGCTGTCTACATAGTATGCCAAACTTTCTACACTGCTCAAGCATCTTGCACCTTGCTCACATGTTACCTTGTTCGTCGTTTTTTGTGAACTTTTTATAATATTAGCAATATCCCTGTTGCCGGACATCCGCGTTGATACTTCTGCGGCATAAACTAACTCATCAGCACTTCTGGATTGCAGTAGGTGGTTCACTCGACGACGTTTGGTCTTTTGACTGGAAAGCAGAAAGTCCTTCTGTGGTCTTCCGGGTCCTGGGTTACCTGAATACGAAGCTGGTTGCTCTGATGGCAACCTTGCATCCATCGTAATTGTAAACTTGAAATCTGTTCCCAAAAGCCACTCCGAGTTTTTATTACAAAATCGCTCCCGATGTCTCCAGAGCTGTTCCATTTCTCATCGATGTTGGACGGATATTTTGAAATTTGTTGACTTAAATTTTCTTAACGAATGCTCAGCTACTTCTCTTAAATCAGCCTTAAGTAAGATACAACTCAATAACTCCTTATTTCTCGATTCTTTCGAATATTTCAACCAAATTTCATAAACTCCGTTCTTGGTATGGTTAATACTAAATCTACAAAAAAAAATTAAAAATAGATGTGCAAAGAATTCGCAATGGTTTTTTCTTTCGACTATTAGAAAATACTTGGGAATATAACATATGCAACATTTGGCGCGGGTACATATAACTTTTCCCTTTCTAATATTAAAAATGTAGGTAAAAAGTACCTTTTGTTCCTAATAACGGAATCTTAAATATATTAAAAATATTCTAATTGCGAAAAGATTACTATTAAAAAATTCAACTTACCTTCGAGCTTAGAATCCATCACAAAAATTATGTAAAAATGTTTAATTAAAAGTATTATGAAAACTAATATTCAACACTATTTTTGTAAATTAATCAACGCAAATTACGGCCACTTCTGCTTACTTACTTCAATTACTCAATTAAATTTAGCTTCACTCCTGAAGAAGCTAAGGTGCTTAGCGAAACGTCGAGCCGAAATAGTGGAGTTTTTTTAACTTTGCACTACGGAAATAATGGTCAAAAAGCCTATTTCTACTGTTGTAAACCATATATTGACCGGCTATCATTTAATTAATACCTTCGGAAGGCCTGCCGACATTACATATTGTCTTTTTTATTGAAAGCCCAACAACAACATCTCACGTCAAAAATGAAGAATTATTACGAACACATGAAATACAAATATGGACAAAACACCTGCATAACGCTTAAACACTACAGCAAACAAAAACCAAAATTAACCAAATTAACTAAGCAACTCAAGTTTTTGTTAGGATGCAAGAAGTACCAAACGTCACTTCCTGAGTAAAACACTTATTATAGAGATCACGCAAGCAAACAACATCAAAACCACTTATAATAACATATACAACGCAGCATAGCGATTAAAACGAGACTTAAAGGAAACAGACGTTCACAAAAGATCAAGACCACTTATGTCATAGACTAACTAAGGAGGTAGAAGCCAGATTTGCTACAAAATTAAGAAAACTTAAACAACAACATATTAACAACCTAGACATAAACTTCAACAACGACTGATTCATTAACAAAGCGGAAATAGTTTTTCCAGTGAAGTGGTTACTTTCACTTTTACGATACCCACAACAACAAAAGATTTTACACCTACGATATATACTATATACTAAATTTCAGGCAAATTGAACCGTGAATAGAACTCGTTCGAATGGATCGGTCTCTGGTCCACTTCTCGGAAAGAATTTTTCTCTCCGTAAGAATCATCCTCGCGCTTAGCAGTGACTCATTTTTATATTACTGTATTTTTATATTATAGATTACAAAGTTCAAAGTGACATAATAACAAAGCTAAATAAAAATAATTGAGTCAATATAATTTAAGAACCCTACATTACTCCCCCTTCCAGAGAATTAACATTAAATAAATTAAATGTGAATTTTTTTTTATTCCAATTTTATTGTGATAAGTGTTAGAGTTGGTGAGTATCGTCTCAATAATCGCTGGTTTTAGCATATCAATCGGAATAGCTTTGATTTTATTATCAATTTCAAATTTAAAATACTTCTTTTTTTTCAAGGACCTTGTATGGACCTTCATACGGTTGTTGTAAAGAACGCTTATTAATTAAACGAACAAAAACAAATTTACAGGTTTGTATATCCATATCCAACAGGGAGATTGGAATCCACTGCATTCCGAAATCATGCTGAGCGGAATCTGATGCATTCCGCCAGTATAAGATTTCGGCATAAGATCTTATTTCTGCTCATATTTCTTATTATTATTATATTCTGAATTTAAATAGTAATGTTCATTAATATTTCTTTGTTTGTAATATAACATTGTTGAAAGCTCGATATATCTTAAATTTTATCTTTTGAGTTGTATATTTATATATCTTTTATATTATGCAGTCGACCATAGTTTGTCGTCGACTTTAAATAATAAATAAATAAATAAATAAATAAATAAATTAAATCTCTCGGGACGTAAATACCAACATTGGGATGTATAATTTAAACTCGAATGAACATTTCTAAATTTTGTACGTAACTTACCCAAAATTTCATATGACGATGAATTTTCAGATGTTGGAACAATAAGCTCACCGGGAAACCGTAAATTTTGTCCAAGAACCATTTCAGCCGGTGTAGGCGAAATATCTTAAAGAAGATTTCAATTGCCTATGAAATCGCTCTACAATGCCATTCGTTTGAGGATGATAAGCTGACGTTGCAATTTGATGGCTGCCTAATAACTTTGTTAATTCTGTAAACTATTTTCTGGAGGTACACCAAACCGAGGTATATATTCACGTAAAAATTTATTCGAAATTGCCTCTGCAGAAATTTCCCTTAATCCGTATGCTTCTGGCCAACGAGTGAACCTATTGATAATAGTTCAAATATAGCGATGTCCCTTCAAAATGGGTAAAGGCTCTACAATATCTAAATGAATATGTTCGAAAATTTTGTTCGGTATTGAAATTTTACTAACTGGTGACTTCGTATGTCGATAATCTTTAGACTTTTGATAACTAATACATTCTTTGGACCATCCATTAATTTCTTTGTTCATGTTTGGCCAAAAATACTGTTTTGCGTAAACTATTTGGAACGAACGGTTTAGGACAATATCCGGATGATTCACACCAGTATTGAAATTTAAGAGGAATTTTAACTAATTTTCAATTTTGGAATGATTGTCGAGATAAAATATTGTTTATTTAATAATTTGGGAAAAATTTAAACAGCGTGACATCAGGACGGACAAGGCGACAGCTGTTTCGATTATACCTTGTAAATCTCTTCAAAGCCTTTTCTCCCGGGAGTGGGAGTCGAACTCGCACCCCTACGATAGTTGAAATGGTTGTAAACGCATTCAGCTACGTCATGCCTGTTGTGAAGTCTTTCCCAATTGCCTTCTTTATGCATATTTTAATCTTTTACACATTGCATACTTCGTATGCAATTATGTGTTAAAGCTATGCTTGGTACGGCGGTTTTCAAAGAAACTTTGGTTTTTGTTGCTGTTTTCGTTCTATTTATAGAACTACAACGAATTAACCAATTTTGTCTGTTTGTATGATTTTTAATAATCGGGGATTGCCCATATTGCTTTTTTTTAAATGTATGAAAACATTTATTTGAAGCAATTTTTTTAATTTTATAATTTATTTAATAATTTGGGAAAAATGTAAACAACGTGACATCAGGACGGACAAGGCGACAGCTGTTTCGATTATACCTTGTAAATCTCTTCAAAGCCTTTTCTCCCGGGAGTGGGAGTCGAACTCGCACCCCTACGATAGTTGAAATGGTTGTAAACGCATTCAGCTACGTCATGCCTGTTGTGAAGTCTTTCCCAATTGCCTTCTTTATGCATATTTTAATCTTTTACACATTGCATACTTCGTATGCAATTATGTGTTAAAGCTATGCTTGGTACGGCGGTTTTCAAAGAAACTTTGGTTTTTGTTGCTGTTTTCGTTCTATTTATAGAACTACAACGAATTAACCAATTTTGTCTGTTTGTATGATTTTTAATAATCGGGGATTGCCCATATTGCTTTTTTTTTAAATGTATGAAAACATTTATTTGAAGCAATTTTTTAAATTTTATAATTTATTTAATAATTTGGGAAAAATTTAAACAACGTGACATCAGGACGGACAAGGCGACAGCTCTTTCGATTATACCTTGTAAATCTCTTCAAAGCCTTTTCTCCCGGGAGTGGGAGTCGAACTCGCACCCCTACGATAGTTGAAATGGTTGTAAACGCATTCAGCTACGTCATGCCTGTTGTGAAGTCTTTCCCAATTGCCTTCTTTATGCATATTTTAATCTTTTACACATTGCATACTTCGTATGCAATTATGTGTTAAAGCTATGCTTGGTACGGCGGTTTTCAAAGAAACTTTGGTTTTTGTTGCTGTTTTCGTTCTATTTATAGAACTACAACGAATTAACCAATTTTGTCTGTTTGTATGATTTTTAATAATCGGGGATTGCCCATATTGCTTTTTTTTTAAATGTATGAAAACATTTATTTGAAGCAATTTTTTTAATTTTATAATTTATTTAATAATTTGGGAAAAATTTAAACAACGTGACATCAGGACGGACAAGGCGACAGCTGTTTCGATTATACCTTGTAAATCTCTTCAAAGCCTTTTCTCCCGGGAGTGGGAGTCGAACTCGCACCCCTACGATAGTTGAAATGGTTGTAAACGCATTCAGCTACGTCATGCCTGTTGTGAAGTCTTTCCCAATTGCCTTCTTTATGCATATTTTAATCTTTTACACATTGCATACTTCGTATGCAATTATGTGTTAAAGCTATGCTTGGTACGGCGGTTTTCAAAGAAACTTTGGTTTTTGTTGCTGTTTTCGTTCTATTTATAGAACTACAACGAATTAACCAATTTTGTCTGTTTGTATGATTTTTAATAATCGGGGATTGCCCATATTGCTTTTTTTTTAAATGTATGAAAACATTTATTTGAAGCAATTTTTTTAATTTTATAAAAGATTAAAATATGCATAAAGAAGGCAATTGGGAAAGACTTCACAACAGGCATGACGTAGCTGAATGCGTTTACAACCATTTCAACTATCGTAGGGGTGCGAGTTCGACTCCCACTCCCGGGAGAAAAGGCTTTGAAGAGATTTACAAGGTATAATCGAAACAGCTGTCGCCTTGTCCGTCCTGATGTCACGTTGTTTAAATTTTTCCCAAATTATTAAATAAATTATAAAATTAAAAAAATTGCTTCAAATAAATGTTTTCATACATTTAAAAAAAAAAGAAGCAATATGGGCAATCCCCGATTATTAAAAATCAAAATATTGTTTAGTTCATCATCTTGTTGCTGTTCCTTTTCTAAAATTATGTTCTGAATTTTGAATTGCCTCTTTTTCAAATGCCCTAGATAAAGTATCGGCTACCACATTTGCTTGTCCAGTAATATACTGTATATCACTTGTAAATTGTGCAATAAATTTAAGGCGACTGATTTGTCGTGGACTACGTTCAGTTTTCGAATAGGTACCGAAAATGTTTAATATTAAGATAAATTGCTAATAGTTATCTGCCAAAAGTACTATATTTCATTTCAGCTGGAGAAAGCTTCTTCTAATAGAATGCGAAAGGCTCAGACTTATTCTTAAAATCTTGTTGTAGAGCACCACCGACTGCCGTATGGATGCATCTACAGTAAAAGTCAATTTTGCATCTTTGCTAAAATGATTTAACAAGACCTTAGATGCAAATTTGTCTTTAATGCATTCAAACGCTTTAATTGATTTATTATCCTAAACTAGAGTTTTGTCTCGGTTTTTACTTGATTTATTAATTAAATCATATATAACTCCAGTCAATTCTGCTAACTGTGATATATACTATGGTAATAGTTTACCATAACAATAAGCTTTTGTGCTTGGTCAAAATCTCGAATAGCCTTTATTCTATTTTCAGATGGGCGTATTACTAATTCAGAAATACTATGCCCTAGAAAATCAATTCTAGTAACACCAAAAATGCATTTTTTTTTTTTGTATTAAAATTCAAACCATATTCAGACAAACTTTCAAAAAATATACGGAGATCTTTAAAATGCTGATCTTCACACTCACTTGCGACTAAAAGATCACCAGTGTACGCGTAAACAAAATCTAATTCGCCTACAACTTCATTGATGAAACTTTGAAATGTTTGTACTGAGTTCCTCAAGCCGAAAGGCATTCGAATGAACCCAAACATGCCAAAAGGAGTAGTAATCGCCGTTTTATAAATATCTTCTTCTGCCATTGGAATTCGGTGATACGCTCTAACAAAATCTAACTTTGAAAATATCTTTTTGTTTCTTAGATTCATATTAAAATCCTGAATATGTGGTAAAGGATAGCGGTCAGAAACAGTAACAGTCAAGTCTTCAAAATCACCACAGGGACGCCAATCATTACTCTCCTTTTTTGGTACTAAATCAAGTGGTGATGCTATAGAGGAATTTGATGGTCTACAAATTCCAGATTTTACAAGAAAATCAAATTCAGTTAAAATCAAGTACATCTAGCTACCTTAAATTTGATTGGGTCTAGATGTCTTAGCTTTGAGAAAGGAAGCTTGCCTTCTGTAACAAGTTTATGAACTGTGGTATGTTTAACCGGTTTCGAATAATTTGGCTCAGCTATAAGGGAAGGAAATTCCTTTAACAATTTCGTGTATTGATCTTCTACCTAAAAAAATTTTGGAAGAGAGACGTTAAAACTGTACGAAATTGTGTTACTGATAAATTTGTTAGTGGATCTACTAAACATTTGTTTTTAATATCAATGAGAAGTCCATATTTGCATAAAAAATCTACGCCTTTAATCGGTTTCGCTATCACAGCGATCAAAAACACAAAAGGAAATTCTCGCCTTAAAACTAAATTAACATTTATAAGTTTTTTTCCGTATATAAAAATCGTTGAATCGTTAGCTGCCTTTAAGATAATATCTGATGATTTTTTGTACACGGGAATTTTCAAACTGGAAGCAGTGAAATTTGTGCCCCAATATCAATCTAAAACTTTAATTTGTTTTCTTTGTCAAATACAAATAAGCGACGAGTTGATACTGCGGAAATTCCGTTATTCGTCGCTGCAACAACGGAACATTTTAGTTTTTTGGATTATCATTTTTCACAAACGCACACGGTTCTTCACATTTCCTAGCTTTATTTCCGAACTTGTAGTGATATCTACATAACCAGTTGAGATTATCATGAGATTTCGAACGATATTTAACAGGACTTCTAAAACTAATTCTACTTGTTGAACGTGATCTTGCATAGTTCTGACTAATATCTTTCCTAATTTTACTTAATTCCAAATATAATTTTTGAAAAATTTACCAAAGCAATTACATTTTTGTTCAAAACTTCCCAAATGTTATCAGCTAGATTAGTTAAGTCATTTATGTCATTGGAACTTAAGCTTGTTAAAATTACATTCAAATTTTTTGGTAATTTACGCATCCAAAGTTTCTTTAAAATTTTTTGGCTGAAATTAGAACCATAGATCGGTAAAATTCCAAAAGCTTACTATCACCCATTTCAGAATCGGAAAACACTTTATCTAACTTTGCATTCTCGCTTAACGAATGTCTTTTAATGAAACATTTTTTTTAATGCAGAATATTTATTTATTTCCGGTGGATTTTGAATAAAATCTAAAATGGTCATAATGACTTTCTGAGGTAATGCAGTAATAATGTACTCGTATTTAGTTGTTTCTTGAGTAATTTGTATTGAACTGTATTTCAGCATGTATGAACCATGCTTTAGGACAACTTGCCAAAACTGAGGAAGCTTCACCGAAGTGGAAAAAATTTCGTTATTAATTTGGTTCGCATATGGATTTATTAGGTAATTTTGGGAAGAAGCACCTTCTAAATCAATAAGCGAATCGTTAACCAATGTGTTGGTGTAGATGTGTTTCTGTCTTTTGGTGGCGTGAATGAAATGTCAAACATTTAAAATTATTTTTTAAAATAACTTTCAAAACTCTACGTTATTAAATACAAAATATTCTTTGAAACTTCCAGAAGAGAGAGTTTACAACTCTTTAAAATGGATTACATTTTAATTTTAGATAAATTTTAATTAATATAGCTATATATATTTAAAATATATGAAAATTTATATAGATACATAGTTCATAATAATATTATACAACTCACTATCACTTTCTTATTTTGATTTGTTGTTGTTATTATAATATTATTATAATAGTTGACGCAATATATTACCAATTAGCCATAAAATTATAATAAATTTTTTCGCGTAATAGTTTTTACAACATGCACAATTGAAACAAATTATTTGATATTAAAAAAGTTGTAAACAATTTTGAAAACTGACGTTCACATTAATTTTCGATTGCTGGTTGTTCTTTTTGTTTTGTTGTCTGACTTAAGGCACACTATTTATTTGCTATTGTTTACCATAGCACACTTTTAGGCGAATAGGAAATGTTTATAGCATCACACTTTTGGTGTTTTAATAGTTAACGGCACCGCCCGCTAAAGGGCGTCACTATATCAAAATGATCTGGGTGAAAAAAGAAATTCATTTAGCCATGTCCGTCCGTCCATCCATCTGTCCGTAAACACGATAACTTGATTAAATTTTGAGGTATCTTATGGAATTTGGTATGTAAGTTCCTGGGCATTCATCTCAGGTCGCTATTTAAAATGAACGAAATCGGACTATAACCACGCCCACTTTTTCGATATCGAAAATTTCGAAAAACCGCGATAATTCCTTGCAAAAGACGGATAAAGCGATACAACTTGGTACGTGGGTTGACCTTATGACGCAAAATAGAAAATTAGTATAATTTTGAAAAATGGACGTTGCGTATTTGTGTTAAATGTATTTGCCTTGGTTATTGCGAAATCGATCACGTACACCTAAATTAGGGGCGATTCGCAACAAATTGCCTTTCGTAAGGTTAAATACAAATTTTTGTCCATTGTGGCCTCAAAGAAAGTTATTTTGCCAACTCCAGAATCAGCCAAGTAGGCCCAAACCCACCACACTTCCACTGCCATACCATACCGTTGCCTTCAAAATTTTATTTTTGAGCTCTGAAATTGCTGAACATCGCACGTATCATCTTTGAATCAATATTTTTTTATATTTGGTTTATTGGCATTATTAAAGTAAGGTGTAAAGCAAATACAGAACTCAAAAAGCTATTTCAGAGCTCAAAAATAAAATTTTGAAGGCAACTGTACTTGGCTGCTTCTGGAGTTGGCAAAATAACTTTCTTTGAGGCCACAATGGACACAAATTTGCGTTTAACCTTACGAAAGGCAATTTGTTGCGAATCGCCCCTAATTGAGGTGTACGTGATCGATTTCGCAATAACCAAGGCAAATACCTTTAACACAAATGCGGGATTGTGCAGGCATGGGTAATATGGAACTGTCCACACCTCATGAATCCAATTCCACAATCTCTCGCCTTAAATGCTATTGAAAATTTGTGGTCAATTTTGGAATCAGCTATACGGCAAAGCCAGATTAGTAAGATTAGCGATTTAAAAACTATTCCTGTCGAAGAAAGGCATATGGTACCACCCGAAGCCTCTGAAAAACTAATTGCATCTATGGAAAATCATCTTGAAGATCTTAGTTAACAAAAAGGTGGTCATACGAGGTACTAAACTAAATAAAAAGTAGTTTTTCTAAGGCAGGGCGCAGTGCACGAAATAAGCTGTGACCTTAGTTTTTGAGATAATTTTAGTTTGTATTAAATAATTAGCACAGATGTGTAATCACATGAAAATTAAGTATTTGTTCAAATAAAAGCATATTTTTATTAAAACTATGCATTTGAATTTTGTTGACACCGTCACTAGTTTCCTTTCTATATAGCTCTACATTTTGTTCTGTAGCTGCACGAAGTAAGTTTTGAGCCACTGTATGTATGTATGTGCTACTCTATCACCATATTTTTGCACATAACTTTTTCATAAAACAAAATGCCGTATATAAAAAGGTTCAAAATGTATGCTTCTTAAAATTTGTTGTTGTAAATTTCCGTTTTTCCAATTTTGTCTCTTTTGTATTAATTTTTAAATGCTTTTACTTCACTTTAGACATACAGTTTTTTTCATGTCCTTTATATTCCATAGAATCTGCAGATTCACTGTATGTACGTATGTACATCCTTTTTTTGCTTTCATTTTTAAAGTTTTTTTTTTGCAATCAAATAGAGTTATGTAATATTTTTTTTGCAATTTTGGATTTTCTATAATTTTAAAACTACGTCGGTTTTCTTTATTATTTGCTGCGGAGCATTTTTACTTTTTCGCGGATCCACCATTTTAATGCAGGCGGATGCATATAGCTACTTGGTGAATGTTACTGCTGCAAGTGGGGTTTTCCTCGGCTTCGACATTAACGATGACGATCCAGACTTACCGTTTTCACTTATTTGTTACATAAACGCCCGTTAGTACTTTCAGCAGCTTCGATTAACGCCGATCTACCGATTTAATAAAAGACTAAGATAATTGTATTCATATTTATTTTAATTAAGAAAAATTGTCGAGAAACTAATATGTCGGCGTAGTATTAAATTGGTGACCGGTCCTCTTGAATGTGCGCAAAACTCTACCGTCATTCAATTTGACAGCTTTTAACGTACCCTATATTACAGCAAATTCAAAGGTGTGCTTAATAAGCACTAATTGGCATTTACACTTTGCTTGACTTAAACATAAGGGTTACCTTTCAGGACGAAATGAGCGACGGGGAGCTATTGAAAACCGCAGCTGGGACTTGCATTTTTCGGGAGAGGAGTGGATGCAAGATTTTTTTGAGAGCATAAAGGAGCTCGCCGAATGCTACCGTATCCCCGTCGACCGGCTCCTCCCAACGTTGCCGAAAGTTCTACGTGGCAAAGCACTCCAATGGTTTCCCGTGCGTAAACAACAAATCAAACAGTGGAGCGATTTTCGAACGGAAGTCCAGAATTGTTTCATGCCTAAGCGTCACCTTTGATATTTAGAAGAGGCCATCCGACAACAAGGCCGTGAAAAAGCCAAGGACTGCATCCTCGCACTGGAAACGCTGATCCGCCAACACCCGACAATGTGTAAGAAAACCACCTCGAACAGATCTTCGATGGCCTACGCGTACAATACAGACTCTTCAGAATGGATGATCCTTAGAATGGTCTTCCTACGGGAAAGGGGAATCACCCTTACGCTCGATGGCTAGCCGTTAGAAGCCACCTTGACCAGGAGATCAGCCGAGCTAGACACACTATGTGCAATGACCAGCCGGGAACACGCGAGCAATGGCCAAATTTCGGTGACGGAAACCTTTTTAGCGCACCACCAGAAGAGGTTTGACGAAACCGTGGGCTTAAGTGCCGCAGTTGAACATGCGATCATCCTCAAAATAGCGCAACAAAACTACTACTGGCTTGGAACGTTCCGCTAGTCAAGCACAAGTGGAAAAGCATCAGTTGTGCCAAAAATAGAATTGAAGGGAAGCGTCCGGCGAGATTTATGGCAACCATGGAATATCCGCGGCCATGGAAAAGAGTAACCGCCGACTGCGTGGGCCCACTACCGCGTTCCAAGTAAAGAAAACTCCTCGTCATGGTGGACAAATTCTCCAAGTGGGTGGAATTACTCCCGGTGCGCCAAGCCACAACGGCAAGCGTGTTCAAAGCGCTGCAAGAAAGGATCATATACCGATTTGACTGTCCGAAAACCTTCCGCATCGACCATGCGTTCACAGCAGCCTACGCACCCTCTGAGAATCCTATGGAACGAACCAACCGAGTCATCCAAATGATCCAAGTACGACCACCGTACATGGGACCAGGAGATTCCACAAATCGTATTTGCTATAAACATGGTCAGCAACGAGCAATAGAGCGGCGCAAGAACGGGTGCATACAGAGGGGGCAGTACCAGCTGGGTTGCCAGCCAACCGAGTCAAAAATTAATGCAAGGTTAGGTTAGGTTAGAGTACACTACCAGTGCACTTAGGCCCAAAAAGGCCCCGTTGTGATACCACGTGGATCTCTCCCCTACTCAAACCAACATGTTGATTTAGCAAACGTCAGGAATTTCTTAGGTTCCAACTTAACCAGATCGTCAAAGAAGGGCGATCCCAGACATTTCTTCCTATTGCCAAAGCGCAGGAAAATCGTCTTTGCAGCTCCTGCAGTAATCATTATAGGGAGCACCCAGCCGCTGTGCATGCCTCCCGATTGCTATGTGGTCGGTTATAAGTCCAACCATCAGAGATATGTCCTCCCTTCCAAGAAGAAGGAGACTTCTCCTGAGCCTCGCGTCCCATTCAGGCCACACGAGCTTAGTGTGGTAGCAGGATTCAAGATTGCTCTATCTCATACCCGCTTCACTAAAGAAAATCCCTTTCAAAGTGAACATACAGGTAGCGAGCGGCATTCTCAATCCCTTCCAGGACGACGAATGTGGAACGGATGTTCCCCCTCTTGTAAGTTCGTCAGCCATCTGATTGCCAGGTATATTCGAGTGTCCAGGCACCCATATCAGACTAAGGGAAATTTGCTCAGTGCTTTCGCTAAGATATTTGCGGCACTTCTCTACTGTCCTGGACTTACATGAGACCGATCAAAGCGCTTTTAGTGCAGCCTGGGTGTCAGAGTAAATAAAAATTTGGTTATAGCCGTGAACAGCCTTTCTCAGGTGATCACCGGCCTCGTTAATAGCAGCTACCTCCGCTTGAAAGACGCTGCAATGATCGGGTAGGCTAAAGGATAGATTCCACCCTATTTGAGATGCAAAGACACCGCTACCCACCTTAGTATCCAGTTTGGAGCCGTCATTACATATCTGCAACCTATCGCTCAGGTCCGGCGGCTCCTTTAGCCCATAATCCCTGTCCGGGATATCATCTTCGTACTTCGTATCGAAAAAGACAGTCGGCGCAATAGTCCGACGAAGGTGAATCTAGATTCGTACGCAGAGCACCCCCACGCAGACTAGATCACTTCTTTGTACCTTCTGGAATACGATTTAATTTCGATTTAGTATCCAAGCTCGTCCAACTGACAAATGTCCCTTATAAAAGGATTGGTCTAACCACAGTAGTGTAGAGCCACAGGGTAATATCCGGGTACCAATTTTTTTTGGGCCATATATTACCGAATACCTAGAATCACAACCCGAGGTAGATGAGAACATCGCCAAGGTGTCAAGGATGGGTAAGAAAGCAAACAAACATAAGAAGAAGAAGGATCAGAGCTTATTTATAATATTCATGAATTTTGCATTACATTAAAATTTAACAGCTTGTTAGCTTTAAGGACAAAAAAATTGATATTTGTTTTAACGAACTTTGTTAGATATAAGTGGAATGACTATGTTTATTATTGAGAAAAAAATATTTATAAATATGCTGCCCACATGCACACCGGCACAATTCCTAGGTCATGCCTGGAGATCCATCCTTTCTCTCAGCAGCTTTCCGTATAGCAGCTGATAGCGGGCGGGAGTGGAAGCCTTTTTAAGGACATAATTACTAATCCTTCTAGTTAGCTAAGTGGAAGGGGCGCTGTCATGGCGTGGGTCACATTTCACTTAGGTAAGGTTGAGGGGCGGGTGCCTTCGGGCTACTTTGGCCCCACTCCCCCCGTCGTCCGCCTAGGTGTTGAGCGGCTCGGGGCCTTAATGACCAGATAATCCCTTCCCCTCAGGGCCGTAAGCCGGTCCGTTTGAGTAGGGGTGACCGCTGTGCTGTTCGGCACAAACTCCTCCCCCGCTCACCGAGAACGACGTACTTGCTTGAGCTGGTGCAACGCCGTCTTCAGACCGAAACCTACGAAGTAGCGTGCAATTCCTGAAGGCGGCGGTGTCCAGTGACGAAGCCACTAATTTTGGTAAGCTGGCCGGAGCGGATGCCATAGGGCATATGTAACCGCTCCCACTAGCTAGCTTGGGAGAAGGGGATGCGGCTGTGGCGCAAGTCACCCTTCGCTTTGCCTGGACAACGGAGCGCATGCCTTCGGGCTACTTCCATGACGTTTCGGATTACAGGAGAAGGTGTTCATCTATGCTGGTTGGAAATTGGCGTGCAAACTCAGACACCGAGAGTGTATCTCTCTCGGAATCCAGAGCACTGCGTGCCAGTTCGATATCGGTTTCATTGGCGAGTCGGATCGAGGCGTTGCTCCCCTCCACCAGATTGGTCAGAACAGGCACGGAGGTGTGTTACCTTCTGCCTCAGATCTTTGCGTAACAGGTCCACTCGGTGTATCCTGCTATCGCTTCACAATGAGTTTCGGGCTCAGCATGGTCCGGTTCCTCTCACTGGAAGCTATCCTTCCTAATTTACAACGTGATGGTGTAGAATCCATAGTTTAGCACCACATTCGACAAGCCAAAGGAGACGAGCCTCGCTAATGATGAAAACGACATAGCGTTGCTTTTCCCTTGACTCGTCGATCCGGACTATCCTCCAATAGCTTGCAGGAAGTCGGGGGTTACAATGGCCCAAGCCCTCGCGTATTTGAAATTCCTTCCAAACTGGCCCCAGGCAACAGTTGTCCTACCGAGGCTATAGCGAGCTTGCATGAGCGGCCGTCGGCGCTGGAGATCAATTTGATTCTGCCCTGATACCAGCAGTATAGGGGGAGCTGGCCCCGGATATTTGGCTATTATGTCCTGAAATACCCTTGCGGCCACCGTAGTGTGATGATTGCGTTCTCCGCCTACCACACCGAAGGTCCCGGATTCCCGACATGGGAAAATCCACACCACAAGTTTTTCTAAGCGGGGTCGCCCCCCGGCAGCGTTTGTTTAGTTTAGTTTAGTTTATTAATTCAGTCTATGATCAAAAATCTTACAGACTAGATAAAATAACATATTAAAAATAAAATAAATATAAACATTAAACATATACAATAGGTACAACATTATGCAAAGAGTAAGTAAATGGAAGCCTTGAATGTATCTCTGGACGCAGAAAAATCAATATTCAATCTAGTAGAGACCTTATTTAATTCTGTAAGGGCGCGGAAAATTGGGCTAAAATAAAAGTAATTTGCTCTACAAGAACTCAAATAAAAGGGCAGGAATGCGGGTAGAATTTTTTGCGGCACATTAAACGATATTTTCGCAAGAAGAGTCGCACAGTCCAAAGAGCCCACAATTAAGTCGTACACAAACATAACCAAGTGCACCGGTCTCCTCGCTTCAAGTGATTGCAGATTGATCAGGTGACAACGAGAAGAATAAGAAGGCAGCGGGTTATCAAAATGTATGGAGTTCAAAACAAAACGGACAAATTTTCTTTGAACTCTTTCTATTCTGGCCGAATGATTACTGTAGATGGGGCTCCAGATATTGGAAGCATATTCTAGTTTGGAGCGCACTAACGATATATATAGGGCTTTCTTAGTATACGGATTTTTAAAGTCCCTTGCCTATCTGCGAAGAAAAGCAAGGTTCCTGTAGGCCAATGGGAGCACGTAACATATGTGATTGGTGAATGTGAAATTTGAGTCAAAGACAACGCCTAGATCAACATGTACGTTAATTGACGCCAACTGGATGTCTGAAATAAAGTACTACGAGGAATAGGAGCTCATGAATTTTGAGAAGTAATTATTAAATAAACGTATTTCGTGTAGTTCTAAGAACGACCGAACAATTATTATTGATTTAATTGAAAAATTAAATTCTTATTTATATAAAATTAGTAAGCGGTTAGCTTCAAACTGAAATAAAAGAAGCCTCAAGTAATGAGGCAATGTACTGAGTGCAATGGCATAGCACGAGTCAAAATAAATGCACATATGTAGAAATTAATGAATTTCAAGACATACTATAAGAGGAACTAGTACCTGCGTCAGCAAGGGTGCTATTGCTGTTGGCAACAATAATTTTTCAGCCTCTGGGCAGAAAACTTTTTTACTCTGCCGTCAAAATATCGCAGCGGGAGTTGCCAAGTCTCTCTACTATCTTGACGGCAGCGCGTAAGTTCCGCAGGTTGCGGATCGAGATGGGGACGCGTTTGCTAGCCTTGGAACCCTCAAGTGATTCAGCAGTCTTAACACGAGGTTCCTGTGGATAGAGGATAGGATAGATGAAGTATTTTGCACGTGAATGAGCGTGGGACGGCCTACCTGTGCTTGCTCAGCCGGGAGTTGCTTTCTTTCTCGGGGCTAACTTAGCCGTCTGCTGAGGGTTTGAACTTGCCCTCGAGGGGTTTAGTCCTACTGCAGCTAGCTTACACGGTGTGCCGGAAATGTTGCTGAGGCCGCGCAGGCGTAATCGGTGCCGTCTGAGGGGTCCTCGATGGATTTGTGGATTCTGTGTCGCCTGTTCCGGAGGCGGCACCTTGTCCCGTGCAGGGATACGTGCCAGAGTTTTTGTTTAAGTTTATTTATTACTGGTTCATAGGAGACCGTTCGGAAGCCTGCAAGGGGATATGAAACGGTGGACTACTGCAGAGTCCCGCGCCGCAGCAAGTCACCGCTACTCCCGGAGCTGAGCACTAATGGCGATGAGCACTAATGGCGCTGATATTATGAAATAAGCTAGCACTGCCATCATTTGGTTTTCTGTAGTGTCTATAACCAGCTGGCTCCCTCTAGGAGGGTTCAGCGCAAGATTTATTGCCAGTCCCCTTACTGCGGTAAGGCCATCTGTACTACCCGAGATGGCCGGCTGGAAATCATCCAATAGACACGGTCCGCATAACACCATGGATAAGGTGGTTGACAGTTCCTAGTCACCGACATCCACCGATGAGGCGAAATGGCGGAATGCAAGCCCTAAACCACTCGTCCCCTTCGTCGGGCGCTGTGGAGTTCAGTTCAAACCTCATTCCAACGAAACGGTGCCTAACCTAGTGAGACAATCACTTGAAAGAAGAAATTTTCAAGTGAGCGTGGTCGCAAACCGATTTTGATAACTTTCATATTTCATAAAGTATGTGTATAATAAAGGATAACCCTCTATACCAAATTTATTCTTCTTAGCGTGCCGTGGTTGACTGTGTCAAAAGCTTTTGACAGGTCAAGTGCCACGATTGTAGAGTACTGGTAATGGATTAATTTTATTAATTTAATTTAATTTAACTTTGTAAATATATTACTTTGAATTTTGTAATTATCAATGTGTATTTTTCAATTTTTAATTCTTGATTATAGAAATCTTCATTATATAAAATTTGGTTCGATAGAAACGATTTAGTCCGTAATTTATCTGAGTGTTTATGACGTTTAGCGTGGTGGTGCTATACATTTTGCGGAAGCCATGTTGGTGGGTGGCTAGGCGAAGATTTTTGTGAAATGAGGGAGCAAGGCGGTTTCCAATGTCTTCGCTACTGGCGAAAGGGGTGATATCGGTCGATATGATTCGCCTTCGTTAGCTGTTTTTCCAGGCTTTGTTAGTGGAACTATCCTTGCCATTTTATATTGTTCGGTAATGACAAAGGACTTCAGCGACGGGTTGTGCGATAGGTACTTTATTAACTCAGCGCGATGGTGTTTTAGCATTGGCATGGCTACTTCATCTGGGCCTATGGATTTAGAAGGCTTGGCATTGTGGATGGCTTCTTCGACCTCTTTGGGGGTGATGGTAATGGGTGGCACGTCGCGTTTGTGTTTATGTGCCTGTCTGTTTGCACGACGTTTGGCCCTGTGTACTGAAGAATGCATTATAAACTGTCCGCAAAAGGCTCTCGCACATTTCTTCGAATCAGATAAAGTTTTATCGCCGAAGGCTATGGATACTAATTTACCGACATCCGCAGAGAGGTTACAGTTCTTTAGATGCTCATCCCATTTGGCAAGTTAGTGTTCGTTTACCAGCCGCATAATTTCCAAGTTCAGACTCCTAATATGGGGGCCTCTAGAATTACGTTGTTTCACCAGGTCACATCCTCTTACTAAGTTTTGACTTTGCGGAATGCACGCTCGCCTTGCCGGACATCAGTTGGGATGGGGAGAGCAGCAAAAGATTGATTTGTGAAGGTAGTGTAGCCTTTCCAGTTGACCATAGAAGTGTCTGGCGAGCTGTGACAATTACCTGCAATTTTGGGCATCGCCGTGTATTGTGCAGAAAGTCGTTTTGCCTATTTGCTCTGCTAGCTGCCTGCCTCTGCTGTCGACTGACAAGCAGGAATGCTAGAGGTCGTGGTGAGAGTTGAAATCGCCAAGGATAAGGCGGTTTTCGCCACAGAGTAGCATACTGATATCAGGGCGATAGCCACTTCGACAGCAGTAGAAATATAGATGTTAATTATTTCTAGGTCAACACCACTTGACCGGATGGTTATGCCTTGACTTTCTAAGGTTTTATCCCTGCGGCTGATAATGGTTTGAAATAGATTATATAGCACGGTGTGATGGGTGATAAAGGCAAAGCTATTACTATTGTCCCTTGTGCGATCTTTCTTATAGATGTTGTAGCCATCGCAAGTTCGGAGGTCCGATATGGCAGATAGCTTTGTTTCTTGAATTGCGGCTATACGGATATTATGTGTATTCATGATCTTTCCGGTAAACCCCTTACAATTAAGTTGCAGAAGTCGTCACTCTGGGAATCAGAGATGGGTGAATGCGCCTTGAAGGATATAGGTTTTATAGAGTGTGCTGCTGGAGTACCTGTGTCGATGGGTTGGTACTTGTGTTTTAGCAGATTGAGAAGAGTATGATCGTTTGACGTAAATCCTTTTCCTACATATGCAGCATACCCACAGCCTGGAATCGGTGTTAGGTTCAATACCTTCCCGGAGCAGGAGGGTATGGGGCAGTCTAGCTGCAAGGAGCTGCTCCGAGGATGACAATTTGTAAAAGGGACGCAACAAATTAAATGTGGTTACACTGAAATGGAAGCCATTGGTCGGGGGAAAAATCCTGAATCGCTACGGTACATAGAACCAGCTGCCGTGGGAAGCGCTCAATCAAAATGTTTATCCATGCTTATAATTTTGATACCAGGATGTCTATATCTATCCCGATTCCTTTAAGCCCATACGTGCTACCGTAATACAGGGATGATAAATTGATTTTTTCATTTTGTACCAAACGAGGAAAAAAAAATGTACCAAAAGTCTTCGGATGCGAATTTGAACCAAACTAGAGTTATATTCTGTTTCTTTATCCAAAAACTGTTTTTAGTCAGGAAACTTTCTAACACAAATTAAAGGTTGTATAACAGGGAGAATAATAAAAGAAGTTTATCGATTGAAGCGTACCATTATGCACATATCGCACACTAACTACAAAAAAGTCATAACTTAAAATTTTTCAAAATCGGTTGTTTCCATAAACCAATTCACAGTACACATCTCTAACTGCCCCTTAAATTTCGTTGTCATTTTTTTCTTCTTTAACTGGAAAATTACCGTTATGCCAGTTTTGGTGTTGATTGCATTGCTTGCGCTGTATCAACTAATGAGTACTATTTTTAGTTGTGTCAATGTGCTTAAGAACAAGTGAACAGCTTTTTTACGCATAAAGCACATTATTTTAAATTCTAACTTTCTTGTTGCAAAAAAGTTTTAACTTTGTTGTGTATTAATTAAAATTGTGTCTTTTTATACGTAAAGAGTAAGTAAATTTGCTTGTATTATTGTGAAATGTGCCTTTTTTGATGAAATAGTTGTGAAGCTCTCAGTGAAAACTCATCTGCATTGCAGATGCTGTTCGGAGTCGGCATAAAACATGTAGGTCCCGTCCGGCCAATTTGTAGGGAAAATCAAGAGGAGCACGACACAAATTGGAAGAGAAGCTCGGCCTTAGATCTCTTCGGAGGTTATCGCGCCTTAAATTTTTTTTATTTTTAGTTGTGAATGTACGAGTAGTCAAATAGTCATAATTCAAAATTGCTGTATATTTCGTCCGTAAACAAATAATTACAACAAAATTTCGTCAATTCATTTTGTAATGAAGATCTTCTTTGTAAAACTGGATTTCAGTATAACATTACAAACGTTTTCACATAAACCGTTTTTCTTCTCTCCTGAACATTTACATTTTTCAAGTTGTGACTCTTTTGTAGATAGTGTGCGATATGTATATAAAAACATTTCTTCATTGAGTACCAGTAAGGAACATAAAATTAGTATTAAAAAAAAAAAAATAACAGCTGCATTCAATGCAAAAGCATTGCTGCGGCAATTTGAAAAAACAACCTAATTCGACTTGGGATAAAAGTGATATTTTGGCTTCATAACAGAAATCTGTTACAGATCTCTCTGTTTTACTTACTCATAGTCCTAGTGCCAAATGGCTGCTACAAAATATAGGAAGTTACAATGGTGAATTGTGGCTAGCTTTTCAGATAAAGGTCTATGTATCGTCATTATCCTAATTCCAATTAGGTTGTGTTTTTCAAATTACCACATATTTCATAAAAACATTTTAGGTACAAACGATTTATACTCAGGTATAAAAGTTGACAAAGTGTCGCCTACATCGATACTAATAACTCATGTTTCAATCACTACATTAACAGTTCTTCTTCTTTGAGTTCTTTATATACCTCAGTTGACAAAAAGCTTTTTTTCGTATTTATATTATGACAACTACTGTTAACTGATTTCATCATCAAGTAAATTTTGTATAGGAAATATCCTTTCTACGTTTGTGGCTGAATGTGAAATCGACTATATGCCCTATCAAATTCAGATTTCGGAAACAAGTCCATAACTAAAGGCACAATACTATTTGTTTCGCCGCTTAAAATACTTTCTGGTGAAAAATTTGCAGCCCACAACAAAGTCTTTTCATTTAAATTTACTTTCTTTAATAAAGTACTACAAAATTTTATATAAAATTGCTTAGCACAGTCCTGAAATATGTGTCCGTCATCTTTTTCGAAAGGGTTGTTTGATAGAATATTATCCACATTAACACCGTAGTAAACTTCATCTGGTGTTAAGTGATTTTCGTCTGAATCAACATTTAACATCCAAATAGGACTGGAGTCTAAAAAAAAATTTTTAATTTGGTAATAAGTAAATGGTAGCGAATATCTTCAGACTGCATTTCTATATATTCACATTATTTATTTCACTTTTTATCAAAAATTCGAATCGAAACTGCCAAATTTTTTGATATACATACATACTATATCAGTCGTTTCATCTATTATTAGAGAGTAATAATTCTTCTGACAAAATGCAATTATGGATATATAATTTTCTGGCCCTATTATTTGAGTTATTATTTTCTGTGCTTTCTTTCTATTGATGCAAAATTTGTTCACAATTTGGAATCAGTTATGCTGTTCTTCATAAGCATATTTAAATGATCCATAATTGCAAATGGCAAATTGTGCTAGGCAACAAAACAACTTAACTACCTATACATTTTCTTCGAAAAATTTAAATTTTTTTATACATTCAGAGCTGCTTTGCAAATGACTTGAAGTGTAGTGCTGTATTTTACAAAACTGTACCAAATATGTCAATGTAGTACCCACGTACTTTCGGGAAGCGAAATGTACCAAAAAAAAGTACAAATGTACCATGATTATCATCACTGCCGTAATATAATCAAAATTACAATGCTTGTGTACAAGTACACGCTGGTTATAAAAAGAAGTTTAAAAATGCGAATAAAGAACGGCGCGATATTTTATACCACATTTTCAACTGTGACGTTTTGTTTTCATCTAGAAAAATAATGAGAGTAAAAATTGTATAAGGGAACTTACGAATACAACATCATCAAATACATCCTTGGGAGGGGCCGCCAGTAAACAGCATTAACAAATCTAAATTTACAAAAGTTCTAATCTTTGTATTAGTATGAAAAATTGTTTCGTTGTTATTTTAAAAATAAATAAACTGTTGTCAGCACATCTGATATATGAACAACAACAACAAAGCATTTATTAGGAGTTTTATATCATGACACGTACGATGAATTGAAATCCTTGTGAATATAAAATGTGTGTTTGGAAAGCAAACACGAACCATTTTTTCCAATTTTTCACTTTTGCTAATAAAATTTTAATTCCAAATTGCGCAATAAAAAGTTAACATTTGGAATTAAAATTGCGCAATTTTTCACTCCAAATTTTCGCTTGCGCCATGTATATGGAGGTTAAATAATTTGGAAGATAACATACATATGGGTATAAATATTGATTTCGGAATCTCTGATCATTGCATGACTGGTATTCAACTTCAAAACATAAATGTATGTAGGCGTATTACCAATTTATATACCCCATCAGGTACCAGGAAAATAAATTTTAACGTTCTCAATGAATATCTTCGCGAGGAAAACTGGGAAACAGTTTATGGTGAAACAGATGTAGCCAAGGCATATAATTTATTTATGAATAAACTCACGGTTCACATTAACAATTCGAGTATTTGTTTCTTGCCAAGACCATCATCTTTAACTCTCAAGCCATGGATAACTCGTACTTTGTTACATAAGATCCGACTGAAGAATAGGTTACGCAAAAAATGCAAAAGAAATCCGGGCAATACTAAGCTGAGAAACCGTGTTCGCCGGTTGACATATAATCTTTATAAAGAAATAAGTTAAACTCGGGCAAAATATTATCAAAATCTCTTTCTATCAGAATCACAGAATTCAGAACTCCCAGTAATAGTTTTTTCTTTGATCCAATTACAGGTTCAGAAATTCTTGAAATAATTCAAACTTTGAGCAAGTCTGATTCAAGTGGCACTGACAACATTTCAAATAGGACCTTAAAACGCATAGCTTTTAATATCGTTGATATTTTAAAGCATATATTTAATTTGAGTATAACCTCCGGAGTTTTTCCAGAAGATTTAAAATGTGCTACCGTGATACCGCTGTTCAAAAAGGGAGATAAAAAAGACAAGAATAATTACAGGCCTATATCCTTGCTATCCTCAATCTCAAAAATCTTTTAAAAGGCAGTTAAGGCTAGGGTGTTAACTTATCTCAACAAAATTAAATTTTTTAGTCCCAAGCAATTTGGTTTTATGTCAGATCTCTTAACTGAAGATGCTCTTTTAGACTTTTCTTCTTTTATACATAAGGCGATTGACGAAAAAATGTGTTGCGCTAGTCTGTTTGTAGATATTACTAAAGCATTTGATATGGTGGACCATAATATTCTACTGAGTAAGCTTAGCTCCGCTGGTTTCGTGGCAATGTTTTTAGTTGGTTTAAGTAATACTTAACGAATAGAATTCAGAAAGTTAAAGGCGAAAATATTCCAAGTGAACCCAGACCTATTACCTTAGGGGTGCCACAAGGCTCGGTTCTTGGACCTATCTTGTTTCTAATATACATTAACTCACTATTCTCGTTGCCATTTGTTGGTAAAGTAACGGCATTTGCAGATGACCTTGCCATTGCATATGGATCTACAAATGAATTTAATCTTTTTGCTGATATCAATCACGATGTTTTTATGCTGAGGGCTTGGTTTGCTAGCCACAAACTCGTGCTAAGCGACAAGACAAAGTTGATGTATTTTAATCAATGCGGAAAGGAGTTACCTAGAAACGATATTTTCTTTCTTTGTACTCATCAAAATTCTGTCAACACCTTTGACGAGACAATAAGTTGTGACAGTAATTGCTTTAAAATTGATGTGGTCCCTAATTTTAAATATTTAGGAGTTATATTCGACCAAAGCCTAAGTTGGTCATCACATATTTTTGCTTTGAAATCGTACATGTTGTCAGCGGTTCGTTCATTCTTTAACCTAAAAAGGCTGTGCTCAAATCGAATGTTAGCATTAATATATCATGGGCTAGTCCACTCTAAATTACAATATGGAATCAGTTGCTGGGGTGGAGCGTATGCTAGTAAGTTAAATGCGCTTTTAATCCTACAGAAGTGCTTTATCCGAAAAATGTGTAACGCAGACCGTCTATCACACTATGGACCTTTTCAAAAAATTAAACATACTTGTACTATTACAAGGTTTTGAAAATTTTTTTTATAAGGAGTGGGTATTCACAAAGCCCTTACAGCCTAAGAAGTAGACCGTTATCAAGTGTAAAAATTCCTCGTTTTCGGACCACAATTTTCCGTAACTTTTACACAATCGTGTCATGTAAACTGTATAATAAATTACCTGCTGTAATACAACTCATTAGAAAACTTTCTAAGTTTATGAGGGAAGTGAAACGGTGGCTACTTGGTTTCAATCATGAGGGTGTAGAAATTCTGTTGGGCCCCATCGTATAAATTCTGCTATGTAATATTTTTGAAGTTTTTAGCTTTATATGTAAGTACTTTGTCATTTATAGTATTTCTTTTTATTTAATATAGTATTTTTTTTATTTAAAATAGTTATTCTCTGGTCTTTACTTTAACTAGGGATTGAAGCAATTATATCTTGTGATTATTATGCGCCCCACAAGCATTTATAATTATATTTAAAGGAAATGACATTTCCACTGCTTTTTTAATTAGCATTTAATGTGATTAACTAGTTTCTTATTTGAATTTGTTACTTTTTTATATTGTACTACTTGGAAAATTGTACGTATTTATAAGAAAATAAAGAATATACAATACAATACAATACAATATATTTCCCAGAATAAAATTAATGTCTGTAACGTTAATTCCCACACAATTCTGCGATTAAGTCTCCTTCGGTTTGCTACTAATGTTATTTTAATTCGCTTTCGAGAGAAGTTATTGTAAGCCACCAAATATTGTTATTGCTATAAGATTTGGTTTTATTTATATGATATAATCCATTACTATAATTAACTTCTCGTCTGCTTAAAATATATTATTTAAGAGTGTTCGTGCATCCTATAATGTGGGTGAAAGCAGTCGATATTGTCCTGGATCATATGGTGATGCAAGGTTCTGATCTTAGTACTGTAGCGGCGATAGGCGGTTCTGCGCAGGTATAATCCACATACCCAAAACTTGTATATTTCGACCCTATTAGAATTTAAAATGCGTAACTAAGTATAGCTCTTCCCTTTCATATAAAAAGCGGTGAACTCACGAGTGGATGGCTTCATAATATTACACTATAGATAATAAATTAAACTTACTAGTACATTGCTGAAATGGTAAAAGTTGTCCTTCCTATTGAACGCTCACACCCAAAACAAAATTTCCTAAAAATGAGGAAAATGGTTATTGAAGGAAAAATGCTATACGATATTTCACTATAGAAATCCTTCCCTAAATCTAGACATATAATTTTCTTAAAAATACAAAAATATAACTGTGTGTTTAATGGTGTGTTCAATTTTACTTAATCTTTAAGGATTAATGAGCTTAACACTGGTTAATATTAGCTTTAATTTATTGTTTGCGGATATGGCTGAACGTGCTGAAACAAGCAACAAATGCCCAGGGTTGTGTTTAGCGCTTCAACGCATAAAACTCAAATTACTGAAACAACAACACAAAAAGTAAAAAAAAATTAGATAAATTTCTGCTTAAAGGACTATTTGCAATCACGAGAGATTTTCAGTCATAACTAGCTCAGAAGTAAGAACTTCAACACTCTCTGGTGGGCATACGGAAATGGGTAAGGCTTTCTCGAGTGAGCCGCGTATTTACCAAGGTCAAAATCTTTTCATGGTATTTGGCTAGCGCCAAGTTTTGTGGTCTAGAAAAACACTGTGTGATTTTCGATGCGAGATCCTGCATAGATTTTGTAATTAGCAGTTACAAATTCGTGTATTGATTTGGGAAATAAATTGTTTATCCGAAAAGAAGCATCCGAATGGGGCAATTTTTTAGATATAGATTCAAAAGACATTTAAGTACAGAGAAAAATTGTTTTGTTTACAAAAATTGTTTTTGTTGTTGGTTTTTAATACACTGATCGAACGTCACACTCAAGATTTTGGGGTGTAAGACAGTCGGTAGCGTAGTACCATTGAAGTGGATGTTCAAAATGGTCGACATTTGGGACGTCCATGTTGTAAATAAGGTCGCCGGTTATTTGGTCGGTGACAATTTCAGGTTTCGCGAGGCGACACAACCGGAGAGATCGGGGTGATAGCTGTTTATTTTATTACAAAGCTCATCGATAGTATAGGCGTAGGAAACAATAGTGACTCCTTCTGGTGGTGAATATAGCTATTGATATGTAGAAGTTAAACAGAAGTAGGGATAGGAAACTGGTTGGAGTATGAGTTTTTTTGAAGTTATTGCAAAAATAGCGTTGAGGATTTTTAATATGTTACGAGGTACCTTCGTACTTGTTTCTGAGATTGAAGAATGAGACCTATTCAAACTCAATTTTCACTAGGACAAGGCCGCTGAGACTTTGCTATACTTTAACATACAATACTTTACCCCTTTTTAGCACAACTATCATTTTTGATTTTATTAAATTTTATAAAATGTTTCTTCCTCTACAGTTCAGCATATCTTTCGCCAACACAGTCAATTCCCACCAATGGATTTTGCGGTGCGCGATTGACCATCAAGACGATTCCACGACACCTTTGAGTATTATTGATCTGAAAATTAATATGCAACGAATTTGTACAACAAACGAACAACACACACTGAAATAATCTTGATTAAAAAGTATCTAAGAATCTAATAATTTTTAAGATCGCAAAATAGAATGTAAGTTAACCACTGTGTAACAACCCTGTATTACAAAACAGGTTATTTTATATTGTAACAACCCTGCGGTTGAAACATAAAGGTAATGCAACTCTGAAAATAAAGAAGAAATAAAAGAAGAAGAGGAAGAGCACTTCCGGTTGAAGAGAGAAAATCCAAAACTCGTGTTTTTATCTTGCGGAAATAAATCTAGCGCAATCGCTAAGGAAAACAGAAGTTTTCATCTCAGTTGTGAAGCTCTAAATCGACAAATCAATTATTTTATATAAAACAATATTATGGACGCTCGAAATCAACTATTGAGCTCGCTTAATGAGTTGGGGGTGGATTTTCCATCTACGGCTACAAACGCCCAATCGCGCCGACTTTTGCAGGACGTAATTGGAGATGCAGCAAGCAATCTACCCATCGTTGTTCACGATAATAATGCTGCTGCTGATATTGTAACCACTGCCGCCCAGAATGATACCCCTGTTGCTGAAGTTACTCCCAATGCAGTTGCTACTAATATTGTCACCTCTGCCGCTGCCGCTACCGCTACCGTCACCACTGCCGCTACCGTCACCACTGCCGCTACTGATATCGTCACCACTGCCGCTACTGATATAGTCACCACTGCCGCTGTCACTGATATTATTACCAATACTGCCGCTGCTTATTGTACCACAACTGCCGGAACTAATGCTACCGCTGACATCGTCACCACTGCCGTCAATAATTTTACCATTACCGCTGCCGATTTGGTCGTCCATGCCGGACAGGCTGACACTTTTTTTTTTTTTTTTGCGGGGAGGCTGAAAAATGCCTAATGCACCATAATTGCCGCCGTCGCAGCAACCGTGTGTCCGTAGACTAAAAAACAGCCCCGTTCTGGAACCGTCGCCCACCCCGGCACCACTTTCGCATTACTTCAGGGTGGCGTTCCATATTTCTCATTTTTTAAGAGCCTACTGTTGTCCCTGCGTCCAGGTTTCCGCTATTTGCTCTGAGTGTCCATTTAGTCGCCACTGCTTCGCATGCGCATTTCTCTGCGCTCCCTCTCAGCATCCATCAGGCGTGTCATTACTTTAAATGCCATTTTGCTCACTGCAGTCCAGCACTCTTTCCTATTGCACATATGTGATACTAAATTTCTCGTGGTAGGTTCCTCCCCAAAGACTCCATGCAAGGTGAGTCTTTCTTCGTGGAAACGGGGGCAGTGGAACATGACGTGTTCTGCATTTTCCAACTCCGTGGTACACATTGGGCAATGAGGATCTTCCTATATCCTACGCTTCCATAAATACTCTTTAAAACCGCCATGTCCACTCATTATCTGCGTGAGATGGTAGTTCAGTTCGCCGTGCTTTCGCTCATTCCATTGAGCTACGTTCCAAACTAGTGTGAAAGTCCAACGCCCTTTACTCGAGGCCTCCCACCGTTCTTGCCACTTAGCTATTGTTTGTGTCCTTGCTCTTTTCTTGTCTTCTTCAGATGGTCGCTCGATATTAGTGTTATACAGATCGGCCAGTTCGCTTGCCAGTAAGTCCACTGGGATTTTCCGGGTTAGAACCAGGATCGCGTCGTCGGACACCGTTCGATAAGCACTTGCTATTCTTAAAGAAGCAAGTCGGTACGCTGCTAATATATATTTTTGATGAGTCTGTTTAGATCCATGCCACACTGGTGCAGCGTATAGTATTATTGAGCTGGATACTGTGGACAATAGCTGACGTGTAGCTTCCCTCGGACCACCAATGTTAGGCATTATTCGCATAAGTGATCCATTAACTTTGGTAGTTTTCTCCCCCACCGCTCTGAAGTGCTCTTTGAAAGTTAACTTAGAGTCAATGTGCACTCCTAAGTATTTTAAGGAATCCTTTGAGGTGATTTGATGATCCCCGACAGTTAAGACTAACTCGTTCGCCGACCGTTTGGAGCTTACTAATACCACTTCCGTCTTTTGGCTAGCCAACTCCAGTCCCGTATTGGTCAGCCATTCCTTTATTCTTGCTACGGCGTCATTACATAATGCTTGAAGCAGGTCCAGTTTCTTAGCCACTACTACCACTGTAATATCGTCAGCATATCCCACAATTTGCGTGTTTTCTGGTAGATCAATCTTTAGCACCCCGTCATACATTACATTCCAAAGCGTTGGACCGAGAACAGATCCCTGTGGGACGCCTCCTGTGCTTTTGTACTCTTTTTCTCCTTGATCCGTGTCAAAGAGAAGTACTCTGCCTTTAAGATAGCTACCTATTATTCTGCGTAGGTTAGCTGGAGTGCCGAAGTTTTGCAGCGCTGCCATTATCTGCATCCAGTTCGCAGTGTTAAAAGCATTCTTGATGTCCAACATAATCAGTGCACAGAACTTCCTTTTATTTTGGCCTCCAGAGATAGCTTCTCTAGCTATATTGACGACTGTTTGTATTGCATCTACGGTGGATCTTGATTTTCGAAATCCATATTGACTATTTGATAAGCCACCTGGTCTTTCTAGAGTCAGCTGTAGGCGCTCACGAATTATACGCTCGAAAATCTTCCCTAGGGAATCCAGCATACTAAGTGGCCTGTATGAGGAAGGTTGGTCCGGCTGTTTACCACGTTTCAGCAATAGGACAAGTCCTTGTCGTTTCCACGGGCGAGGGAACACGCCTTCTTGCATACAGGCATTAAAAAGATCAGTAAATAATGTAGCCCTAGTTGTGATCGCGGCTTTAAGGGTTATGTTTGGTACTTCGTCGGGTCCTGGGGATTTGTTACCAGCAACTCTTTTTGCAGCGTCCAGCACCTCTTGCTCTGTAATTTGCGGAATTTCCGTACTTTCTAGATCCTCACTTGGATAAGTCCAGCGATCTTGCGCCGGGAAAAGTGTTTCAACAATAATATTCATCAGTATCGGGAACGTAGGTTGCTGTGATATCGGTCCTTTAACTTTGGCCATCACAGTTCTGTAGGCTGATCCCCAAGGATCTAGGCGGACATTATCCAGCAGTTCCCTAAAGCATAGCTTCTTGCTCTTTTTATGGCATTTTTAAGTGCCTTTCTTTGTGCGACATAGGTGCTGTGTAACTCCGCATATCGTGGTGATGAGCGTGCCCTCTGCGCTATTCTTCGTGCTTTGTGACATTTTCTACGCTCTTCGGCAATTTCGTCAATCCACCAATATACCGGAGTGCACTGTGCTTTTCCGCGACTTCTGGGCATGGCAGCATCACATGCCATACATAGCAACTTAGTGATTTGAACCGACTGGTCTTCCGCATGCGATTCTCGTACTATGGCGTCCTTCCAGATAATGTCAAATATTTGTGGGTCGAAAAGATGCTGTTTCCATTTCCTACTTTGTCGATTTCTTGCTGCTACCGTGCGTGGAGTTTCGAGCAACTCTACGCTAATAGCTTTATGGTCGCTGTGTGTGTAGACGTTGCTTATGGACCATTTTGCTCGTCTTGCTACTTCGCTGCTAGCGAAGGTGAGATCTATAATGGATCGTCTGGTACCTGTATCAAAGGTATATATCCCTGGTTCATTTAGGAGTTCTAGCCTCAAAGAAGTAAGGCTTTCGAGAAGAACTCTCCCTCTTTCGTTGGTTCGTCTACTTCCCCACACAGATGACCATGCATTGAAGTCTCCACACACTAAAAGCGGGTGTTTACCTCGTGCTTCAATGGTGATCCCGTATATCATGTCTTCGAACTCGGCGATGGTCATGCTCGGAGGGGCATTGCAACTGAAGACGTATATACCGTTGATTTTTGCCCACGTGAATCATGCTACCGTTGGCGTCATATTTTCCTGTGGGAGAAATTTCCCTGGTGCCCAAATTGAGGCTTTCCCTGCTGAATCTGAGTGCCAACCCTGCTCCTGGCGATTTTTGTATTGTTCAGGGAGTACCACTATGTCATATCCTCCTTCATGCACTGTTTGGGGTAAGGCTGACACTGCCGTTGCTTATATCGCTACCACTGCCGCCTGTGCCGTCTCTATTGACGCCGCTGTCACCAATACACCCAGTACTGCCTTTGCCAATATGAACACCAATATTGCTAGTATAACTAACATAGATGAAGAACTGGCTGCCTTACGTAAGCGAGTAGAAATGTTGCAACTTATGAAAGAAATTGATGAATTGAGAACCAATGCTATTCTGCCGCAACACCGCCGACTTGATTTTAGTGATATCGAGCACGCTCTCCCGAAATTCAGTGGCGTCGATATTTCGCTAACTGTGCAAAATTTCTTACGTGACTTTGAAGAGGTGACAGAGGCATCGGGTGCAAATGAACGGTTGAAATTATTAGCCCTTCGTCGCTGTCTAACGGGCACTGCTAAAATATTTTTGACGTTCACCACTACGTTAAACTACGGGGCGTTGAAAAAAGCATTAGAGCGGGAATTTGCAGTCCCAGTGAATAGAATTGAAATACATAAAATGTTGGAACAGCGTCGTTGGGACAAAAAAAAAAAGAAGTCCTTACACTGTTATGTATTGGCCATGCAGGCCATCGGAAAGAGGGTGAACATAACCGAGCAGGAAATAATTGAGTTCATTATCGACGGCATCAGTGGCACCGTCTCTAATATACATACACCTGCTGCTACCTGCCAGGACGTTAGACGAACTAAAGGACGATATGAAAGAAGATACTTGGTGGCCGACGCAGTAACCACCACCACAGGACGTAAACAGGCATCATGGCCATCTGAAGAAAATAAATTGAAATGTTTTAATTGCCCCAAAAACGGGCATATTAAACCTAACTGCCCTTACCCGTTGCAGCCAGAAGGGTCATGTTTCCGCTGTTGGCGGATGGGTCACGACCATCGGTCATGCACCAACGCTGCAAAAGTTTTGAAACCCAAAAACCAGATAGCCACCGTAATGGGAGACGAATACGGCGAGCTGGACACCGCCAACGCGTATAACTATGTGAGTATCACATTTAGAATAGAAAATATATTAGTTTCTGACGTTATTCTTTCGCTTTTTGGCACCGGTAGTCCGGTTAGTTTCATACAAATATCACTGGTCCAAGAACGACTAGTCAATTTGCAGAAAACAATATATCCAAATACGTCGGGATATAAAGGAGTCGGGGCAGAAAAATAAATATAATTTCGAAAATAAAATGTATTTTAAATTTTAATGAAATGTCAAATAAAATTGAACTAAACGTCACTTCAGACGAAGATATGGTAGTACCACTTATTTTGGGACGGGACTTTCTTAATAAATTTCATATCAAACTAAAAAGTGTTAGAAAAGAATATACTAAAAAAGAATTGGTAGATATAAAGTTACTCGAGCGGGAATCGCTCCTAATGAGTCCCATATCAAAAGTATTCAAAATTTTCCTATCCCTACGAACCCCAAACAGTTGCAGTCGTGTTTGGGTTTGTTCTCCTACTTCCGTAGATTCGTACCATCCTTTTAACGAATTGCTAAGCCTTTACAAAACCTATTAAAAAGAGATGTTCAAATTAATTTTGACGGGAAATGTCACGACGCCTTTTTTAAATTAAAATCCCGTCTGATTAAAAGTCCAGTTTTAGCCATTTACAGTACAGAAAAGTAAACTGAACTACACTGCGATGCCAGTAGCATTGGCTTTGGAGCAGTACTATTACAACGCCAGGATGATGGTAAACTTCACCCAATTTCCTACTTCTCAAAAGCCGCCTCAAGTGCTGAATCAAAGTACCACAGTTTTGAGTTAGAAACTTTATCTATAATATATGCTTTGAGAAGATTTCGCACTTACTTGGAAGGAATACCTTTTACCATAGTTACGGACTGCAACTCCCTAACCATGACTCTAGATAGAAGACAGCTGAATTCCCGAATATCTAGGTGTGCTCTAGAATTAGAAAATTATAATTATAAAATCAGCACCGACGAGGTACTTCCATGGGCCATGTCGACGCATTAAGCAGACAGTTTGCCTCGGTTATAGATGCTGCCGATGTAGAATTCTGTATTCAGGTTGCTCAAGAGTGCGATCAGAATATTAAGGTTTTACGAGATAAGCTCGTAAATGAGCAGTTATCCGGTTTTGATTTGATTGATGGATTAGTATACAAGACCTGAATTAGTATATGATTAGTATACACAAACCTGATGGTGTTGTATGTACCTGAAAAAATGGAATCTAGCGTGATACAGTCAATACATGAAAAATTAGGCCATTTATCTGTGGATAAAACACTAAATAAACTAGGTCTTTATTACTGGTTCCCGGAGATGCGAACGAATGTAGAGAAGTTTGTTAGGAATTGCCTAAAATGCATTATGTATGCCACCCCTCCTCAAATGAGAGAAATGAATCTATACCCAATTCCCAAGACACCTTTACCATTTGATACGATTCACATTGATCATTTTGGCCCATTGCCATCACTATGATCGAAGTGAAAACAAATTCTGGTGATCGTTGACGCATTTACGAAGTTTGTTAAGTTATACCCTACGAATTCCACTAGTACCCGGGAGGTTATAGGTGCTCTTGATAACAGCAGATTACAGCAGACCAAGGCCCATCATAAGTGATCGTGGAATTTGTTTTACGTAACTACAGTTCGCTGAATTTCTGATGGAGAAAAATATAAGCCATGTAAAGGTAGCGGTTGCTTCCCCCCAGGCTAACGGACAAGTGGATAGAGTAAAAAATTTTTTAATTCAAATCCATTAACATTTCTTTTATTCAACATTTTTATAATATATTTGATTATTTATAATAGTTGTAAATTATAAACTATAAGTCTTAAAAAAGGAATAGTTTTTCAGTCGTGTTGGTGAGCCATAAATACAAATTTTTTTGTATGCGATTGTATGCATACAAAGTTAAGGGAAATTTAAATAAATTAACTAATGATATAGAAAACAAAAGAGAAGAACTAACAGAACTATTGGTTGCAGTAAACCATCAAATCGCGAGTAGGTAATTCACAATTTGAGTAAGTTGACTTGTAATTCGCCAATTTTAATACTATACTTTTTTTATTTTAGTTCAGAAAGCTGCAATTGAAGTTCGAAAGTTACAATTGAAGTTCAAAAATTTCTATTCAAGTTCAGAAAATTTAAGTTCAATCTCAGAATATCTATTTGTAGTTCAGAAAATTAAAAATGAAGTTCAGAATTTCTGTTTGTAGTTCATAAAATTATAATTGAACTTAAATTGTAATTTTCTGAACTTCAGTTGTAATTTGCTGAACTGCAATTGAAATTCCTGACCTTCAGTTATAATTTACTGAACTTCTATTGAAAATTGTGAACTACAATTGTAATTTTTTGAACTTCAATTGAAATTCCCGAGTTTTCAGAACTTCAATTGCAACTTTCAAAATTTTTTTTACATAAAATGAACAATCTAACATCTTTTCTGATGGTTAAAGTGGTGAATTGCCTACCAGAGGTTTGAAACCACTTGCATTCGTGTTGGCGCTTCTCTATATCATTAATATAACAATATCTTTTTAATAATTTCATTAATAGACAAATATAAATTTTTTTCCTTTAAATTTTAGAACTGTGTACAAAAATATGTAATTTTACATATCGCAACCTAAACCAAAAAGTATAGCAACTCATAATCAGAGAAGCTTTGTGTTGAATGTTGATTTATACCACAAAAATAACAAAATTCTTAACAAAACCAGGCTAAACGATAACGTTAACTACCAAAAAAACATAAGTTATTTTACGATGCTTTCATAGATCGATTTACACTTAAATACCGATTTAATTTTTTTTTTAAGTTCTCACATTTTTTAGTTTAAAATGCGATATATACATGTGGGAACGAGAACTGGTATTAAGAATAGTCTGCAAGATAGTCTGGTAACTACAAACAATAGAGAAAGGGTGGCAACGTCCAACGAGCCGACGGCAAGTGGCGTCCATCACGTAAGTGCAGTTGAAGTTGAAATGTAAAAGCGAAAAGGTCGCAAAAATGTATCAGTTGTTGTGCGCGCTTACTCTGAGTATAATTGCATTAAAATAACTTTTATAATTCTATTTTAAATATCAATATACTTTACTTAAATTCTAAGTTAAAATATTTAATAAACATTCTTGAATTATTAAACAATGAACTAAACTGTTTAATTATCCCACATACATTCAGTGGAATAATTTTAGATTGAGGGTACTTCATGCAATTTTCTTTCTTCGTGATTTTGCAATAATAAACGTAGGTACTCATAGTAATTTTTTGTTTTGAATTATGTGATTACAATATTTATAAGAACCATTTAGTTGATGGTATTGGTATTGTCAGTTAAATTCATCAGCAATTACTTATATTCAAAATATTTTTTTGTTATACATCTCTTTTATAAATTTTGGTTAAAAATTATTGACAAATTCGTTGCAATTAAATTGCTTTAAAAATCTTTGCAAACTTTACGAGATTTTTGAATATTATTTTAATTAGAGAATAAAAAGCTTAGAATAGTATCGTAGGAAAAAACTTAGAATTTTTTCAGATAAGTTCATCACAAATATTTATATTCAAAATACTTTTTTGTTATACATCTAGTTTATAAATTTTGGTTAAAAATTATTGACAAATTCGTTGCAATTAAATTGCTTTAAAATTCTTTGCAAACTTTACGAGATTGTTGAATATTATTTTAATTAGAGCATAAAAAGCTTATATTAGTAACGTAGGAAAAAATTTGGAATTATTAGATTCTTAGATACTTTTTAACCAAGATTATTTCAGTGTGTGTTGTTCGTTTGTTGTACAAATTAGTTGCATATTAATTTGCAGATCAAGAATACTCAAAGGTGTCGTGGCATCGTTTTGTTGGTCAATCGCGCGCCGCAATATCCAGTGATGGGAATTGACATTCATTATAAAGTAGCGAAGGCACGGTGCTGCGCAAACACATCGCCTACCTGTGTTGGCAAAAGATATGCTGAACTGTAGAGGAAGAAACATTTTTAAAATTTAATAAAATCAAAAATGATAGTTGTGCTAAACAGGGGTAAAGTATTGTATGTTAAAGTATAGCAAAGTCTCAGCGGCATTGTCCTGGTGAAAATTGAGTTTGAATAGGTCTCATTCTTCAGTCTCAGAAACATTTACAAAGGTAGCTCGTAAGATATTAAAAATCCTCAACGCTTTTTGCAATAACTTCAAAAAAACTCACATTCAAACCGGTGTCATATCCCTACTTCTGTTTAAATTGTACATATCAATAGCTATCTTCACCACCAGAAGGAGTCACTATTGTTTCCTACACCATATGGTCGCCAAGCCTAAGGATTACCCACTGGAAGAAGCTACAGGCCTGCCAAAATACTGCTCTCAGAACCGCCACGGGTTGTTTGCTTATGTCCCCAGAAAACCATCTACATAATGAGGCGAGAATACTCCCAATAAGTGAAAGAAATGAAATGTTAACCGAACAGTTTCTGTTGAATACCCAGGAACCTGGGCATCCCAACAGACATCTGATTGATGAGCAAAACCGCCCAGGGTCTTAAGGAGTCACCCCCGTAAGCACTATGAGGAAATACGGCACCTGAGAACACAGCCGTGTGAAGTCAGAGAACATAAGCAGGTCCTTGGTGAACTCCATAAACAGGCGTTGGACCTCTATGTCAGGAATTGCCCGGTGAATTCAGTACTCAAAGAACAATACCCTAAAATTGCAGAACAGGAACGCACGCTCCCTAGGGAAACGCGAGTCACTCTAGTCCAACTTCGATCTGGATACTGTAACAGGTTAAACTCTTACCTATCCAGAATCAACGCCGACATACAAAATGTCCCAGCTTGCAATGTGTCCCCACATGACACCAACCGTCTGTTCAATTGTAATATGGAACCAACTCCTCTAACACCCCTCTCTTTATGGTCCACCCCTGTTGAAACAGCAAGTTTCCTCGGACTCCCGTTGGAGGACATTGATGACAATTTGTGATTGGTCAGACCTGTTGGATGGGGCGAAGCACTGCTACAACAACAACATCAGAAGGCACTCGAAGACTGCCTCAAAACGAACAACCAAAAGCAATAATTATCATTTCACTGACACAAATTTTATAGTTTTTTCTTCCGTAGATGTACATAATCTTTTCATAATATTACTTAACAATTTAAGATTAGAAATTTTTTTCAAGTTGTATTTTGACTTACCAGCAACATTAGAATCATGTTTAATTGTACGCTGCACAATCATTGGACCATCATGTAACGAAGCTCAGTTTCTTCCAAAAATTGTTCGGCAGTGCCACGTAAAATCAATGTACATGTTCCAGCATTAACGCAAACTTTAAATAATTATAAACTATAAAAATAAAATTAATGTCAAACCCACTATCAAACCTTGGAAAATGTTGAAATGTTCACCACCAACTTGACGTTTTTCAAAGAGACCCAAAACACTTCATTGCACGTTTCAAATCTTCTTCTGGTACACTAACAGAACATTTCACGATCTGCAAAATACTGTGTACCAACATCACCAATTGGTAGTTTGGATAACACAACATTGGCGTCGTACTTGGCTAGTTTATTGTGCAGAATACGCCATTCAGCATCAACTATTTTCTGATACTCTTGAATACGTACTTCAGCATTGTCATGCTCAGCCTTGATTTCCAATTCTATATTTAAAATTGCGATTTTATATTTTTTGTATGACGTTGGATCCACCAAAGAAAAGTACAGCGTCCACAACCATTTTAGAAAAGATATCTTTTTGTTGATGAATAAGTTTGGAGGACATTGCTGTTGCAGCGCATTTTTTCCAATAAAGCACGTTGTTGTTCCTTTGATTGGCGCTTCAACATGTTCAGCCATGTCATACTTTGGTCATGAATAATTGTAATGCTTTGCGTATAGCTTTAATGATGATACGTGCATGCGCGCCTTCCTCAACATATGGGTTAACTTGTTTCAAGATTTCACATGCTTAAAGTACCACTGAAGTGGTGCCATTGCCGACCTGATAAGGGAAACATTTTTTTTCTACACATTCTAATATAACAACAAACTTACCTCAGCATTTTGAGATTTGGCGATGTCGACTAGAGTTTTACGGCTGGATGCACAATATCCAATAGTTTCATAATGGTTGCCATAATGATCATTTGAAATTGTGGCCTTACCATTGGAATAAACAATATGTTTCTCCATACTGTGTGAACCCATTGTAGTGCGTACAGCGTCCACAATTGAATGCGAGGCATTGATGTTGGGTATGTGTTGAGGTTCTACCTTGAGAGCTATCGGTACCCAAATATTTTTTACACAAAAACTCATGTACCCAATACAAGTTCAGGACGTTCATATTTATAGACACGCTGTGCGGTGTGGCCCAAATGTTGGAAATATTCAGTTGGCACTGTTGAGAAAAAATATGGATCAATGAACACGAGTAAAAGTGAAAGAGTTTTTTTACCATCTGTTGTTACTTTACACATTAGACATTGGAAACTACGACCAGCATCTACAAATTGCATATTAGCCTTGCAACGATTACATCTAATTGGACCCATTTCACCAAAATTTACAATGGGTGGCTCATATTCACCCTCAACCGTGCGTGCCATTGGTGAGATGGTAAGTGTAAAGGACAAAGCTGTAGTTTTTAATAAATCAGCTGTTGCAGGTATGCAATAGAAAAAGGCCTGCAAACGAGAAAAATCAATGTAATTGCCAAACAAAAAATTAATTTCGAATATCAATACCTAACGTAACGTGGCGAGGAGTTACCCGGATCTTGTACCACATATTTTGTGGTCATCAATGGTGGTAATAAACCCTGTTCATTAGTAATAAAAGCACCACCAGCGCTATTTTGATTTTCAGCGATAACGCTTATCGGATTAGGCATCTGATCGGGATCTAAACGGCGTTGGGCTACTGTTGCGGCTGTTGATATATACCAGTACTAGGTGCAGGTGGTTGCTAAAGAAAATAATACAAAAATAATCATCAGTAATATTTGAAATATATTAGTTGTATTAGCATACATTATAACCATGACGTCCGGGTATTGGGGGTTGACCCGGCATGGGTGGCTGACTGGGCATTGGCGCCTGTCCAGGTTGTGTTGGTGGCATCATTTGACCCATGTAACCACCTGGTGCACTTGGTTGTTGTAGAGGATAGCCTGGATGTTGAGGTTGTGGAGAGCAACCAGGTGGACCAGGTTGTGGTGGATAGCCCGACTGTTGTGGCATTGGCAGATAGGTTGTTGCTGCTGCTGTCGTGGAATTGCATAAAAAATGGATTTTCGTTTGAACTCCGGAAATATCTTTCACAACAGTGGACTTACCGTGTCCAATTCTGTCAATATTGATTGTTGCCTGACCCGAAATTACCTCTGGCGATAACGAGGACAAATTTTCGATATCCTGTAAATAATAGTTTTTTATTAATTCAAATTATATTAAAGTAAATCCTACAATATAACAGATTGAACGATGCAGATTTCATAGCACCAGTAATGAAAATGAATGAATGGATGTGTAGCGATATGGGAAAATGATGTTAGATATTCCAGAAAATGGCTTTTCCCATATCGCATTAAAACTTACTTGATTTTGGTTCCTTTGTGGAAAATATAAATGTGTTATTAATATAAAATGCAAATACCGTAGCGCACACAACAGTTAATTTAAATTTAGTTTTTATTATATCCGAAATTATTTGTAAATCAATTTTAAGCTATTGCATAGATTTTATCGCGGGCTTGGCGACTAAATCAAAAAAAAAACCGTAACGGATATTTGTCAAAAAAGGTTCGAAAAGGCTCGAAAAGGTTCGGTGTTAGCAACAGGCCAAATAATAAAATTAGATATATATCATAAACAGCGGTGGGCACCACTACATTTACACGGTTACCAAATTGAGAATGTGTTAGTAACGCGTAGCGAGCACGAAAGCAAAATCAATTATATATTTAGTTTGATTTCAATGCTTGAACGGTGAACACGTGTCACACGCACTTTTTGGTACTCTGTTTTAAGCGCGCGTGCGACACTTCCTCACCGTACGACCACCGAAATCAAACTAAAAGAGCTTTCGTTGATTTTCACGAAGTAGCCATTGTGCTATCGCTTATCGTATACATATATGGTCGCTTACAAGCCAACATAATAAAACCGCACTGCGTTTTTTTAGCGCACGCAAACAACCGACGTTTTTTGCCCTAACCCAAATAAGCATGCGTTGCGGCAATGTAAAGCATGTGTGCAAACGTCAAATCCAAATGTCACGCAGAACAAAAATTGGAAATCGAGTTAGGTTTTCACGCAGAAAATTCAATTTGAGTTGCTCTCATACAAGTTGTATGTGCATGAGACATTTTTGACAGAAAATTACTTGCGTGCGTTTATATTAGGTTGGCTTGTTAGCAGGTGCTAAGCTCACGCCCACCCCGGATCATAAAGTTAAAGTTAAAGTGAATGTTAAAGTTAAGGCGAAAGTTAAAGTTAAAAATAAAGTTAAAGTTAAAGTGAAAGTTAAAGTTAAGGTTAAAGTTAAAGTTGAAGTTAAAGTTAAAGTTAAAGTTAAAGTTAAAGTTGAAGTTAAGGTTAAAGTTAAAGTTAAAGTTAAATTTAAAGTTAAAGTTAAAGGCAAAGTTAAAGTTAATGTTAAAGTTAAGTTAAAGTTAAGGTTAAAGTTAAATTTAAAGTTAAAGTCAAAGTTCAAGTTAAAGTTAAAGTTAAAGTTAAATTTAAAGTTAAAGTTAAAGTTAAAGTTCATGTTAAAGTTAAAGTTAAAGTTAAGGTTAAAGTTAAAGTTAAAGTCAAAGTTAAAGTTAAAGTCAAAGTTAAGGTTAAAGTTAAAGTTAAATTTAAAGTTAAAGTTACATTTAAAGTTAAAGTTAAAGTCAAAGTTAAAGTTAAACTCAAAGTTAAAGTTAAAGTTAAGGTTAAAGTTAAAGTTAAATTTAAAGTTAAAGTTAAAGTTGAAGTTAAAGTTAAAGTTAAAGTGAATGTTAAGCGAAAGTTAAAGTTAAAGGTAAAGTTAAAAATAAAGCTAAAGTTAAAGTTAAGGTTAGAGTTAAAGTTAAAGTTAAGGTTAAAGTTAAAGTTAAATTTAAAGTTAAAGTTACAGTTAAAGTTAAGGTTAAAGTTAAAGTTAAGGTTAAAGTTAAAGTTGAAGTTAAAGTTAAAGTTAAAGTTAAAGTTAAAGTTAAAATGAATGTTAAAGTTAAAGCGAAAGTTAAAGTTAAAGTTAAAAATAAAGTTAAAGTGAAAGTTAAAGTTAAGGTTAAATTTAAAGTTAAAGTTAAAGTTAAAGTCAAAGTTACACTTAAAGTTAATGTTAAAGTTAATGTTAAAGTTAAAGTTGAAGTGAATGTTAAAGTTAAAGCGAAAGTTAAAGGTAAAGTTAAAAATAAAGTTAAAGTTAAAGTTGAAATTAAAGTTAAAGTTAAAAATAAAGTTAAAGTTAAAGTGAAAGTTAAAGTTAAAGTTAAAGTGAATGTTAAAGTTAAAGCGAAAGTTAAAGTTAAAGTTAAAAATAAAGTTAAAGTTAAAAATAAAGTTAAAGTTAAAGTGAAAGAATTGTTTTTGTTTTTATCGGCCTATTGATAAATCATTCAAGGTTCGAATCGAGCTCAAGGCCAGAACAATAATTTTTTTCTAATGATAATTATTGTTATTTTTTAATTTTTCTAAATTTGAAAAATTGTATTTTGTTTTTGGGATAGTAAGTAGAAAATTTTTCAGCCAACCTGCCATAGCTGCGCAGATAGATCCATTTCGAAGGGTGCTAAGCCTTCATCATCAGTACGCTTTAGGCATGCTACGCTAACCATTTAGCTATACAGCGGTGGTTTGTTTGACTGGCAAATTTGCTACTTCTATTCCTTTTTACCAACTATACTTATTCAGTGTTGCGCCATCTGGTGCAAATCACTGATAATGCTGGATTTTTGTTTATTGTCAGTTACTTTGTTTGACATTCCCAAGTGCTCATGGTTTATTAACAATTGTTTTTGTTTTTATCGGCCTATTGATAAATCATTCAAGGTTCGAATCGAGCTCAAGGCCAGAGCAATAACTTTTCTAATGATAATTATTGTTATTTTTTAATTTTTCTAAATTTGAAAAATTGTATTTTGTTTTTGGAATTGTAAGTAGAAAATTTTTCAGACAACCTGCCATAACTGCACAGATAGATCCATTTCGAAGGGTGCTAAGCCTTCATCATCAGTACGCTTTAGGCATGCTGCGCTAACCATTTACCTATACAGCGGTGGTTTGTTTGACTGGCAAATTTGCTACTTCTATTCCTTTTTACCAACTATATTTATTCAGTGTTGCGCCATCTGGTGCAAATCACTGATAATGCTGGATTTTTGTTTATTGTCAGTTACTTTGTTTGACATTCTCAAGTGCTCATGGTTTATTAACAATTGTTTTTGTTTTTATCGGCCTATTGATAAATCGTTCAAGGTTCGAATCGAGCTCAAAGCCACAACAATAATTTTTTTCTAATGATAATTATTGTTATTTTTTAATTTTTCAAAATTTGAAAAATTGAATTTTGTTTTTGGAATAGTAAGTAGAAAATTTTTCAGACAACCTGCCATAGCTGCGCAGATGGATCCATTTCGAAGGGTGCTAACCCTTCATCATCAGTACGCTTTAGGCATGCTGCGCTAACCATTTAGCTATACAGCGGTGGTTTGTTTGACTGGCAAATTTGCTACTTCTATTCATTTTTACCAACTATATATATTCAGTGATGCGCCATCTGGTGCAAATCACTGATAATACTGGATTTTTGTTTATTGTCAGTTACTTTGTTTGACATTCTCAAGTGCTCATGGTTTATTAACAATTGTTTTTGTTTTTATCGGCCTATTGATAAATCATTCAAGGTTCGAATCGAGCTCAAGACCAGAACAATAATTTTTTTCTAATGATAATTATTGTTATTTTTTAATTTTTCTAAATTTGAAAAATTGAATTTTGTTTTTGGAATAGTAAGTAGAAAATTTTTCAGACAACCTGCCATAGCTGCGCAGATAGATCCATTTCGAAGGGTGCTAAGCCTTCATCAGCAGTACGCTTTAGGCATGCTGCGCTAACCATTTAGCTATACAGCGGTGGTTTGTTTGACTGGCAAATTTGCTACTTCTATTCCTTTTTACCAACTATATTTATTCAGTGTTGCGCCATCTGGTGCAAATCACTGATAATGCTGGATTTTTGTTTATTGTCAGTTACTTTGTTTGACATTCCCAAGTGCTCATGGTTTATTAACAATTGTTTTTGTTTTTATCGGCCTATTGATAAATCATTCAAGGTTCGAATCGAGCTCAAGGCCAGAACAATAATTTTTTTCTAATGATAATTATTGTTATTTTTTAATTTTTCTAAATTTGAAAAATTGTATTTTGTATTTGGAATAGTAAGTAGAAAATTTTTCAGACAACCTGCCATAGCTGCGTAGATAGATCCACTATTCCAAAAACAAAATACAATTTTTCAAATTTAGAAAAATTAAAAAATAACAATAATTATCATTAGAAAAAAATTATTGTTCTGGCCTTGAGCTCCATTCGAACCTTGAATGATTTATCAATAGGCCGATAAAAACAAAAACAATTGTTAATAACCATGAGCACTTGGGAATGTCAAACAAAGTAACTGACAATAAACAAAAATCCAGCATTATCAGTGATTTGTACCAGATGGCGCAACACTGAATAAATATAGTTGGTAAAAAGGAATAGAAGTAGCAAATTTGCCAGTCAAACAAACCACCGCTGTATAGCTAAATGGTTAGCGCAGCATGCCTAAAGCGTACTGATGATGAAGGCTTAGCACCCTTCGAAATGGATCTATCTGCGCAGCTATGGCAGCTTGTCTGAAAAATTTTCTACTTACTATTCCAAAAACAAATACAATTTTTCAAATTTAGAAAAATTAAAAAATAACAATAATTATCATTAGAAAAAAATTATTGCTCTGGCCTTGAGCTCGATTCGAACCTTGAATGATTTATCAATAGGCCGATAAAAACAAAAACAATTGTTAATAAACCATGAGCACTTGGGAATGTCAAACAAAGTAACTGACATTAAACAAAAATTCAGCATTATCAGCGATTTGCACCAGATGGCGCAACACTGAATAAATATAGTTGGTAAAAAGGAATAGAAGTAGCAAATTTGCCAGTCAAACAAACCACCGCTGTATAGCTAAATGGTTAGCGCAGCATGTCTAAAGCGTAATGATGATGAAGGCTTAGCACCCTTCGAAATGGATCTATCTGCGCAGCTATGGCAGGTTGTCTGAAAAATTTTCTATTTACTATTCCAAAAACAAAATACAATTTTTCAAATTTAGAAAAATTAAAAAAAAACAATAATTATCATTAGAAAAAAATTGTTGTTCTGGCCTTGAGCTCGATTCGAACCTTGTATGATTTATCAATAGGCCGATAAAAACAAAAACAATTGTTAATAAACCATGAGCACTTGGGAATGTCAAAAAAAATAACTGACAATAAACAAAAATCCAGCATTATCAGTGATTTGCACCAGATGGTGCAACACTGAATAAATATAGTTGGTAAAAAGGAATAGAAGTAGCAAATTTGCCAGTCAAACAAACCACCACTGTATAGCTAAATGGTTAGCGCAGCATGCCTAAAGCGCACTGATGATGAAGGCTTAGCACCCTTCGAAATGGATCTATCTGCGCAGCTATGGCAGGTTGTCTGAAAAATTTTCTACTTACTATTCCAAAAACAAAATACAATATTTCAAATTTAGAAAAATTAAAAAATAACAATAATTATCATTAGAAAAAAATTATTGTTCTGGCCTTGGGCTTGATTCGAACCTTGAATGGTTAAAGTGAAAGTTAAAGTTAAAGATAAACTTAAAGTTAAAGTTTAAGTTAAATTTAAAGTTAAAGTTAAAGTTAAAGTTAATCTTAAAGTTAAAGTTAAAGTTAAAGTTAAACTGAAAGTTAAAGTTAAAGTTATAGTTAAAGTTAAAGTGAATGTTAAAGTTAAAGCGAAAGTTATAGCTAAAGTTAAAAATACAGTTAAAGTTAAAGTTAAGGTTATAAAATAAAAAAAATAAATGTAAGGCGCGATAACCTCCGAAGAGATCTAAGGCCGAGCGTCTCTTCCAATTTGCGTCGTGCTCCTCTTGATTTTTCCCTACAAATTGGCCGGACGGGACCTACATGTTTTATGCCGATTCCGAACGGCATCTGCAAGGCAGATGAGTTTTCACTGAGAGCTTTTCATGGCAGAAATACAATCGGAGCGCTTGCCAGACACTGCCGAGGGGCGACCCCGCTTAGAAAAATTTTCTTCTAATTGAAAAATCTTATTTCTAAAATTTTGATGTTGCTTTGCCCGGGAGTTGAACCCAGGGCATACGGTATGATAGGCGGAGCACGCTACCATCACACCACGGTGGCCGTCGTGTTAAAGTTAAATTTAAAGTCAAAGTTAAAGTTAAAGTTAAATTTAAAGTTAAAATTGCAGTTAAAGTTAAAGTCAAAGTTAAAGTTAAAGTTAAGGTTAAAGTTAAATTTAAAGTTAAAGTTACATTTAAAGTTAAAGTTAAAGTGAAAGTTAAAGTTAAAGTTAATGTTAAAGTTAAAGTTAAAGTGAATGTTAAAGTTAAAGCGAAAGTTAAAGTTAAAAATAAAGTTAAAGTTAAAGTTAAGGTTAAAGTTAAAGTTAAATTCAAAGTTAAAGGTAAAGTTAAAGTTAAGGTTAAAGTTAAATTTAAAGTGAAAGTTACAGTTAAAGTTAAGGTTAAAGTTAAATTTAAAGTTAAAGTTAAAGTTACAGTTAAAGTTAAAATTAAAGTTGAAGTTAAAGTTAAAGTTAAAGTGAATGTTAAATTTAAAGCGAAAGTTAAAGTTGAAGTTAAAAATAAAGTTAAAGTTAAAGTGAAAGTTAAAGTTAAGGTTAAATTTAAAGTTAAAGTTAAAGTTAAAGTCAAAGTTACAGTTAAAGTTAATGTTAAAGTTAAAGTTAAAGTTGAAGTGAATGGTAAAGTTAAAGCGAAAGTTAAAGTTAAAGTAAAAAAAAAAGTTAAAGTTAAAGTTGAAATTAAAGTTAAAGTGAAAAATAAAGTTAAAGTTAAAGTGAAAGTTAAAGTTAAAGTGAATTTAAAAGTTAAAGCGAAAGTTAAAGTTAAAAATAAAGTTAAAGTTAAAGGTAAGTGAAAGTTAAAAGTAAAGTTAAAGTTAAAGTTGAGTGAAAGTTAAAGTTAAAGTTAAAGTTAAAGTTAAAGTTAAAGTTAAAGTGAATGTTAAAGTTGAAGCGAAAGTTAAAGTTACAGGTAAAAATAAAGTTAAAGTTAAAGTTAAAGGTAGGTGAAAGTTAAAAATAAAGTTAAAGTTAAAGTGAAAATTAAAGTTAGAGTTAAAGTCAAAGTTAAAGTTAAGGTTAAAATTAAAGTTAAAGTTAAAGTTAAAGTTATGGTTAAAGTTAAAGTTAAAGTTGAAGTTAAAGTTAAAGTTAAAGTTAAAGTTAAAATTAAAGTTAATGTTAAAGTTAAAGTTACAGTTAAAATTAAAGTTAAAGTTAAAGTCAAAGTTAAAGTTAAAGTTAAGGTTAAAGTTAAAGCTAAAGTTAAATTTAAAGTTAAAGTTAAAGTTAATGTTAAAGTTAAAGTTAAGGTTAAGGTTAAAGTTAAAGTTAAAGTTAAAGTCAAAGTCAAAGTTAAAGTTAAAGTAAAGGTTAAAGTTAAATTTAAAGTTAAAGTTACAGTTACAGTTAAAGTTAAAGTCAAAGTTAACGTTAAAGTAAACTCAAAGGTAAAGTTAAAGTTAAAGTTAAGGTTAAAGTTAAAGTTAAATTTAAAGTTAAAGTTACAGTTAAAGTTACAGTTAAAGTTAAAGTTAAAGTTAAGGTTAAAGTTAAAGTTAAAGTTAAAGTTAAAGTTAATGTTAATGTTAATGTTAATGTTAAAGTTAAAGTTAAAGTTAAAGTGAATGTTAAAGTTAAAGCGAAAGTTAAAGTTAAAGTTAAAAATAAAGTTAAAGTTAAAGTTAAGGTTAAAGTTAAAGTCAAAGTGAAAGTTAAAGTTAAGGTTAAAGTTAAAGTTAAATTTAAAGTTAAAGTTACAGTTAAAGTTAAAGTTAAAGTTAAAGTTGAAGATAAAGTTAAAGTTAAAGTTAAAGTTAAAGTTACAGTTAAAGTTAAAATTAAAGTTAAAGTTAAAGTTAAAATTGAAGTTAAAGTTAAAGTTAAAGTTAAAGTTAAAGTTAAGTTAAAGTTAAAGTTAAAGTTAAAGTTAAGGTTAAAGTTAAAGTTAAATTTAAAGTTAAAGTTACAGTTAAAGTTAAAGTTAAAGTTAAAGTTAAAGTTAAAGTTAAAGTTAAGGTTAAAGTTAAAGTTAAAGTTAAAATTAAAGTTAAAGTTACAGTTAAAGTTAAAATTAAAGTTAAAGTTAAAGTTAAAATTGAAGTTAAAGTTAAAGTTAAGTTAAAGTTAAAGTTAAAGTTAAAGTTAAAGTTAAAGTTAAAGTTAAGGTTAAAGTTAAAGTTAAATTTAAAGTTAAAGTTACACTTAAAGTTAAAGTGAAAGTTAAAGTTAAAGTTAAAGTTAAAGTTGAAGTTAAAGTTAAAGTTAAAGTGAAAGTTAAAGTTAAATTTAAAGTTAAAGTTGAAGTTAAAGTTAAATTTAAATTTAAAGTTACAGTTACAGTTACAGTTAAAGTTAAAGTTAAAGTTAAAGTTAAAGTTAAAGTTAAAATTAAAGTTAAAGTTAAAGTTAAAGTTACAGTTAAAGTTAAAGTTAAGGTTAAAGTTAAAGTTAAATTTAAAGTTAATGTTAATGTTAATGTTAATGTTAATGTTAAAGTTAAAGTTAAAGTGAATGTTAAAGTTAAAGCGAAAGTTAAAGTTAAAGTTAAAAATAAAGTTAAAGTTAAAGTTAAGGTTAAAGTTAAAGTTAAAGTTAAAGTCAAAGTGAAAGTTAAAGTTAAGGTTAAAGTTAAAGTTAAATTTAAAGTTAAAGTTACAGTTAAAGTTAAAGTTAAAGTTAAAGTTAAAGTTAAGGTTAAAGTTAAAGTTAAAGTTAAAGTTAAATTTAAAGTTAAAGTTACAGTTAAAGTTAAAGCTAAAGTTAAAGTTAAAGTTAAAATTGAAGTTAAAGTTAAAGTTAAGTTAAAGTTAAAGTTAAGGTTAAAGTTAAAGTTAAATTCAAAGTTAAAGTTAAAGTTAAATTTAAAGTTACACTTAAAGTTAAAGTTGAAGTTAAAGTTACAGTTAAAGTTAAAGTTAAAGTTAAGGTTAAAGTTAAAGCGAAAGTTAAAGTTAAATTTAAAGTTACAGTTAAAGTTAAAGTTAAAGTTAGGGTTAAAGTTAAATTTAAAGTTAAAGTTACAGTTAAAGTTAAAGTTAAAGTTAAATTTAAAGTTAAAGTTACAGTTAAAGTTAAAGTTACAGTTAAAGCTAAAGTTAAAGTTAAAGTTAAAATTAAAGTTAAAGTTAAAGTTAAAGTCAAAGGTAAAGTTAAAGTTAAGGTTAAAGTTAAAGTTAAAGTTGAAGTTGAAGTTGAAGTTGAAGTTAAAGTTAAAGTTAAAGTGAATGTTAAAGTTAAAGCGAAAGTTAAAGTTAAAGTTAAAAATAAAGTTAAAGTTAAAGTTAAGGTTAAATTTAAAGTTAAAGTTAAAGTCAACGTTACAGTTAAATTTAATGTTAAAGTTAAAGTTAAAGTTGAAGTGAATGTTAAAGTTAAAGCGAAAGTTAAAGTTAAAGTTAAAAAAAAAAGTTTAAGTTAAAGTTGAAATTAAAGTTAAAGTTAAAAATAAAGTTAGTGATTACGTGTAATTCGGGACGATGGGGATTCGCTCGCACGTAACACCAAAAAAGAAATGTAAAAGAGAAGGAACTAGTTAGTGACTTATTGAAAAACAACACTTTCACTAATCTAATGAACAACAAACTTTCTTTATTCAATAATTCAAAAGGGGAAAAATTAAATTGTAAAGTATTTCGGAAATCACTTTAACTTAATGGTATGGAATTTGCACTTGAAACAATGAATGCTTACCTTCGGTTTGGTTGCTGGAGCTCACTTGCTGATGTTCAAAAGAAAAGTGAAAGTGAAAGAAAAAGAAAGAGTCCATGGCACCCGCCGATTGCTAACTTTCGTCGAGTTTTCCCCTACTCAATTAGTTCTCGGCTGTGCAAGGACAGTTACCGGTAATAGTTAAGTATACGGGCCGTATTAGGGTGAACTAAAAGTTATTTTAAATATTTAGGCTGTTGGCCTAAACATGCCGGCCCCCTTGCGGCGAGCAAGCTGAGAACAAACAACCAGTCCGAATTGACATCTAAGATTATACATGTAGCGATATATTGGGTGTACAGAATATGAAATAAAGTAGGATTCGTACGTTGTTCTCCATCGCCTTGTGGTGATGGCTCCCATTTCTCGATGAATACTGTGGATGAGAGAAAAATGGTTAATACATAAATACGTGGTTCTATTTAGTTCAATGCTCCTTATTAGATTAAAATGCGGATTCGGAGGTATCTGTAGATATGTTGTCGATATAAAATGTATTCTGGGATTGGCTTATTGTTGGTAGGCCCCCGATATGATCAGGCCAAAGATGGTAGCCTGAGCTAGTAGCCCGTTAATCGTGGACGGTGGCGTGCCGCTGATCATAAGACTAGCATAAACATCAGCGCCGAGTGTAAGTCGCACTGGTGCGGCGCGGTAAAAATCGGGGTCTGCCAACCGCATAAATTGGAAAGGCGTTGCGATTGTGGAGTCTACGCTAGCGATCGGGTTGAGACGGTTATGGCGTGTTATTATTGTAGCTTGGGTGATTACCCTCCCTGCTACCCCATACTTCCCGCGCAATATCGGTGTACATCTCGTTGGTGGCGTGGAATCCATGCGCTCCAGATGGAGTTCGTTCGCCAGATTGGCATAAATCACTGTGTTTGGGGAGCAGGGATCGATGAGTGCGCGTACCAGATGCAGGCGTCCTCCGGACTCGATGCGAACGACTGCCGTGGGTGCGATCGCGATAAACGATCTTATTATCGATGGTGTGGCTGGGGTTGCTATAACTCGGCCGGTCCTAAAGCGTTTGGGCACTTCTTTTCGTCGGACAAGTGCTCGCCCACGGTCTTCTTCTCGGGATTCATACGGGACCGTTCTACCCGATGTGCGCCGCGATGAGCGGAAAGGACGCGTTTCCGCGTCACCACGTCTCACATGAGTAGAACGGGGGGGTGGTCGGAAAGGACGTGTTTCAGAGCTACCGACGTGTGATTTCTGCTTGCTCCCAGTTGGTCGTACAGCTTCGGTTTCTAATTGCCGTTGTTGTTCGTGCCGTAATAGCGGTCGGAAAGGACGTGTTTCAGAGCCGCTCTGTTGTCTACGAAGGGTAGCTAATGCCGCCAATCTTGCTTCTTCTTCTTCTTCGGCATCCCGATCATCCATTTGTTGCGCCCAAGACTTGGTTCTTTCGGTGAGGGCCAGGGATAAGGCCCCGTCTGAGCTTTCTCCGTCATCGAGAAGGTCGCTTGTGGTTTGCCTCCATTCCTTGGTTTCGTCCCGGTGAAGGGTAGTATGATGATGCTCGTTGCATCGATAGCACTTGTCCTTACTTGTGCATACCTCGTGACTGTGGAAAGGGGACAAACAGTTGATGCAATAGTTATGTTCGCGGACCGTCTGCCACCTCTCTTCAGCGGACATCCTGCGGTATTGTGCGCAGAATCGTACGCCGTGATTTGCGGCGCAAAGGCGGCATGGTACGGAGAAACTTCTGGAACGCTCCTCTGTCTTGACGCGAGTTGCCGTGAAACGAGTCATTCTAAAAACATAATCGAGCGTTATTACATTGATTTCGTCTACATGGATGGCTAGTGGGTTTATGTATGAGGACGTTTTTTTTTTTTTTTAATATTTGCTATTATTATTATTAAGAAGGGGCAAGGGGAAAACCGCTAAACTGATTTTAGCTCCCATCATCCCATGTAGATGGTGCTCTGGTATTTTACCTTACAGATTTCAGCCTTTGGTCGGTCGATGTCGCTGAGCTGGCGCGACATAATTTGTGGTGTGTTTTAATTTTACTACAAGTGGCGTGCCACCACACACTACAGATTCCGAACTTGACTGTTGTACGTGTATGAAAAATGCTTGCGCAGTTGCGATTTCATCATTCAACCTTATTGTTTCGATGTGTATTGTCGATAAAGCTAAGGCCACACTGAGCTGCACTACACTGCGCTGCAAAATATTCTTCGCATGTATTCTTATGGAACAATTCACACCTAGCGGTAGCAGCACTGCGCGGCGCGGCCATGAGCGGCACTGTTGATCAAATAGAAAAAGTGAAGCGCCGCTGCCGCTACATGTCGCACCGCTTAGTGTGCACGCACTTTAATTGCCGTCTTCCAGGGAGTTTTACAGCTCCACCTCACGCTCAACTCTCACGGGAATGCTCTGGATCATTGATAGACTTGAGAAGAGATGGCGTGAAATTTGCACACACGCGAGATGTCATAGTCAGATGCCGCCGCTGTTTTTCATTTAACTCATACGGCGAAAGGCCGTGAGAAGAAAGAGGAAAAAAAACACAAGAGCTGAAGGAGAATGACGTAAAAATTGCCCTTAAAAATATCGGAACTCCTGTTTACATGCGCAGTGCGCCACCTTCTGTGATTCCATCATGGTCAAGCATTGCAAAACAGACGTTAACCTCAGGCAAAAATCACTTCGAAAACCCCCTGTCGCGCTGCCACACTACATGTCGCGTATAAAATATCTCTACCAATCATTCGCTGAAGCAGTCAAGTGTGACGTAGACGCGCAGAAAGAAGCAATATTGAGCTCGTGAATGCACAATCTTCTGTGTGTGATTTGTGATGCTTGACTGCTTGACTGTCAGAAGTGAAGTGTAGAAATTTTGACATTTACTACACTTTTCCACTTCCTGAACGAGCAAATTCCGATTAGCCCAAGTGAGACCTACTACACGTGTGTGCGCGCAAGTTTTTGATTTTCACAAGTTTCTGAAGAACAATTTTTCTTGTTTTAAAGGACCAATTTCTGCATTTATAAAATTCCGAAGTAATATCAACAAAATGGCACAAGCTATTAAGAAAATCATGCCTATGCTGGATCGCATTTTTATTAAACGCGTGGAAGCAGTTAGTACCACCTTTTTTTTTTTATAGTGTAATCGCTTTGAAAATCGTTTTTAGAATAATTCTTTATTTTAGCTTTTTTTGTGCCGTGTTAATCAGTGTTTCATACTTTGTATTTTTATAAAAATTATTGTAAAATAGTACACAAATAAAAAGCTTATTAAATGGTAAGTAAAGTACAACAATCTTTTTGTAGCGAATCTTAAGACAGGCGACAGATTATTAACAAGTGGTGCACCGCTTAATAGAAACGTCTTTAGTGATAAATATGTTGTAGGTGGTATGTTGAATGAAATCTTTACAAACTTGCTGCTCATTATTTGAAAGTAAATCGCTACCCAAAGGTTTTTGTAGATGCTTCAATTCATCTATTTGAGCACGTAAACTACTGCTCATTGGTATTGTTGCTGTAGGTGATATTTGCGATTTCATATCAATAATATTGTTTTCAGGGAACAATAGTTGATGAAGTTGTGGTTTTTCGTTTACGACGACGTCGTTTATTTGGAGTTTTTTTTTTTTTTTATTATGAATGCGTTGGCTTTTGAGACGCTCTGTGTATATACTTTATGCCTTTGATAACTTTAGAATGTGAGCGCTTTTTATCTCAAGCTTTTGACAATCGTGTTTTCCTTTGATTTAAATTTCGATGGCTACTTTTTTCCTTTGTTTGGAACGCGTCAACGTTGTCCAAGTTGCATGTGGTCGGCACCATTCCCTTCTTTTTGACGGAGACAGGTACTGTTTATGCCTGCGGAGAGGATAAGTCAGGCCAATGTGGTATAGGTAACACCCAGCCGGTGGTAAGTATCCCAACCCCAATAAACTACCGTGGTCCGCCAATTAGTTTGACATTAGAGGTAATTTGCATACATTTGGGTTACCCGAATACGGTCAATGGGGACATAACACAGATGCAAAGTATTTCGTCCATGCGAACAAATTATCTTGTCACTTTGAAACGTCTCCAAAATAAAGGAAAAATCGTACTTTATATTGCGAAAGGCAAGAAGGACATGTAATACCTATAGAGAATGTTCAAATTGTCGACTTCGCCTGCGGTAATAATCATACGGTCGCCACTGATTCTAAGAATCGTGTGTATAGTTGGGGATGTGGCAGCTTTGGGCGCCTTGGTCATGCAGAGCCTACGGACGAGATGGTACCTCGTTTAATAAAATTTTTCGACATGCAAGGACGTGATGAACGTAATGTATATTGTGGCGCAACCTTTAGTCTTGTCCTCAACGAGCTTGGCGTACTCTTTCTATTTGGGCAAAATAAGAAGACGGGAGAAGCAAATATGTACCCAAAACCTGTTCAGGACTTATCTGGGTGGAACATTACTGATGTCGGATGCGGAAACACTTCTATTATCCTATCAGCTGATGATACCCTACTAGCCTGGGGCGCTTCTCCTACCTATGGGGAATTGGGTATTGGCGAGTTCCCAAGGTCGTCCACTGTTCCTAAGGAAGTCCTCAAAATGGATAATATGAAAATACCTCAGGTCGCTATGGGTTATTCTCATGCTATATTACTAGTAGATACTGCTCACGAGTCAACTAAGCAAAAATATAATAAGTTACTAGAATATACTATCGGTGACTGAGTAATGCAGTTGCAAAAACGTATTTATTTAAAGCTTATCCAGCATTTATTAAACATATTCAGGGTGGCGTAGAAAAATAAATAGACAGTGACGGCGAAAGGTCTACGTAACGTCTGGATTGAAAGGCTAATAATTTCTCCTAAAACTTGCTAGTGATTGGATCTTCACTTGCAATAGTTTCCATTGATCATTGGTTATACCAACCGTACAGGTTTCCTTTTGCCCCTGGGGAATTTTGTCCTTTTGAAATAAGGTTAAAATAAAAAAAATGATTCGAAACTTTTTGTGCTTCACGCACGTGCGAAAGAACTTTCGTGGACTAAGTTATCAGCTTTTAAATTTTGGGGAAAAACTTTTTTTGTCAGCCATGAAAGTCTTAGAGGAGCATGTTGAAGATATGCCATTATCATGAGTAAAATTTTGGGAACGTGTTAGTTTGGCCCCCATTTTATTTGTTTGTATGAATGTGACTCCGCCAAATAGGAGGTGTGTGAATGGCTCCGCTAAACATAGGAGCGTACATTTCACTCATGCCCAAAGCAAGGCCATGGGCGCATGAAAAAAGTCTTGCGCCGAGGTGAATTAGTTAAGTTGTATATATCGATATGGCCTAACCCACGCGTTCCCATTTGAGCTCGTATTCACCTTTATCTAAACATTAGGCAATCTTAACCCAATGCCATCTGCAAAGGTGTACTACTGTTTAGATAAAATATAGGTTTGCAGACAGGAAATTCTCCTGTTGTATAATAATTTCATGGCTGATAGGAAAAGCTTTTAAACCTAGATCTATTTTAAAGAGCAATGCAATTCGCCAACCGCATCGTTGGTTTGAAATTGGTTCCTAAGGAGTGTTGCATGAAGGGTTTGTTGGTCTTGGATAATTTGTAATAGGATAATAAAAAATTGTAGACAAGCTTTAGATCCCTAATTCCGTGTCACACCCTGACTAGAAAAGAATTGGAATTAGGGAGAATGAGAAGTGGGGTATTAAAGATCTCCGACCCTCTCCTCGCAAGGAGGAAGCAAGACCAACTTTGTGATGGGTCTCGTCGTGTGCCCTCTGGCGGTATCAAGCTCGACTACTCGAACTCGATTGTCGGCTCCATAATGGAGTTTGGTTATTCGTCCTAATCTCCATTCGTTCGGAGGTAAATTTTCCTCTTTTATGACTACCAGGTCCCCTTGTTTCAGATTGGCTTGTGGGTGTTTCCACTTGGTGCGTTTTTGCAATTCGGTGAGATATTCGGACTTCCACCGTTTGCAAAACGTTTGATGTAATGCCTTCAGCTTCTCCCAGCGGTTGACAAGTGAGGCACGATTCTCACTGACGTCAATCTCTGGTGGGGCTAGTAGATGACCGCCAATGAGGAAGTGTCCCGGAGTGAGTGGTTCCAAGCTGGACGGGTCGTTGGAGGAGGGGCTCAGAGGCCTCGAGTTGAGACAAGACTCAACTCTGCAAAGAAGGGTACTGAACTCCTCCATAGTAAATTTGTAGTCCAACGCTATCTTTTTGAAGTGGTTTTTAAAACTTTTGACTCCAGCTTCCCACAGTCCGCCCATATGAGGAGCGGCTGCAGGTATGAAGTGCCATTGAAGGGTTTGGTGATAATACTTCGATAGGGTTTGGTTACGCGCATCGGCGAGGAAAGCTTTGAGTTCGGAACGAAGTGCTCGAGAGGCACCGACGAAGTTTGTTCCGTTGTCGTAGTATATGTTCTTCGGACATCCTCGCCTGGCGACAAACCGATCGAAAGCTGCTAAAAAGGCGGCGGTACTGAGGTCACTCGCGACTTCTAAATGAATCGCCTTGGTGGCAAAGCAGACAAAGAGGCAGACGTAACCCTTTGATATGCGACATCCTCTTCCGCTATAAGATTTGATGTCAAACGGTCCGGCAAAATCTACCCCCGTATTGGTGAAAGCCCGGGAAAAGGTGGTTCGCTCTGGAGGTAGATCTCCCATCAGTTGGGTTTGGGTCCGTTTGCGGAATATGGTGCAGGTTTTGCAATTATGTATGACCGATCGGATCATATTTTTTACCCTAGGTATCCAATATTCTGTGCGTAGGCGACGAAACATCAGTTGGTTCTCACCATGCAGGGTATCTTTGTGGATGAACTGGACAAGAAGTCGTGTGAGCCGGCAGTCATACGGCAGAATGATCGGGTGCCGTTCACTGTAGGGAAGATCCTTGGCCCCTGAAAGACGACCGCCCACCCTCAATATGCCCTTTTCATCGACAAGCGGGGTAAGAGGCAGGATTTCACTCTTTGAACCGATGAGTTTCCCGGATTTCAAACTCGAAAGTTCCTCCGAATAATGCTTCCGTTAGTAGAGAGCTATTAAACGACTTGTCGTGGCCTGAATTTCATTGGGTGAAATGAAGTACGATTCCGCTTTAAAGGAAGATTTTGTTTTAGTATTGGTTCTTTGCGAAAACCTTATAATATATGATATGACCCGCAAGGCTCTAGAAAGTTCTGAAAACCTTTCTAGGATATCCTCATTTCCACTTATTTTTGATGTGGGAAAGGCTTTTACGCGCTTTTGCTCAATATTTGTCTGATACTCCTTTTCTTGATTTGGCCACTTTGAATTGTCTTCTCGTAACCAAGAAGGTCCCTGCCACCACAAGGAGCTTGCGGTTAGGTCTTTTGCTGACATCCCTCTGCTGGCCAAATCTGCTGGGTTTGATGCAGACTCTATGTGGTGCCAGGCACTGTTCCCTACCTTTTCTACGATTTTGGTTACTCGATGAGCAACAAATGTTGACCAAGAGCAGGGAGGTTTTTTAATCCACGCTAAAACGATCGTTGAGTCAGTCCATAGATGTGTATGGAATTTTCCCAAGTTCAGGTTTTCGCGCACTGATTCTAAAGTTTCGGCTAACAAGACTGCTCCACACAGTTCTAATCTGGGTAGCGAAATTGTTTTTACGGGAGCTACTCTTGTTTTCGCAATTAGTAGGCTGACGTGGACCTCCTCATTAACCCTTGCCCTAAGAAATATTGTAGCTGCATAGGCTTTTTCGGATGCGTCGCAGAATCCATGTAATTCAACGTCCGCATTTAGTGTAAAATTTACCCATCTTGGTATCTGAATATTGTTAATATCCGGGTAGTCCTCCATAAAGGTTTGCCATTTATCTAGGGTACGCGTGGACACTGTCTCGTCCCAGTCAGTTCCTTCCAGCCAGATGTTTTGCATTATGATCTTGGCTACTACGATGACTGGCGCGAGCCATCCCAAAGGATCGAAGAGTTTGGCGATCGCTGAAAGTATTGCCCTTTTCGTCAGGACCTCACGATTTTCGATAGGTTTTGCGGTAAAATAGAAATAATCCGAATGCGCGTTCCATCTGATGCCTAATGTTTTGACTGTACTCGCATCCTCGAATTCCAGAAAATCTTCGTTTAGCAAGTGGGATTTTGGTACTCAGTATTCGGCTGCAGTTCGAAGTCCACTTTCGCAAAGAAAAACCTGCTGACCGTAGTGCGTGGGTGACTTCCTCCCGAGCTTTAATTGTTGACTCGATGCTGTGGCCTCCTGCTAGCACGTCATCGACGTACATGCTTGTACACAGAATGCTGGCTGCTATGGGTGATGAAGTCTCTACATCATCTGCTAGTTGGTGCAGTGTCCTTATTGCCAGACAAGGAGCACAGTTAACTCCAAACGTTACTGTCTTTAATTCATAGACGTTGATAGGATCCCCTTGATTATTGCGAAATACTATTCTTTGAAACTGGGTTTGGTTGGGCATTACCCATATTTGGCGATACATCTTCTCTATGTCGCTGTTAAAGACATATTTGAAGAATCGCCAACGAAGGAGCAGAATTGTTAGGTCGGCCTGCAGTACGGGGCCGGTGTATAACACGTCATTCAAACTAGTGCCATTGGCAGTGGGACACGATGCGTTAAAAACTACTCTTACTTTTGTAGTCGTGCTCTCCTCTTTTATTACCGCATGATGAGGCAAAAAGTAGCAATTTGTTGAATGGGGAGGGATAATTGTGGGAACTTTTGACATATGCCCTAATGTTTCGTATTCCGATAATACTCTGTTGTATTCAGTTTGTAGGGCTGGCGTTTTCGATAGGCGCGTCTCGTTTCGGTAAAACTGAGAGCAAGCGCTTTTCAGAGAGGGCCCTAATGTGATGCTGTTTGGAAACCCCTGCTTGAATGGTAGGGCTACGATGTATTTCCCATCGGTATTCCTTTTTGTTGTCGCTTTGTAAAGTGCCTCGCAATAGACATTATCCTCAGTGAGGAACCTTTTCTTAGGGATATCTTCTAGCTCCCAAAAGGCAGTCAATTGTTTCTCGATGCTGATTTCATTAAAAAAAGATACTCGGTTATTAATTGGCTGAGTTGCTTCTGTGCGACCGGTTAATATCCAACCGAAGACGGTTTCTTGGGCGAGAAGCGTATTTAAGACGTTCTTCCGTATGCCGTCTAGAATTACTTGAGGATAAATGTTGCCTCCTAGGATTAGGTCAACTGGTTCGTTAACGAAGAACCTTTTATCCGCCAGAGCAAGATTAGGGAACTCTTGTCGAGTCATTGCGTCAACTTGACATGTTGGAAGATCCCCTGTTAACTGAGGTAGAACCAGAACAACTGTATCAATGCATACTAAGGGGTCTATGAGGGAACCCAGTCTTATGAAGCAGGATTCTTTCACCTGCGCAGATGGTGTATTATTAATGCCTGAAACTTGGACGTGCAATCGTTTCGATGGCAGATGTATTCTGTTTTTGAGTCTTTCTGTTATAAACGAACATTCAGACCCAGAGTCTATAAGTGCTCTCGCGGAGAAATCCACTCCATTATAGTTTATTTTCACTCGTGCTGTGCCTAGTAATACCCCCTTTGTTGTACGTGCATGACAGGAAGAGACGCTATTAATATTCTCTTTTCTCTTTTCAGAGTCCATCCTTGCCCTTGCCTGTTGTGAAGTGGAGGGTACGTTATCATTGTTATGTTGGTTGCCCCTTTGGGGCGTTGTTGATGTTGTTTTTGGATTAGCTGTCGGAAGGTGGAGCAAGGTGTTGTGCCTTGAGTGACATGAGTTGCAGTTGAATGGACTCGTGCATCTTGTCACTGTGTGCCCAGCCGACAAGCAGTTCAGACAACAGTTGTTGCTTTTCACATAAACTATTTTGTCTGCCGTGGACAGCTTACGGAATTTTTGGCAGTTTCGTAATTTGTGCTCCTTACTGTTGCACATCTTACATGCCGTTTTTGGAACGCTGGCTTGGTAAACTCCAAGTTTTGTAGGCATTTCCTTTGAACTATTCGTGTGAGTTTTGGGCGGCTTGGATGGTTTGCTACCCTTTATGTCAGACACAGTTTCTAGAGTCTGAAAACGGCTTGACAAGAATTTGTCCATATCTTCCCATTTTGGGATGTCCGTTTTCTTCTCTACGGTTTGTTCCCATAGCGCCAAGGTGGATTCCGGGAGCTTTGTGGAACATAAGTATGTTATAATTGCATCCCAGTTTGTAATGTCGATTTTGTGACATTGAAGCGCCGATATGCAATTATTTATTTCGCGTTGTAATTTTTTTATTGCTGTTCCGCATTCGTATTCGACTGCCGTAAGATTAAACAAAAGCTTCAATTGCGTGTTCACTAGGACACGCTTATTCTCATACCTGTCTTTTAAGTTTTTCCAGGCTGTTTCAAACCCTTCATTCGTCAGGGAGCACCTTTCTACTATTTCTTTTGCTTCCCCTTGAGTTTTCTGCCTTAGATAGTAAATTTTTTCAACATCTTGCAGATCCTTGTTGAGAATATATAAGGCCGTGAACATATATCTAAAAGCCGGCCAAGAAAGGTAATCACCTTTAAATATATCGGTATCGCAAGGGGGCAGCCGGATTTTATGTCCATGATTCGGATTGGTTTCCACTTTTGTGGCAGGGGCATTTGCAGGTGGTGCTAATTTTTCCACTTCAGCAGCGATCGTAGCCATGCATTTCATATAGCATGCGAAACAGCTTTTATTTTTCTGCTTAATGCATTGCAGGTCCTCTTTCGTTATATCTGTAGAGTTGAGGAGACCTTCATAAAGTGACTTTGTCTTCTTCCATAGTGATTTCAGCTCCTCTTGCTGTATTGCAAGGGTGTGTTTGTTTTGTTCAGCGATTGGCTTCGCATTGAACTCCTGCTCAAACTCCACTATGGAGTCTGTCATTCTTATGTAGGTCTCCATTTTTTTTTATTATTTTAAATATCTTGTCTCTTTTAAGGAACGAGAGCGGAAGTAATGACTCTGGAGTATTGTGCTTGCAACGAAAGCGAAAATATGAATTGACACAGATAGAAATCTGTTTCAAGATTTAATGTGCCTAATTATGTGTGTATTGTTGTTGAAGTTTCTAAGAGTGACACAGATAGAAATTTGGATGCAAATTTAATGTGTCAAAATTGTTATTTGATGAAAAAATGAAGTGGGCTAATTGTGCCAAACCAAATTAGTATTCCAAGAAAAAAGGAATTGACTGCAATTGTGTACTTCTTCGACCGTGAAAAGCGTAATAAACTTATTTATTTTGATTTGTTTTCTTGTTTGATACACAATTTTGAAAATAACTTTATATGGACTGTAAGTAAATAGTGTCTGCTACCAGCCACTAGCCATCCAATGGTGTATATTATAAGTCGCAGTGGCTTGGATATTGTGTACAAGTGTATAAACTGAAGTGAATCTGTGACAAGTTCATAAAAAGCATCAACCAGGTGGAAATAAAGGTGTTGTGTACTTCTTATCGAAATTTCGAATGAAAGGAGACTATCCCTAAGTCTTATGTTGCACAGTGCAGTGGAGGTGAGGAGAAAAAACAAAAAAACAATTTTTTTGTATCACTGCCTGTCTGCCTTGAGCTGTGTCGGAGGACTCTTACCACTGGTGGGGGAGTCAACCGATAGTCAAAAGGCGATTGGTGTGTTTAAAAAACACGAAATTTCCACCTACTTCGAATTACAAACCTATCACAAGTTCACTTCTATACGTTCACGTATTGCAAAAAAAATGGTGGTGCATGAACTAATAAAACCAACGTACCTTGTGTCGTGGTGATGATGTGTTTTATGATATGTGGGTAGATGTGCGGACTGTATGAAGTGTTGAATGTATGATGTGCGGAATGTATGAAGTGTTGACTGTATGATGCGATGACTATATGATGTGCGGACTGTATGATGTGATGATAATGTGATGTGCGGACTTAATGATGTGATGACTGTGTATATAGAATGCTCGCTATTACCACTCGTCGCTACTTAATGGCTGATCGCTGGTATTTCTTTTAATTCCCACTTATTTTATTGCAAATTTTCACCGTCGATTTTAAATAATTTGTTGAAAAATGTTTCACTTTAAATTTTAATGCGCTGGCTGAATATTGTGTTCACTTGGATTTTCCTGGCGCGATAGGACCAATGATTACGTGTAATTCGGGACGATGGGGATTCGCTCGCACGTAACACCAAAAAAGAAATGTAAAAGAGAAGGAACTAGTTAGTGACTTATTGAAAAACAACACTTTCACTAATCTAATGAACAACAAACTTTCTTTATTCAATAATTCAAAAGGGGAAAAATTAAATTGTAAAGTATTTCGGAAATCACTTTAACTTAATGGTATGGAATTTGCACTTGAAACAATGAATGCTTACCTTCGGTTTGGTTGCTGGAGCTCACTTGCTGATGTTCAAAAGAAAAGTGAAAGTGAAAGAAAAAGAAAGAGTCCATGGCACCCGCCGATTGCTAACTTTCGTCGAGTTTTCCCCTACTCAATTAGTTCTCGGCTGTGCAAGGACAGTTACCGGTAATAGTTAAGTATACGGGCCGTATTAGGGTGAACTAAAAGTTATTTTAAATATTTAGGCTGGTGGCCTAAACAGTTAGAGTTAAAGTGAAAGTTAAAGTTAAAGTTCATGTTAAAGTTAAAGTTAAAGTGAATGTTAAAGTTAAAGCGAAAGTTAAAATTAAAGTTAAAAATAAAGTTAAAGTAAAAGTTAAAGTTAAAGGTAAGTGAAAGTTAAAGTTAAAGTTAAAAATAAAGTTAAAGTGAAAGTGAATGTTAAAGTTAAAGCAAAAGTTAAAGTTAAATTTAAAGTTAAAGTTACAGTTAAAGTTAAAGTTAAAGTTAAGGTTAAGGTTAAAGTTAAAGTTAAAGTTAAATTTAAAGTTAAAGTTACAGTTAAAGTTAAAGTTAAAGTTAAATTTAAAGTTAAAGTTAAAGTTAAAAATAAAGTTAAAGTTGAAGTTAAGGTTAAAGTTAAAGTTAAAGTTAAAGTTAGAGTTAAAGTTAAAGTTAAAGTTAAACTCAAAGTTAAAGTTAAAGTTAAAGTTAAAGTTAAAGTTACAGTTACAGTTAAAGTTAAAGTTAAAGTTAAAGTTAAAGTTAAATTTAAAGTTAAAGTCTAAGTTAAAGTCTAAGTTAAAGTTAAAGTCAAAGTTAAAGTTAAAGTCAAAGTTAAAGTTAAAGTTAAGGTTAAAGTTAAAGTTAAAGTTAAAGTTAAATTTAAAGTTAAAGTTACAGTTAAAGTTAAAGTTAAAGTTAAAGATAAAGTTAAAGTTAAAGTTGAAGTTGAAGTTGAAGTTGAAGTTAAAGTTAAAGTTAAAGTGAATGTTAAAGCTAAAGCGAAAGTTAAAGTTAAATTTAAAGTTAAAGTTACAGTTAAATTTAAAGTTAAAGTTAAGGTTAAAGTTGAAGTTAAATTTAAAGTTAAAGTTACAGTTAAAGTTAAAGTTAAAGTTAAAGTGAATGTTAAAGTTAAAGCGAAAGTTAAAGTTAAAAATAAAGTTAAAGTTAAAGTTAAAAATAAAGTTAAAGTTAAGGTTAAAGTTAAAGTTAAAGTTAAAGTGAATGTTAAAGTTAAAGCGAAAGTTAAAGTTAAATTTAAAAATAAAGTTAAAGTTAAAGTTAAAGTTACAGTTAAAGTTAAAGTTAAAGTTAAAGTTAAAGTGAATGTTAAAGTTAAAGCGAAAGTTAAAGTTAAAGTTAGAAATAAAGTTATAGTTAAAGTTAAGGTTAAAGTTAAAGTTAGAGTTAAAGTTAAAGTTAAAGTTAAACTCAAAGTTAAAGTTAAAGTTAAAGTTAAAGTTACAGTTAAAGTTAAAGTTAAAGTTACAGTTAAAGTTAAAGTTAAAGTTAAAGTTAAAGTTAAAGTTAAATTTAAAGTTAAAGTTAAAGTTACAGTTAAAGTTAAAGTTAAAGTTAAGTTAAAGTTAAAGTGAATGTTAAAGTTAAAGCGAAAGTTAAAGTTAAATTTAAAGTTAAAGTTACAGTTAAAGTTAAAGTTAAAGTTAAAGTTAAAGTTAAAGTTAAAGTTAAAGTTAAAGTTAAAGTTAAAGTTAAGGTTAAAGTTAAAGTTAAAGTTAAATTTAAAGTTAAAGTTACAGTTAAAGTTAAAGTTAAAGTTAAAGTTAAATTTAAAGTTAAAGTTAAAGCGAAAGTTAAAGTTAAAGTTAAAAATAAAGTTAAAGTTGAAGTTAAGGTTAAAGTTAAAGTTAAAGTTAGAGTTAAAGTTAAAGTTAAAGTTAAAGTTAAACTCAAAGTTAAAGTTAAAGTTAAAGTTAAAGTTACAGTTACAGTTAAAGTTAAAGTTAATGGTGCATGAACTAATAAAACCAACGTACCTTGTGTCGTGGTGATGATGTGTTTTATGATATGTGGGTAGATGTGCGGACTGTATGAAGTGTTGAATGTATGATGTGCGGAATGTATGAAGTGTTGACTGTATGATGCGATGACTATATGATGTGCGGACTGTATGATGTGATGATAATGTGATGTGCGGACTTAATGATGTGATGACTGTGTATATAGAATGCTCGCTATTACCACTCGTCGCTACTTAATGGCTGATCGCTGGTATTTCTTTTAATTCCCACTTATTTTATTGCAAATTTTCACCGTCGATTTTAAATAATTTGTTGAAAAATGTTTCACTTTAAATTTTAATGCGCTGGCTGAATATTGTGTTCACTTGGATTTTCCTGGCGCGATAGGACCAATGATTACGTGTAATTCGGGACGATGGGGATTCGCTCGCACGTAACACCAAAAAAGAAATGTAAAAGAGAAGGAACTAGTTAGTGACTTATTGAAAAACAACACTTTCACTAATCTAATGAACAACAAACTTTCTTTATTCAATAATTCAAAAGGGGAAAAATTAAATTGTAAAGTATTTCGGAAATCACTTTAACTTAATGGTATGGAATTTGCACTTGAAACAATGAATGCTTACCTTCGGTTTGGTTGCTGGAGCTCACTTGCTGATGTTCAAAAGAAAAGTGAAAGTGAAAGAAAAAGAAAGAGTCCATGGCACCCGCCGATTGCTAACTTTCGTCGAGTTTTCCCCTACTCAATTAGTTCTCGGCTGTGCAAGGACAGTTACCGGTAATAGTTAAGTATACGGGCCGTATTAGGGTGAACTAAAAGTTATTTTAAATATTTAGGCTGGTGGCCTAAACAGTTAGAGTTAAAGTGAAAGTTAAAGTTAAAGTTCATGTTAAAGTTAAAGTTAAAGTGAATGTTAAAGTTAAAGCGAAAGTTAAAATTAAAGTTAAAAATAAAGTTAAAGTAAAAGTTAAAGTTAAAGGTAAGTGAAAGTTAAAGTTAAAGTTAAAAATAAAGTTAAAGTGAAAGTGAATGTTAAAGTTAAAGCGAAAGTTAAAGTTAAATTTAAAGTTAAAGTTACAGTTAAAGTTAAAGTTAAAGTTAAAGTTAAGGTTAAGGTTAAAGTTAAAGTTAAAGTTAAATTTAAAGTTAAAGTTACAGTTAAAGTTAAAGTTAAAGTTAAATTTAAAGTTAAAGTTAAAGTTAAAAATAAAGTTAAAGTTGAAGTTAAGGTTAAAGTTAAAGTTAAAGTTAAAGTTAGAGTTAAAGTTAAAGTTAAAGTTAAACTCAAAGTTAAAGTTAAAGTTAAAGTTAAAGTTAAAGTTACAGTTACAGTTAAAGTTAAAGTTAAAGTTAAAGTTAAAGTTAAATTTAAAGTTAAAGTCTAAGTTAAAGTTAAAGTCAAAGTTAAAGTTAAAGTCAAAGTTAAAGTTAAAGTTAAGGTTAAAGTTAAAGTTAAAGTTAAAGTTAAATTTAAAGTTAAAGTTACAGTTAAAGTTAAAGTTAAAGTTAAAGATAAAGTTAAAGTTAAAGTTGAAGTTGAAGTTGAAGTTGAAGTTAAAGTTAAAGTTAAAGTGAATGTTAAAGCTAAAGCGAAAGTTAAAGTTAAATTTAAAGTTAAAGTTACAGTTAAATTTAAAGTTAAAGTTAAGGTTAAAGTTGAAGTTAAATTTAAAGTTAAAGTTACAGTTAAAGTTAAAGTTAAAGTTAAAGTGAATGTTAAAGTTAAAGCGAAAGTTAAAGTTAAAAATAAAGTTAAAGTTAAAGTTAAAAATAAAGTTAAAGTTAAGGTTAAAGTTAAAGTTAAAGTTAAAGTGAATGTTAAAGTTAAAGCGAAAGTTAAAGTTAAATTTAAAAATAAAGTTAAAGTTAAAGTTAAAGTTACAGTTAAAGTTAAAGTTAAAGTTAAAGTGAATGTTAAAGTTAAAGCGAAAGTTAAAGTTAAAGTTAGAAATAAAGTTATAGTTAAAGTTAAGGTTAAAGTTAAAGTTAGAGTTAAAGTTAAAGTTAAACTCAAAGTTAAAGTTAAAGTTAAAGTTAAAGTTACAGTTAAAGTTAAAGTTAAAGTTACAGTTAAAGTTAAAGTTAAAGTTAAAGTTAAAGTTAAAGTTAAATTTAAAGTTAAAGTTAAAGTTACAGTTAAAGTTAAAGTTAAAGTTAAGTTAAAGTTAAAGTGAATGTTAAAGTTAAAGCGAAAGTTAAAGTTAAATTTAAAGTTAAAGTTACAGTTAAAGTTAAAGTTAAAGTTAAAGTTAAAGTTAAAGTTAAAGTTAAAGTTAAAGTTAAAGTTAAAGTTAAAGTTAAAGTTAAAGTTAAGGTTAAAGTTAAAGTTAAAGTTAAATTTAAAGTTAAAGTTACAGTTAAAGTTAAAGTTAAAGTTAAAGTTAAATTTAAAGTTAAAGTTAAAGCGAAAGTTAAAGTTAAAGTTAAAAATAAAGTTAAAGTTGAAGTTAAGGTTAAAGTTAAAGTTAAAGTTAGAGTTAAAGTTAAAGTTAAAGTTAAACTCAAAGTTAAAGTTAAAGTTAAAGTTAAAGTTACAGTTACAGTTAAAGTTAAAGTTAAAGTTAAAGTTAAGTTTAAAGTTAAAGTTAAAGTTAAATTTAAAGTTAAAGTCTAAGTTAAAGTTAAAGTCAAAGTTAAAGTTAAAGTCAAAGTTAAAGTTAAAGTTAAGGTTAAAGTTAAAGTTAAAGTTAAATTTAAAGTTAAAGTTACAGTTAAAGTTAAAGTTAAAGTTAAATTTAAAGTTACAGTTAAAATTAAAGTTAAAGTTAAAGTTAAGTTAAAATTAAAGTTAAATTTAAAGTTAAAGTTAAATTTAAAGTTAAAGTTAAAGTGAATGTTAAAGTTAAAGCGAAAGTTAAAGTTAAAGTTAAAAATAAAGTTAAAGTGAAAGTTAAAGTTAAGGTAAAATTTAAAGTTAAAGTTAAAGTCAAAGTTAAAGTTAATGTTAAAGTTAAGGTTATAGTTAAAGTTGAAGTGAATGTTAAAATTAAAGCGAAAGTTAAAGTTAAAAATAAAGTTAAAGTTAAAGTTGAAATTAAAGTTAAAAATAAAGTTAAAGTTAAAGTTAAATTTAAAGTTAAAGTTACAGTTAAAGTTAAAATTAAAGTTAAAGTTAAAGTTAAGTTAAAGTTAAAGTTAAATTTAAAGTTAAAGTTAATGTTAAAGTTAAAGTTAAAGTGAATGTTAAAGTTAAAGCGCAAGTTAAAGTTAAAGTTAAAAATAAAGTTAAAGTTAAAGTTAAGGTTAAAGTTAAAGTTAAAGTTAAAGTGAAAGTTAAAGCTAAAGTTAAACTCAAAGTTAAAGTTAAAATTAAGGTTAAGGTTAAAGTTAAAGTTAAATTTAAAGTTAAAGTTAAAGTTAAAGTGAATGTTAAAGTTAAAGCGAAAGTTAAAGTTAAAAATAAAGTTAAAGTTAAAGTTAAAGCTAAAGTTAAAGTTAAAGTTAAAGTTAAAATTAAAGTTAAAGTTAAGGTTAAAGTTAAAGTTAAAGCTAAAGTTAAAGTTAATGTTAAAGTTAAAGTTAGAGTTAGAGTTAAAGTTAAAGTTAAAGTGAATGTTAAAGTTAAAGCGAAAGTTAAAGTTAAAGTTAAAAATAAAGTTAAAGTTAAAGTTGAAGTTAAGGTTAAAGTTAAAGTTAAAGTTAAGGTTAAAGTTAAAGTTAAAGTTAAATTTAAAGTTAAAGTTACAGTTAAAGTTAAAGTTAAAGTTAAATTTAAAGTTAAAGTTACAGTTAAAGTTGAAGTTAAAGTTAAAGTTAAGGTTAAAGTTAAATTTAAAGTTAAAGTTACAGTTACAGTTAAAGTTAAAGTTAAGTTAAAGTTAAAGTGAATGTTAAAGTTAAAGCGAAAGTTAAAGTTAAATTTAAAGTTAAAGTTACAGTTAAAGTTAAAGTTAAGGTTAAAGTTAAAGTTAAAGTTAAATTTAAAGTTAAAGTTACAGTTAAAGTTAAAGTTAAAGTTAAAAATAAAGTTAAAGTTGAAGTTAAGGTTAAAGTTAAAGTTAAAGTTAAAGTTAAAGTTAGAGTTAAAGTTAAAGTTAAAGTTAAACTCAAAGTTAAAGTTAAAGTTAAAGTTAAAGTTACAGTTACAGTTAAAGTTAAAGTTAAAGTTAAAGTTAAATTTAAAGTTAAAGTCAAAGTTAAAGTTAAAGTCAAAGTTAAAGTTAAAGTCAAAGTTAAAGTTAAGGTTAAAGTTAAAGTTAATGGTGCATGAACTAATAAAACCAACGTACCTTGTGTCGTGGTGATGATGTGTTTTATGATATGTGGGTAGATGTGCGGACTGTATGAAGTGTTGAATGTATGATGTGCGGAATGTATGAAGTGTTGACTGTATGATGCGATGACTATATGATGTGCGGACTGTATGATGTGATGATAATGTGATGTGCGGACTTAATGATGTGATGACTGTGTATATAGAATGCTCGCTATTACCACTCGTCGCTACTTAATGGCTGATCGCTGGTATTTCTTTTAATTCCCACTTATTTTATTGCAAATTTTCACCGTCGATTTTAAATAATTTGTTGAAAAATGTTTCACTTTAAATTTTAATGCGCTGGCTGAATATTGTGTTCACTTGGATTTTCCTGGCGCGATAGGACCAATGATTACGTGTAATTCGGGACGGTGGGGATTCGCTCGCACGTAACACCAAAAAAGAAATGTAAAAGAGAAGGAACTAGTTAGTGACTTATTGAAAAACAACACTTTCACTAATCTAATGAACAACAAACTTTCTTTATTCAATAATTCAAAAGGGGAAAAATTAAATTGTAAAGTATTTCGGAAATCACTTTAACTTAATGGTATGGAATTTGCACTTGAAACAATGAATGCTTACCTTCGGTTTGGTTGCTGGAGCTCACTTGCTGATGTTCAAAAGAAAAGTGAAAGTGAAAGAAAAAGAAAGAGTCCATGGCACCCGCCGATTGCTAACTTTCGTCGAGTTTTCCCCTACTCAATTAGTTCTCGGCTGTGCAAGGACAGTTACCGGTAATAGTTAAGTATACGGGCCGTATTAGGGTGAACTAAAAGTTATTTTAAATATTTAGGCTGGTGGCCTAAACAGTTAGAGTTAAAGTGAAAGTTAAAGTTAAAGTTCATGTTAAAGTTAAAGTTAAAGTGAATGTTAAAGTTAAAGCGAAAGTTAAAATTAAAGTTAAAAATAAAGTTAAAGTAAAAGTTAAAGTTAAAGGTAAGTGAAAGTTAAAGTTAAAGTTAAAAATAAAGTTAAAGTGAAAGTGAATGTTAAAGTTAAAGCGAAAGTTAAAGTTAAATTTAAAGTTAAAGTTACAGTTAAAGTTAAAGTTAAAGTTAAGGTTAAGGTTAAAGTTAAAGTTAAAGTTAAATTTAAAGTTAAAGTTACAGTTAAAGTTAAAGTTAAAGTTAAATTTAAAGTTAAAGTTAAAAATAAAGTTAAAGTTGAAGTTAAGGTTAAAGTTAAAGTTAAAGTTAAAGTTAGAGTTAAAGTTAAAGTTAAAGTTAAACTCAAAGTTAAAGTTAAAGTTAAAGTTAAAGTTAAAGTTACAGTTAAAGTTAAAGTTAAAGTTAAAGTTAAAGTTAAATTTAAAGTTAAAGTCTAAGTTAAAGTTAAAGTCAAAGTTAAAGTTAAAGTCAAAGTTAAAGTTAAAGTTAAGGTTAAAGTTAAAGTTAAAGTTAAATTTAAAGTTAAAGTTACAGTTAAAGTTAAAGTTAAAGTTAAAGATAAAGTTAAAGTTAAAGTTGAAGTTGAAGTTGAAGTTGAAGTTAAAGTTAAAGTTAAAGTGAATGTTAAAGCTAAAGCGAAAGTTAAAGTTAAATTTAAAGTTAAAGTTACAGTTAAATTTAAAGTTAAAGTTAAGGTTAAAGTTGAAGTTAAATTTAAAGTTAAAGTTACAGTTAAAGTTAAAGTTAAAGTTAAAGTGAATGTTAAAGTTAAAGCGAAAGTTAAAGTTAAAAATAAAGTTAAAGTTAAAGTTAAAAATAAAGTTAAAGTTAAGGTTAAAGTTAAAGTTAAAGTTAAAGTGAATGTTAAAGTTAAAGCGAAAGTTAAAGTTAAATTTAAAAATAAAGTTAAAGTTAAAGTTAAAGTTACAGTTAAAGTTAAAGTTAAAGTTAAAGTTAAAGTGAATGTTAAAGTTAAAGCGAAAGTTAAAGTTAAAGTTAGAAATAAAGTTATAGTTAAAGTTAAGGTTAAAGTTAAAGTTAGAGTTAAAGTTAAAGTTAAAGTTAAACTCAAAGTTAAAGTTAAAGTTAAAGTTAAAGTTACAGTTAAAGTTAAAGTTAAAGTTACAGTTAAAGTTAAAGTTAAAGTTAAAGTTAAAGTTAAAGTTAAATTTAAAGTTAAAGTTAAAGTTACAGTTAAAGTTAAAGTTAAAGTTAAGTTAAAGTTAAAGTGAATGTTAAAGTTAAAGCGAAAGTTAAAGTTAAATTTAAAGTTAAAGTTACAGTTAAAGTTAAAGTTAAAGTTAAAGTTAAAGTTAAAGTTAAAGTTAAAGTTAAAGTTAAAGTTAAAGTTAAAGTTAAGGTTAAAGTTAAAGTTAAAGTTAAATTTAAAGTTAAAGTTACAGTTAAAGTTAAAGTTAAAGTTAAAGTTAAATTTAAAGTTAAAGTTAAAGCGAAAGTTAAAGTTAAAGTTAAAAATAAAGTTAAAGTTGAAGTTAAGGTTAAAGTTAAAGTTAAAGTTAGAGTTAAAGTTAAAGTTAAAGTTAAACTCAAAGTTAAAGTTAAAGTTAAAGTTAAAGTTAAAGTTACAGTTACAGTTAAAGTTAAAGTTAAAGTTAAGTTTAAAGTTAAAGTTAAAGTTAAATTTAAAGTTAAAGTCTAAGTTAAAGTTAAAGTCAAAGTTAAAGTTAAAGTCAAAGTTAAAGTTAAGGTTAAAGTTAAAGTTAAAGTTAAATTTAAAGTTAAAGTTACAGTTAAAGTTAAAGTTAAAGTTAAATTTAAAGTTACAGTTAAAATTAAAGTTAAAGTTAAAGTTAAGTTAAAATTAAAGTTAAATTTAAAGTTAAAGTTAAATTTAAAGTTAAAGTTAAAGTGAATGTTAAAGTTAAAGCGAAAGTTAAAGTTAAAGTTAAAAATAAAGTTAAAGTGAAAGTTAAAGTTAAGGTAAAATTTAAAGTTAAAGTTAAAGTCAAAGTTAAAGTTAATGTTAAAGTTAAGGTTATAGTTAAAGTTGAAGTGAATGTTAAAATTAAAGCGAAAGTTAAAGTTAAAAATAAAGTTAAAGTTAAAGTTGAAATTAAAGTTAAAAATAAAGTTAAAGTTAAAGTTAAATTTAAAGTTAAAGTTACAGTTAAAGTTAAAATTAAAGTTAAAGTTAAAGTTAAGTTAAAGTTAAAGTTAAATTTAAAGTTAAAGTTAATGTTAAAGTTAAAGTTAAAGTGAATGTTAAAGTTAAAGCGCAAGTTAAAGTTAAAGTTAAAAATAAAGTTAAAGTTAAAGTTAAGGTTAAAGTTAAAGTTAAAGTTAAAGTGAAAGTTAAAGCTAAAGTTAAACTCAAAGTTAAAGTTAAAATTAAGGTTAAGGTTAAAGTTAAAGTTAAATTTAAAGTTAAAGTTAAAGTTAAAGTGAATGTTAAAGTTAAAGCGAAAGTTAAAGTTAAAAATAAAGTTAAAGTTAAAGTTAAAGCTAAAGTTAAAGTTAAAGTTAAAGTTAAAATTAAAGTTAAAGTTAAGGTTAAAGTTAAAGTTAAAGCTAAAGTTAAAGTTAATGTTAAAGTTAAAGTTAGAGTTAGAGTTAAAGTTAAAGTTAAAGTGAATGTTAAAGTTAAAGCGAAAGTTAAAGTTAAAGTTAAAAATAAAGTTAAAGTTAAAGTTGAAGTTAAGGTTAAAGTTAAAGTTAAAGTTAAGGTTAAAGTTAAAGTTAAAGTTAAATTTAAAGTTAAAGTTACAGTTAAAGTTAAAGTTAAAGTTAAATTTAAAGTTAAAGTTACAGTTAAAGTTGAAGTTAAAGTTAAAGTTAAGGTTAAAGTTAAATTTAAAGTTAAAGTTACAGTTACAGTTAAAGTTAAAGTTAAGTTAAAGTTAAAGTGAATGTTAAAGTTAAAGCGAAAGTTAAAGTTAAATTTAAAGTTAAAGTTACAGTTAAAGTTAAAGTTAAGGTTAAAGTTAAAGTTAAAGTTAAATTTAAAGTTAAAGTTACAGTTAAAGTTAAAGTTAAAGTTAAAGTTAAAAATAAAGTTAAAGTTGAAGTTAAGGTTAAAGTTAAAGTTAAAGTTAAAGTTAAAGTTAAAGTTAGAGTTAAAGTTAAAGTTAAAGTTAAACTCAAAGTTAAAGTTAAAGTTAAAGTTAAAGTTACAGTTACAGTTAAAGTTAAAGTTAAAGTTAAAGTTAAATTTAAAGTTAAAGTCAAAGTTAAAGTTAAAGTCAAAGTTAAAGTTAAAGTCAAAGTTAAAGTTAAAGTTAAGGTTAAAGTTAAAGTTAATGGTGCATGAACTAATAAAACGTACCTTGTGTCGTGGTGATGATGTGTTTTATGATATGTGGGTAGATGTGCGGACTGTATGAAGTGTTGAATGTATGATGTGCGGAATGTATGAAGTGTTGACTGTATGATGCGATGACTATATGATGTGCGGACTGTATGATGTGATGATAATGTGATGTGCGGACTTAATGATGTGATGACTGTGTATATAGAATGCTCGCTATTACCACTCGTCGCTACTTAATGGCTGATCGCTGGTATTTCTTTTAATTCCCACTTATTTTATTGCAAATTTTCACCGTCGATTTTAAATAATTTGTTGAAAAATGTTTCACTTTAAATTTTAATGCGCTGGCTGAATATTGTGTTCACTTGGATTTTCCTGGCGCGATAGGACCAATGATTACGTGTAATTCGGGACGATGGGGATTCGCTCGCACGTAACACCAAAAAAGAAATGTAAAAGAGAAGGAACTAGTTAGTGACTTATTGAAAAACAACACTTTCACTAATCTAATGAACAACAAACTTTCTTTATTCAATAATTCAAAAGGGGAAAAATTAAATTGTAAAGTATTTCGGAAATCACTTTAACTTAATGGTATGGAATTTGCACTTGAAACAATGAATGCTTACCTTCGGTTTGGTTGCTGGAGCTCACTTGCTGATGTTCAAAAGAAAAGTGAAAGTGAAAGAAAAAGAAAGAGTCCATGGCACCCGCCGATTGCTAACTTTCGTCGAGTTTTCCCCTACTCAATTAGTTCTCGGCTGTGCAAGGACAGTTACCGGTAATAGTTAAGTATACGGGCCGTATTAGGGTGAACTAAAAGTTATTTTAAATATTTAGGCTGGTGGCCTAAACAGTTAGAGTTAAAGTGAAAGTTAAAGTTAAAGTTCATGTTAAAGTTAAAGTTAAAGTGAATGTTAAAGTTAAAGCGAAAGTTAAAATTAAAGTTAAAAATAAAGTTAAAGTAAAAGTTAAAGTTAAAGGTAAGTGAAAGTTAAAGTTAAAGTTAAAAATAAAGTTAAAGTGAAAGTGAATGTTAAAGTTAAAGCGAAAGTTAAAGTTAAATTTAAAGTTAAAGTTACAGTTAAAGTTAAAGTTAAAGTTAAGGTTAAGGTTAAAGTTAAAGTTAAAGTTAAATTTAAAGTTAAAGTTACAGTTAAAGTTAAAGTTAAAGTTAAATTTAAAGTTAAAGTTAAAGTTAAAAATAAAGTTAAAGTTGAAGTTAAGGTTAAAGTTAAAGTTAAAGTTAAAGTTAGAGTTAAAGTTAAAGTTAAAGTTAAACTCAAAGTTAAAGTTAAAGTTAAAGTTAAAGTTAAAGTTACAGTTACAGTTAAAGTTAAAGTTAAAGTTAAAGTTAAATTTAAAGTTAAAGTCTAAGTTAAAGTTAAAGTCAAAGTTAAAGTTAAAGTCAAAGTTAAAGTTAAAGTTAAGGTTAAAGTTAAAGTTAAAGTTAAAGTTAAATTTAAAGTTAAAGTTACAGTTAAAGTTAAAGTTAAAGTTAAAGATAAAGTTAAAGTTAAAGTTGAAGTTGAAGTTGAAGTTGAAGTTAAAGTTAAAGTTAAAGTGAATGTTAAAGCTAAAGCGAAAGTTAAAGTTAAATTTAAAGTTAAAGTTACAGTTAAATTTAAAGTTAAAGTTAAGGTTAAAGTTGAAGTTAAATTTAAAGTTAAAGTTACAGTTAAAGTTAAAGTTAAAGTTAAAGTG